>NC_042960.1:26803744-27543744 GCF_901001165.1 Salmo trutta | reverse complement strand
TACCTGCCTTTTCATTACCATTGAATGAAAGAGCACTAAAACCAAATGGTGGCTTGTTCTTTGTCTCTGACTTAGATTTTCCCAGAATGACAGTTTAGCACCACAGTCCCAGCTAATAATAAGGATCATACATTAGAAGACAATGCTAAAATGTGCATTTGTCGAAGATAACTCATTTTGCACAGCTGTCCAAGTAAATGACAAAAAATGGTAATACTGGTTGTCGTTTTGGTAGTGATCTTTGACTCTACAAGATGTGTGCGTGAGCTGTGGGTCTGACACTGCCATATTATGGTCATAAAAGCACGGGATGAGCGGAGGGCTAGAGGGATGCGGCGGAGGTATGGACCATATTGTGGTGTGACCAGGCCAGTGTGTTGAAAGGTGTTGGAACACACACAGGTCTTAGAGCAGAGCAGTGGGCAGACTGCAGCTGATCACAGGAAGGGAGAGAAACAAGAATGGAAGAATAGAGGGAGGGATGAATATGCGTAGGCTAACTGTATGTGTGTGTATGTACCGCAGCAGAGAAGAAACGGCTTTGAAGAATCAACGGGTTGTAGAGACGCTCCCGGCTCTATCTGTCTGCTACCCCCTAATACAACTAGATCCCTGTGTGTGTGTGTGTGTGTGTGTGTGTGTGTGTGTGTGTGTGTGTCACAATACGATATTATCACGATACTTCGGAGCCGATAGGATATGTATTGCAATTATATACTGTGATTTTATTGCGATTCGATTTTCCAAACTTATTGCTCGCCATATGTTTGCTGCAGAAAGACAAGAGGGAGCCATGAGAAAACGAGTTTCAGTCAGAGAAATAAAAGCGCTGAAAACAAATTGTCTCCCTATTTAAAAAGAAGCTCGAGAACAAGCTATGAAGGAAAATATTGAAGTTTTGGTGCAGCTACAGGCAAATAGTGCAAATCCCGAGCATTATGTAACAAAAGTGTTAGTTTCCCCCTCTCGCTCTCTCTTGCTATCTCTGTTTCTCTCTGTTGTTGACCAGCTTGTGCGTGTGGATAAGATGGCTAGTGTAGCTATGGCGTGGTGTGACTGTGTGCAGACGGCATGGC
The DNA here is from genome assembly GCF_901001165.1 of Salmo trutta. Lineage (NCBI taxonomy): Eukaryota > Metazoa > Chordata > Actinopteri > Salmoniformes > Salmonidae > Salmo > Salmo trutta. The sequence goes on along the minus strand of NC_042960.1, from coordinate 27,542,668 downwards.
TTTTCGGCAGCCAGAAAGGCCTGTATACTATTCACACAGCTCATTACCAGGAATTGGGCTCCTTTGCCTCTTTGTGGCTCCACGCTGCGGCCGTGAGGAGAGGAGCTGCAGTCAGTCAATCAGTCAGTCACTACTCTTTTCTCCAGGAGAGTAGCAGCATATGGCTGCAGATGCTAACAGTCTCCGCAGGCCTCCTTTTGTTTGGCCTGGTATTGTTGCCCGGCGTAATGACAGTTGTAGGATCGGGGTGGAGGGGTTAGTCTACCCCTGGGGAGGGAGGGAGGGGAGGAGGCAGGCAGGCAGGCAGACAGACAGGAGTGTGGATTATGGAAATATGAATGGATTTTTTTCTGTTCTGTGGTTGAATAGAGGCTCAAAGGAGAGCAGGCTGCAGGCTGGCACGCCAGGGCGGATAAATATGAAGTGAGAAACGCTCTCTCCATCTCTCACTCTCTCCATGTTTCTTTCGCTCTTTTTTTCTTTCCCTCCTGCTCCCCCAGCCCCTGAGACTCTTGATGTCCTGGTCATCTACAGCTGCCATGTGGAGAGGAATAGAGAAGGGGATAGAGAGAGATGGCTAAAGCATATATTTGAATCGTAAGAAGGATTTTTTTATTTTTTTATTTTTTTAAATGAAATAAACAGATGGAAATCTATCTGTTTCCTCTCAGATCTCATCCCAAAGTTCTTAAAAAATAGGAGACACACATACACACACAGTCTTGTATAACTAACCTGGTGGGGGGACACAATTCAGTCCCTTTCAAAATAATATTTTTCCTAGCTCCTAACCTTAACCCTAAAACTAACCCTAGCTCCTAACCTTAAACCTAATTCTAACCTTAACCCCAAACCCCCTACAAATAGCATTTGACCCCAGTTGATCATAATTTTGTTCATTTACTATTCTTGTGGGGACTTCTGGTCCAGACACACACACACACACACACACAGGTCTCTGTCTCTGTTTTTCTCTCTGTTTTGCGCACACACAGGGATGATATTCTCCAAATTTATCAGGGCATTGAGTCATGCTGATAGCCTCTCTGTCCGTCTCTCCCTCTCTGTCTTTTCTCCCATTTCTCCCCAGTGGCAGCTGTGGCAGGAAATTACAAATGACACCTAAACAGCAGTTTTCTGCCTGTGTTACATTAGTCCCAGATAAATGCAGTAAAACCTTTACAGTACTGGACATTGCTACTATAGAGTAAATCTGTACCACAGCTACATATTTAACAATCCAATTGTGTGTTTTTACCGTAACACCTGTTTAGTGTGTGTTTAGAAGCAGAGAGAGACAAAATGAGGCAGATGGATAGATGGAGAGAAAGGCAGACAGCGAGAGAGGCAGAGAGACTCAGAGAGGCAGATAGATGGAAGCAGAGCGAGAGACCAACAGACAGTGTGGTCTCAGTCAGTAGAGAAATGGAAAGAGCCAGTGTTGTTGTCCCAGGGGTCTCCTCTCTCAGAGCAGATATTAGTCTATCTCTGACACCATGGCGCATCAGAGCATCCACACTGACACCATATGATTGGTGGACCCATCCCTGGGCCGGGGAGGGTGAGCATCAGAGGGGAGAGTGATCGGGTAACATGGGGAAGAGGAAGAGAAACGCAGGGGCATGGGGTAGACTGACAGTTGGGCATAGGCGTGGGAGGCAGGGGAGAGGGGGAGGCATGTGGAGTGATGGGGTGAGAATAGGGGCCTTGCCGGCGCTACGGTTGCTGCTGTTATGACGGCCGTTTTTGTAGGGCTGTAACGGGGTGATGAGCAGTGAGAGATGAGGAAAGAGGCGGTGTGTGTGTGTGTTTATGTCTTCACTTCTGCGTCTGTGTGTGTCAAGGGGTCTCGTCTTTCCCCTTCACTGCACCCTGACAGCAGTGTCAGACAAGGCCCTATAATGTGTGTGTGTGTGTTTATCTGTCTCTAGCCCCTCAATGTCCGCTCTCTGGGGTGTTGTGGGGCACTACCTAATGGAAAGACTCGCCCCGCTGAGCTGGCCTTTATACAGGCACTCCTCTGGACATCTAACTGATGGCCTTTGTTGCTCATGGGTCCTGATTACACTGACCCCTGGTCTGCTTCTTAGGAGAGGTAGAGGGGAGGAGAGAGCAGGGGCTGAGTGGGAGATGAGGGGAGAGAAGTGAAGAGAAGAAAGTAAAGTGCAGGAGAGGAGAGAACTGCATCGAGGAAAGGAAAGAGGAGGAGCCGAGGGTGTGTTTTTGGCAGTCGTGGAAAGGGATAGGGCACTGCAGGTGTATCTTGGCAACCTAGTCATCTACCAGATTCTGTTCTAAAAACAGGGAGGGGTTCTGGTAAAGAACTCTGATGTTCCGCTAACAGAACAGAGATTGTGGAACCAGGTAGACCTGTTGGTCACATGGTGTCTCATAGTTCCTTCCACCTTATAGTCTATAGCCTGTTTCACTATGGCTATACCACTGCACCACTACCTGTGTTTTCTACTAGCACATGGAGTAGTCAGCCAAATAGAAAAAGTAGCCAGCCAGGCTCCCCCAGGCTGGGGGTTGTCTGGGGTGGCTTTCCCCCTCTGAGTTAAGACATTCTTGCAGAACAAGCTCTATTTTGGTGGCCTCTGGTAAATTCTAATGCCTTGATTCCATCTAAAATACACAGTAAAATTATTGAAAACTTTGAGTTTACCTCCCAGTTGTGGGATTGTGTTTACAATTTAAGTGACTGAAAATGTATGAATTCAGACTATAATGGACAGATAGCCACCGTTTTGCAAGCTCTGACCCAATGTTGCTTATTTGTGATTATTTTGTTGTTTATTTTTACTTTATTTTCACGAAATGTATCCGCTATTATTTCTTACAACCAACAAAAACTTTGAACATCAGATCGGCAGTTACTTATCCAAATTCTGGCTTCAACTTTGACTCATCTGTCCTGGGCTCTGTCTGTAATTCCGACCCAATTTTTGGGCTACCCAATAGGAAATGCCGGCGGTACATAGGCAAGAACGGGGGATCCTGGTGAGATTAAGACAAAGGAAACACCTGGCCACCCTTCCCTCCATTCTACTGGCCAATGTACAGTCACTTGATAATAAGATAGATGACCTCCGATCACGGTTTCGCTACCAACGGGACTCTCGAATGCCCAACTTACGTCAACATGACTGAGACAACTGTTATTCTACCTGCAAGCATACAAGGCCCTCCCTCGTCCGCCATTCAGCAAATCAGATTACGACTCTTTACTCCTGCTTCCTGTTTACATGCAGAAACTCAAACAGGAAGTACCTGTGACTCGCTCTGTTGAGGAATTGTCACCGGAATCAGAGATTATGTTACAGGACTGCTTTAGCGCTGATTGGAATATGTTTAGACTCCACTGATTAACATTGACGAGCTAACCACCTCCGTCACTGGCTTCATTATAAAATGTATTGGCGACGTTGTCTCCACAGAGGGTTCGCTGCTTTCCCAATAAGATACCCCTGGATTAACACGGAGATTGGTGCTAAAGGACAGGTCTACTGCACATAGAGCTATCGTAGACAACCCTGAGGCTACGGCCGAGGCTACGGACCGGAATAAGTACAAGAAGTCCCGCTATGACCTCCGCAGAGTCATCAATTGAGCAAAAGGACAATATAGGAATAAGGTGGAATCATATTACACCGGCTCCCATGCCTGCTGCATGTGGCAGGGGCTACAGTCCATTACGGATTACAAAGATCCAACTGTTTTCAGCCCAACGATGCCTCTCTACCAGACAAACACAATGCATTTTATGTACGCTTTAGGGGTGAGCATGCCCCCATCCACATCGACGGGGCTGTATTGGAGCGGGTCGAGAGCTTCAAATTCCTTGGTGTCCAAATCACTAAAGACTTAAAATGGTCCAAACACGGGTACAGTTGTGAAGAAGGCCTCCTTCCCTCAGGAGGTTTGGAGAGTTTGGCATGGGCCCTCAAATCCTCAAAGATCTATAGCTATACCATTGAGAGCATCTTGACTGGTGTAACAATACCTGCACAGGATCGATACAGCCGAACATCACACCTGCGGGACAGGTACAGGATGGCAGCAACAACTGCCCGAGTTACACCAGGAAGGCACAATCCCTCCATCAGTGCTCAGACTGTCCGCAATAGGCTGAAAAAGGCTGGACTGAGGGCTTGTAGGCCTGTTGTAAGGCAGGTCCTCACCAGACATTACCGGCAACAACGTCGCCTATGGGCACAAACCCACCGTCGCTGGACCAGACAGGACTGGCAAAAAGTGCTCTTCACTGACGAGTCCCGGTTTTGTCTCCCAGGGGTGATGGTCGGATTTGTGTTTATCGTCGAAGGAATGAGTGTTACACCGAGGCCTGTACTCTGGAGCGGGATCAATTTGGAGGTGGAGGGTCCATCATGGTCTGGGGTGGTGTGTCACAGCATCATCGGACTGAGCTTGTTGTCATTGCAGGCAATCTCAACGCTGTGCGTTACAGGGAAGACATCCTCCTCCCTCGTGGTACCCTTCCTGCAGGCTCACAGCAACAACAGGCAAATCTGGTGCAATCCATGAGGAGGAGATGCACTGCAGTACTTAATGCAGCTGGTGGCCACACCAGATACTGACTTTTACTTTTGATTTTGACCCCCCCCCCCTTTGTTCAGGGACACATCATTCCATTTCTGTTAGTCACATGTCTGTGGAACTTGTTCAGTTTATGTCTCAGTTGTTGAATGTTGTTATGTTCATACACATTTTTACACATGTTAAGTTTGCTGAAAATGAACACAGTTGACAGTGAGAGGACGTTTCTTTTTTTGCTGAGTTTACATTTATACGGACTCTGTACACACACACACACACACACATAGAGTAGCAGCAGCTTGTATGTGTATCTTATATCCTGTTGCCTAGTCATCTTACCCCAGTACATATCTACCTCCATCACTCCAGTTTCCCTGCACATTGTAAATATGGTATTGGAACTGACCCTGTATATAGTCTGTTTACTAACTTACTTATTGTGTTCTTCATACTTCTTATTTATCATGTGTTTTTTTCTAGCGTTACATTGTTATTGATGGGGGGTAGATTTAGATGCACTATTGTAAAGTGGTTGTTCCACTGGATATCATAAGGTGAATGCACCAATTTGTAAGTCACTCTGGATAAGAGCGTCTGCTAAATGACTTAAATGTAAATGTAAATGGGTAGCAGGAAGCCTAGTGGTTATAGCATTGGGCCAGTAACCGAAAGTTTGCTAGATCGAATCCCCGAGCTGACAAGATAAAAATGTGTCGTTCTGCCCCTGAACAAATCAAATCAAAGTTTATTTGTTACGTGCGCCGACTACAACAGGTGTAGACCTTACAGTGAAATGCTTACTTACATGCTCTAACCAATAGTGCAAAAAAGGTATTAGGTGAAGAAATAAAAAAGACAGTGAAAAATAACAGTTGCGAGGCTATAAAAGTAGCGAGGCTACATACAGACTCCGGTTAGTCGGGCTGATTGAGGTAGTATGTACATGTAGATATGGTTAGAGTGACTATGCATATCTGATGAACAGAGAGTAGCAGTAGCGTAAAGAGGGGTTGGTGGGTGGCGGGACACCATGCAGATAGCCCGGATAGCCAATGTGCGGGAGCACTGGTTGGTCGGGCCAATTGAGGTAGTATGTACATGAATGTATAGTTAAAGTGACTATGCATATATGATAAACAGGGAGTAGCAAATAGTCAGGGTAGCCATTTGATAACCTGTTCAGGAGTCTTATGGCTTGGGGGTAAAAACTGTCGAGAAGCCTTTTTGTCCTAGCCGTGGCACTCCGGTACTGCTTGCCATGCGGTAGTAGAGAGAACAGTCTATGACTGGGGTGGCTGGGGTCTTTGACAATTTTTCGGGCCTTCCTCTGACACCGCCTGGTGTAGAGGTCCTGGATGACTAGCAGCTTAGCCCCAGTGATGTACTGGCCCGTATGCACTACCCTCTGTAGTGCCTTGCGGTCAGAGGCCGAGCAATTGCCGTACCAGGGAGTGATGCAACCAGTCAGGATGCTCTCGATGTTGCAATTGTAGAACCTTTTGAGGATCTCAGGACCCATGCCAAATCTTTTTAGTTTCCTGAGGGTGAACAGGCTTTGTCGTGCCCTCTTCACTGCTGTCTTGGTGTGTTTGGACCATTCTAGTTTGTTGGTGATGTGGACACCAAGGAACTTGAAGCTCTCAACCTGCTCTACTACAGCCCCGTCGATGAGAATGGGGGTGTGTTCGGTCCTGCTTTTCCTGTAGTCCACAATCATCTCATTTGTCTTGGTTACGTTGAGGGATAGGTTGTTATTATGGCACCACCTGGCCAGGTCTCTGACCTCCTCCCTATAGGCTGTCTCGTCATTGTCGGTGATCAGGCCTTCCACTGCTGTGTTGTCTGCCAACTTAATGATGGTGTTGGAGTCGTGCCTGGCCATGCAGTCGTGGGTGAACAGGGAGTACAGGAGGGGACTGAGCACGCACCCTTGGGGGGCTTCAGAGTTGAGGATCAGCGTGGCAGATGTTGCTACCTACCCTTACCACCTGGGGGTGGCCCGTCAGGATGTCCAGGATCCAGTTGCAGAGGCAGGTGCTTAGTTCCAGGATCCTTAACTTAGTGATGAGCTTTGAGGTACTATGGTGTTGAACGCTGAGCTGTAGTCAATGAATAGCATTCTCACGTAGGTGTTCCGTTCGTCCAGGTGGGAAAGGGTGGTGTGGTGTGCAATAGAGAGCGCATCATCTGTGGATCTGTTTGGGCGGTATGCAAATTGGAGTGGTTCTAGGGTTTCTGGGACAATGGTGTTGATGTGAGCCATTACCAGCCTTTCAAAGCACTTCATGGCTACGGGCGTGAGTGCTACGGGTCTGTATTCATTTAGGAAGGTTGCCTTTGTGTTCCTCGGCACAGGGTCTATGGTGGTCTGCTTGAAACATGTTGGTGTTACAGACTCAATCAAGGACATGTTGAAAATGTCAGTGAAGACACCTGCCAGTTGGTCAGCACATGCCCGGAGCACACGTCCTGGTAATCCGTCTGGCCCCGCAGCCTTGTGAATGTTGACCTGTTTAAAGATCTTACTCACGTCGGCTACGGAGAGTGTGATCACACAGTCGTCTGGAACAGCTAATGCTCTCATGCATGCCTCAGTGTTGCTTGCCTCGAAGCGAGCGAAGAAGTGATTTAGCTCATCTGGTAGGCTTGTGTCACTGGACAACTCACGGCTGTGCTTCCCTTTGTAGTCTGTAATAGTTTGCAAGCCCTGCCACTTAAGACGACCATCGGAGCCTGTGTAGTATGATTCAATCTTAGCCCTGTATTGAGGCTTTGCCTGTTTGATGGTTCGTCGCATGGCATAGCAGGATTTCTTATAAGCTTCCGGGTTAGAGTCCCGCACCTTGAAAGCGGCAGCTCTACCCTTTAGCTCATAGGATATTACAGTTTTTCATGTCCCATTTGTAGCATATTCGTGATCTTACCTCGTCTAATTTCTTGTCCAATGATTGCACATTGGCGAGTAATATTGACGGTAACGGGAGCTATCCCTCTCGCCTTCTGCGGATCCTCACGAGGCATCCCGTTCTGTGTCTTCTGTACCTGCGTCTCTTCCTCTTGCACATAACTGGGATGTTGGCCTTGTCGGGTGTTAGGAGAATGTCCTGTGCGTCCTGCTTGTTGATGAAAAAATCTGTTTAATCCGAGGTGAGTGATCTCTGTCCTGATATCCAGAAGCTCTTTTTTGCCGTGAGATACGGTTGCAGAAACATTATGCACAAAATAAGTTACAAATGACGTGAAAAACCCCCACATAATAGCACAATTGGTTGGGCGCCCGTAAAACTGCTGCCATTTCTTCCGTCGCCATTTTACAGGCAGTTAACCCACTGCTCCCCGGTAGGCCGTCATTGTAAAATAAGAATTTGTTCTTAACTGACTTGCCTAGTTAAATAAAGGTTAAAAATATATATATATTAAAAAAAATGGGTTATTGCATTGTTGGATTTTTTGTTTGCAAGAAAGCCATTTCACTGAATGTGACATTAAAACTTGAAGTTGTTTTGGATATCGTCTTGGCCTATGTGATCTGTACTATTTTCTAAGAGAACATTTAAACCTCTTTTAACATTTAACCTGTTTTCTCTTGAGATTAAAGTATTTTACTACAAGATATGAATTGCCACTGTTATGTTTGTTCTTCAAATTGTGTATTTTATTAAAAAAGAAAAATGTAAGTAAATAGCCCGAATTATCTTGAAAAAATCTATTTAATGTTACAGTACATTAAAAATTAAACAAATTGTGTGATGGACACTTTTTGAAATGGAAAATGGTGTCTCTAAAATAAACACAACTGATGACCAATTAAGTTCTGGGTCCATATGTGTTAAGAGACCACAACATTAGTTAAATTACTGAATTAATTTAAAGTGTTTGCAACTCTTTGTGAATTGAATTTATTTAAAAAAATACTTGTTTAGCAACTGACCCACAGATGTCTGCAGCTGTTTTTATATCAATTCATTTCTGGGTAACAATTAAGTACCTTACTGTAATAAATGTCCATTGAAATTGGCAAAAACAGCTTTTAGGCAAAAAACTATTTCTTCAGCAAGAATTTTGCTAGGACTATCTGGGAGTGGTATGAGTGGGGAGGGGAAAACTGAAAACTAGCGGTTATTGACGGAGGTTTGGGAGTCTCTTTTGTTCTTGGTCTATTAAGCAATTTACCGCATGGTGTTGTCACCATGGAAAGCCGACTCTCCCGCCCATGCAAACCTACTGATTAGAAGGTCCTGTGTAGATTGTTTTTTCATCCAGCAACAATCAGGAAATAACGCTGATAAAAAAAATCACACTCTTCCAGTGTTAGTTTCATCAGCTGTTGCACAATATGATATACAACACAGGAACAACTTTTTTTTGACAGCGCTTGGCCTTTAAAGAATCCTGTAAAAGTCTCCTGACTTCCACAGGCTTCAAGCTTCCTTTTAATAAGCATTTCTCAGCTATCTGCAATAAAGGTGTAATTGAATAGTTAAGCAGGTGTTAAGCATGGGCTTTGCTACACAGAAAGCAGCAGTTGACTACTCCGTTGTCAGCACTTTGATTAAATCAGTGTCATTAGCTTTTAAAACAATTCAGTCTGTTTTCTTTTATAATATTTTGGAGTGTCTCTCCACTAGCCTACCTATTCCTCCTGCTGTGAGGCGGATTCACCATCTTCATAGAATGTTTTCATAATTTATCTGAAGATAATCACCAAAAAAGCCTACTAGTAGTGAGACAGATTAATTTATGTCTTAACAATGCGATTCGGTAGGCTACTGACGAGCCACTCACTTTAACGTTACTATCTGGCAAGTCTTGATGGACTTCATAATGTAAATACAAACTAGATTTTTAGTTTACTTGTCCCGATGCGATACCATGGGTATATAAATATGTTGTATGATTTTTGAATGGCAAGGATACGAGATTGACATTACTCAGTCAGTTTGACACCTTTTATAAACTAGTCAAGCTTGCTGTTCATCAAAGCACAGGAAATTGCCCCTCCTTGGCTGCATATGAAACACACCAGATTCCAACATTAACTTTTTTCGATGACACGTGCATCTCCAAGCTTACTGGCTAACAATCTATGGGTCTGAACATAATTTCTTCTGGCCCAGACATGGTGTTGTTCTTAAAGTGCAACTGACAGCATTTTAACAACATGAAATCTTATTACAATCTGATCATATACACCCCCAGGAAGAATATTTTTATTTAATTTATTTATTACATTTTCTGACAAGCGAGCACTTAGATATGGTCATTGTCACTTTTTCATAAATTCTTAGAATGTTTGGGAATTACTTATACTAAGGCATTTGTAAAAATTCTACAGCAATATAAGGTGGGAAAGTGGCTGTGCATTTGGACAATTAATAGACACTGCAGTAAATAAACCTAGGACCGTAGTTTATCCAGACTGGTGCGCCATAGCCAGTCAGAGGTACAGTAGGCCTATATGCAAACAAACCATTTGCCACAAGGGCCTGCCATTATTCACTTTGAACTGGACTGTGTGTTTACAGGCAGTTGCAACAGCGCGACTTCAGATCATTAGAACACATTCAGCACTTGAATGGATTTCTGCAAATATGTAGCTAAATGCCACTGGAGACCTCATATATTTGGAAACTTTACAGTCCTATTGATCAAACAACCATAAATAGGTAGATTATGTTTCCCTTGTTAGCTAGCTACTTCCAGACACAAAGGAGAGAACACCTTACTGAACATTTTACTTGCCCTGGCAGAGCTGGGTAGGCTGTTTACCTGTTATATTGAGCATTAGTGATGAACTATTACTTTTTTTGCCTACATTTACTGACACCGGTCACATTCAGCGGGTGTTGCGCGTATGCAAATTCATCAGTTATTCTGCGTTCTGGCACACTTGGACGAGTGCTCTGAAAATGGAGTAAATAGCTAGCCAGAGTGAATTTGCAAACACGAGATATGCTAACTGGAGAACAGTTGTTCAGCATAGCTAGCTAGCTAGCTAGCTAGCAAAGTGATTCACATTTCTTGCTAGCTAACCAAATGACACGTGCATCTCTAGCTGTGTAGCAACCAAAAATGTTTAAGAGGGGAAAAAGTCAGTCACTCGCCCACTCCTCCGATGACATGACGTCCTCCTAGCAGCTAGCAAGTTAATGTTAGGCTCGGGGGTTTTAGCTTGATACATAAATATATAAGCTAGAATATTAGCCACGTTATGACTGACTTGCTAGTTTGATTGTATTGACATTCCCAGCCTTCGTTACATTCGTACATTTTTGTCCAAAATATTGAGTCATTGAAACTGAAACAGTGCGTCCAGAATGGAGGCAGCAAACAATGTACCAGGCCAGCTGTGATTTACAACCTGATAGCAATATTTTTTGGACCAAGAAATGTATTGGTGAATTATATTAATCCTGCATTGAACTGCATCCATCAATTCTGCCAACAATGCCGTCGTGTACGTCATGGAATGATGAGTCAAATAAAAACTATTTTTAAAGCTCTTATAAAGTTGGTTTTGTAGAAAAAATGGGGAATTTTATATTATTGACTGATATGATTGTCTGTTTGTTTCATACAGTACCAGTCAAAAGTTTGGACACCTACTCATTCAAGGGTTTTTAAAAACATTTTTTAAATGGAATAACACACATGGAATCATGTAGTAACCAAAAACGTGTTAAATAAATCAAAATATATTTTAGGTTCTTCAAAGTAACCACCCTTTGCCTTGATGAAAGCTAATAGCATTTCAATCGGTGATGTCACTCACTCTGAGACCTTGAAGTAGTTGCTTCCCTTGCTCTGCAAGGACGCGGCTTTTTAGAGCGATAGGTAACGATGCTTCGAGGGTGACTGTTGTCGATGTGTGCAGAGGGTCCCTGGTTTGAGCCCAGTTTGGGGCGAGGAGAGGGACGGAAGCAAGACAGTTACACGGAGATCATCTGTTCACCTACTCTGCGTCTCACAAAGACACTGCGGTTGGAACCAAAACTCTAAAAATGTGTACTCATCAGACCAAAGAACAGATTTCCACTGGCCCAAGCAAGTCTCTTCTTCTTATTGGTGTCCTTTTAGTAGTGGTTTCTTTGCAGCAATTCGACCACGAAGGCCTGATTCACGCAGTCTCCTCTGAACAGTTGATATTGAGATGTGTCTGTTACTTGAACATTTATTTGGGCTGCAATCTGAGATGCAGGTAACTCTAATGATGTTAACCTCTGCAGCAGAGGCAACTCTGGGTCTTCCTTTCCCGTGGCGGTCCTCATGAGAGCCAGTTTCATCACAGCGCTTCATGGTTTTTGCAACTTCACTTGAAGAAACTTTCAGTTCTTGAAATGTTCTGTATTGACTGACCTTCATGTCTTAAAGTAATGATGGACTGTCATTTCTCTTTGCTTATTTGAGCTGTTCTTGTCATAATATGGACTTGGTCTTTTACCAAATAGGGCTATCTTCTGTATACCACCCCTACCATGTCACAACACAACTGATTGGGTGAAACGCATTAAGAAGGAAAGAAATTCCACAAATTACATTCCAGTTGACTACCTCATGAAGCTGATTGAGAGAACGCCAAGAGTGTGTAAAGCTGTCATCAAGGCAAAAGGTGGCTATGTAGAAGAATCTCAAATACACTTTTTTTGTTACTACATGATTCCATATGTGTTATTTCGTAGTTTTGATGTCTTTACTATTATTCTACAATGTAGAAAATAGTAAAAATAAAGAGAAACCCTTGAATGAGTAGGTGTCCAAACTTTTGACTGGTACTGTATATGCAAAGTAGTTAAAACACTGTCAGTTCAACTTAAATGCATTGGGGTCATGCAAGGCCTATGGGTTGGCACGCTTCATCTGTATATTCAGCTATTAATAGGTTACATTTGGTTATGATATGTATTAAAAAGCTGTGTAATATAATTTAGCAATGAAATTCATTACTCTAGATTTGAAAATACGACGCTGCCCCTTTAAGACAAATTTTCCAATAGAGATATCGAAATGGCTACAGTAGTCTAGCCAAGACAAATGCTAGGTGTATTTTTGTTGCGTTCTTTTTGCACACTTAGTATCAACAATAGCCAGCATATTGCTAGTATGTTCACTATTGAAGGTTTGCTTTTGTAAATCACTTTCCGTAAAATAAACTCAGCGAGTTTATCGATGTGGGCTGCTTTTTGCTTTGGACACAGCTCACGTGTGCTGTGTGAAAGCAGCAACTTCTGTACTGCTTGAGAAGTGGACTCGCGGGAGCGTGGTGGTGCTTGAATGAACGGCCAATCATATTTTTCAGATTCAAAACGCATGTCGGGCCAGTGACTGACGAGATCCAGTGGCCCAACACTTTCCTGGCCCCAGTCCAGCAACGCATCGTTAATGTCGAACCCTGTACACAAAATAAATGCGCCACAAAACAATAGGCTAAGTGGATTTTGACTTACCACATTATATGGGTCCAAAGGCGTTGTTAAGGGGGGGAAAACATTAATGATTCATGGGGCCCTAGCCTGGTAGGAGCCCCTAAATGTTTAGAGAATTATTTGTTTATTATTTAAAAAATGTTAGACAGAAAAAATGTGTGATAAATTAAGACGTATTACCATAATCAGATCAGGTATCTCTACCCAACCATCCCATTTGAGTAGCCTAGCTAGCCAATATAGCTAGCTTCAGGTAGCTGCCTACCGTGGACTCACTCGGCTCGTTCAGAGCAGTAATTATTAACATGATGATGATGATGATGATGATGATGATGATGATGAGCTACCACTACCAGCTATGGCAAGCTAATTAGCTATTATTATAACTGTTTTCCCCAATATTTGTGTGATATTTGTGAGCTAGCTAGACAAAAATTAAAACCTAACATGTAGCCTGCTGCATGCTACTACTACTACTACTGCTGTAGACAAAGATCCCAACGTGTGTCTACTACATGAAGTTGAAACAGCGGACCTTGGAGGTGAGGCAGTTGTTTTGCAGCAGCAGCATAACTAGACCATTTTTAAATTGTAAAGTTAGGCACCTGATGACTTAGACACACTTAAATACGTCTTCTATTCGATATGTAACCTTTTGTAGGAGTGAACATTAAACCTAAAATTCCCTTTGTTTACTTACTTCCTAGTGCCTAGAGAGCCCCAGGTAGGCAGAATCTCAGCAGAAAGCTGTCAGACAGACTCTGATGCAGAGGAGAGCAGGGAGGAGGAAGATGAGTTAAAGAGTAGCAGCAGTGCCAGTGAAGGAGTGACAGAAGAGATTGAACAAGCAAGTAATAAGGGAAAGGAAGAGTATGGACAGATTTGAAGTGAGGAAGATGAGGTTTTAGATGATCCAGCACTGTGGCCAGAGAAAGTACAAGACCATGAAAGAGAAGCTAGTGTTTGCAGACTAGCCAACAGGTGTGGTGATGAGACAGAACTGTATAAAATCATGCCCCCAGACTCAGAAGGCAAGCCATTCCCAAACTATTTACAGTAAGTCAGCAAACGGGAGAGAAAAGGTGCAGAGAGACTGGCTTATTGATAGTAAGAGTGTAAAGGCATTATATTGCATTCCATGTATAATTTTTTACTCATGAGCAAAGTAAACCATCACCCAGTTCTCTGAATAGTAAGGATGGCTATAAGATATAATCAGTGAAATGGCGGTGAATGCATGACAAACTACCAGAGCATGAGGATGGTGTGTCTCACAAGAACTGTTACTGGAATTGGAAAACTCTGCAGCATACCATAACAAAGGCTACAGGTATAGACAGTCAGCTGCAGAAACAAATCCAGTCAGAAATGTATAAAAACAGAGCACTTCTAGAAAGGATTGTGGATGTGATACTGTACTAAGCATCTAGGAATCTGCCATTCCGGGGGGGAAATCACTCAATGTTGATGATGTACATAATGGACATTACCTAGGCTTACTGGAACTGTTGTCAAATTATGACCCACTATTACGTGAGCACTTACAGGAAGTCAGGGACAAAAAGAAAGGAGCATGACTGACTCCATTACCTCAGCCCTGAGAGACAAAACAAGTTCATAGGAATATGTGGTCAAAGGGTTTTGAAAACAGTACTTTATGAAAGAGAAGATGCAATCTATTACTCGGTTATATTTGGATGCAACTCCAGACATTTCCCATACTGAGCAAAATGTATTATTGGTGAGATATGTACACAAATATAAAGTTCAGGGAACAGGTGAATGGGAAATAATTTAACCTTTTCTTGAATTTAAAGACTGCCTGAAAGACAGGGAGTGAAATTTCTGAAATGATTGTAAGTGCATTGGAAGGGCATGGTATTGACATAGCAGATTGCTGTGGTCAAGGCTTTGATAATGGTGCAAATATGTCAGGGAAAAAGAATCCACTGGCCATATACTCACCTTGTGCCTCCCATACTCTTAATCTTGTGGGTGTACATGCAGCTCAGTCGTGCGCAGAAGTATCAACCTTTTTTGGCTGTCTTTACAATCTGTTCCGTGCCAGCCCAGAGTGATGGGCCATTCTCAAGGAAAAGACTGGCTGCTGTCTTAACCGCCTTTCAGACACGCGCTGGTGTGAGCGTATTGCTGTTGTCCGACCAGTGGCAACTCATTTACCGTCCATCATCAAGGCCCTAGACATGCTTCTTGCTACCTGCAGCCTGACAAACAAAGCCAAATCTGAGGCAAAAGGTCTGAAAAGCTACTTCATGTCTTTTCAAGGCAATCTTCCTGGTCACTTTCTGGGTAAAAGTGTTGCAGTGTATTGAGAATAGAAGCCTAATTCTTCGGTCAAGAAGTATTTCTCTGGATACTGAAGCAGCTCACATTAAGGCACCACGGGAAGAAATACAGGCTCTGCGTTATAAATGGTGACGCTCTTCTGACAGAAGCCTCCACGGTGGCAAATGAAATGGGTGTAACTACTCAGTTTCACAGCGATCAGAGGAGCCGCCAGAAAAAAAAGAAAACGTTTCCCTGATGAGACTGAAGATGACATAGCAAATGACCAGAAGTCAGCCCCTGGATTTCGCAACACAGTGTTTTATGTGGCTCTGGATAGTATAATCAGTCATTTGGACACGCGGTTTCACACGATTGCAGCTGCATGCGAGGAGTTTTCACCAATACTTACATTTAGGAAAATGACTGAAAACCAAATTCGTGTATCTTGCCACAAATTGAGAAAGAAGTACTCCAAAGATCTCAAAGATGGATTTGAAAATGAAGTGCGACATCTAAAGACGATATATGGTGCCACTTTTTCAGATGGTCTTTCTCCTGTAGAGATCCTAATTGCCATCCACAAGATGCAGCTGCAGAGCATTTTTGGAGAGGTGTGCATTGCGCTGCGAATCTTCTGTACAATGCCTGTAACAGTTGGTGTAGGTGAACGTGCCTTCAGTAAGCTGAAACTTAGTTCTTTCTATCTGAGATCTACAATGTGCCAAGACAGGTTGAACAGCCTTGCCGTCCTTTCAATTGAAAACCAGTTACCTAGAAAATTTTACATTAAAGACATTATAAAGGAGTTTGCTCACAAGAAGGCTCGACGCTGGGTTCTTGGTGCAGTGTAACCTCTTGAGTTTTGTTTATAGGGAACAAACACAAGGACAAATGCCTTAACCTGTTCTACCCAAGCCTGCCCGGGGATGGGCAAAATACTGTTTCAGAGGATTTTCTGCTATGGTTTATGTCCTGTTGAACTTATTCAGGAATGCCCACATAATGTCTTGAAACTACAGTTGTAGTTTCACAGATGCTTGTTCTCTGTAGGTTCTCATTTATGCTTGCAGTCCACATAGTTCAGGAATTGTTTTTTATTTTGGGTGTGTTATTTAGGCATATATTTAGGAATTATGCATCGGGCAGAAGAAGGTTAGTCTTGTTTATAAGAATTGGTAATACATTCTTTAATCTGAAACATGGATCATTGGTAATTTCTTCATTAAAACTGAATACAATACCATATATTAAAAAATAAGTCACCAATTGTGTTATTTATAATAAAGCATCATAAAAATCTCATGACACAGACAGCTTTTGTTAACATTAGGAATCAAAAATGTTTGCAATACTGTTAAATGTAGGCAAAGGATGAAGGTGGAAACTAGAATCTGCACAATTGTAGTATAGAGTAGCAGAAGCTTATACTTAGTACGTTTAATAACACGTTGTTCAGTACATTATTTTAATCTGAAACATTTCGATTTCTATGTATGGGACGTGCAGATTCACTCACAATATATGGAATGTCCTCCGTGTAAAGAAATTAGACTGCAACCACAGTGCACACATCCTGGAGGCGGGACAGACAGCAGGCTGTTTCCCTGTCATCGCTGATTGTGACTGACAGGCGCCTGTCCTATCAATAGATCGCTAGAAGACGCATATCGTTAATTCTAGTGGAAGAGGGCTCTGCAGACTTTCTGACTTGTGAATTGAAAAGTGGAAAAATTAGCCAGCTGAAAATTTGTTTGTAATCGGCTGTATAGCCGACAGCCAGCTCTAGTGGAAAGCACTGCAATACTCCTATGCTGCAGTACTGCTGTATAACCACCAGCTTCTATTAGCCTACATACAGGGTTGGTATTGAATTTCTTTCCAGCTCACAACAGAGAAACAGAGGGTTTCTGATGTCCTTCTATGGAAGATGTGATGCCAGATATAGAGAGATTTCTTTATAACGATGTATGTTTCTTTACTACTCACATCAACAATATGAGAGAGATGGCAGGAGAAGAGGGGATGGTGCCTAGAATGATGGAGGGAGAGATGGAGTGAGCAGAAAGAGCAGGGGTGCTCGGGTGACCTGGAAATCTCCAGTACATCTCATACATTGTACATCTGTCAATTTTCTGCCAAATGTTTAGGCGCTACTGTCACGATGGCACTTATCTGCATCACTTCAATGTATGTATTACAGTCGTGTGGGTGTGCGTGTCCTCTGATAGACCATGTGTTAGTAGCAGCTCCACACCAGGGTTCACAGTGGAGCAGGGCCCGATGGGAGCTGACAGCTTAAAGAGGGAAACCCGCTCAGGCTGCCTCCCTGGCTGACACGCACGCACACACACACACACACACACACACACACCTCCTGCTACTTAATTAATGTGTGTGTTTGGGGCATATGTAGCGAGAGCCTCTCCTGGCCCACTAGCAGAGCGTCTCAGAAGGAGAGAGACTGTTCCTCTATCACATGGTAATGTATTCTCTGGAGAATCTCTGCATCATAATACTCTCTCGCTCTTGTTCTCTCTCTCGCTCTCTCTCTGAGCCATCTGTGATATGAAGAGGGTACATGATAGACAGAGAGGAATGACACTCACCCAAACAAAAAAAGAAAAGATGTAAACGAAAAGGCAGGATGTAACTGAATGTCCGCTCTCTCTCTCTTTCTGCTTGTGTCGTCTTTATTCGGCTGGTGATACTTTTGGATCGTACATCTCTTCCTAAACTTTTTAACATTATGGAGATGGTACAATAGTACCAAAATAATACCAAGTAGCATAATTGTCTCTTTCAACATTTGTTATGTTTTAAAATAACAATATCTATGGGCATATTCTTCCCTCTATGTTTTAATCCACCTAAAGGTTCACTCTGTCACTGTATAGCCTAAAGGTTGTTGAAGGCAAGACTGATCTCTGTTAGCAGTAGACTGATGTTCTGGCCATCATTTTGTCCTTGGCTCTCTGGCCCCAGCGAAAAGTATAGGAAGGCTACAGATTGAGGATGTGTTCGAGGTCCAGAGGTTGGCCAAGAAGTGACTACTATTTCCATCACACTCCCCTTCCTTCCTTTTATTGCAGTGGCCGTGTGCACCGCACGCATGCACGACGATATGCAGAGACACACACACACACACACACACACACACACCTGTCAGTGGTTCCAGAGGCTAAGGGATCAATATATCACCTTCTCCACTTTCTTAAGAAGTCCCTCAGTAACCCAGCGGCGTTGTTAACCAAAATAACCTTCGCCTCGCTAGACAGAGAGCCAGCCTCTCTCCACCCCAGGGGTCGCTGTGAGAAACCGCTAGGAAAAAAAGGAAAAAAATATGTGAAATCCTTCCATCCCTCAGCCTGTGAGGTACGGTGCGAGAATGTGAAAATGCAACGCCCTCGTGTCAATTGTAAAGCCCCCCTCCCCCTCCTCCCCCCCAAACCAGCTCTGTGCCTCGGTCCGGCTCTGAAGGCCGCTCTTATTACCGGCACAGAGCGCAGGTCAGGATGGCAAGCCAGCAGCATACTATTAAAGTGTAATGAAAGGAATCTCTGCAGGCTCTGCCTTGCTGTTTCACAGGCCACACAATCCACCGGATCTGATCTGCTGCAGTTCTCTCTCACTCTCTCTCTCTCTCTCTCTCTCTCTCTCTGCCCATTGTTCTCCCGATTCTCTGTTCTATTCCGCACGTTTCGCACTTCTAATTCTGTCATTAGAATATTGTGACATTTTAAGAGTTCTGTCTTCAATGTCGTTTAGAATACCATGGTATATTCTGTTTATAATGAATGTATCTGGTGCAGTTGCTGGCCAAGTGAAAAACAGGAGGATGGTTGGCTTGTTGGTGAAAGCTCACAGTAAACTGTAGACTACATTGGTCATCTTCACCGAGCAAAGAACACTGCCGAACACCATATCAGTCATATCAGTCACACGTCCCGTGTGGCTCAGTTGGTAGAGCATGGTGTTTGCAACGCCAGGGTTGTGGGTTCGATTCCCACGGGGGACCAGTACGGAGAACATTTTTTATGAAATGTATGCATTCACTACTGTAAGTCGCTCTGGATAAGAGCATCTGCTAAATGACTAAAATGTATTTAACAATAAAAATGTCCTTTGAGGAAAATAAACTATTCTATACGAGTCTTAATCCTATTGGGTTTGTTTTTAGATTTTTTTCTTCTGGATTCCCTTGAAAGCTAACTAAAATAGTTAAAATCTGATCATAATCCACTGTGCTATCCCATAGCATCATGTATTTGTCTTTTGAATATTGTAGCTTAAAGTTGCACCCGGGCTGACCCTGCCACTCTGTATCTGAAAGAGTGAATACTAAAGATCTCTTTGTCATGTTAGCTAGAGGCCTGGGTAAAGCAATGCATGCAGGACGGATGGCCAGAGATCGGCCGGGAAACGACCCTAATTGGGGAAAGGGGGTGAGAGGGGAACTGGGAGGACGGGGTGTGAGGGGATGATAGGGGCTTGGGAAGTTGGTGTTGAGAGCGAGATGGGATGAGAGGGGGATATAGAGAGAAAGATGAGAGTGCAGAGGAGGAACGTCAGGGTGACGGGAGCGAGAGTGGGACGTGAGGGTGGAGGGTTGGTTGTTGGTGAGGAATGAGATGGGCTGAGGGGACACGTGGGTTCCTGCATTAATCTGTGAGGAACCATGCTGATGCTGTCATTGGACTGGTGCCATTAGTTGGCCTACTGACTGGCTGGCTGATTGGCTTGTAGTGCTGAGTGATAAAAAGTGATACATTTTTTTTAAAGAATAACGGTTTTGATTTCATTTCGTCAATTGTTCTTGAAAAAATGCATTGTGAAATAATGACAACGATTTTAGATCCCTCAGCCTATCACTCAGCCTTTTTCCTGACACTGACATTGGGTTGAATGCTGTAATATCACAGAATAAAACAATGAGTAAGAGCCCCATAATGTAAGTGTATGCCCATTACTTCTTATCGCTTATTAACCACCATTTAGTCTCATTGCTTACTTTACTTTAATAGAATACTTCAGTTGTGCATATTACTTAGTTTGTATTTGATGACTTTAAGGAATGGACCATAATAATAAAGTAATTATCTCATCTCTGTTCAGGCAGTAGCAGCCAGCCAGCCAGACAACCGTTTCATATTATCTCTATGCTCCCCATTGAATGAGTCATCCTATTGGCTAGCTGGCTGACAAAATCATTTTACTAGGGGATACCTTTTCAGTTGTACAACTGAATGCATTCAACTGAAATGTCTCTTCCGCATTTAACCCAACCCCTCTGAATCAGAGAGGTGCGGGGGGGCTGCCTTAATCGTCATCCACGTCTTCGGCGCCCAGGGAACAGAATGACAGATTATTACCTTGTCAGCTCGGGGATCCGATCCAGCAACCGCCACACTAGTTCCTCAAAGTAAATAAGGCATCCTTTCAAGACTGCTCATTGGCTACTACAACTGTCAATTGGGTAGAGCTACCTCACAAACTGTCTCTATTCCTCTCGTTGTTGTGTATCTCGTGCATTCTCATACGGTCTGTGTGTGTCCGCCTCTGTTCTTCCCGGCCCCAGACAGTCACAATGGATTATGGTCATTGTAGTTAATTACCACATTTCTGCGCTGAACTAGGTTGAGGAAGGAGGAGAAGGTGATGAAATCTACAACTTTTAAGCAGCCCAGCGTCCCACATACACTATATAAACAAAAGTATTTGGACACCCCTTCAAATAAGTGGATTTGGCTATTTCAGCCACAGCCCGTTGCTGACAGGTGTATAAAATCGAGCACAATCTCCATAGACAAACATTGGCTGTAGAATGGCCTTACTGAAGCGCTCAGTGACTTTCAACCACAGGAGGTTGGTGCTAGTGGTAATGACGAGCGGAATCAGTGAAACGGTATCAAATACATCAAACACATGGTTTCCAGGTGTTTGATGCCATTCCGTATGCTCTGTTCTGGACATTATTATGAGCCTGTCCTTCCCTCAGCAGCCTCCACTGCTTTCAACGTGGCATCGTCACAGGATGCCACCTTTCAACATTTGTTTTGTTTAAAATAACAATATCTATGGGCATATTTTTTCCCTCTATGTTTTAATCCTACTAAAAGTTCACTCTGTCACTGTATAGCCTAAAGGTTGTTGAAGGCTAGACGGATCTCTGTTTTTTTATTTTTATTTTACCTTTATTTTAGCAGGAGAGTGATGTTCTGAAGCACGTAGTGCCTAAAAATTGTCTGTCCTCAGTTGCAACACTCACTACCGAGTTCCAAACTGCCTCTGGAAGCAACCTCAGCACAAGAACTGTTCGTCGGGAGCTTCATGAAATGGGTTTTCATGGCCAAGCAGCCGCACACAAGCCTAAGATCACTATGTGCAATGCCAACTGTCGGCTGTAGTGGTGTAAAGCTCGCCGCCATTGGACTCTGGAGCAATGGAAACGCGTTCTTCTGGAGTGATGAATCACGCTTCACCATCTGGCAGTCCGACAGACAAATCTGGGTTTGGCGGATGCCTGGACAGCGCTACCTGCCCCAATGCATAGTGTCAACTGTAAAGTTTGGTGTAGGAGGAATAATGGTCTGGGGCTGTTTTTCATGGTTCGGGCTAGTCCCCGTAGTTCAAGTGAAGGGAAATCTTAACGCTACAGCGTACAATTAAATGTTAGATAATTCTGTGCCACTTTGTGGCAACATTATGGGAAAGGGCCTTTCCTGTTTCAGCATGACAAAGCCCCTGTGCAGAAAGTGAGATCCATACAGAAATGGTTTGTCAAGATCGGTGTGGAAGGACTTGACTGCCCTGCACAGAGCCCTGACCTCAACCCCATCGAACACCTTTGGGATGTATTGGAATGCCGAATGCGAGCCAGGCCTAATCGCCCAACATCAGTGCCCAACCTCAGTAATGCTCTTGTGGCTGAATGGAAGCAAGTCCCCGTAGCAATGTTCCAACATCTAGTGGAAAAGCCTGAACTAATGCCTTGATTTTGAAATGAAATGTTTGACAAGTAGGTGTCCACATACTTTTGGTCATGTAGTGTAGTTCTAGATGACTTATCTTGTGAATGATTTGATTTCTCTAGACAAGTGGCACGTTAACCTCAAAATAAACCGAACTCAATGGAATTCAAGTAATTGATCCGCCGTCAGTTAATTGGTTGTTTAATAACCCAATTTTTTTATTTAAAATTGGTTAATCGCTCAGCGCTACTGGTTGGTTGGATGGCTGTCTGATAGGTTGGCTGGCTGGTTGGTTGAATGGCTGGCTGGTTGGTTGGTTGAATGACTTGCTGGTTGGTTGGCTTACTGTCTGGTTGGTTGGTTGAATGGCTGGCTGTCTGGCTAGCTGGCTGGCTGTTTGGCTGGCTGATTTGTTTGTAGAATGTCTGGCTGACTGGCTAGCTAGCTGGCTGGGGGAATATAAAACAGAGCCACAGCTTAAAGACTAAACCCCCAGAGTGGAGCAGCCTGGGGAGAGAGAGAGCGGAGGTGAACTGAGCCGCATCTGCCTCACTCCTCATCTCCTCTCTCCATCCCTCCCTCGATGACAACTCTCGCTTTCTGTTTCTCTTTTTGTACATTCTGTCTCACGATTCCCTTCCTCTTTATCCAATTCTCTTTTTCGCCATTCTGTTTCCCAATTTTTTTTCTCTCTCTCTCTCTCTCATTTTCTCGCTCACTCTCTCCTTCACTTGTCATTCCTTTATTTCCTCTATTTCTCATGGCACGAAGAAGTGACTATTGGCTTGTTAAGTTAACACTCAAAATGAAACACCAAGGCCCTGGCTGGGTAGCATTTAACCAGTTGGTTGTACCTAGTTAGTACCATCATTTCTTCCCACGAACTGCTATACTTTCTGGACTGGCTTGTAGATCTTCTCTCTGTTCTGTTATAGTCTTAGTGCATCATCTATGGTTTGGAAGGACATCAGCTCCTACAAGAGCAGCAAGTATATTGGTATCGTCTTGCTAGGGGAATTTGAATTTACGTTCTGTATATTACCTAGTAGTCTACTTAATCATTGCTGTTTGAACTGTATGATTGCTCAGTGCTTTTCACTGTCGTTGCGGACTTAGATTAGTTTCACGCCTATTTGTGTATCAGTCTTGCTAATTTCTGGGTGTGTTTTATTGTAGGGGGTGTTTTCTTCACTTCTGCCAAGCGGTCAGTGTGGGGAGTAGTCTCACCTCTGCTAGGCAATTAGTGTAAATACTTTAGTCTCCCCTGTTTTTTCAGCGGCAGTATTGTTAAAAGAGGAAGGCTCCACACCGCTCTCACTTGAGAATCTTACCTAGTTATTTTCCGATGATCTCATTTTGCTCTTTTGTAGCTTTGGCAAGTATGTGTGTGTGTTTCCCATCCCAGTTTGCTCCTCTCTCTGTAGGTTTTACAGACACTCCCCATCCTATGGCTGCAACCCTTCTAATTTAGTGTAGCCGACGCGCACAACCCATGTGGAATTGTTAGTCTGCAGTCAATAAGGCTGAGTGAATCTCAGCCTATATTGCTTTTCATTCCCTAAACTTTTTGGCCCTGACTGAGATACAGTGCCTTGCGAAAGTATTCGGCCCCCTTGAACTTTTCGACCTTTTGCCACATTTCAGGCTTTAAACATAAAGATATAAAACTGTAATTTTTTGTGAAGAATCAACAACAAGTGGGACACAATCATGAAGTGGAACGAAATTTATTGGATATTTCAAACGTTTTTAACAAATAAAAAACTGAAATTGGGCGTGCAAAATTATTCAGACCCCCTTAAGTTAATACTTTGTAGCGCCACCTTTTGCTGCGATTACAGCTGTAAGTCGCTTGGGGTATGTCTCTATCAGTTTTGCACATCGAGAGACTGAAATTTTTGCCCATTCCTCCTTGCAAAACAGCTCGAGCTCAGTGAGGTTGGATGGAGAGCGTTTGTGAACAGCAGTTTTCAGTTCTTTCCACACATTCTCGATTGGATTCAGGTCTGGACTTTGACTTGGCCATTCTAACACCTGGATATGTTTATTTGTGAACCATTCCATTGTAGATTTTGCTTTATGTTTTGGATCATTGTCTTGTTGGAAGACAAATCTCCGTCCCAGTCTCAGGTCTT
The DNA here is from genome assembly GCF_901001165.1 of Salmo trutta. Lineage (NCBI taxonomy): Eukaryota > Metazoa > Chordata > Actinopteri > Salmoniformes > Salmonidae > Salmo > Salmo trutta. The sequence goes on along the minus strand of NC_042960.1, from coordinate 27,518,296 downwards.
TTGCAGACTCCATCAGGTTTTCTTCCAGAATGGTCCTGTATTTGGCTCCATCCATCTTCCCATCAATTTTAACCATCTTCCCTGCCCCTGCTGAAGAAAAGCAGGCCCAAACCATGATGCTGCCACCACCATGTTTGACAGTGGGGATGGTGTGTTCAGGGTGATGAGCTGTGTTGCTTTTACGCCAAACATAACGTTTTGCATTGTTGCCAAAAAGTTCGATTTTGGTTTCATCTGACCAGAGCACCTTCTTCCACATGTTTGGTGTGTCTCCCAGGTGGCTAGTGGCAAACTTTAAATGACACTTTTTATGGATATCTTTAAGAAATGGCTTTCTTCTTGCCACTCTTCCATAAAGGCCAGATTTGTGCAGTATACGACTGATTGTTGTCCTATGGACAGAGTCTCCCACCGCAGCTGTAGATCTCTGCAGTTCATCCAGAGTGATCATGGGCCTCTTGGCTGCATCTCTGATCAGTCTTCTCCTTGTATGAGCTGAAAGTTTAGAGGGACGGCCGGGTCTTCGTAGATTTGCAGTGGTCTGATACTCCTTCCATTTCAATATTATCGCTTGCACAGTGCTCCTTGGGATGTTTAAAGCTTGGGAAATCTTTTTGTATCCAAATCCGGCTTTAAACTTCTCCACAACAGTATCTCGGACCTGCCTGGTGTGTTCCTTGTTCTTCATGATGCTCTCTGCGCTTTAAACGGACCTCTGAGACTATCACAGAGCAGGTGCATTTATACGGAGACTTGATTACACACAGGTGGATTCTATTTATCATCATTAGTCATTTAGGTCAACATTGGATCATTCAGAGATCCTCACTGAACTTCTGGAGAGAGTTTGCTGCACTGAAAGTAAAGGGGCTGAATAATTTTGCACGGCCAATTTTTCAGTTTTTTTATTTGTTAAAAAAGTTTGAAATATCCAATAAATTTGTTGTTGTTGATTCTTCACAAAAAATTACAGTTTTATATCTTTGTTTGAAGCCTGAAATGTGGCAAAAGGTCAAAGTTCAAGGGGGCCGAATCCTTTCGCAAGGCACTGTATCTATTAACCCAGAGAACACTGCTACTCCAGCTGATCTCTCGTCATCTGACTATGTGTTCTGTCATAGTCCTCGAGAGCATGTGGTTGTCAGGGTGGTGGCACAAGGCTACTAATTTCTCTTAAGTTGACCCCCCCCCCCACTCACCTGTCTATCTCCTCAATTGAATTCCATGCGATCACTGTCACCTGACCACTCAAGCTTAACATGATCATTTATTGCACACCAGGTGCCCTTCGAGAGTTCTTCAATGAGCTTGACACCTTGATAAGCTCATTTCAAGACAATGGCTCACGACTTTAACTCCCTGACGCCTGACTTCAGTTCATTTCTTTCCCCCACTTTCTTATTTTGACCTCACCCTTTCCCAGTTACCTCCCACTCACAAGGCAGGCAATACGCTTGACCTCATCTTCACTAGAGGCTGTTCGCTATCTAATCTCACTGCAAACCCCCTCCATGTCTCTGATCACTACTTTGTTTCCCTTTCTCTCCTTCTAACCTCCAACCCTACCCACTCAGCCCTTACCCAGATGGTTATGCGCCGCTGCAATCTTCACCCTCTCTCCCGCTACTCTCTCCTCTTCTATTCTATCCTCTCTTCCTTCTGATAAATCCTTCTGCCTTCTATCTACTGGTTCTGCCTCTTTGACCCTACTCTCCTCGCCTTCTACATCCTATGCCTCGCACTGTCCCCTTTCCGGCCGGCCGGCTCGGCCCTCCCCTCCTGCTTCGTGGCTGAGTGACTCATTCCGGGCGTACAGATTGGCTACAGGCAGCTGAGCGGAAATTGAGGAAAGGTCCTCCGGGAGTTTAGTTATCATCCTTTCAGTCCATCCTCTGTATCTGCTGCTAAAGCGACTTTCTGTCACTCTAAATTTCAAGCTTCTGCCTATAACCATAGGACACTCTTTTCCACCTTCTCCTCCTTCCTTAATCCTCCACTCCTCCCCCTCTCTGTTGACAACTTTTTCAACCACTTTGTCGTCAAAAGAAGTTTGACAACATCTGCTCCTTATTCACTCAGCCTATTGAGTCCACTGATCCCACTCACACAGAACTACCCTACGCCTTGACTTCTTTCTCCCCGCTCTCTTCAGATGAAATCCTGCGACTCCAGCCGCCTGACAACCTGCCCGCTCAACCCAATCCCCTCCTCCCTTCTCCAGACTATCACCGGAGACCTTCTCCCATTCCTCCCTTCCTTCATCAACTCATCAGAAATGACATACCTCTATCCCTTCTTTCTTTTATTTCCAAAACACTTGAGCGTGCTCTGGCCAACTGTCTCGCCATTGCTCTCAGAACGATCTTCTTGACCATAACCAGTCAGGGTTCAAGGCGGCTCACTCAACCGAGACTGCTCTTCTCTGTGTCATGGAGGCTCTCCTCTCTCTCCTCTGTTCATATCCTCCTAAATCTATCCGCTGCCTTCGACACCATGAACCGTCAGATCCTCCTCTCCGTCCTCTCAGGGCCGGGCGTCTGAGGCTCTGCACACTCTTGGATTGCATACTACCAGGTGACGTGGAGATGATCTGTGTCTGTACCACGTACTCTCACTACTGGTGTCTCCCAGGGCTCAGTTCTAGGCCCTCACCTCTTCTCTCTGTACACCAAGTCACTCGGCTCTGTCATATCCTCACGTGATCTCTCCTATCATTGCTGTACGGATGACACTCAACTACTTTTTCTCCTTCCCCCCCTTCTGACACCCAGGTGGCGACATGCATCTCTGTGTGCCTGGCAGACATCCCAGCTTGGATGTTGGCCCACTGTCTCAAGCTCAATCTTGACAAAATGGAGCTGCTCTTCCTCCCGGAGAAGGCCTGCCTCCTCCAAGACCTTTGCATCATGGTTGACACCTCCACAGTGTCCTCTTCCCAGAGTACAAAGAACCTTGGTGTGACCTTGGACAGCACCCTGTCATTCTCTGCGAACATAACTCGCTCCTGCAGGTTCATGCTCTACAACATTCCGTAGAGTACGACTATTCCTCACACAGGAAGTGGCTCAGGTCCTTATCCAGACACTTGTCATCTCCCGTCTAGTCTACTGCAACCCTCTGTTGGCTGTGCTCCCTGCTTGTGCCATCAAACCCCTGCAATTTATTCAGAATGCCGCAGCCCATCTGGTGTTCAAACTTTCTAAATTTTCCCATGTCACCCCGCTCCTCCGCACACTCTACTGGCTTCCAGTCAAAGCTTGCATCATCTTCAAGACCCTGGTGCTTGCCTACGTCGATGTGAATGTGTTTAGTCCTAGGGTCCTGAGCTTAGTGATGAGCTTTGAGGGCACTATGGTGTTGAACGCTGAGCTGTAGTCAAGCACTTAATGGCTACAGACGTGAGTGCTACAAGTCGGTAGTCATTTAAGCAGGTTAACTTGGCGCTCTTGGGCACAGGGACTATGGTGGTCTGCTTGAAACATGTATGTATTACAGACTAGGTCAGGGACAGGTTGAAAATGTCAGTGAAGACACTTGTCAGCTTATGCTCTGAGTAAACGTCCTGTTAATCTGGCCTTGTGAATGTTGACCTGTTTAAAGGTCTTACTTACATTGGCTACGGCGAGCATGATAACACAGTCGTCCGGAACATCTGGTGCTCTCATGCATGCTTCAGTATTGCTTACCTTGAAACGCACATTGAAGAAATTTAGCTTGTCTGGTAGACTCGTGTTACTGGGCAGCTCGTGGCTGGGCTTCCCTTTGTAATCCGTAGTAGTTTGCAAGCCCTGACACATCCAATGAGCGTCAGTGTAGTAGGATTCAATCTTAGTCCTGTATTTACGCTTTGCCTGTTTGATCGTTCATCCCAGGGCACAGCATGATTTCTTATAAGCGTCTGGATTAGTGTCTCGCTCCTTGAAAGCGACCGCTCTAGCCTTTAGCTCAGTGTGGATGTTGCCTGTCATCCATGGCTTCTTGTTGGGATATGTACGTACGATCATTGTGGGGATGATGTGGTATACTCCTCAATGCCATCGGATGAATCCCGGAACATATTCCGTGACTACTGAGGGGAAGAGGCGTTGTCATGTCCTTTTTACGACTGTGTTGGTGTGTTTGGACCATGATAGTTCCTTAGTGACGTGGACACAGAGGAACCCGAAGCTCGCGATCCGCTCCAATACAGCCCTGTACTTGACACGATTGTGATGTGTTGTTGACCCACATAACTATCTTAAGATGAATGCACTAATTGGTAGTCACTCTGGATAAGAGCCCACCTGGCGTCTGCTAAATTACTAAAATGCTAAATGTTATAAACAGTGGTCCACTTCACAGTACACAGTGGGTTCCCTCTCCCAACACTGAGCTGGGTTTATGGGGCTATCAGCCCCAGCCTGTTTAGAAGGATCTGCCCTCAGAGAGCTGTTGGTGACCCGTCCATTGGTGTTCCATAGACAACAGAACAAAGTGGGCTCCATGTTAACACCATGGGGAAGAACAGGCTGAGGCAGAGACAGGCCAGTGTGGAAGGGAAGTCCTGCCTGCTGTAGCTATGTTGGGAAGGGATGTGAAGGCTATGCATAGGCAGAAACAGAGGCAGGCCCTGGACTGTGCTGTAGTTAGCTGTGATGCCAGACCTCCGCTAGGGGAGCAGAGTGTGCTGTCTCACTGAGTGATACCCCTGTCTCTACCTCTGATAAATAATGCAGCCTCTACACACACACACACACACACACTAACGCACATGCCTTCAGAGCTACAAATGTATTAGCTGCTTTATATTCTTTTGTCTTGGGAAAACGGTTAGCAAGGGGGAGGAGGGGAGAGGAAATAGTGTACAACAGAATAACAACAACAACAGTGGCAACATTGGTTCCCCCCCAGTCTTGGATCCCCCTGGTATACTGGAGGTCCCACACATCACCTGGAGGAATGGAGGAGGAAGGCGGGGGGGTGTTGGAGAGGAAAGAGAGGGAGACAGAGAGCGAGAGAGATGCTTGTTGGAGAAGGAAGGGAGAGAGAGATTCTTGTCATTTGTGTGCCTTCCGGAAGGGAAGAGGGTTGGTGTTGGAATGTTGTGTACATTGAGAGAGATGGCCATCTGTTTTTCTGTATATATGTCTACAAAACAAACACACACACACACACACACACACACACTTTTGTTGTATCTGTGATCTTGTCGGTCTCCATGGCTCAGGGACTGTCACTTTTCCTGTCAACACATGTGGGCGGGGCTATGGCCGTTACGGAATTCGGCAACCCATAAGTTTTTATTTGAAGAGAGATAGAGTATGTGTGTGTCTGTGTGCCATATGTACAACACTAAGCTAGGCTCTCCGAAACATATTGGTGTTCCTACATGGCGGTTAATAATAGTAGTGAGTCCATACGGCGGTGGCGGCTCAGACGTGTGTGACAGTTTTATAGCCACACAGCCTTCCTACACACTGATACGCAAGACACACACACACACACACACACACACACACACACACACACACACACACACACACTACCCCCACCCTCATATCTCTGTTCCTTGTTGCCTGTGGTTATGGTGGCAGGCAGCTTTGTCTAGTGATCGGGGGGATCAGTGGTTGTTCCCCATGGCTAGGCTGCTGTGCCAGACAGACACACAGACCCAGGACCAACCTCAGTCAGACAGACAGACAGAAGTGGTGGCTGGCTCAGCTAACCCATATGGTGCTCTGCTCTGCTCCAGTCCCCCAATTACCCCCCCCCCCCCACCCCCCTCACAGGGGAGGTGTTGGGAGATAAAGGCTCTACACCCCCCTCCTCCCCACTGCCCGTTCCGTACCCCCAGAGCTGCTTAGCCTATTGTCACAGCAATCTGCCACCACCTATAGGTCTTTCTCTCTTCTCTCTGCTCTCCTCCGTCCCTCTATCCCTGCCTCCCTCCCTAACTCCTTCCATCCCTCCCGGCCTCCCTCCCTCTTTCACCGCCATCAGCCCTGATAATCGATGCACTGTAAGTAATCGTAGCTAATTATTTAAGCTATGGGTCTGGACCTATAGAAAGGAAAACCTTTTCCCTGATTCTCTCAACTGAAACACTTATCAGCTCTGGGGATTAAGTTGTTTCTGTTGTATTTAGGTTATTTAGCCTAATTGAATTATTTAATGAGATGATTTTAATGAGATCACTGTCAGACTTTGAATTAGTCTTTGTTCAACAAGCAATTTTATTGATGAAATATATTTGATTAGGCTAAACTTACAGGGTTGTGTATGAACACACAAACACATGCATTTTTGATAATAATAATAATAATAAATGTTATAGAAGTAGTGTTCTTACTATTAATGCATTGAGTATTCCATCGTTTTTAAACATGTATAAGTAGCATTATACGAGCATTATATAAAACATCTACACTGGCTTGTTACTGAAGTGTGACTGTTGTTTTCGTCATTGGTTTGTTGTTTGTGTTGTTTATGTTAGTGTTGTCTAATCAGCGGTTGTGTTATTCTGGTTCTCAGGAGTTTCTCCAGACGGTACCCAAGTTCTGCTTCCCCTTCGATGTGGAGAGGTAGGAATAAGATTCCTTCCCCCTGCTCCCCTGTTAATAGTCCTGTGCTCTACCCGACCAAAACAGGGACGCACACGCACTAATATGTTTTAGTAACAGGAGAGCTGTGTGTGTATGCTGTGGAGCGATGGCGTGTGGAGTCTGTTGTTAACAGCTGGTGGTGTAGTTGAAGCCAAAAGCCTCTCTTAGTCTCCTAAACACCAAGCCAGTCTGCTCCCTGCTCCCTGCCCAACCCATGCCAAGCCATTTGATCTCACTCCCACCACGGTGTGGGTGTGCTATTGTGTGTGTGTGTGTGTGTACCCGTGTGTGCTTTTGTATGCATTTGTGTCTGTCTGCATATATGTGTATGTCCCGCTTGTATCATGTGTTTTATCTTTGATTGGATAACTATATCTCTAGATTTGGTACCAGTCTGATTTGAAAAGCAGCCCTCTGTAGAGGAGTCTGCTCTTATTTTGTAGCCTGGAAAATGACATTGGAAAAGTGCCATGGTATAGTTAGGGGGTGGGGGTTGGGATATCCTGAGCTGTGCTGTTCTCCACACAAGCTTTACTGCTGCCATCTAGTGATGAAACTTCATAAGAAATACACATACCCAACTCACACACGCTCAACAGTCAGGGACTGTAGCCAGAATCATAGCGAAAAGTTTAGAGGTGAGAATGAGAGACTTCGACTTAACGTTGGGGGAGTAGTTACTTTTCCCATTTTTTTTAAATACTGTATCTTTGTAATGTTATAATATGTTTGTCATTGCTGTCCTCTGCTGTGATAATGTGGTAATAAGGAGTTTCTCATTTTCTATTTAACTGAAACCATTACATTACTTTCACTGATCTGATTGCCATGATTCCCTGGACTGAAACTCTTGATAAATGTCCCATGTGTGCTTGTGAAGTAATGATTTGTTATTTCTGTTCCATAGGTGACTGTGTGGTAATACTGTATTTCTTGAGGTAATTGGTCGTGTGTTAATGGTGTGTTCTCTCTCTACCGTACGTGTGTGTGCGTTTGTGTGGTGACTGTTCCCAGGGTTTCCCAGAGTCAGGTGGGCCAGAACTTTACCTTTGTGCTGACGGACATCGAGAGCAAGCAGAGGTTTGGCTTCTGCAGACTCACTTCCGGCTGCCGTGTCTGCATCTGTCTGCTCAGGTACGACACGCTCACACATATACACATTTAGTAGACTTTGATCTCGAGCGACTTAAAAATAGTACATTTAGGTAAGGAAGCTTATTCTTTAGCACCCTCAAACTCAACTCTGGACCTCGAAGCCAGTTCCATTGAGTTTTTTCATTGTTCCCTTCTAATCTGTGACTGATTTAGACCTGGGACACCAGGTGTGTGCAGTTAATTATCAGGTAGAACAGAAAATCAGCAGGCTCCGGACCTCATAGGGTAAGAGTTGAATACCCCTGCTTTATCTATTGACCGATTGCATCAATCAGTTAGTCATTCATGTTTTTTTATTTATGAAAATGATTTTGTCACAATTACCTTTTTCATGAGGAAAGACATCTATAGTATTGACATGTTAATTATTCATCAATACAATCCGTTTGTAATATCCTCACGTCAGTCATATGCAGATTATATTTCTTAATTGATTGTAGAGAGAGTGGGGTTCTCTTTGGAAGCAGTATGAATCAGAGTCTTACCCTCTTCAATTTCTTCATGCCAGTTACAGAAACATTCTAAACTCCTGAATTCCATATTAGTTTGGATCCCTATAACTTTATTAATTCAGTTAATTTATTTAACCTGGAGTCAATTAGGAACAACCTATCATTTACAATGACAACTATGAAGAATTATTTTAATTGTAAATTGTCATTTCAACTCCCTCTCGAGATATCGTTTAGCACAGCCTGGATTTATCTCAAATATGATGTCATCTTTTATTATTAATGCACAGAAAGACTTTTTTAGTAAAAATGTATTTAATAGGGCCTTAGAAACTTTTATATTTTATATTAACAATTTAAATAACAAACATTTCATTATTAAAACAATATAGTTGAACAAACCACAGAAGTAATGGGAATTTGCACAGTCCAAAAACAAGAATGAAAAAAAGATTATCGAGAAAAAAAACGAATTTCTCATATGCTAAACTAAATGCAGTAATTGCCTAAGTGTCGTGAGGTAGTGTGTGTTGTGTGGATATTGACTGGCAGCCGCAGGGTTTATCTTGTTCTTGATGAGCTGCTGTCGAGATGAGCTGCCCCCCACCTCCGCCCCCACCCCCCCCTCCACACACACCCGCCCATCCCGGCCAGCCACCACCATGCCCTTTGTTTTCCTTTTTCTTTTTTGTCTTTCTCCTCGTTATTCGGCTACAGGCGCAGAAGCACGGCGAAGGAAGCCGCTTTGCCCATAATTATGCATGAAGCCTCGCTGCCAATTAGCAGAGACTCCCCTGTCCCCCTCTCTGAGTCCCACATGCTAATTCATTTGACATATGATGTATAAAATTCATTATGCATTCTGAACAGTTTGCATGGCTTGCTTCATTCATAATAAGAAATGTATAGAAAGAAGAAAAAACAATTCTGTGAGTGTGTTTTAAAGACTGCAGTTTGTTTTTGCTGCCTGCTTTTTTGGCTCGTAAATAGACCCACTGTGTGGCGAAAAAGGTTAGTGAAAGTTTTTTAAATCATGATTACAAAGACATGCATATTTTAGATATCTCATGGTTTAGATATGTGAAATATGTACAAATGGAATGTTTGCATCAATGACAGAGATGGCAGACTTGGTTCCAAGTTTATTTCTTTTTAACCTTTGTTTTTCCGGTATGAATTGAGATTTGTTTTGTCGTTGTCCTACACACAATACCCCATAATGTCAAAGTGAAATTATATTTCTCTAAATTTAAACAACTGAACTAAAAATGAAAAGCTGAAATGCCTCAATAAGTATTCAAAGTAAACATTTACTTAAAAAGTCACATAATAAGTTGCAAAGACTCACTGAGTGCAATAATAGTGTTTAACATGATTTTTTATTGGCCCACGCACATAATTATCTGCAAGGTCCGTCAGTCGAACAGTGAATTTCAGACACAGATTCAACCACAAAGACCCGGGAGGTTTTCCAATGCCTCGCAAAGAAAGGACACCTATTGGTAGACGGGTAAAAAAACTAAATAGCAGACATTGAATATCCCTTTGAGCATGGTAAAGTTATTAATTGCACTTTGGATGGTGTATCAATACACCCAGTCGCTACGAAGATACAGGTGTCCTTCCTAACTGAATTGCTGGAGAGGAAGAAAACCACTCAGGGATTTCACCATGAGGACAATGGTGACTTCAAAACAGTTACATAGTTTTCTCCCATCAGAGCCATTAAACTGAGAATGGATCAACAAGATTGTAGTTACTCCACAATAATAACCTTATTGACAGAGTGAAAAGACGGGAACATGCACAGAATTAAAATATTCCAAAACATGCATCCTGTTTTCATTAAGGCACTAAAGTAAAACTGCAAAAAATGTGGCAAAGAAATTAACTTTGTCCTGAATGCAAGGTGTTAGGTTTGGGAAAATCCAACACAACCAACACATCACTGAGTACCACTCTTCATATTTTCAATCATGGTGGTGGCTACATCATGTTATACTTGTCATCGGCAAGAACTAGGGAGTTATTTTTTAGATAAAAATAAACAGAATAGAGCTAAGTACAGGCACTATCCTATAGGAAAACCTGGGTTAGTCTTCTTTCCAACAGACATTGCAAGACAAATTCACCTTTCAGCCAAATATGCGCTGCAGTTTCTTACCAAGATGACATGGAATGTTCCTGAGTGGCCTATGGCAAGACTTGGACATGGCTTTACAACAATAATCAACAACCAACTTAACAGAGCTTGAAGAATAAAAAAAAGTGCAAATATTGTACAATCCAGGTGTGCAAAGCTCTTAGAGACTTACCCAGAAAGACATCACTGCCAAAGATGATTCTAACATGTATTGACTCAGTGCCTTGAATACTTATCTAATCAAGATATTTTAGTGTATTAGTGTTTTATTTTATCTATCTATCTATCTATCTATCTATCTATCTATCTATCTATCTATCTATCTATCTATCTATATACAGTTGAAGTCGGAAGTTTACATGCACTTAGGTTGGAGTCATTAAAACTTGTTTTTCCTCTGTCACAGCCGGCCGCGACCAGGAGGCCCATGGGGCAGCGCACAATTGGCCCAGCGTCGTCCGGGTTAGGGAGGGTTTGGCCGGCAGGGATATGTGTCTCATCGTGCACTAGCGACTCCTGTGGCGGGCCGGGCGCAGTGCACCCTGACCAGGTCACCAGGTGTACGGTGTTTCCTCCGACACATTGGTGCGGCTGGCTTCCGGGTTGAATGGGCATTGTGTCAAGAAGCAGTGTGGCTTGGTTTGGTTGTGTTTCGGAGGACGCATGGCTCTCGACCTTCGCCTCTCCCGAGTCCGTACGGGAGTTGCAGCGACAAGACAGTAACTACTACCAATTGGATACCACGAAATTGGGGAGAAAAAAGGGGTGAAAAATACAAAAATAAATATAAATAAAATAACTTGATTTTCAACCACTCCACAAATTTCTTGTTAACAAACTATCGTTTTGGCAAGTCGGTTAGGACATCTACTTCGTGTATGACACAAGTAATTTTTCCAACAGTTGTTTACAGTCAGATTATTTCACTTATAATTTACTGTATCACAATTCCAGTGGGTCAGAAGTTTAAATACACTGAGTTGACTGTGCCTTCATACAGCTTGGAAAATTCCAGAAAATTATGTCATGGCTTTAGAAGCTTCTGATAGGCTAATTGACATCATTTGAGTCAATTGGAGGTGTACCTGTAGATGTATTTCAAGGCCTACCTTCAAGCTCAGTGCCTCTTTGCTTGACATCATGGGAAAATCAAAAGAAATAAGCCAAAAATTTGTAGACCTCCACAAATCTGGTTCATCCTTGGGAGCAATTTCCAAACGTCTGAAGGTACCACGTTCATCTGTACAAACAATAGTACGCAAGTATAAACACCATGGGACCACGCAGATGTCAGGAAGGAGACGCGTTCTGTCTCCTAGAGATGAATGTACTTTGGTGCGAAAAGTACAAATCAATCCCAGAACAACAGCAAAGGACCTTGTGAAGATGCTGGAGAAAACAAGTACAAAAGTATCTATATCCACAGTAAAACAAGTCCTATATTGACTTAACCTGAAAGGCCACTCAGCAAGGAAGAAGCCACTGCTCCAAAACCGCCATAAAAAAAGCCAGACTACGGTTTGCAACTGCACATGGGGACAAAGATCGGACTTTTTGGAGAAATGTCCTCTGGTCTGATGAAACAAAAATAGAACTGTTTGGCTATAATGACCATCGTTATGTTTGGAGGAAAAAGGGGGAGGCTTGCAAGCCGAAGAACTCCATTCCAACCGTGAAGCACGGCTATGGCAGCATCATGTTGTGGGGGTGCTTTGCTGCAGGAGGGACTGGTGCACTTCACAAAATAGATGGCTTCATGAGGAAGGAAAATTATGTGGATATATTGAAGCAACATCTCAATACATCAGTCAGGAAGTTAAAGCTTGGTCACAAATGGGTCTTCCAAATGTGCAATGACCCCAAGCATTCCAAAGTTGTGGCAGAATAGCTTAAGGACCACAAAGTCAAGGTACTGGAGTGGCCATCACAAAGCCCTGACCTCAATCCTATAGAAAAGTTGTGGGCAGAACTGAAAAAGCGTGTGCGAGCAAGGAGGCCTACAAACCTGACTCAGTTACACCAGCTCTGTCAGGAGGAATGGGCCAAAATTCACCCAATTTATTGTGGGAAGCTTGTGGAAGGCTTCTTGGAACGTTTGACCAAAGTTAAACAATTTAAAGGCAATGCAACCAAATACTAATTGAGTGTATGTAAACTTCTGACCCACTGGGAATGTGATGAAAGAAATAAAAGCTGAAATAAATCATTCTTTCTCCTATTATTCTGACATTTCAAATTCTTAAAATATAGTGGTCATCCTAACTGACCTAAGACAGGGAAGTTTTACAAGGATTAAATGTCATATATTGTGAAAAACTGAGTTTAAATGTATTTGGCTAAGGTGTATGTAAACTTCTGACTTCAACTGTATATATACAGTGCATTCAGAAAGTATTCAGACCCCTTGATTTTCTTCCCACATTTTGTTACGTTATTTATTATGTTACATTTCCTCAACAATCTACACACAATACCCCATAATGACAAACAAAACAGTGTTTTAGAAAGTTTTGCTAATGTATTAAACATTTAAAACAGAAATACCTTATTTACATAAGTATTCAGATCCTTTGCTACGAGACTCAAAATTAAATTAAGCTCCGGTGCATCCTCTTTCCATTGATCATCCTTGAGATGTTTCTAAAACTTCGTTGGAGTCCACCTGTGGTAAATTCAATTGATTGGACATGACTTGGCAAGGCACATAACTGTCTATAGAAGGTCCCACAGTTGACATGCATATCAGAGCAAAAACCAAGCCCTGAGGTCAAAGGAATTGTCCGTAGAGCTTCGAGGCAGGACTGTGTCGAGGCACAGATCTGGGGAAGGGTTCCAAAAAATGTCTACAGCATTGAAGGTCTCCAAGAACACAGGGGCTTCCATCATTCTTAAATGGAAGAAGTTTGAACCACCAAGACTCTTCCTAGAGCTGGCCACCCGGCCAAACTGAGAAATCAGGGGAGAAGGGCCTTGGTCTCTTGTCTGATGAAACCTGGCACCATGCCTTCGGTGAAGCATGGTGGTGGCAGCATCATGCTGTGGGGAAGTTTTTCAGCGGCAGGGACTGGGAGACTAGTCAGGATCGAGGGAAAGATGAATGGAGCAAAGTACGGAGAGATCCTTGATGAAAACCTGCTTCAGAGCGTTCAGGACTTCAGACTGGGGCGAAGGTTCACCTTCCAACAGGACAACAACCCTAAGCACACAGCCAAGACAACGCAGGAGTGGCTTCGGGACAAGTCTCTGAATGTTCTTGAGTGACCCAGCCAGAGCCCGGACTTGAACATCTCTGCAGACACCTGAAAATAGCTTTGCAGCGATGCTCCCCATCCAACCTGAGAGCTTGAGAGGATCTGCAGAGAAGAATGGGAGAAACTCCCCAAATACTGTTGTGCCAAGCTTGTGCGTCATACCCAGGAAGATTCGAGGCTGTAATCACTGCCAAAGGTGCTTCATCAAACTACTGAGTAAAGGGTCTGAATAGTTATGCAATTGTGATATTTAATTTATTTTGTTTCTAATACATTTTCAAAAATTTCTACAAACCTGTTTTTGCTTTTTCATTATGGGGGTATTTTGTGTAGATTGTTGACAAGAAAAATACAATTCAATCCATTTTAATCCCACTTTGTAACGCAACAATATGTGGAAAAGGTCAAGGGGTATGAATACTTTCTGAAGGCACTATAGATAAAACATTACACGCCCAACGATGTCCCTGCGAGGAGGCTTCTAGCTAGCTACCTTTTTATTTAATGTGTCTGTCCCCGGATATAAAACAAAGGTAAGTAAAACAGTTTGCGTCCCTGTGATTGTTGAAGTGCTCTGAGTATAGAATTGTCACCTATGCTTACACAAGGAAGTGGCTTAATGAGTAGGACGGTTTTATATGGCCGGGCCTTTGTAGTGTTGCAGCTAAAGCCCAGGCTGAAAGGGCCACGCTACCTTCAGGCCAAAACCTCTTCAAAGAGGCAGAATGCTTCAATTTTACTCTTTCTTCCTTCCTTCCTTCCCCTCCATCCTCTTCCTCCTCCTCTCCTCTTTTCTCTTTTGGTCATTCTCTCATATTTAGGGATAAATCACCCTTGGACATGTGAGAGGGGTCTCAGATGAAAAAAGGTGTTTTCCTTGATTTTATTTGGCGGGTGAGACCTGGGTTCCCTTTTAGGGACGTCGGCGCTCCAGTTAGTGGTCACTTAGCGAGACGCCAGAGGACATTTCCTTCCCTGTACTTAACCTCTGACCCGGGAAAGTAAAGGTGTAATCAAATCTTCCAGTGAGCTGGCTACAAGGTGCAAGTTGACTTTCGCTAAGGGCCGTGGGTGTGAAGGGAGATTTAAGACCCATCCAGGGAATATGAATAACAGTGCCGCGCTTAACACCCAACAGGTACTTTATGACAGCAGAGACGTGTGTACGCCGTTAAAAAGGTGTAGTTTACTTATCACATGAAAACCTAACCTACCCAAAGATATGTAGGTATTTATTTGGATTGAGATATTGCAGTTGGTTTATTCTGGTAATATCCCTACACCAGGAAAAAAAACCTCTCTTCTCTCTCTTATAATTGTTTTTATGGGTAATTACATAATATACGTCCTTACAAAAACACCAGTTAATTTATTTGAGCTTTTAGAGAATATAAGTCTTAAGAATTAAGACATAACGAAAAGGATTTGACCACATCTAGGCTATATCTTCTGTTCTGCCCATCTATGTGTAGATGGGAGAGTCTCTGAGGGTTTGTGTTGTGGTAGGGGATACAGTCTGTTGCTTGGCTACCCATCCACATCGCTTCGGCCAAGCGTCTCGCCCACTAACATTTCTTCTCCACGATGAGTCTGGATTTGCTTCCTCCCCGACAACTTCTTGAATGCGAACACGTTCAAACCGTTCTGATTGCTCCCTGAAAACTATGGGTTGGTCCAGTGCCAGCCTACACGAAACATGAATCACTTTATTTTGATGTCAGCACACAAAACTATAGGATTAGCAGGTTCAGATTGATGCATGGAGGTATTTGATCAAGCAACAAAATTAAATTCAGGATTAGTCGTCAGGAAATGCAGTCGACGGGGTTGTGTTAGGGGATATAGTCTGAGGGGTTGTGTTGTGAGTAGAGGATACAGTCGGATTGTTTTGTGGTAGGGGATCTGTGTTGGGGAAGCTACAATGAAAATATTGTTTACCAAGCTACCAATTACTTCACACTGGAAGAAGTTAAACTACAAAAAAGCTACCCTTAAACATATAGTTTACTTAACTAAAGTTACTTTGAAAAAGTAGTTAACTTCATCCAAACTACACTCAACAAAAATATGAACTTAACATGTAAAGCAGTGGTTCTTAACCTGGGTTCGATCGAACCCCAGGGGTTCGGTGAGTCAGTCTCATGGGTTCGGCGGAGGTCAAGACACACACCCGACTCATATGATTCGTGATGACACGCCCCGCTTGGCCATCATTGGCTGCAGGTGATCACGCAACATCGCTTGGCCTATCTGTGCTGCAGGGAATTTGGCGCGCTCAGTAGTCGAATTGTGACTGTCGTGATGGTACGTTGTGTGATTTCTTTCTTAATATTTTAATCCCTTCATACTAACTATGTCGAGCAAAAAAAGAAAGTGGTCGGACGAATATGTACAATATGGATTCACATGTATAACGGAACGTGATGAGTCAGCGTCCTAACTGCATGATTTGCAATGCCAAGTTGAGCAATTCTAGTCTAGCACCGGCAAAACTAAGAGAACACTTCCTTAAGCTGCATGGAGATGGACAATACAAGAACACAACGCTCGCTGAATTCAAGGTGAAGAGAGCCATTTTTCCAATTAAGAAGGGTTCGGTGAATGCGCATATGAAACTGGTGGGGGTCAGTACCTCCAACAAGGTTAAGAACCACTGATGTAAAGTGTTGGTTCCATGTTTCATGAGCTGAAATGTTCCATACCCACAAAAATATTATTTCAACATTTTTGGGCACAAATTTGTTTAGGTCCAAGTTAGTAAGCATTTTTCCTTTGCAAAGATAATCCATCCACCTGACAGGTGTGGCATATTAACTTCTTGTGGCTCAAATCCCATTAACGGGATCGATTTGACAACACCCAGTGAAATGGCAGAGCGCCAAATAAAAAAATATATAAAAAATATTAACTTTAATACATTCACAAGTGCAATACACCAAATTAAAGCTGAACTTCTTGTTAATCTAGCCACAGTGTCAGATTTCAAAAAGGCTTTACGGCGAAAGCAAACAATGCTATTATGTGAGGACAGCACCCCATCAAACAACACAGACAATCATATTTCATCCCGCCAGGCGCAACACAAAACTCAGAAATAACGATATAATTCATGCCTTACCTTTGACGAGCTTCTTCTGTTAGCATTCCAATATGTCCCATAAACATCACAAATGGTCCTTTTCTTCGATTAATTACGTTGTTATATATCCAAAATGTCAATTTATTTGGCGCGTTTGATCCAGAAAAACACCGGTTTCAACTCGCGCAACATGAGTACAAAATATCTCAAGTTATCTGTAATCTTTGTCCAAACATTTCAAACAACTTTCCTAATACAACTTTAGGTATTTTTTAACGTAAATAATCGATAAAATTTAAGATGGGATAAACTGTGTTCAATACCGGAGGAAAACAAAGTGTAGCGTGCTTTTCAGGTCACGCGCCTCTATCAAACAGTACACTTCCCTCGAGCCTCATTCTGAACAGGGCTACTTCTTCATTACACAAAGGAAAAACATCAACCAATTTCTAAAGACTGTTGACATCCAGTGGAAGCGATAGGAACGGCAAGCAACTGACTTAGAATTATGGATTCTCAATGAAAACCCATTGAAAAGAGAGTGACCTAAAAAAAATCCTGGATGGTTTGTCCTCGGGGTTTCGCCTGCCAAATAAGTTCTGTTATACTCACAGACATCATTCAAACAGTTTTAGAAACCTTAGAGTGTTTTCTATGCATATTCTAGATTCTGGGCCTGAGTAGCAGGCAGTATACTTTGGGCACACTTTTCATCCAGACGTGAAAATAGCGCCCTCAAGCCATAAGAAGTTTTAAACAGCATGATCATTACACAGGTGCTGGGCACAATAAAAGGCCACTCTAAAATGTGCAGTTTTGTCACACAACACAATGCTACAGATGTCTCAAGTTTTGAGGGAGTGCACAATTGGCATGCTGACTGCAGGAATGTCCACCAGAGCTGTTGCCAGAGAATTGAAAGTTAATTTATCTACCATAAGCCCCCTCCAACATTGTTTTAGAGAATTTGGCAGTACGTCCAACCGGCCTCACAACCGCAGACCATGTGTATGGTTTGTGTGAAGACCATGTGTATGGTGTCATGTGGGTGAGCGGTTTGCTGATGTCAATGTTGTGAACAGAGTGCCCCATGGTGGCGGTGGGGTTATGGTATGGGCAGGCATAAGCTACGGACAACAAACACAATTGCATTGTATTAATGGCAATTTGAATGCACAGAGGTACCGTGACAAGATCTTAAGGCCCATTGTTGTGCCATTCATCCGCCTCCATCACCTCATGTTTCAGCATGAAAATGCATGGCCCCATGTTGCAAGGATCTGTACACAATTCCTGGAAGCTGAAAATGTCCCAGTTCTTCCATGGGTTGCATTCTCACCAGACATGTCACCCATTGAGCATGTTTGGAATGCTCTGGATCGACGTGGACTACAGCATGTTGCAGTTCCCGCCAATATCCAGCAACTTCGCAAAACCATTGAAGAGGAGTGGGACAACATTCCACAGGCCGCAATCAACAGCCTGATCAACTCTATGCAAAGGAGATGTGTCACACTGCATGGGGCCAATGGTGGTCACACCAGATACTGACTTTCTTATCCACGCCCCTTCCTTTTTTAAAGGTATCTGTGACCAACAGATGCATATCTCTATTCCCAGTCATGTGAAATCCATAGATTAGGGCCTAATTTATTTATTTCAATTGACTCATTTCCTTATATAAACTGTAACTCAGTGAAGTATTTGAAATTGTTGCATGTTGCGTTTATATTTGAATTCAGTATACTTCGTGAAAAAGTATCTTATCTAAATCTTAAATTGCAAGAACAGATCACTCTAGAGTCAGATGTTGACAGAATGTTTGAAGTGATAATTGGGCAGGTAGGATGCAGAAAAAGAAAGGAAATTCATGCGTTCTTTACCCATATTTTATTTTAGTCAAAAAGTAGTGTGTAGTTCCTGTAGTTAGCTAGCACAATACATGGCAAAAAAAATTATTTAACTACTGAAAACACTACAAAGATATGCATTTAGTTCAACTACCACCAAGCTCATCAAAATGTAATTAAATGTCTAGTTGAACTATATGTTGTTTACTACTCCCCATCACTGTATGGCAGGTCCTGGGGCCCCCCCTGGGTGCACGTTTTGGTTTTTGCGCTAGCACTACACAGCTGATTCAAGTAATCTAAGCTTGATGATGATGAGTTGGTTATTTGAATCAACTGTGTAGTGCTAGGGAAAAAAACAGAGTTTTGGTAACCCTGCTGTAGGGGATACAGTCTGAGGGGTTGTGTTGTGGTGGGAGATACAGTTGGAGGGTTTGTGAGTTGGCCATAGATTAACTGGTTTACTCGGAGTATCCAGTACTTTGAGTGATGTGTGTGTTTAAAACAGCTGGAGAGATAGCCGGGCCTCCACACACATTGGTTGATGTCTCTCTATCTGGGGATTTAGGAAGCACAAACAGACCTAAGCTGCTAACTGAGGAGAGGAGCAGTGATTTCTTAAATCGCTTCATTTAAGAAAAAAGAAACATACTGTACCACAGGAAATAGCTCAGAAATAATAATCTGTTTTATACAAAAACATGCACCAATCGGTGTGTGAGGCCTGACTGGGCAGAGAGAGAGAGGAGAGAGATATGTGAAGGATTAGTGTACAGGTGTCACAACTTCCGCCGAAGTCGGTCCATCTCCTTGTTCGGGCGACGTTCGGCGGTCGACGTCACCGGCCTTCTAGCCATCGCCGATCCACTTTTCATTTTCCATTTGTTTTGTCTTTGTTTTACACACCTGGTTTCAATTCCCCGATTACATGTTCATTATTTAACCCTCTGTTTTCCCCATGGTTTTTGTGCGTGATTGTTTTATGTATGTTCGGTCCGTTATTGTGGGCTCGGTATTACGACATGTTATTGGAATATTTGAGTAGAGTTACTTGTGTTACTCATCTCTGCTGTCCTGCGCCTGACGACTCTGCACCAGCTACACCCAGATCACTACATCAGGAGCCTGGCTTTGTAAACAAAGGACCTGATGAGACTGATAATGACTGTTCTTTGTTTCAATGACCTGCTCAGAATTTTTTGAAAATGTTAATTTGGTTGTATGGATTAATTTGGTTGTATTGATTTTTTTTCGCTTTTAATGTTGAAAATGAACTTCAACACATCTACAATGAGATGGGCAGTGTTTCTGTTATATGTATCTGAATTACTTTTAAGTATTTTGTCATTTGGATTACACTGAGCTGAACTACCAAAATACTTTTCTATACCATGTTTTTTTATAGTAGTTCACCATGTCTTTCCCACTTTCACCCTGCATTGGTATCAGAAGTCTGATGGCACTGCTAAATTAACTAAATATAAACGTGTTTACAAAAATGGAGCATGCTGAGTATTATTCTAATGATCTCCGCTCCGAAACAAGGTTTTGTCTAGAAGGGATACAGCTTTTGTCAAAATAAACTTTTCGTAATAGGTTTCGGAGAACTTACGCAGCAGGTTAAGATAATTAGCGCAGCAGGTTAAGAGAATTAGGTTAAGCTGTATCCCATCTAGACATGACCTCGAAACAAGGCCAATAATAATAACCAGTGTGCTTTGCAGTTCATTTTGGTCATTTAGCAGACACTCTTATCCAGAGTGACTTACAGTCAGTGAATTCAACTAAGGTAGATAAAGAACAACATATCACAGTCATAGCAAGTAAAACGTTTCTGTAACCTTTACTGAGAATGTTGTTGCTGTTTGGGCCAGCTACTTGCTAATGTATTTCTGTATTTTGAAATACAAAATACATGTATTTGAATTAAAAACATTTCAAGTATTTTATAGTTTATTTTGATACATTGATCTTTAGGGTATTTAGTCATTGTAATTTTTGCCCATCCCTGCCTAGAGCCCATAGAAATATCCACTGCCTATTTGTTTGAAAGCATGGCATATTTATATTTTTAATGTCCAGCCAGCATGTGAATTTTATAGTTCACACATGCGTGTTACATTTGGGTTTGCAGAGTGTGACCTGATTACGGTGTGCTCTTCATGCGGACGTCAAAATATTGACATGTTAAGAAGCTGATTGTTTCAGGTTAATGGTCACTCAGGCCCTCTGATTGGTGTGCTTGGCTGCACTTGCCTGGGAACCGCCGCGTCATTGGCCCCCTTGCAGATTTAGTGATATGAACATTTGCATTAGGTTGACTTTATTGTTTTTTTCTTGTTGTGCGTTAATTCCAGTCTGCAGAGCAGCCAGTGACCCATGCCCTGAGAACTACCCAGTATCCCCCTGTCTCCCTCTACAGGACTTCCCTGGCTAATAAAAGTCTCTCACATACACACACACGTTTTAATTAAAGTTTCATTGTGATTTTTTTGTGTGGTGAATTTTTGTTAGCCATTTCAGCCAGGTAACCATTTCAATTTAACAAGTGACTTTTGTTAATGCAGCATGCCCGCACATTTTGTTTAATGTAAGTTTCATTTTGACAATATTCATTCATTTCTTTGTTCTTATATTTCACCTTCATTCAGTTAATGAAAGTTAATAAAGCATCTTTTTTTTTAAAGTGATGAATGATAAACGGGACGTAATCCAACGTCATTATGCAATGCCTCACTTCGATACCTCACCACATTTGTATTATTTGATTGCATAACATTATACATGCACTGAACTCTCTCTTCTGAGCAACCTTCAAGCAAAAACAAAATGTTGGCCATATTCCACCTCAAAAGGAAGTCAACTAACTCCGCCAAGAATATGTCAACCGTATAAAGAAAGCCATGTTGCAGATGCATTTGGCTTCTGGTGGGTGTATTTTGTGATTAGCTATAACACAAACACTACAGTATAATTTTTTTTTTTTTTTTTTCATTTTATTTATTTATTTAACATTAATTTGATAAGGAAAAAACAGAAGGAATGTCTATTTTAAAATGTAAATAAGGGGTGGGGAAGAGAGAGAAAAAAGTGAAAAGTGGCAGTGGGTAGTGCTTTTCTTTCTGTGCATCTGTGTGTTGGCTTGGGCTGAGCCTGGGCTGTGCATCTGGGATCAGTATGCTTGTAAACCGTGGCATCCCTCCTCGTCCTCCTTTACCACAGCTTTCGTTGGCCCAGTCATGTTGGGTTGAAGAAACTAAAGCCAGTCTCTACCTCCCGTCTTTACCTCCCCAACCCACCGCCTTTAGACTAAAGCCTGACTCTCCACCTCCCCTGCAAATAGCCCAAAATACGAAGAATGTCGTAATTACATAGTATTAGACAGTATTTACAGTATATTGTAGACCTATATATCTACTTTTAACCATAGTAGGCGGGCTATACATGGCTGTGTCCATAGCCTACTTTGTCTGTGAAAAAAAACAACAATTGAATTTAAATATTTGTGTTTTATTGTGAAATATAGCTAAATAGTAAAATATGAATTAGAATTATGGATTGATTGTAAACGTGTATTTTGTGTTCTTTCTCTCTTGCAGTTATCTCCCCTGGTTTGAGATCTACTACAAGCTCCTGAACACACTAGCAGATTACCTAACCAAAAACCAGGTGATACGGCCTTCATATCTCTGTACAGTACCTCCTTTAGGACATTTAATAAGACTCAGGATTAACAAACCTGATATTGAGGTACAAGAAATCAAAAACTTTCCAAAAATGTATTTTGTTCCAGTCATGTGGCAGAAGTCACCAACCAACAATAGACTAGTACGCTACTTTTCATCAGCTTCTGTTGGGCATGATCTTGTTTTGCACGCGGTAGCAGTTTAAGGTTTTATGTACAGTAGCTGGTTGTGAGAGCCATGTTGTTGTAAGCTGTTAGCAGTGTTCTGTCTGTTTGTAAATGGGGCTGAGCTGGGGGAGAGAGAGTCAGGCTTGGCTTGGCTCTGACTTTTTTGAGGCAGCGATGTTGTTGACATTTCACAGACCAAACGGTGATTTAGAGCTAGAAGTCAACTCCTGATGATTTACTGGAAAACAACAAACAGTTTAGGAATACACACACACACACACTTTGCCAAACTATTTCAGTAACAGAGGGAAAGAAGTTCAGGGAATGTATAAAAGAAATGGGAAAAATGTGCAGCTAGCGTAGAGTGGAATTGATGAGGCAGTGTTTATACCAGAGCGAGAGAAAGGAGGGAGAGCGAACAGGGGGAGAGGGAGACGGAGAGAGGGTGGGGAGAGAGGAAGGGAGCGGTTGGGAGCTGGGACTAAGGAGTGCCATCAGTGTGCTGTCATGTAGCTTTGCTTCCTTAAAGCTACTATGCTGAGAGAGGGGTGAAGGGGACAGAGCCTCCCCAACACACACACACACACACGTGCCCATATGCTCGCACACACAAGCACACAGGCGCAGGTTCAGGGGGTACAGGAAACAGAGCATGTCACGCAACACTTCAACCAATCAGAGCACAGGCGGTCATTAGCTTGCTCTCCTGCTTTTAGCATCTTGAATGTATTTTTTATACATATATTTATTGTATAATGTGTATGTATGTATGTATGTGTATCTATGTGTGTGTATTTTATATGTATTTTATATATATATATATATATATTACTCTGTAATATATTTTATATATTCATATATACACAGTAATCTCTTCTATATTCCTTCTAAAATGTCAATGTCTTTATATTTCACAGACACAGTACCGTATTTGATTTGAACTGAAGTATAGTACTGTAAATTAATTTATGGATGGATTTCTTTGACAGATGTCATTTTCAGTAAAAACAAAAGTAGAGGACAAGTATAAATGCTATTTTCTGTAAAATAATAAGTCCTTTGTTTGTGTGAACATTTCTATGTTCATCTTTATCTCTGCTCTGAAGCAGAGAGAGAGAGAGAGTGAAAGAGGGGAGGGTTTCAGTAAGAGATAGATGACGTATGTGTGTGTGTGTGTGTGTGTGTAAATGTTGGGTGACTGCAGTGTTGGTGTGCATGATTTGGTTTATATTTACCCTGCTGTTGCAAGGCGATGGAGGGATGTTGACAGACGAGGGTAGACCGTAGCGATGAGGGTTTAGGGCCAGGGGTAAATTAAGTGTTTCCTCAGGCTCAGCCCGGTTACTGACCATGCGTGTGAGCATTCAGCCTCTCGTGACAGGAGGCTGTTCAATCTCACACTCTCTATCTCTCTCTCTCACTCTTTCTCACACACACACACCGTTTCACACACATAGTCACGTTCAGGCATACACACTAATGTTAAAGTTCCACCGTCAAAAACTGGCATTCAGAAGAGACAGAAATTGTCTGAAGCCAAAATATTTTTCATAAATAAGAACCTTTTTTCTTTGTCTTAGTAACCGGTCTTAGTGACTACGTAATTATGTCTTAGCAACCTCTATTCCAATTATACTGTGCTCTTTATCATTATAACAGTAACTAGACAAATTATTCAGAGAGTTCATCCAGTAAAAGATGTGTGATGACAGTGCCTGTTTAGTGGCCAGCCTGATCTCTCTATGGAGCACAGACTTCTGGGTAACTACACATCAGAACCCCAGCCCTTGTACAGTAGGTCCTAAATCAGAGCTGGCTAACGGTCCTCTGCTGTGGCCGGACACATCGCTCTGCCTCTTTTTCTTAACCTCCTCCTCGCCGCTCGTTAAACACTGTGTGTCAGACGGGTGTTTCTAGCCCCTCAGAGGAACACACTCTGCTTCCAGCGCCCTGCTCCCAGCTACTTGCCAGCCACACCGTCAGCGCCTTTTCAAATCGCTCATGAGTTGACATACAATATCAGATTACATTTTTGTGTGTATGTGTGTTTTGGTTTTGTAATTAAGTTATATACAGTACCAGTCAAAAGTTTGGACACACCTACTCATTCCAGTGTTTTTCTTTATTTGTATTATTTTCTACATTGTAGAATAATAGTGACGACATCAAAACTATGAAATAACACATATGCAATCATGTGGTAACCAAGAAAGTGTTAAACAAATCTTTTAAATGTTAGATTCTTCAAGGTAGCCACACATTGCCTTGATGACAGTTCTGCACACTCTTCGCATTCTCTCAATCAGCTTCATGATGAATGCTTTTCCAACAGTCTTGAAGGAGTTCCCACATGCTGAGCACTTGTTGGCTGTTTTTCCTTCACTCTGAAGTCCAACTCATCCCAAACCATCTCAATTGGGTTGAGGTCGGGTGATTGTGGAGGCCAGGTCATCTGATGCAACACTCCATCACTGTCCTTGGTCAAATAGCCCTTACACAGCCTGGAGGTTTGTTTTGGGTCATTGTCCTGTTGAAAAACAAATATTAGTCCCACTAAGCACAAACCAGATGGGATGGGGCGTATCGCTGCAGAATGCTGTGATAGCCATGCTGGTTAAGTGTGCCTTGATTTTTAATAAATCACTGACAGTGTCAACAGCAAGGCACGGTGGGAACCACACATGCAGAGATCATCCGTTCACCTACTCTGCGTCTCACAAAGACACAGTGGTTGGAACCAAAAATCTGAAATTTGGACTCATCAGACCAAAGAACAGATTTCCACCAGTCTAATATCCATTGCTTGTGTTTCTTGGCCCAAGCAAGTTACTTCTTATTGGTGTCCTTTAGTAGTGGTTTCTTTGAAAAAATTCGACCATGAAGGCCTGATTTACGCAGTCTCCTCTGAACAGTTGATGTTAACTCAGTTTTTCATATATGCATAGTCACTTTAACCATATCTACATGTACATACTACCTCAATCAGCCTGACTAATCGGTGTCTGTATGTAGCCTCGCTACTGTATATAGCCTGTCTTTTTACTGATTTATTTCTTTACTTACCTATTGTTCACCTAATACCTTTTTTGCACTATTGGTTAGAGCCTGTAAGTAAGCTGTAAGGTCACTGTAAGGTCTACACCTGTTGTATTCGGCCCACGTGACAAATAAACGTTGATTTGATTTGAGATGTGTCTGTCACTTGAACTCTGTGAAACATTTATTTTGGCTGCAATTTCTGAGGCTGGTAACTTTAATGAACTTATGCTCTGCAGCAGCGGTAACTCTGGGTCTTCCTTTCATAGCGCTTGATGGTTTTTGCGACTGCACTTTAAGAAACTTTAATCGTTATTGAAATTTTCCGCGTTGACTGACCTTCATGTCTTAATGTAATGATGGACTGCCGTTTCTCTTTTGTTATTTGAGCTGTTCTTACCATAATATGGACTTGGTTTTTTACCAAATAGGGCTATCTTCTGTATACCACCCCTACATTGTCACAACACAACTGATTGGCTGAAATGCATTAAGATGGAAAGAAATTCCACAAATTAACTTTTAACAATGTATTCCAGGTGACTACCTCATGAAGCTGGTTGAGAGAATGCCAATACTGTGCAAAGCTGTCAAGGCAAAGGGTGGCTACTTTAAATAATCTCAAATATAAAATATTTTGATTTGTTTAGAACTTCTTTGGTAACTACATGATTCCATATGTGTTATTTCATAGTTTTGATGTTTTCACTATTATTCTACAATATAGACAATAGTAAAAAAATAAAGAAAAAGCCTTGAATGAGTAGGTGTGTCTAAACTTTTGACTTGTACTGTGTGTGTGTGTGTGTGTGCGCGCGTGTGTGTGTGTGTGTGTGTGTGTGTGTGTGTGTGTGTGTGTGTGTGTGTGACACATGGTTTAACATTTGTATAATTTGTATTATTCTTATTGAGTGTGATTTGTGGTGTGTTCTAAGGAGAATGAGCTGAATGACATGCTGAACTCACTGTACAGTCTGCCGGTGCCAAAGCCCTTCACCCAAGTCAACCTGAGTGTGGTAAGTACAGTGGGACCACTTGAGCTGTAAAATGCAAAGGAGAGGGGGAACACGGAGGGAGGAGAGAATAGTGATGGGAGAGGAGAGAGGGGAGATATAGTTGAGACAGATGGGTTAGTGAAAAGAGAGTGGCGAGATAAGAGTGAGTTAGAGGAGAGCTTGGATAAGGAAGAGTGGAGTAATAGGAGTGAGATACAGTTGAAGTCGGAAGTTTACATACACCTTAGCCAAATATATTTAAACTCAGTTTTTCACAATTCCTGACATTTAATCCTAATAAAAATTCCCTGTCTTAGGTCAGTTAGGATCACCACTTTATTTTAAGAATGTGAAATGTCAGAATAATGGTAGAGAGTGATTTATTTCAGCTTTTATTTCTTTCATCACTTTCCCAGTGGGTCACATTGCCTTTAACTTGGGTCCTACGTTTCGGGTAGCCTTCCACAAGCTTCCCACAATAAGTTGGGTGAATTTTGGCCCATTCCTCCTGACAGATCTGGTGTAACTGAGTCAGGTTTGTAGGCCTCCTAGCTCGCACACGCTTTTTCAGTTCTGCCCACAAATTTTCTGTGGGATTGAGGTCAGGGCTTTGTGATGGCCACTCCAGTACCTTGACTTTGTTGTCCTTAAGCTATTTTGCCACAACTTTGGAAGTATGCTTGGGGTCACTGTCCATTTGGAAGACCCGTTTGTCACCAAGCTTTAACTTCCTGACTGATGTCTTGAGATGTTGCTTCAATATATCCACATAATTGTCCTCCCTCATGATGCCATCTATTTTGTAAAGTACACCAGTCCCTCCTGCAGCAAAGCACCCCCACATGATGCTGCCACCCCCATGCTTCACGGTTGGGATGGTGTTCTTCAGCTTGCAAGCGTCCCCATTTTTCCTCCAAACATAACGATGGTCATTATGGCCAAACAGTTCTATTTCTGTTTCATCAGACCAGAGGACATTTCTCCAAAAAGTATGATCTTTGTCCCCATGTGCAGTTGCAGACTGTAGTCTGGCTTTTTATGGCAGTTTTGGAGCAGTGACTTCTTCCCTGCTGAGCGGTCTTTCAGGTTATGTCGATATAGGATTCGTTTTACTGTAGATATAGATACTTTTGTACCTGTTTCCTCCAGCATCTTCACAAGGTCCCTTGCTGTTGTTCTGGGATTGATTTGCACTTTTCGCACCAAAGTACGTTAATCTCTAGGAGACCGAATGCGTCTCCTTCCTGAGCGGTATGACGGCTGCGTGGTCCCATGGTGTTTCTACTTGCGTACTATTGTTTGTACAGATGAACATGGTACTTTCAGGCGTTTGAAGATTGCTCCCAAGGATGAACCAGACTTGTGGAGGTATACAATTCTTTTTCTGAGGTATTGGCTGATTTCTTTTGATTTACCAATGATGTCAAGCAAAGAGGCACTGAGTTTGAAGGTAGGCCTTGAAATACATCCACAGGTACACCTCCAATTGACACAAATGATGTCAATTAGCCTATCAGAAGCTTCTAAAGCCATGACATAATTTTCTGGAATTTTCCAAGCTGTTTAAAGGCACAGTCAACTTAGTGTATGTAAGCTTCTGACCCACTGGAATTGTGATACAGTGAATTATAAGTGAAATAATCTGTCTGTAAACCATTTTTGGAAAAATGACTTGTCATGCACAAAGTAGATGTCCTAACCAACTTGCCAAAACTAGTTTGTTAACAAGAAATTTGTGGAGTGGTTGAAAAATTAGTTTTAATGATTCCAACCTAAGTGTATGTAAACTTCTGAATTCAACTGTAGGTGAGGAGACTTGGCTAACACTTTGTTTAGAAATACAAGTGGCATTAAGCTGTTAAACTCTGAGTGGTTGGTACCAGGTCCAGCAAGTTTTCCAGCGAGTTTGGGGGCACTCTCCCCACAACATTTTTCGTCAGAAAATTGAAAGTGACATATCATTTGAAAGCTACAGTCCTTGTCTTTTTGGAAATTAAACTCAAATCTTACTGCTGGCCATAAATCATGCGCAATATGGTCATATTCATAGAGTATGCAATGTAGGTCAATTCACCAAAAGTGCAAACATTTAGTATGCATGGAAAGGGTATACCCTGATGGTCATTGTAAAGCAATGCATTTCCTTCTCCTTCCACATTACCTTGTATGCATCCTCCACATGCGCCATTGATCTACCTCATTGTTTCCAATAGGAAAAGTGAATGGGAAAAGATGTTTGAAGTTTCCTCACCTGTCCGCGTCTTATTTAATTTATTTCCCTGATTGCTAAGGTCTTTTTAAGATGTCAGGCTTGAAAATCCATTCAGCCATTTTTGCACAGTGACTCACTACCCAAACCAGTTGCAACTGGTTTCAAGTGGCCAAGAGACGTCATGTGATATCCTACTGCTGTCTAGTGGACGAACTCGGAATCAGACAGGGGATATATGTACATCAGTGGCTAGGTAGAGACTTCATGTGTATACTGAACAAAAATATAAGTGCAACATGCAAAAATGTAAATGATTTTACTGAGTTACTGTTCATATAAGGAAATTAGTCAATTGCAATAAATTAATTAGATGTTATGTATGGCTTTCACATGATTTGGCGGGGTGCAGCCATGGGTTGCCAGGCCCAGCCAATCAGAATGAGTTTTTCCCCACAAAAGGACTTTATTACAGACAGAAATACTCCTCAGCATCCACCCACCCACCGTCAGACGATCCCACAGGTGAAGACGATGGATGTGGAGGTCCTAGGCTGGCGTGGTCTGCAGGCGTGAGGCCGGTTGGACGTACTGTCAAATTTGTTGGAGGCTGATTATGGTAGAGAAATTAACATATAAAAAAAAAATCTGGAATTGTTTTATTTGAGCTCATTAAACATTGGACCAACACTTTACATGCTGCGTTTATATTTTTGATCAGTATAGATTATTCCTTTAATAGGAAAAAAATTTAAGCATGGCACGTTGCACAAGCCCTGCACTTTTGAAATGGCTGTTTGCGCATGTTTGGAGCGCCACCATTAAGTTAAAGTATCTATTTTTTGTATTTATTTTTTTTAAATAATATTGGAACATTAATTGGTGACAAACAGTAGCAGTCAAAAGTTTGGACACTCATTAAAAGTTAATTTATTTTTACTATTTTCTACATCAAAACTATGAAGTAACACATATGGAATCATGTAGTAACCAAAGAAGTGTTAAACAAATCAAAATATATTTTATATTTGAGGTTCTTTAAAGTAGCCACCCTTTGCCTTGGTGACAGCTTTGCACACTCTTGGCATTCTCTCAACCAGCTTCATGAGGAATGCTTATCCAATAGTCTTGAAGGAGCTCCCACATATGCTGAGCACTTGTTGGCTGCTTTTCCTTCACCCTGTGGTCCAACTCATCCCAAACCATCTCAATTCAGTTGAGGACTGCAGAGTGAATGAATAGCAGCCAACAAGTGCTCAGCTGTCAAAGTAAACGGTGGTTACTTTGAAGAATCTCAAATATAAAAAATTGTTTTATAGTTCATAGTTTTGATGTCTTCACTATTATTCTACAATGTAGAAATGAGTAAAAAAAATATATAATTGAATGAGTAGGTGTGTCCAAACTTTTGACTGGTACTGTATTTTATTTCAAACCTAGACTTTCAAATATCTTACTCCCCAACATAGGGACAATGTAAAAAACAACAACATACATTTCTTTTTTTTTTGGCACCTCTATCATAATCCCACATGTCTTACCTTTCTACCAGTACTAAGCATGTGTTTGTAGGACTTATCGTTTTGAAACCGAAATGTACTTTGAGGGTAGTATACAAAAGAAAAATATAGTTTTCAATGACCAAAAAAGCAACTATTTTTTCATTTTTTTAAATATAATTCTGTATTTATATTATTATACATACTTTACTGTATTGGGTTTTAGTCTTTGTCCATAAGGATCCGCTATTCTTTATTTAGACTAATTAAATCAGCTAGCCTCTCTCTCAATGTAATATCTAATGTCTCTAGGGGTTATACAATTATACAGTTCAATTCATTCCAGTTGCCTTTATTAACTAATCAATACATTGCTTAGAAAGGTTAACAAGTGGAATTGTGCTGAATTATGAGGGGGGAAATACAATTTATTCTGTCATTTTTAGTCTGGCACGCTTTTAATAGGCTTTTATTTTTCATTACCAAGGTTCATTGAGAACACACCGAGAGGAGAGGTTAGGTTTCAACTGCTTTCTGTAGAAAATACAAGTTCGATTTTTAATTGATGAAGCAGAATCTTCCACAAAAAGTTATTTTTGTTTTTATCATGACAGCCAGCCTTGAACAAAAAAAAAAAAACGGATCATTGTCCCCTTTCAAGTGTGAACTCTGTTTTGCTCTCTATCGCTCTCACTGTGAAGACCGCGCTGTTGCATATAGCCACTGGGCAAGTACTGAGCGATGCACCAAGCCAGCAGCCGGTGAGTGGAGGAGAAGAATGAGTGAACAAGAGAGCGGGGAGAAAAAGGAGGGAGGGGAGAGAGAGAAAGAGATGGGAAATTTTAAACCGCTGCTGCTGCACTAACCGCATGGGAGCTGAGGCTTTCCAATTTGGCCAAATAAGCCTGGCTATCTTTTTAAATCTCACAAAAGCAAACTATCCTGGGCCTTGGTATCTGTTTCTTCTCCTCTGGAAAACAATCAAACTTAGTGAATGATTAAGGTTGTTCCATGCTACTGTATTCTCTTTCTGAATATTTAAAGTCTATTTTATGGTGCATGTTTAAAGTAAAGGCAATTGTGCTCAGAAAGTCTCCTTGATGCCTTTCCCGTTAACCCACATTTCATGTTTTTATATAAACATCGATTGAAAAAAAAAAACAACAGATAAGCAAACACACAGCGAGGGCCTGGGACTGAACTGAGGAGAATACAATGATCGTGCTGTGCCGTGGGTTTATAAGGCGGCAATAACCCACCGTTCAGACATCACGCTACTCACTGACACCATTCCTGGAGGTGACAGCATCAATATTATTTTACATTATTCATTGGAACATTGACAGGGCAGCAAATAATGTGACAGTGACTCAGACTCATATATATAGCACAATATCGCCATCAGCAATTCAAAATTAGGTTACATCATTCATTTAGGTGAATTGTCATCAGAGGTTGTTTGTGGCTGACTATAGTTTTGCCTGTGCTTTAATCACTTTTCCCTGGTGAGGGGTATTAGGGTTGTTGTAGTTTTGGACCAGTACTTGGTGGTGGGTTCTTTGTCTCTGCTCTCTTCTAAGGAGGCAAAATGCTGGGGTTAATTCATTTTATGAGTGTGATTTGCTGTGCATGTACACATGCACTTGTATGTGTGTCTGTCATCATATGGTGTGGGTAAAAAAAGTATCAAAAGAAGAACATGACAGGGAGAGAGAAATTTAAAGTGTAAAGAGTGGTTCATGTGCCGTCCAGGCCTCTTTGATCCAAATAGTCAACCTGCTCTGCTCCCCCAAAGTGAGACAGGCAGCTCTCTGATCCTCTCAACAACCTGTGTGTGTTTGTGCTTTCTTTAATGCTGAAATAAAGACCTTGTTTCCCACCAGAGAGCTCAACTTCCCACCAGAGAGCTCAATCTTAAATCTATAGGGTATAGGGATCCGGGCTGCCGTGTGTGTGTGCGTGCGTGTGTTTGTGTGTGTGTCAGTGCTGCCCTCCTAGCTATGTCAGTACAGACGGAAGCTAAACAATTCCCACAGACAGAGGAGTTATAGATCACTCTATGAGTGGCGTGCTGCGCTACTTTGCTGACCCTGTCCTCTCTCTGTATACTTTGTGTTTCCTCAGCACTCCTACTTCATAGCCCCAGATATCAACGGCTTGCCCACAATCCCCGAGAGTGTAAGTCTACCCGTCTGGTTTACCAGCGTGCAAGACCTAGATCTTACCCTGTCGAATAGAGCGCAAAATATACTGTGCAGTTTGAATGTGATTGTTCATTGAAATGTTTTTAGTTGGAGAGTGCTGTCCATTTGAGTTTTCTGTGAAATACCGTAAACCTATGTCCTGAATCTTTAATAATGGTTACGTCCTCGATTTACAGGAAAGAGCCATCCCTAATGCTCAGTGAAGTGTGTCGTTATAAAGTCACTAACTGTCCTGTCTCTTCTGTTTTCCCAATCCAGAGGAACCTGACAGAGTATTTTGTGGCAGTGGACGTCAACAATATGCTGCATCTGTACGCCAGCATGCTGCACGAAAGACGCATCATCATTACCTCAAGCAAGCTTAGCACTGTGAGTACCTCTTCGTTATACACTACAGTATGGTACAGATTCATGCTTTAAAGGAACATTATATTAACTAGGGTTTATGTTTCTGATTAAACATGGCATTCCTCATTAATATTACAGCACTACATCAAGCTTAATATCTAAACGTTCACAGTTTGAATGCACGTATGCACACACACACACACACGGACACACACACGGACAGAGTTCAGTGGTCCTCCAGTCATCTGGCTCTTCTATCTCCAGGCTCTGACAAGTAGTAAAGCCAGCACTAAACCAGGATTATATTTGACTGTTTGTCTTAAACCTTCTAGGTTTTAATGGCCGACAAGCCCTAAATTATCAGTTATTAGACGCTCTAACTCTCTTACGTAGTTTATTATCAGTTATTAGGCATTTAAATCTCTGCCGTAGTACCTGTCGAGGTCTTTCTCCCTGTGCTTATCATTGTGGCTGACAGCAGAACCAAATGTATATGACAGGGAGAGGGAGAGCACGAGTGATGTCATCCACGCTCCTATCTCTACCATTCTGCTCCGGTATCTTCCTGCAGGCCAGAATGCGGAACCGGGGAACGGGGGGGAGGGGGATCCAAGGTCTCCCTGAGGGTGGAGGGGTCCGGGGGAGGTGTATAGAATTTCCCAACCCTCCGAGAATTTCACCTCTCTTCCCCCCTCTCTCCTCATCTCTCCCTCTCCTCCACTCACCTCTTCCCCCCCCCCCCACCCCTCAGCATGTCGGCCCCTCAGAGCCCCAGCCGTGCCCACTGACTCCGGGGGTTACAAGGTGTAAATTATCAGAGCCACGGGTGACGGCTGTTTTCTTAGCAGACGGCTGGAAGTGATATTCTGTGTGATTTACAATTTTGCGTCGCGACAAGACAAACTGTCTGAGGTTTATTTAACTTATATGTCGACGCCCATCGTTAGACCACCCATACGCCTTTTATTGTTCATCTGCCCATCCATCCCGCCCTCCCTCCATCCATCAATACATAAATGCAGTCCATTTTATTAGTGGAGTGTGTGTTTCTCTCTGTCCATCCCTGGCATTACTTTTAAAGAGCAGTTAGCAGAAAGAAGAGAGAGATTAGGCCTCCATCTGACCCCTGCTACCACTGTCCCTCTGAGAGATGGTGAAAGAGCGAAAAGGAAAGAGAAACATAGAAATGGAGAGAAGAAGAGGGAGAGAGAGCATGGGAGAGAGACTAGACACGGCATACATTATGTGGGCTCCAGGCAGAGGGCCTGCCTGTGTGTTAGGGCCCCTAGTGATCCCGCTGTGCCAGTGTAGCAGAACATGGCGGCATGCCTGCAAGCGCCCAACAGCAAAGGAATAAATCATGATGGTACAACAATGCATCAGTTGACTTATTGCTGTTTTGTGACCGGAGGTGAGTGGTACCACTGTTTTGAAAGGCGTGTGGTGGTGCGGTGCGATGGCCGAGGCAGTCAGCCGAGCATGCAGGCTTGTCATGCCGCCGTATAATTGTGCTGCATCAGGCCTCCTCTAACTAGTCAGCTGGGAGGCCCGTGTCTTTCATCTTCCCCTCCCTTGGCCTCGCCGGGCCCTGGCCCCCTCGGTAGGCAGTCGGCAGGCCCCTGACAGCAGCCTTCTCATCATGCTGTCAGTATTATGCTAACTAGGACCATCCATCCACCACGGCCCTGAGTGCTAGCTGCCTGCCTGCCTCACCACCGCACAGCGCCTTGGCCCTACAAACTTATTTCTCACTTTTCACTCTCTACTTCTTCTAGTCTATCAACCTCCCTGCTTTCTCTTTCTGTCTCCCGTTGCCTTCTTTCTCTCTTGCTCCTAGTCGCTCTCTTTCGGTCTCTCTTTCTGTTTTCTCACTCTGTCACCTTTCTTTCCATCTCTTATTCTCTGTCTGCTTTTTGTCATTCTTTCCTCTCTTGTCCTTATAGCTATATTTCTTATGGAGGCTGGTGGGTTAGCACATCATCTGTATTCTGGGTTTTTGTTCCCCATTTTTATTTTGTTGCAGATTGTTTTTGTGTGTGTGTGCAGGTGTGGATGTGACTGTGTATGAGGGTGGCCTGGTGTTACTGCGATGCCCTCTTTCTCTGTGTCTCAGTGCCATCTACTTGTTAGTGGCACACCTGTGTGGCTCTGCACTGATACCAGGCGTTTGTCAACACACAGAGAGAGCAGAGCAGAGGTAATTGGGTGTCTTCCTTTGGATGAGGAGAGGAGGAGAGAAGAAGGGGAGGATAGGAGAGGGAGGGATAGGGTAGAGGACGTGGCGAGGTGTATGAGGTTGGCGAGAGGGGGAGGGGAGAAGAGGAAAGAGAAGATTGGCAAAAAGGCAGAAAAGAAGAGTTGAGAATTGAGGTTTGAGGTTTGTTGATATTGCCTATTCCTCCCCCAGGCCAGTCTAAACCAGTTAAAGAATGGTGTGGGTGAGCAGTTGTAGCACAGTTACTCTGAGCCCGGACAGGAGAGTGACTCTTTAGTTTGTAGGGTCCTGTCTTGGTGAACATCACACACAGAGTGTGCCTGGTTGACTGCTTGTTAAAGCAGGATGTTTTAAAGGCAGAGCAACAAGCTCATCCGAATGAGACAACAGATTCCTATGAAAGTGTTGTGACGTGCTCTTTGATGGCTGACAACGTTGTCTTTGATAGTTACCTGTCTGTTGCCACCCACGCTCCCTGTTCACATCACTGATGAACTGCATTCTTCTGAGCGGCTTGCTTTCACAAATCAGTTTTTAGTACGTTATTAGTTCCTTACTGAGTGCACTCTTCAATCATAACTGTCTTGAATCCATTCTCTCAAGGAAAATAGATTTTTTTTCAATTAAATTGAATTAATACAGTGGATATTTTGGGGGGCAAAAGTATTGTTGAATTCCTGACTGAGTTATTTAGGAATAGAGTGATAGTTGGTACACAGTGTCCACAGATTGCCTCCTGTTAAGGGGAAATATTGTGTTAATATGTTCAGTTTCTCTCAGTTTATAGTATTGTGTGTTTAATGTGGTCAGTTTATGTGAGGACTTAGGAGAGCTGTCAGGGCTGGATGGGATCTGGTGACTTCAGAAGCAGGCTGTTGCTGTATAATCTCTGACCCATCTGAGACTCACACTCACACACCGACCGAGGCAGAGGCTCATTACTGGGAGGACCCCAGGTCCCGGAGGGCCAAGGCTAGCACCTAAAGCAGGCCTAATCCAGTATTTGTTCTTGGGGACTGTATCTCTGCTGTATCTGTGATTCTCCACTGAATGGAATATTAAGCACCAGGTCTTTTGTGGAGCGTGTAAGCCATTTGGCTCCACACATCTATTATTTATTAGCTTGGCAAATATTTTATAAGGGCTCCTAGCCGCCCGCGACCTGCTCTCTGGTGGAGCCCCTGAGAAAAAAAAGAAAGAAAGCGCTTACAAATGTCTATTTTTGATTTAATCGTCTCTAACACCTGTGTGTTAGCTGGCTATAGATAGACGTGGGGTTGGTTTGGGTTAAATGTGACAGGAAGTATGAACTATGCCTTTGGACTCCTACCACCTCGTCTCCTTCCTCCTCAGTTGGGAGGGGGAGGAACAAATCACATCCAAAAAATGTATTTTTTTTTATGTTTATCTTAGTTTCAGTAGAACCCCCCCCTCCATCCTTAGAAGAGAGATACGCTGTCTTCTCTTTTAACCTGAGAGTAAAAGCAGGCCAATTGAGGGCTAAGTGAGCCTCACCTTGAGGACTGGCTGTGGCTGAGATAATTGGAGTTGGTTAGCAATTTTTTTTCTGTCCCATTACCTCCTGGTACCAACGGCTGAGTCTCCTCTCTCTCTGTCTCCCTGAGGAAGGAGTTTGCATGTGTGTGTGTGTGTGCGTGTTTGCATGTGTGTGTGTGTGTGTGCCTGTTTGTGTGTGTCCGTGTATACGAAGGAGGTGTGCACCGCTGATCCATTGACCTTTCTTCATCATTATTTAATAGGTTTATACTGTCACCCTTTACTAGGAGAGGAGAGAAAGGCAAGACAGCTTTGATACTCTCCTGTCTCCAACTGATACACTCTCACATTAATATTCATACAATTGATTTATTTCCTCCTTAGAAAAAAAAATGTTTGCTGGGGAATTAAATCTGACAGGACGGTAGCATTGTTGTATTTTATTTGAAGGAGGCGGCAAAGCGAGTATGCATATGCAGATATGTGAAGCAAGACACCAATTAAAAGTTGATTAAGCCTTAATGATGGTGGGACTCTGTGAGAGATTGCAGGAAAGTAAATTATTGCTCCTCTCTCGAAATAAAAAATGAAAACGGTTGAACCTCCCCACCACACACACACACACACACACACCTCATATGTTAAGAGCTACACAGACGTTCAGGCTCTTTCTTTAAGGAGGGGGGGTAGGGGGGGGGTGGGTGGGCTTGGTGCTCTTTGTGTCGGTTCAGTTCAGTCGCCAAGCTTGGCCGCGTTTGCTAGCTCGCCGGTCACTTGTGACATTGTGTGTAGTTTGTGTGTGTGTCTGCGGTTCACACTTCCAAGCATAGCGCCTGCTCCCAGGTCCCAGCGGTATTGGCCCAGCCCGTAGCGCTAGCGTTGGCGGTCTCTCTTGGCTAACTCATGTTTCATTCTTTGGCAATTTGCCCTAATGAAGTCCCCACAGAGCCCTCAGACCACTGTTCTCTTTCTATATTTAATCATGTTATTTTAATCTGCAGGATGAGCTAGCTAGGCTGCCCCTCTGTTTGTGTGTGTGTGTGTGTGTGTGTGTGTGTGTGTGTGTACTAGTGTGTGTGTACTAGTGTGTGTGTACTAGTGTGTGTGCACGTGCGTGCGCAGGTCATTACAATTACTAGGTAGTCAAGAGCCTGTAAAACTCCAGGGTCAGAGTCTATACTCATCTATTTGTCTTTTTACATGATATCCTTAAAGAGGAAATACAACTGTCCTTTGAAAATAAACAGTGACTCTTCTGTGTCTATTTTTCTACATTGATAACAAACGGGGGTTAATGTTTTGAGTATCAGGTCTTTGTTGCCATTCTTTTCATCCTTTATTTCTTTTTGTGTATCCATCACAAGGTTTCATACCACACACACACACACACACACACACACTACTCTTACCTGATTGATATCCATCTTTCAGTCTCTCTTCTTCTATTTGTGTGTGTGTGTGTGTGTGTGTGTGTGTGTGTGTGTGTGTGTGTGTGTGTCACCACTATCAAAGCTGTCAGTGTCATGTCTGAGTCTTGTATTGTTGGGATGAAAGCTGAGCTATACATTGGCAACAGTAACACAACAGATCATACAGTCTGTTTTTGGGGGGGAAGTTGAACATTTTGGTGTTTCACTAAAGATTGAAGTTCCTTAAAAGGTACATTCTGCAAGATGACATCATCATACACAACGGAGCCAGTTTCCATCTTGCTGAATCTACCTTTCAAATGAAAACCAGCAGTAGTTCTAGCCTCGAGTCAGATTTGAGAAAGGTCTGATTGGCTCTGTTTATAATATGTTGTGTTTGTCCCTCTCATAGTTAACTGCGTGTGTCCACGGCTCTGCTGCCATGTTGTTCCCCATGAACTGGCAACATATTTACATCCCTGTACTGCCTCCACATCTACTGGACTACTGCTGGTAAGACTCCGCTACTGGACACACACACACGAGAGCTCTTCTTATTCCTCTCACACTATTTTCCAGTGAGGTTTTGCTCCGTAATGAACAGTGTGAATGGTCTTCCTACATATTTGATTCCCTGGGCCCGGTCAGCACTAATCTTTCCATGTCTTCACCCTCAGTGGATTTCATTACAACTCATCCAACACTAATCTAAGAAGTCTGACTGGATGTTGACTGACCTCAATTTACCTCAATTTGTTGATATATGCAGCACTTAACCTATGGATTATTGAGAGTCAGTGCCCAGATATGGCACAGGCAGTGATATAACATATTTATATACATTAATATTATAGTAGAATATTATATTCATACACATTTACTGTAATGTTTTTGCATAGTGTAAAACCTGGTGTTCACTGCCAGCTAAACGTGATTCCCAGCACACTGTTAACACCAATCATGTCTTGTACAAAACAAATGGGTGTTCCCCCCGTCAGATAATCAAATATCTACCAAATCACATTACAACCTCTCAAACCGAGTTAACCATGTGTTATACCATGACTTGAGCATTGTGTGTGTGTTTACATGAAAGGGAGAGAGGTTACAGTATTGTGACTGACCTACAGCAGGCCAGCTGTTGTAGAGAGAAAGAACAGATCTTATTAACCAGCTAACCTGATTGAGGCAGCGGCCACAGAACAGAATAGGACCTACACACACACACCCAGCTCTGCCAAGCCTTGGCCCGGTGACGTTCCCCAGTTAGAGTAATCAGGTTTGCTTGGTTGAGAGCAGGCGGCGTTGGTTTCTGGGAAGTGTGTGAGGCGTTAATGATGTTAGACGGTGCAGGCATGTCCTCCCTGTTCCTCTCTGCCGCTAGCTGATTGGGTTACTGGACAGCGCTGAGGCTTGATTAATGATTAACAGTAAATACTGTATGTCTCATTATAGTCTTTAGTTGGTAATAGTCTTAGCTGGAAAATGATATGTTGATAGTGTTATTTGCAACCGACTGTATTTGAAGTTTAAGATGGTTTTGCTAAAGCTACAGTAACATCACTGTAATAAAAAAATAGATATATTATTTTTTATTTGTTTCATGTTTGATTCTGATCTTTGTGATTCCTCACGAAACCCAGACAAAGAAATACCACGAAATGTAATCCATAGAATAGTCCTTAGGAGGAAGGATTGTTGACATATATTTGTATAGAAAAGCATAATTGAAGAAAACATTTCAAAGTTTGCATATTTATGACATTTTGTCCTTACGAAGGCCTCCTTTAAGACTCCATGGTGTTTCATCTGTAGGTGCTACAAAGCAAACATTTGAGTCATTTGAAGTTTTACCGCTTGCTCTGTAATATGAGTAGTATTTTAATATCACTAATCTTTTATGTTAATTTATGAATATTGAAAAATATAAACATGATTATTTGAAATATCCCATTTTTGATCAATATGTTGTTGAACATAATACACTCTATGGGCATATCAAAGTTCCAGAGTGGGATCTCTGGTAGTTTTAAAGTTATGATCCAATTTGTAAGCATTACCAACAGAGTGAATGGGAAAAGGGATT
The DNA here is from genome assembly GCF_901001165.1 of Salmo trutta. Lineage (NCBI taxonomy): Eukaryota > Metazoa > Chordata > Actinopteri > Salmoniformes > Salmonidae > Salmo > Salmo trutta. The sequence continues at coordinate 27,478,434 of NC_042960.1, read as the reverse complement.
CAAAATGGTCGCCCTCTGCTGGGGATTTGCAGGATATTCAACTTATACAAGTTAAAGGAGGGCTGTGATTGGTTAAATTGCCTACTATGCCAATTCCTTTGTATAAAATGGACCATAACTTTAAAACTAGAAGAGATCTAGATTCCCCCCCCCTCCAAAGGCCATAACGTATTCATATTCATAGTGTAGGCAATGTAGGTAAAGTCAACAACAACTCCCCTCCAAAGGCCATAACGTATTCATATTCATAGTGTAGGCAATGTAGGTAAAGTCACCAAAAGTGTTGTTTGCATGGAAATGATACACCTTGGTGGTCATTGTAATGCAATGCATTTCTTTCTCCATCTACATTAAATTTGACATTGCCTTGAATGCATCCTCTCTATGCGCCGTTGATATATCTCACTGGTTTCCAATGGGGAAAATAAATGGGAAAAGGAGTTTGAAGTTTCCTCGCCTGTCTGTGTGTTATTTAAAATCGCTAGGGTCCTTTTAAGATGTCAGGCTTGAAAATCCGTAAAGCCATTTTTACACAGTGAGTCACTACCCAAACCAGACACATCTGGTTTCAAGTGGCCAAGTCACATCATGTGATCTTCTACTGCAATCTAGTGGACGAACTGGGAATCAAACATGAGATCTGATTACATCAGTGAAGAGGTTACGACTTCAGCTTTCTCCTCATACTGTATGTACAGAGCATTTGGAAAGTATTCAGACCCCTTGACTTTTTCCACATTTTGTTTTGTTACCGCCTTATTCTAAAATGGATTAAATAGTTTTTTTCCCTCATCAGTCTACTCACAATACCCCATAATGACGAAGGAAAAACTGGTTTTTAGAAATGTTTGCAAATGTATAAAAAAAAATAATAATAAAATATCAGATTTACATAACTATTCAGACTCTTTACTCAGTACTTTGTTGAAGCACCTTTGGCAGCGATTACAGCCTTGAGTCTTCTTGGGTATGACGCTACAAGCTTGGCACACCTGTATTTGGGGAGTTTCTCCCATTCTTCTCTGCAGATCCTCTCAAGCTCTGTCAGGTTGGATGTGGACCGTCGCTGCACAGCTTTTTTCAGGTCTCAACAGAGATGTTCGATCGGGTTCAAGTCCGGGCTCTGGCTGGGCCATTCAAGGACATTCAGAGACTTGTCCCGAAGCCACTCCTGCGTTGTCTTGGCTGTGTGCTTAGGGTTGTTGTCCTGTTAGAAGGGGAACCTTAGCGCCAGTCTGAGGTCCTGAGCTCTCTGGAGCAGGTTTTCGTCAAGGATCTCTCTGTACTTTGCTCCGTTCATTTTTCCCTCGATCCTGACCAGTCTCCCAGTCCCTGCCGCTGAAAAGCATCCCCACAGCATGCTGCTGCCACCACCATGCTTCATCATAGGGATGGTGCCAGGTTTCCTCCAGACGTGACTGTTGGCATTCAGGCCAAAGAGTTCAATCTTGATTTCATCAGACCAGAGAATCTTGTTTTTCATGGTCTGAGAGTCCTTTAGGTGCCTTTTGGCAAACTCCAAGCGGGCTGTCACTCTACCATAAAGGCCTGATTGGTGGAGTGCAGCAGAGATGGTTGTCCTTCTGTAAGGTTCTCCCATCTCCACAGAGGAACTCTAGAGCTCTGTCAGAGTGACCATTTCGTTCTTGGTCACATCCCTGACCAAGACCCTTCTATCCCAATTGCTCAGTTTGGCCAGGCAGCCAGTTCTAGGAAGAGTCTTAGTGATTCCAAACTTCTTACATTTAAAAATGATGGAGGCCACTGTGTTTTGGGGACCTTTGATGCTGCAGAAATGTTTTGGTACTCTTCCCCAGATCTGTGCGACGACACAATCCTGTCTCAGAGCTCTGTGGACAATTCCTTCGACCTCATGGCTTGGTTTTTGCTCTGACATGCATGTCAACTGTAGGACCTTATATAGACAGGTTTCCAAATCATGTACAATTGAATTTACCACAGGTGGACTCCAATCAAGTTGTAGAAACATCTCACGGATGATCAATGTGAACAGGATGCACCTGAGCTCAATTTCGAGTCTCATAGCAAGTGGTCTGAGTACTTGTGTAAATAATGTTTTAACTTTGTCATTATGGGGTGTTGTGTGTAGATTGATGAGGATTTTTTTATTTATTTAATCCATTTTAGAATAAGGCTGTAACGTAACAAAATGTGGAAAAGGGAAAGGGTTTCGGGAATACTTTCTGAATGCACTCTGTGTGTATGAACACTGACGGTCAAAAGCTTTAGAACACCTACTCATTCAAGGATTTTTCTTTATTTTTTACTATTTTCTACATTGTAGAATAAGAACAACATATATGGAATCATGTAGCAACCAGAAAATTGTTAAACAAATCAATCAAAATATATTTTATATTTGAGATTCTTCAAAGTAGCCACCCTTTGCATTGATGACAGCCTTGCACACTCTTGGCATTCTCTTAACCAGCTAAATGATGTAGTCACCTGGAATGCAGTTCAATTAACAGGTGTGCCTTGTTACATTTACATTTACATTTAAGTCATTTAGCAGACGCTCTTATCCAGAGCGACTTACAAATTGTTAAAATAGAATTTGTGGAATTTCTTAATGCGTTTGAGCCAATCAGTTGTGTTGTGACAAGGTAGGGGTGGTATACATTTGGTAAAAGACCAAGTCCATGTCAATCAATCAATCAAATGTATTTATAAAGCCCTTCTTACATCAGCTGATGTCACAAAGTGCTGTACAGAAACCCAGCCTAAAACCCCAAGCAATGCAGGTGTAGAAGCGCAGTGGCTAGGAAAAACTCCCTAGAAAGGCCGGAACCTTGGAAGAAACCTAGAGAGGAACCAGGCTATGAGGGGTGATCAGTCCTCTTCTGGCTGTGCCAAGTGGAGATTATAACAGAACATGGCCAAGATGTTCATAAATGACAGGTAGCACGTCCGATGAACAGGTCATGGTTCCATAGCCGCAGGCAAAACAGTTGAAATTGGAGCAGCAGCTCGACCAGGTGGACTGGGGACAGGAAGGAGTCATTAGGCCAGGTAGTCCTGAGGCATGGTCCTAGGGCTCAGGGAGGGAGAGAGGGAGAGAGAATACTTAAATTCACACAGGACACCTGATAAAACAGGATAAATACTCCAGATATAACAGACTGACTCTAGCCCCCCGACACAAACTATTGCAGCATAAATACTGGAGGCTGAGACAGGAGGGGTTGGGAGACACTGTGGCCCCGTCCAACGATACTCCCGAACAGGGCCAAACAGGCAGTATATAACCCCACCCATTATGCCAAAGCACAGCCCCCACACCACTAGAGGGATATCTTCAACCACAAGGCCGAGTATAGCCCACGAAGATCTCTGCCACGGCACAAACCCAAGGAGGGGCGCCAACCCGGAAAGGAAGATCACATCAGTGACTCAACCCACTCAAGTGATGCACCCCTCCCAGGGACAGCATGGAAGAGCACCAGTAAGCCAGTGACTCAGCCCCTGTAATAGAGTTTGGGGCAGATAATCCCAGTGGAGAGAGGGAAAACGGCCAGGCAGAGACAGCATGGGCGGTTCGTTGCTCCAGTGCCTTTCTGTTCACCTTCACACTCCTGGGCCAGACTACACTCAATCGTAGGACCTACTGAAGAGATGAGTCTTCAATAAAGACTTAAAGGTCGAGACCAAGTCTGCGTCTCTCACATGGATTGGCAGACCATTCCATAAAAATGGAGCTCTATAGGAGAAAGCCCTGCCTCCAGCTGTTTGCTTAGAAATTCTAGGGACAGTAAGGAGGCCTGCGTATTGTGACCGTAGCGTACGTGTAGGTATGTACGGCAGGACCAAATCAGGAAGATTGGTAGAAGCAAGCCCATGTAATGTTTTGTAGGTTAGCAGTAAAACCTTGACATCAGCCCTTGCCTTAACAGGAAGCCAGTGTAGAGAGGCTAGCACTGGAGTAATATGATCACATTTTTTGGTTATAGTCAAGATTCTAGCAGCCGTGTTTAGCACTAAGTTTATTTAGTGCTTTATCCGGGTAGCCGGAAAGTAGAACATTGCAGTAGTCTAATCTAGAAGTGACAAAAGCATGGATACATTTTTCTGCATCATTTTTGGACAGAAAGTTTCAGATTTTTGCAATGTTACGTAGATGGAAAAAAGCTGTCCTTGAAACAGTCTTGATATGTTTGTCAAAAGAGAGCTCATGGTCCAGAGTAACGCCGAGGTCCTTCACAGTTTTATTTGAGACGACTGTACAACCATCAAGATTAATTGTCAGATTCAACAGAAGATCTCTTTGTTTCTTGGGACCTAGAGCTAGCGTCTCTGTTTTGTCTGAGTTTAAAAATAGAACATTTGCCGCCATCCTTATGTCAGAAACACAGGCATCCGGGGAGGGCAATTTTGGTGCTTTACCATGTTTCATCGAAATGTACAGCTGTGCGTCGTCCGCATAGCAGTGAAAGTTAACATTATGTATCCGAATGACATCAACAATAAATAATATATATATATAGTGAAAACAGAAGTGGTCCTAAAACAGAGCCTTGAGGAACACTGACATTTACAGTTGATTTGTCAGAGGACAAACCATCTACAGAGACAAACTGATATTTTTCTGACAGAGCAGATCTAAACCAGGCCAGAACTTGTCCGTCATGACCAATTTGGGTTTCCAATCTCTCCAAAAGAATGTGGTGATCGATGGTATCAAAAGCAGCACTAAGGTCTAGGAGCACAAGGACGGATGCTGAGCCTCGGTCTGACGCCATTAAAAGGTCATTTACCACCTTCACAAGTGCAGTCTCAGTGCTATGATGGGGTCTAAAACCAGACTCTATACATTGTTTGTCTTCAGGAAGGCAGTGAGTTGCTGCGCAACAGCTTTTTCAAAAATAATTGAGAGGAATGGGAGATTCGATATAGGCCGGTTTAGTTTTGAGTGTCTCCCGTGACACTAGGTCCTGGCAGTGTTGTGCAGACTCAGGACAACTGAGCTTTGGAGGAATATGCAGATTTAAATAGGAGCTATCTAATGATCATGATCTTTTCGTCAAAGAAGTCCATGAATTTATCACTTCTGAAGTGAAAGCCATCCTCTCTTGGGGAATGCTGCTTTTTGGTTAGCTTTGCGACAGTATCAAAAATAAGGGTTGGATTGTTCTTATTTTCCTCAGTTAAGTTGGAAAAATAGGATGGCCGAGCTGCAGCGAGGGCTCTTCGATACTGCACGGTACTGTCTTTCCAAGCTAGTCGGAAGACTCAGAAATTGCAGCCCAAATAAATGCTTCACAGAGTTCAAGTAACCAACACATCTCAACATCAACTGTTCAGAGGAGACTGCATGAATCAGGCCTTCATGGTTGAATAGCTGTAAAGAAACCACTACTAAAGGACAGCAATAAGAAGAAGAGACTTGCTTGGGCCACGAAACACAAGCAATGGACATTATACTGGTGGAAATCTGTCCTTTGGTCTGATGAGTCCAAATGTTTGATCACCGTGTCTTTGTGAGACGCAGAGTAGGTGAACGGTTCATCTCTGCATGTGTGGTTCCCACCATGTAGCATGGAGAAGGTGTGATGGTGTGGGGGTGCTTTTCTGGTGACACTGGCAGTGATTTATTTAGAATTCAAGACACACTTAACCAGCGTGGTTACCACAGCATTCTGCAGCGATATGCCATCCCATCTGGTTTGCGCTTAGTGTGACTATAATTTGTTTTTCAACAGGACAATGACCCAGCACACCTCTAGGCTATGTAAGGGCTATTTGACTAAGAAGGATAGTGATGGACTGCTGCATCAGATGACCTGGCCTCCACGATAACAGGACCTCAACCCAATTGACATGGTTTGGGATGAGTTGGACTGCAGAGTGAAGGAAAAGCAGCCAACAAGTGCTCATTATATGTAGGAACTCTTCAAGACTGTTGGAAAAGCATTCCTCATGAAGCTGGTTGAGAGAATGCCTAGAGTGTGCAATGCTATCATCAAGGAATCTCAAATCTAAAATATGTTTACCATTATTCTACAATGTTACTGTGTGTGTGTGTGTATGTGTATATATATATATATATATATACAGTGAGGGAAAAAAGTATTTGATCCCCTGCTGATTTTGTACGCTTGCCCACTGACAAAGAAATGATCAGTCTATAATTTTAATGGTATGTTTTTTGAACAGTGAGAGACAGAATAACAACAACAAAAAATCCAGAAAAACGCATGTCAAAAATGTTATAAATTGATTTGCATTTTAATGAGGGAAATAAGTATTTGACCCCTATGCAAAACATGACTTAGTACTTGGTGGCAAAACCCTTGTTGGCAATCACAGAGGTCAGACGTTTCTTGTAGTTGGCCACCAGGTTTGCACACATCTCAGGAGGGATTTTGTCCCACTCCTCTTTGCAGATCTTCTCCAAGTCATTATTAAGGTTTCGAGGCTGACGTTTGGCAACTCGAACCTTCAGCTCCCTCCACAGATTTTCTATGGGATTAAGGTCTGGAGACTGGCTAGGCCACTCCAGGACCTTAATGTGCTTCTTCTTGAGCCAATCCTTTGTTGCCTTGGCCGTGTGTTTTGGGTCATTGTCATGCTGGAATACCTATCCATGACCCATTTTCAATGCCCTGGCTGAGGGAAGGAGGTTCTCACCCAAGATTTGACGGTACATGGCCCCGTCCATCGTCCCTTTGATGCGGTGAAGTTGTCCTGTCCCCTTAGCAGAAAAACACCCCCAAAGCATACTGTTTCCACCTCCATGTTTGACGGTGGGGATGGTGTTCTTTGTGTCATAGGCAGCATTCCTCCTCCTCCAAACACGGCGAGTTGAGTTGGTGCCAAAGAGCTCTATTTTGGTCTCATCTGACCACAACACTTTCACCCAGTTGTCCTCTGAATCATTCAGATTCAGGCAAACTTCAGACGGGCATGTATATGTGCTTTCTTGAGCAGGGGGACCTTGCGGGCGCTGCAGGATTTCAGTCCTTCATGGCGTAGTGTGTTAACAATTGTTTTCTTGGTGACTATGGTCCCAGCTGCCTTGAGATCATTGACAAGATCCTCCCGTGTAGTTCTGGGCTGATTCCTCACCGTTCTCATGATCATTGCAACTCCACGAGGTGAGATCTTGCATGGAGCCCCAGGCCGAGGGAGATTGACAGTTCTTTTTTGTTTCTTCCATTTGGCGAATAATCGCACCAACTGTTGTCACCTTCTCACCAAGCTGCTTAGCAATGGTCTTGTAGCCCATTCCAGCCTTGTGTAGGTCTACAATCTTGTCCCTGACATCCTTGGAGAGCTCTTTGGTCTTGGCCATGGTGGAGAGTTTGGAATCTGATTGATTGATTGCTTCTGTGGACAGGTGTCTTTTATACAGGTAACAAACTGAGATTAGGAGCACTCCCTTTAAGAGTGTGCTCCTAATCTCAGCTCTTTACCTGTATAAAAGATACCTGGGAGCCAGAAATCTTTCTGATTGAGAGGGGGTCAAATACTTATTTCCCTCATTAAAATGCAAATCAATTTATAACATTTTTGACATGCGTTTTTCTGATTTTTTGTTGTTGTTATTCTGTCTCTCACTGTTCAAATAAACCTACCATTAAAATTATAGACTGATCATTTCTTTGTAAGTGGGCAAACGTACATAATCAGCAGGGGATCAAATACTTTTTTCCCTCACTGTATATATATATATAAAATGCATTAATTATTTTTACCCAGTCGTTATTTTATCATTAATAATTTAGTCCTGACTCAGGTCCTCCTTTCAAATGCTCTCCTCCCTAGTGCCCCCATGCCATACCTTGTGGGAGTTCATCTCAGTCTGCTCGAGGTAAGTCAAACAATCGCAGACACATCATATTATATCTAAATTACAATCTGATTCTGAATCTTTCCAGCTATATTTTATTAAATGTATTGCGATTTGGTTATTCCATTTTTCAAAAATGTCGTATCTAGTTTTTAAATGTATTTGTCACTGTGTAGTGGATGTGTACAGTATATAAGTGTGATCAAATAGCTGTGGTTGCAACTGTGAGAAGGAATTAAACTGTGAACTTCATAATGATGCAATATTTACATTGACGTATCCGACATTGGAAACCAAATCAAAAGGATATTGACAATGCTTTTCCATTTTCTACCTCTCGTTTTTATCTGTTGTGTGCATGCTTACCAATTTAAGAAAAAAATAAATGACAGAGAAAAAGACCGTTTTCACAAACAAAGAGCTTTTTGTGCTTCATTATTGAGAGCTGGTGTGTTGGTCGGGGGTAGACCCGTCACCGCGTGTGTGTGTGACGTTCCTGGCAGTAGCCGTATTTATCACACACTGTACCAGTGACAGACCCTCTCTCGTGCACTGCCAGATCAGCATGCAAGCCTCCGCAGCCACCACTGTCACACAAAGTGTGTGTGTGTTGTGTATGACTGTGTGTGTGTACTGTATGTGCCTGTATGTTTGCTCGTGTGTGTCTGTGTGTGCATATCTGTGTCAGTGATGTGTATATGAGAGTCTCCGTATCCCAGACTATCACAGACAAAAGTGACAAACTAGAGATCTCCAGCCCCACCTGCCTACTGAGCACAACATAATGATCAGTGTGGTTTGTAGCTATCAGGAAGACTCCAGCCCAGCCCAGCACAGCAGACTACTGTTGATGCATCAGGATCTACGCTGCTAGAAAATGTTTGCAGACTTTGAATGTTTGCTGTGTGCTATTTTTCATTTTGGTGTGTGTATGGAGCAAATTTGTTTTTGACTGTAGTTTTAAATGTTACTTGTCAGTCTATTTAAATCTAAAACACTCTGGCTGTAAGACGAGCATGTGGGTTTGAGGTTATAGAACAGGTCTGTGTGACTTATTATAATGACCTGTGAAATATTTGCAGCACTGTATCGAGTTCTGGAACAATAAAAACTGTAATTGTTCCATTAAAAACACTCCGAGATTAATAAATACGGTCTGTGTTTAAATTTCTGAAACTTTTTTGGGGGGAGGGAGAATTATTTTTCAAACCACAAACTTTTGCTGGTGCGTGTGAGGGATATTGTTTCTTTATGATGATTGGTGTGTGTGTGTTTAGCTGACGACCTGTGTTTGTCCTTTCAGAGAGTGCTCAGCAGGTCATTGGAGGATGTAGTGATTCTGAATGTGGACACCAACACACTGGAGAGCCCCCAGGATGACCTGCAGAACCTGCCCAGCGACGTGGTGAGCCCACACACATACACACACACACACACTCACACACAGCCTCCCTCCCGCAATCATCCTTATTACACATGCACATAGAGTACCAGTCAAATGTTTGGACACACCTACTCATTCAAGGGTTTTTCTTGATTTTGACTATTTTCTACATTGTGATGGAGTGCTGAATCAGATGACCTGGCCTCCACAATCACCCGACCTCAACCCAATTGAGATGGTTTGGGATGAGTTGGGCCGCAGAGTGATGGAAAAGCCGCCAACAAGTGCTCAGCATATGTGGGAACTCCTTCAAGACTGAATTCCAGGAGAAGTTGGTTGAGGGAATTTCAAGAGTGTGCAAAGCTGTCATCAAGGCAAAGAGTGGCTACTTTGAAGAATCTCAAATCTAAAATATATTTTGATGTCTTCACTATTATTTTACAATGTAGAAAATAATAAAAATAAAGAAAAACCCTTGAATGAGTAGGTGTGTCCAAACTTTTGACTGGTACTATATGCAGAGCCTCTTTCACACCTACTCTCTGTCTCTCTGGTTTCTCTCACACACACACTCACTATCTTGCACTTATACCTACAGTATACACACACTCCTCTATTCACACCTTCCCTCTCTTATCCCGCTTTCTTTCTCTCATTCATCAACACAAGTAGTACAGTGCATTGGGAAAGTATTCAGACCCCTTCACTTTTTCCACATTTTGTTACGTTACAGCCTTATGCTAAAATGGATAAAATAAAAACTGTTCTCATCAATGTACACACAATACCCCAGAATGACAAAGTGAAACAGAAATACCTTATTTACATAAGTATTCAGACCCTTTCCTATGAGACTCGAAATTGAGCTCAGGTGCATCCTGTTTCCATTGATCATCCTTGAGATGTTTCAACAACTTCATTGGAGTCCACCTGTTGTAAATTCAGTTAATTGGACATGATTTGGAAAGGCACACACCTGTCTATATAAGGTCCCACAGTTGACAGTGTATGCCAGAGTAAAAAGCAAGCCATGAGGTCGAAGGAATTGTCCAAATTCTTCTTTACAATGATGGCCTACCGGGGAACCGTGGTAAACTGCCTTGTTCAGGGGCAGAATGACAGATTTTTACCTTGTCAGCTCGGGGATTTGATCCAGCAACCTTTTGGGTACTGGCCCAACGCTCTACCCACTAGGCTACCTGTGTCATACCCAAAAAGACTCGAGGCTGTAATCACTGCCAAAAGTGCTTCAACAAAGTACTGAGTAGAGGGACTGAATACTTATGTAAATGTGATATTTAAGTTTTTTTTTTAATACATTAGCAAACATTTCTTAAAACCAGTTTTTCCTTAGTCATTATGGGGTATTGTGTGTAGATTGATGGGGAAAAAAACAACAATTTAATCCATTTTAGAATAAGGCTATAAAGTAATAAATGTAGAAAAAGTGAAGGGGTCTGAATTCTTTTTGAATGCACTGCAAATCCATGTCTTCTTAAGGATGTGCACACACACTCTTCCTCACTTGTCTAACCAACCCTGTCCCCCCCCCCACCCTCCTGGTCCTTAGCAGCTCTTGTGGGAAATCCTGCGACACACACATGCACATACAAATACACACGCATACACTGAAAGGCGAGCAGCGTTCATCAGCCATCAGATCTGTGGAAACATCTCTCCCCTTCATCTCCCTCTATTCTAATCATTATTCCTCAAAGACTGCTTTTTCTGCCTGCCCAGTGGCACGTCTCCGGGAACGACAGAGCGAGAAAGACTGTTTGAGAAGGGACGGAGGGAGAGGAGGAGAGACTGGGTTTGTGGAAGCAGTGAAAGAGAGGGAGCGAAAGAAAGAGAGAGAGAGAGAGAGAGAAGGGGGCCAATTACCAGTGGTGTCTCTACAGCCACCTGCCAGCTCCATCTCTTTAATTAATGTAGCACTGACACCGGTCAGTGCAACAGGAAACCAGGGTCACACACACACATGCATGCCTGTCATCCCTCCGTTTGAATCACGCAGGAGGCTGTTTGTTTCTTTCCTCTCTAGGGGGGATTTAATACTCCTTGTGAAGCAGTGTGTGTGTGTGTACTGTACTCATACACACACACGCGTGTGCACACAGTCGCTCGCACGCACACACACATATTCACACACGCACACAGCCCTAATAGTATACCTATACCTGCAGTACGGCTACCTCTCTCTCTCTCTGACTGTGCAGCAGCCCGCCTCTCTGTGCCCAGGGACTCCAATCCTAAATTAAAGCGCAAACTGAGTCTGTCATTAAAGGGAGATGGCTCTTTTGAATTCGACAGGCAACAGAGAAAAGCCTTTGTCTTTGTCGTCTGCTAAATTAAGTGGCGGCTTTGATCCTCGAGCTCGCCATTTCCCTCCGACTAATCACAGAACACACTCTTCATATCACGGCGAATTACACCGCCTGAAACAAGATGTGACACCTACTACAGTACAGTACCATCATATATTTATTACAGAAAAAAAAAATAGAAAAAAAACATTCTCTCTCCTGCCCCCTCATCGCTAGGGGTGATGTAGATGAATCAGGAAAAGAGCAGGTACTAATTGCGGGGAATTCCAAGTCCCTTGTTAGTTTGCTCGTTAGTTAGAAGGACGTGCCACATGGCATCTGATAATTGTGTTTACATACAGTAGGATGGTTGAGAGGCATTGCTCAGTTCGTCAGAACCAACGGCCGGGGAACTGAAGGCTTAATTAAAATAGTCTCTCTTAATCTCAGAATGAGAAACTGTTAACTGGCTGCTTGAGATTAACGTCATAGAACTGTTATTGCAAACAAAGTGAAGTCTTTATAGAACTGTCATAACTTTATACAGCTAAAATTATTATAGACACTTCATTTACCTGTTCTCGCTGACTGTACTGTGGCTTCCTGATGAATACAACGGCTTGGGACTGCCGCGACAGCATACGCTAAACCTATCAAGAGCAGTTAGCATTTAAGAGGAAGAATGGTAAATTGGTACTGTTAATATGAATTTATCAGGAGCAAACTGCATTAGTAGATAAAGATTAGCAGACCTGATAACCTGCATCTCCTTTCACCTCAGCATTATCTAACCTGGGATTCAGATAGTGAGAGTTTTCTACAAGTTATCCACATTTAGAAAATCCAATGCCTCATTCCTTCCATAAAACCAAGTATATTAAAATAGATTATTGGGCACATTTTTTGGTTTGAGTGTTTCAAGTAAAAAAAAAAAAGCAACTTTGTGCATCAAATCAAATAACATTTTATTAGTCACATGTGGCGTCGGCTGACCACTGGCCCTGCTCTGGAGGGGTCAGGGGTCACAGACGTCCTGCATTACCTGGCCCGCTCCCAGACAGGACCCCGCAGCTGCCCGCTGCCTGCCCTTTAATGGCCATTTCCCCCAATTCCACACATAATATTTGAGATTTATTGACTATTAGAAATGCTACCACGCCAATAGCGCTTCCGCTCGGCGAAAAAGCAAAAGATTTACAAATAGAGAGAATAATTGGTAAAAGGGTGAAAAAAGGATGTGTGTAACCTTCTGAGAATTATTTTTGACGTGTGTTTTTATTGGAAACATCAGATGAGACAGAGTTTAAGTTCCTGTGTTAATTGTATTTTTGTTCTGAATTTGTCGCGCTACTACGCACTGAGAATGTTCACTTTTGACGTTGGTAGTATTACACATGAATCGTTTTTCGATAAAGGTTGAATTTTGGCAGTTGTGAAGGCATTTTCTAAAATAAACTGTTATCTTTTTTCCTGTTGAGATTATTTTTGTTTAATGAAATTACGTTTCATAAAAGAAATAAAAATATGCCATCAGACTGTTTCTGCACAAAACATTTACATTTTTCTTGTTGAGTATTGCAATGAAATGAAAATATCATGCAGCTGATTTATAATACAAATCTATTTCCTGTCCTTAATCTGTTTTGGGATATTAAGCACATTTATAGATTTAAAGAAATCATTTTATAATGTTAAATTACAATATTGTACTGGTGTAATATAATGTAAACAATTCCCTTATATTTTGTTGAAGAGAACAAATTGCTCTTAATATGTATTCATTAGTGGCATTGTTTTGAGTTTAAAAAAAATGTTTGCTAATTTGTGGCATGGGTCTGAAAAGGTTTATAGGTTCTTAAACTCTTTTAAAGTTTCAGCCGCTTTTCTTCAGATGCTACTAATATAGGTCTCTGAGGTCTATGTGTGTTTTATTAAAATCAACGTGTTGACAAGTGTATAGAACAAGGAATGTGCAATATGAACCACTGCTGTTGTTCTAAAGATCAAGGTGCTTTTATTCTTTGTGTTTTTTGAATTGTTTTGCAGACTTCTCCCACACAGTGATACAGTTATAATTGGGTTGGGGTGTAGTGTGGTTATTTACCACGCTAGTCATTAAAAGTATCCAAGAATAGCAAATTAGGCAGACATTAATTCTAAAAACAAACAATGTGCGACTGAATCCCGTTTTTATTTGATCCCGTAGACTTAATATCAAAACTTATGACTGGAGGATAAAAAAAAAAAAAGAATGTATTCTTCCTTTTGTGTGTTTTACACATTCAAAGTAAGATGTACGAGAACATCTTTCAGATCGCAATGTGTAATTCCCTCTGTTCTCTGTCGCCACTGGCTTTTTTGACACACTGTTCCTTACATTTCTACCCTTCCTATATTTGATCATCTGTGTTTCCAATCAATGAGGGAAATGTACCCAGTGCACACCTACTTGTTGTATTTTAAGACTGTGGTTGGAAGTTAACAAATATGGGAGAGGTGTGTGTGTGTGTGTGTGTGTGTGTGTGTGTGTCCAGAGATAACCTGGCACATGTAATCAAACACAACAGCTTTAATTGGGAGTTCAGCTTCAGACGTTCACAGAAAACAACATCAGCAGCCAACGCAGCTACACACACACACGCAGAGGAAGGTACACTCCTGTCTCACTTAAAGTCACACTGAGTCCTGTTGACGGTGAACGATAATCGCTCAAAACGCCAAGCTGACATTTAAATTAGGAGAAAGATTTCTCTACTTACACGTTTCTGCTTCGTCCACAATACGCGTTAGCCACAGCTGTACACTGCATACAGAGTAGGGCTAGGTGTGTGTGTGTTTCACCTCAACTAATTTCCACTGTGAAGCAGCTCCAGGATTTCCCAAACTATAAGCTACCTACCTCAGAGATTGGCTTGTACATTAAGATCAGTACTGAACTGTGCTGCTTTCGCTAGGATTGCTCACTGCTTGTTAATGAAGCATAATGAGTTAAAACAAGGTTAACGACAGGTAACTGTTTTGATTATGATCTGATGACGATTCATATCATGGTTTTTTTTGTGTGGGGGGGGGTGCATGTGCGTGCGTGACTGACAACTGTCTCTTGTTAAATTGCCCTGACTTATTTTAACTCAATGTAGACTATGTTTCTGCTTCAAACTACAATTCCCAATCTTGTCCATCAAACGGAGTTTTGGAGTTTGGGGAATTTTTACTCTGCTCTCTCTCGCTCTCTCTCTGTGTGTCTCTCTCTCTCTTTCTCTCTCGCTCTCTGTGTGTCTCGCTCTCTCTCTCTCGCTCTCTCTCTCTGAGTCTCTTTCTCTCTGTGTGTGTGTTGATGCTCCGGTCCATTCTGTATTTGAAGTCAACCCAGGGAGCACCAGAGACCAGTTAGTGTTTGAAGTAAAGATGACATTTAGATATGTTTAATTATGTATGCAAAACTCCCAGCTCATCCCGGAGCCTGCTATACAGGGTCAGCCTGACAAAGTAGCCCCACTTCAGGGAGTAGCATCTGCCATTAGATATCCCTATTAGTTCAAATGAAGACACACACACACACATCATCATCTGTTTGATGTGCTTATTTCACTGCGGGTAATAAAATGACGATTGATCTATAGTCCTGCTCATATGGGCTGTAGGTAACAGTGTCTTTGTTTGTTTTCCTGCGGGACATCTAGCTACACATCTCACCAGCAGGAAAGACAACGCAAGATATTAAAACCTACTTCACCTGCCTTCTCTGTCCTCTAGTCTTATATTAGAGGTTGAGCCTGATGGACTTGGAAGTCATAGTTTTGCTTTGCAACTAGAGAAGACCGTTAATGAAATAATGATTTTGGATATAAATATACAAGCAATTGAGTCTGTTTGTCTTGAATAACATTGTTATGATGAATTGGTTCATATACTAGAAATTGTAGTTACAAGAATTAAGGACTCTAAGGGTAAGAATAGTTTTATATTGAGTTTTATGTGTCAGATATTATTTTTTATTATTTTTTAAATGTGGGTGGAGTGAGTTGTTTTGTGTGTGTGTGTGTGTGTGTGTGTGTGTGTGTGTGTGTGTGTGTGTGCGCGCGCGCGTGCGTGTGCGTGTGTGTGCGCGCGTGTGTGTGTGCGCGCGTGTGTGTGCATGTGCACACACGTCTTTGTGCATGAGTGTATGTGTAACATTCAGGCAGCAGCACATCAAAAGAAAGCGGGAGATTTTCATAACTATTTTCTTTTCTTCTTTGTAGTTCTTTAATTGCATCCCCACGGCCTTCTTTCCCTGGACAGAATCTTAACAAAACAGGATTTTTTTTTGTTCGAAGAGAAAACCCAAACTTTCTACCACAACAGCAGTGTCAGGGTTGAAATTTGGGAGTTTTATATGCGCTGGTAGAGCCTTAATTGTCATTGTCATTATTAGAAGTATTTTTTTTATCAATTTTTTTCATTTTAAACACATTCTATATAATTAGGATATAGATTATTTTCTATGTCAAATTGCTGCTGGGTTTAAGCACATTTTTCCACTGCTCCAATCACTGATAAATGCTCCGTTATATTTAGGCAAACACTTACCTTTGCTTTTCCTTTCTCTACAAAATGCTGCTGGGGTTTTAGCTAGGGAGACAAACCGTATACGGTTCCACTGCTGTCTAGTTGTAGACAAATAGTGGTGAAATGCTCAGTAACAATTAGCTGTGCTGTGCCTTTTGCCAGAGTAAAAGTCGTCAGACAGTTAGAGCCTGTACGGTAACGTGGTGTGACTGTGTGCTGTGAGACAATGTTAGTTGATGTTGGTTCCCATGCGTTTAGAGGATGCTACAGTACCAGCCAAGCCTCGTTATCCTTGACGGCTGTACTAGATCCTCCGCGTCTCGTTATGATGATGAAACTTTTCTCTTTTCTGTTTCTCTACGTAATGCGCCAGAGCTGAAAGATATGGCACATTTACTGCTTTGGACACTTCATGTTTGTTAGAATTGTTTTTGCTGTCCTTGTACGCATGTAATATTATTTTAAAGTTATTTCTAGGATATTCTGAAGTGATTCAATTTTGAGTGCTCTGCAATTTTTTTTCTTCTCCTTTTAAGCATATTTTTGTGCATAATTGTGTCGGTGTATATTTGTCAATACATGTACACACACTGGGAGAGAACCTACAGTTCAATCAGATAAAACTTCAGAATGGTGTTACATGACGTATGTGTGTGCGCCCACGTGTGTTGTGTGTATGTGTGAACCACCCCAGCCCACAGCAGAGATACGATGATCCAATGACAGTCGCTAGTCTTATCCTTTACAGAGAGACCGATATCACCACTGCACCTGCTAATTATCATCTCCAGCTGCTGAGTTAAATGGAGATCTGTTCCCGGTCTGACCTGTGACCCCCTGCTCTTTACACCAGCCACTTCAGTCCTTGTTATGGGGAGGCTGGGCCGTGGCTTAATGAGCCCCCGTGTCTACCCTGTGTGGCTGCCGGCCTGCCGCTCCTCAGACGCACGCCTTTCATCCACAGCCATCCTCCCTTGATGTAAATTGAAAAGATCACAGCTTTGGGGAAAAGACCTATACGGGAAAGGCCTCTCTGCATAGATTATGACTATCATAACTCAACACTTTTGTTTTTCTTTGCGCCTTCCTTTCCTTAGCCCCCCCTCTCCATCTTCCGCTCGCCTTCTCTCTCTCTCTCTCCCTTTTTCTTTTTCTTTCTCTCTCGCTCTCTCTCTCTCTCACTTGCTCTCTCTCTCTACAATGCTCTAGTTAATTGGACCCATTGGGGGAGTCAGTCCCTTTGATCTGCTGGCCGTCAGTGTGACTTTACAGTAAAAAATGTCATTGCCAAATAGGGTTATCACCTGTAGAGCAGGGCCTCTCTGTGACGCCTGCTCACGTCTTGTTAGCCACGCTCACACTATAAAAGCTAATTAGTCTGACAGAGACCATTACTGCTGCAGCATGCCTGATGAGATGCTACTGCACCAACTAGCCTCGTCTGTCAAACACACACTTATTATTAATCACAAGTTTATTATTTTAGATATTTTTCTGTACATTTTTTGGATTGTTTTATGGGATGTGTGGGTTTTGTTTTTATTAGTGAATGTTGTGATTGTCGCCTTCTGAGATGATTTGATTTTTGAACACAATTCCTTCTAAAAAAAAATGGTAAAACTCATCACTGAACTAACGGAATTTCCCTTCTCAAAACAAATCAAGACACATTTTCAAAATTGTAACTTGTCACTAAAACAATCTCATTCTAATTATATTCCCTGAAAACAGAACATCTCTTTGTGTCCCTCCCTTTCATTAAAAAGTATTTGTAATCGTTCTCCTCTAAACGCTGATCTTCAGAACTCAGCGAGTAGCAGAATTTACTTCTCCCTGCCTGTCTGGCAGTCTTCAGGGTCTCAGCAGTAGACTGACTGACATTCTGTTGTCTTTGATTCTCAAGCAACAACAAAAAAAAGACCTTTAATGATTTTGCAGTGGGAGAGAAAGAAAAAATCTGCAAACGCACACAAACATGAAATATTAATTTCAGAAACAACTTTACATAAACATAAAAGTATTTAGCAAAAATGAGTGTGTGGAGATGACAGTTGTTAATTTAGCAGTGATAAACTGCTGTTTGATGCCTTGGAGGGGAGGGAGTTTTAGTGGTGGATGGTAGCAGGCAGCGCGAGAACAGGGACACGGTGGAGAGAGAGCGTCAGACTAAACCCCAGGGGTTTAGTGAGACTTTGTTAACACACTGCTTCTACTCCCTCTAGTTGCTAACTGCGAACTCAAACAGCAGTCAGTGTTTCTCCTAATATTACAAACAGTACTGTTACTGTAGGTGCTCCTTGATTGTTTTGGTCTGGTCTCTTGAGGGTGTTAAAACAGAATTGTTGAAACATTTTCTTGCTTTACATTAAATGATGTAGGCCAATGTATTCACAGGGTAATCAATAGGTACAGTTCTTAGACTTTTAAACGTTTCACAAAAAGTTTAACAACAACGTGGTCATTGTACACTGAGTGTACAAAACATTAGGAACATCTTCCTAATATTGAGTTGCACCCCCTTTTGCGCTCAGAACAGTCTCAATTTGTCGGTGCATGGACTCTAGGTGCCGAAAGCGTTCCACAGGGATGCTGGCCCATGTTGACTCCAATGCTTCCCAGAGTTGTCAAGTTGGCTACACAGGAAACTGTTGAGGGTGAAAAACCCAGCAGAGTTTCAGTTCTTGACACTCAAACCGGTGCGCCTGGCACCTACTACCATAACCTGTTCAAAGGCACTTAAATATTTTGTCTTGTCCATTCACCCTCTAAATGGCACACATACACAATCCATGTCTCAAGGCTTAAAAAACGTTCTTTATCCTGTCTCCTCCCATTCATCTACACTGAAGTGGATTAAACAAGTGACATCAGTAAGGGATCATAGCTTTCACCTGGATTCACCTGTTCAGTCTGTCATGGATAGAGCAGGTGTTCCTAATGTTGTATACACTGTGTATATTGTATACAACCAAGGGACCGTGTATATTTTGTGATACAATCCTCTTTCAGACAGACAGACAGACTTCAGAGCAGGTGAAGAGGCTCTTGACACCTTCCTTTAGACGTTCCGATGGACATCATGGGTCCCCCTAAAATAAGCATCTGCACGCTGCTGCTCTCCTGTGGGAGGGAGGGAGGGAGGGAGATTTACAGGATAGTACAGGGAGTGGCATTAAGAGGAAAAGAAAAGAAGTTGAGTGGGAGAGAGAATGAGACAACTGTGGATTTTCTTTCACAGTCCTTCTTTACTCCCTTCCCCTTTCTCTCCATCTCCCCCATCCTCTGCTCAATTAACAGAGCAGCAGGTGCTCTCTGCAGCACAACAGATACGCTTTTTTTTCGGGGCTGACCTGTAAATGTGACACTTCACACCCAGAATGCCTCTCCCGTTCCAGCTACCAATTTCACAGGTGTTAATTTAACTTTCCCCTCTCTTTCCACTCTCTTTCTCTCATTAATTCCCTCTCTCGCCCTCTCCATCCTGTCTCACGCCCCTCCCTCTCTCTTTCTCTATCTCTCTCCACCCTCGTTCTCTCTTCTCTCTCGATCTGTCTCTCTCCACCCTCCCTCCCTCCATCCCCTCCCTCTACCCTCTCTCCATCCCCTTCCTCTCTCTCTCTCTCTCTCTCTCGCTTGCTCTCTCTGTCTCTCTCCCTCTGTGTTTCTCTCTCTCAGGTCCACTCTCTGAAGAGTAAGCTGAAGAAGCAGTCGACATCAACAGGAAGTGGAGTAGCAAGGGCTTTCCTTCGGGCTCAGGCTGCTCTGTTTGGATCCTACCGAGATGCCCTCCGATACAAACCTGTAAGAGCCTAACCCTAGCCCTTAGAGCAGGGTTTCCCAAACTCTGTCCTGCCCCCCCCCCCGGGTGCACGTGTTGGGGCAAAAACCTAAATGTGCACCCATTGGAAACGCTGCCTTAGATACAAACCTGTAATAACCTAACCCTAACCCTTACCCTTCAATACAAACCTGTAAGAAGCTTCTCCTAACTGCAACCCTCAGGTACACACCTGTAATAACTCGCTTCGACCTAATCATTATACCCCTACCCTCAGAAGTTTGTTTTCAGTTTGTGAAAGGAGAATGTGTTTTTGAACAGTGAGTGAAGGTTGAAGGTGTGTTTTGAGTTGACTGAAGGTGGTCTGAAACACTGACATATCAGTGCCTTTACAGGAGGAGTCAGGAGATTTTCTTTGAAGATATCTTTTAGCCACTTCTCACTATCTTCCTTTCCCTCTCTAGTCTAAATCCCAGAACATTTCTCTCTCGCTCTGCCTCTCAATTCTAAGTTACTCCAGTTGAGAGCGAAACAAGCCATGTACTGTTTGTCAAATATCAGGGCTTTTGTTCATAGGCTTTAAGGGTAATTGGGCTGTGTATAGTCCCAGAGAGGGGATCCATAATTGATGCCTCTGTGTTGTCGGTCTGTGTATACAGACAGTGGCATGAACACACTGCCTGACTCCCTTCAGACACAAACATTTAAAGCAGAGCGAGGAAAGAGCTTGTGTGTGTGCTGTGACGTCCACACAACATACCATCTCCCTAGTCCCCATAGGATCTAGATAAAAGTCTATGATTCCACACACACACACACACACACACGCGCACAAATTGGCATCCATGCTCGCATACGGACATACACACACACACACAAATACACACACACAGGCACTCACACACATTCTGAGCACCCCGTTTGACTGAAGCATGTGTATGTGGAGCCTATATGCTTTCACAGACGAGCCAGTCTGTCTGTGTGTTAGTGTTGCACGGTATACCGAAACTTGAGTACTTTTCAATACTGGAACCTGAAAAAATGGTTCGGTACTAGAATTTTTGTTACTTTCTGGACTTCTGTGAAATGTGTCTCATGGATTAAGCCTGTCTATCAGCGCCACCGACCACTTATTATAGCGTGCACTGTGCCTGCTCCACAAACTCTCGTTTTAGTATCAAAACGTAACGTTTTGCAACTGTTTGGACTAATGATGACACCCTAGATCAGCTAGATGCACACTCTTGCCTGCAAGGCGGTATTGAATGTGTCACTGTCTGTCACCTTGATTACTCCAATTTGTCTCTCGAGCTGTGTACCTACGTTATAAACTTTAATTTGTAGGCTAGATTGTAGCAACCTCATGATGGGTAAAGGGCAATTTTTAGTATCATGTAGTAGCTTAAACCTATCTATGTTACGTTGAGCTGGGTGAATGGAATATGAATGAGAGACAGGCATCCAATATGTTGTAATAGAAACAAGGCCATGCTCATAGAGAAAATGTCCTCCGTAATCTTAAACGGCACTGACCGCCACTGGGCTACACATACACGTCCTCTGCCTCGACGACAATGGCAGTATTATCAGCAGCACCTGTCTTCATACTAAATGAATGTGTTCACTTAGGAAATGTTTCTGTTAAAATTAAATCTTTTATTTTTTCCACTTCTCTGCCCCGCTCTTAAAGCGCCTCATTGCCGCAGCGTAGTTTTAATGAAAGTGACGTTTCCAATCGTATCGTGTGAAACAATGCACGGGGACTCTGTCAGGGAGGAATAGTCCATTATTGTGAGCCAATCCGTGGGTGATTTAATGACACTTGTTTCTACTATTATGAGGAAAATGTTGTATTAATATTGATATGAAATATATGTATGGAAATAACTTATTGATCTGTTATGAATTATTATTTGGCTGTATGAATCCATGTACTTTTTTGGAGGCAGTTTTTGTGAACAATGTGGCCTCATTAACCTTAGCACAGTGGCCAGGCACTATGCCCTCCGTAATCTAGCTAATGATTAGCCCATTGGGGTGAACAATGCGGAGGAGCAACCCCATGCTTCAGCCATGTAGCCACAGATGCTGCATGAGACAGGTGATGATGCTTATTGCTAAAATAGCACACCTGCCTGATAATATGTACCATGTACAGCCCCTAAAGATATTGCTTTTCATCAATTTGTTATTGGCTCATTTCTGGAGGGGAATATTACATTTTAAACGGTTTAATATAGGCTATACAGTATGTCATCATTGAGAGAGGTGGGTAGCTTTATTTTGGTTTTCTAAACAATCAGTGTAAATTTCCGATTTTACGGTTGGCTATAATATAAGTTACTTGCCCAGACTGCAAATGAAACATGAAATCACAACTGAAATTATGCATGCATAACTTGCTTTACTGTGATCTTGGGTGGGGCCAGTAATATTGTCATTCGGCCAGTAGTTTTCGCATGGTACTGGCCGGTGTGCCACTGTCGAATTGACATGACTGTCAAGCCCTAAACTGGTAACCAGGCTAACTGCCTTACATTTTTTAAGACATTTATTTTCATTGTTAGAGCGGCCACTTAAGTATCTGGTCAATATAATGGATACACAAATGGATAATCTGTGGTCACACACACAATAACTCATTTGTGGGGGACGTCATTTTTACTGTTGCCTTGTTAGAATAGATTTGTTCTTTATTAGGCCATCTGCAAAGAAATACATTCTTCTGTTCCTATTCTTTCAGAATAACTATTCCATGTCTGAAGTAAAGTTGCTAATTGCAGAACTATAAACTAATCTTGATGTAATATATAGCATTAACCACCCAGCACTAAAATTAGGCCAGACCTACACTGTAGTGAACATGTCCTAGTGTGTTCATAGCCTCAAACACTAACCTGGTTCTCCACAATACTTAAAAAGTAACTGTAGAAAAATATACATTTGCAAATGAGGTTAATTATACGGAAACATGCATGTAGAACCACTGCAGGCTCCTTTTGATTGGCTGGGTAGCCATGTTGTCATCTAATGTCTGTAGCTCTCAGCTAATTATGATGCAAGAGAGTGTAACAGGAAAGACTGGATTACCTAGTTACTAAAGTTAAAAGTTTTGGGTGGCAGAAAATATATAAGTAGTGTACAGTAGAAATGTATCGTCAACTTCTTAATTTCTCTGGTCCTTTATCAGATCAGTAATGTGACATTTTAACAGTGGTGGAAAAAGTACCCAATTGTCATACTTGAGTAAAAGAAAAGATACCTTAATAGAAAATGACTAAAGTAAAAGTGAAAATCACCCAGTAAAATTCTACTTGAGTGAGTCTAAAAGTATTTGGTTTTAAATATGCTTAAGTATCAGAAGTCAATGTAATTGCTAAATTATACTTAAGTATCAAAAGTAAAAGTGTAAATCATTTAAAATTCCTTATATTAAGCAAACCAGACAGCACCGTTTTCTTGTTTTTTTTAATTCACTGATTGCCAGGGGCACACTCCAACACTCAGATATCATTTATTAAACGCATGCTTCATTTTACTTAAGTACTTTGCATCCCTGCATTTTAAAAGTATTCCACCACACAATACAAAGTGTAAATATCTGTATACGTTATCTGGTTCTAAATATGTGGTTCTGATCTTCCTGTCTCCTCCTCTTCTTGTTTCTGGTCAGGGGGAACCAGTCACGTTCTGCGAGGAGAGCTTTGTGGCTCACCGCTCCAGCACCATGAGAAACTTCTTGGAGATGGCGGTCAACCTGCAGCTCTTCAAACAGGTAACACCGCGATGTGTGTGCCTGGGTGCGTTCATGCATGTGTGAGGCCCACCATTCCAGAACCATGAGAAAATTCCTACCTAATAACTGAAAAACAATAGGAGCTACAGTGGTTGCTCAATAAACGTTTTGCGATTATGCTGCGGGTTGTGGTTTAGTACGGTACCCTGCGTCACCACTTCATTGCTCCAGACCAGCGCAAGGGGGAGTTAGAGCACTGATTATGCTTTTGGGTCCTACTGTGTCTCTAACTGACAATAAATGGGCGACATAAACCTAAATAGAAAGTGATAATTGTGCACGTCTTCAGTATTAATTACTAAAACTGTTGTTACACTAAGGTTTTTATTATTTTATTTTGTTAGGATTATTTTACTCTTACTGTAGTACTGTAGCCCACTCCCGACCAGTCACGTTGTACAGTGCCTAAGTGGCGCAATGGTCTAAGACACTGCATAGCAGTGGAAGCTGTGTTGCTACAGATTCTGGTTCAATACCCATGCTAGCCTCAACTGGGAGACCCATGAGATGACTGTAGGGTTTTGGTTTCTATCCCTCTAAAAACATAAATAAATAATTCAAAATAACAAACTAGCTTTATTTACAAATTAGTAACAATGTCTCACCCCATGTTCAAGGGTGGCCTTTTTCTCGCTCATTTTACGTTATTTGAAAACTAAATCATCTCCAAAATATTGTTATTTTTTAAACAAAGCAATTATTATTATTATTCATTTAGAATTGTATAAAAGCCCCTTGGACATTCTCACAGATAAATTATTAACCCTGTTATTAGCAGGACAATATATATTGGTCATGGCTCCCGAGTGGTGCACAATGGGATTGCCTTGCAGTTCTCCAACTGTATCCACTGAAAGTGTGAGGTTTAGGGCAGGGGGCACGGGATGGGCCGCGCACAGAAGACTGACCTAGCCCATGGGGAAGGGAGGAAGGGGGAGGGGGGGATGGACCCCCACCCCGCCACACTGGGTAGCACAGAGCAACACTTTAAGGGGTATTGCACTAATAATGGCGCTGACTAGGGAAACGTTCCCGCTGTTCTTAGTGCCTGTCTGCACGTTCAAACTAAAACAATGTAACTAATAATGGCATGTTTCTGCTTTCGTTAATAAAATAATGATAAAAATACTCTTTCAAAATGTCGATGTTTATTAAGTTATGGATCCATAACGAATTACTATGGGAATAAATATCACTGAATTACAGAAATATCCTCCAATCCTCTATATGTCACGTAATATTTGTCGATATACTGTAGGCTTACCTTAGGCAACATGAGTCTCACTAGTGTTGAGTAATGTGCTGTTAAAAGTGGTGTCGGTCTTATTTATTTAAAAAGAATATTGAAGTTAGAAGCAATAGCCTACAACTATTTTACCACCGTTTTGTGCTGCTCTGAGACAAGTATGGGGACTGGTCTTGATAAATCAATGAGATTTTTAATTTCACTGAATCTCCATTTAGGTATTGGTTAGATTACAATTAGGGTGTAGAAATGTTATGCCCTTAGTGTAACCTTTTTTTAACAAGGCAAGTCAGTAAAGAACAAATTCTTATTTACAAGGACAGCCTACTCCTTCCTCCCCATCGGGGAATTGAACTCCAGTCTCCCGCGTGCTGTAGCCTACTCCCGACCATCACGTTGTACAGCGCCATATTTTCCGTTCCATCCTAACAGAGGGTTTTTCGTTTTTCTTGGAATAGAAACACTGTGATATTAATCAAATTAATTAAGCAACATTTCTTAAAATCAGTCCCATATACTATGTTCTTACAAAAAAAGGTTTTAAATTCTCTAGGACAGCCACTATTGAAGGCTATCAAATGCTTCTCAAAGATGCCCTCTGGTGGTCAAACTAGCACTAACTAGCATTAACGGTACCAGTGGTTCACACTTAAATAACATGCCATTGAATTCTGCGGCAACATGCAAGCTGCGCCGCAGTACTCTGCAACTTTTAAAGGACAAACCACTGTATTTAAGCCTTTGATTAAACTGAAAGCTCTTTCAATTCTCTCTCCTTTAAACCAATCAAACCAACACCCACAGACAAAAATGCACCTAGGATAACTTCCTTCCCTTAATTAGGAAACGTAAACTATTAATAGAGTAACTTTCAAAGCCCGCACAGTCTTAAAAGCATTCCTTTACACCCCACCACAGTAAGACTGTTCCTCTCCAGCCTTGATAAGTTGTTTATTTATCCCTAAGAGGGAGCAGAGAGCTTCTTAATCAGCTCTTTTTTTGCGCGCTCTCTCTCTCTCTCTCTCTCTCTCTCTCTCTCTCTGTCTCTCTCTCTGTCTCTCTGTCTCTCTCTCTGTCTCTCTGTCTATCTCCCCCTGACTTCCCCCTCTTTGCTCCTGTCTGTGTGGTAGCGTAGGGAGAGGGAGTGTTAGGATGCGGTGGTTATCTCTCTCCTCCTCTCTAGCGTGGCGAAGGAGAGCGTTTATCTCTTCTGCTCCCTGTTAAAGTGAGAGAGGCCAGTGGTCCGTCGACTCTGATCTGGCCATGACCCACATCCGCTCACTGAGACACACACACACACACACACACACACACACACACACACACACCTGCTGACAAACCAGCCCTTCCCAACCCATCCCCAGACCCATCTCCATCCCGGTCTATTCAGTACAGAACAAAAGGAGGAGAGCTGCCAAGCGAATGCGAGGGAAAGGCTGTCAATGATAACCTGCTTTTTTATCAACCCTTTTATCAACCCTTTTGGCCCCTACACACACATTGACTGAAAACACACACACACACACACACACACTCCTTCTATAGTGGATGGGTTCAGGACACTGCTTGGTAGATGCAGTGGTTCAGTGGAGACTGGCTCAGTGAAGCTTCCCCTTCCTATAGACAGAGAGAGCAGCCTCATAATGTACATAGTACCCCTTTTAACACAGGCGGGGCAGGAGCCCTGACCATTTACTGGATCAGCCACAACAACACTGTCTCTCCACATAATACCAATCACAAGTCAAAGTAGGACTCCATTTTGCGGAGAATCAAAGTGGAAAAGCTAGAGAGCTTTAGGTTTCCTCTTCTCAACATATAAACTGTGTATGAATGTGATGTTTATGGGATGTTGAGTGTGGATGTCACAGATGTCAGAGTTACTCTGTAGGGTCCTACAGGCAGTTAACCCCCATGTTCTAGAACATCTTCCAGAGATCTGGAACCCCCCCCACAGTAATCTAGAACACTGCAGTGAGGATTCCAATGTCTGGCCCACAGATGGCTTGTTCGCCTCGTTTTACTGTGTACATGCAGCAGTACAGGTGGACGCCAGATGACTCCCAACATTATTCAGCTCACAGCTATAGAATGACTGACACTCTATGATAATCATATAGATAATAATGAATGTTTTGTAGTTTATTTATTTATAAAATCCCAACCCAACAATTGCATTGAGGGAGGCGGTTGCTGTACAATTCAGCCGTTTGATTCATCAGACAAAACCTTTTTTGGTCTGTCTGTTTTTCTAAAGATTCTTTAAATATTTTTAACTAGTTAAAAAAAAAAAAAATATATATATATATATATATATATATATATATATATATATATTGAAAATATCAATCATTTTAACACAGTTAACAGGATTGATATTCATGGCCATGAATACTGTCTTCTGTCCAAGTTGCTCCTTTTAAACAAATGTCTTTTGATGGTTGAAACCTGCAGTGTCATCCCGCATTAGCAAAACGATGATGATGAGGTTCCCCTCAGTCAGGCCTACAGGAGAGGAAAGCCTGGTGCTAGTTAGCCTAGCGCTCCGCTGAGCGATCTGCCCGAACCCATGCCAAGATATAGACGGACCGCTACCGACGGCTTCTAGATACAGTCTTTGAAATACAGCTAGCTGGGTGGACATAGCTCTAAAATAAAATGTATCTACTTAACCCTTATTTGACCAGAGGCCATATGTTTCAAGCATCTCAGAGTAGGAGTACTGATTTAGGATCAGTTTTGTCTTTTGGATCATAATGATGTTTTAGATAATAGAACACTTTCTCGTTTACAGAAACAACCCACAGTCACATGTTGGTCAGATGTCCACGCCCCCCTTGAGCTGAGCTGGTACCAGTCTGTTATTATCACGGCCCTGTGATGATAGATAACAGGCCTTTTGATGTTTTATGACTTTATTAAATAAATGAATAACGTTTATTTAGATTCTTTCATTTTTTGTTTGGTCATTGGTTGTGAGGTCAGAGCTTTCGGAACAACCCTACTTATTGGCCAGAGGGTCCCTTAAAGAGATGGGTGTGGCTAAGGCTTAAGAGGGTGTGAACAATGCTGAATGGGTGTAGACAAAGGGCTCTCCAATAGTAGTACCAAAACATTGAAAGATGGTTTTCTCAGAAGTGAGTTTACAAGTTGATCAACTTTCAAATCAGAATAATTTTCCCATTGTTTCCACAAATGCAGTGTATGATATACCATTTTGTAGCTCTGAGTCGCTACTTGTATCCAATGTAAAAAAAAAAATGTTTATTTTTTTATAAAAACAGAAATTCATATGTTGCTACATAAGACTTAATCCAGGTGGTGAGTCATATATGTGGGAACTCCTTCAAGACTGTTGGAAAAGCATTCCAGGTGAAGCTGGTTGAGAGAATGCCAGGAGTGTGCAAAGCTGTCATCAAGGCAAAAGGTGGCTACTTTGAAGAATCTCTAATATAAAATATAATTTGATTTGTTTAACACTTTTTTGGTTACTACATGATTCCATATGTGTTATTTCATAGTTTTGATGTATTCACTATTATTCTACAATGTAGAAAATAGTAAAATAAAGAAAAACCCTTGAATGAGTATGTGTGCCAACTTTTGACTTTGTGTGTACTCTGTGTGTGTGTGTGTGCGCGTGCGCGTGTGCGTGCACGCGCACGTAACGTCTGGGCTTATAATGAACATATTTATGGGAAGCGTTTTATAAGCTCCATGTGACAAAGGGAGGAAATTAAAGTTCCTAGTGCATCAGACACCAGGGCTGCATCCCCAATGGCACCCTATTCCCTACTTTTGACTGGGCCCAAAAGTAGAGCACTATGTAGGGAATAGGGTGCCATTGGGGATGCAGTCCTAGCCTCACCATGCAGTCTCCCAGCCAGGCCTAACCCTAACCAGGCAGCATGGCCGTCTGCTGCCCTAATCCCCAAAACCTGCTCCACATTACCCACCCGACCCCTAAACTCATTTAATCTAGAGACATTTTTGGAACAGGTAGGATTAAACACACTTGCCCAGTTGGGTGTCTTTTTTTCCCTGCCTCCCTCTGTCCCTCCTTTTCTCCCTCTTTCCCTCCTCTCCCTCCCTCTCCCTCTTCCCCTGCCTGCCTCCCTCCCTACCATCTGTAATTCTGTGTTGTAATTTATGGTTGCAGTTTATTGACGGCCGGCTGGCCAAGCTGAATGCAGGCCGAGGCTTCACTGACCTGTTCGAAGAGGAGATCAGTGAGGGAGGCTTCTGTGGAAGTAAGTGGCACTAACATCCTATAAGATTCATCTTACAAATAATAATTTTACTCAAACATAATTTTGGCTTACTTTTTAATTTCATATTGAACCTTTATTTAACCAAGTAGTCCGATTGAGGTCAGACGACCTCTTTCCCAAGAGAGTCCTATACGTTTGATACAGTCCCACAAAATGTATATCATCATTGAATTCATGTCATCACTGTGTCTGATCAGTCACTTTCACGTCTCTCATTGTGTGTGCCTTTTCTGTTTTGTAGGTAATTCCAGATCTTATCAACAGTGGGTGCACACCGTCAAGGTATGCAAAGATATTATGCAAATAAAATTAATTGAGTGTATTCTATATCTTCTCATGTTAGAGTAAATGACAGCTGTACGTTCTTGAGTCTATGGAGTGGAGCGTGCTGAATGTAAGTGTGTGTGTACATGTGTGTGCGGTTGGGCTTGTGAATCTGTGCATACTTACAGTAGGACAATTGAGAGAGGGAAAGTGAGAGAGAGAGAGATGGAAAGAAAGAGAGGGAAAGAGAGCGCGAGACTGTAGTGATTTGACAAGACGTCTTCCTGACTGACATGTTGATCTGTCAGGAAACACAAGAAAAGTGTTCCTCCATCAAACCAACCAAAGAACATAGATCGCACACCCCTCTCTCTCCCCCTCTCTTCTCTCTCTCTCTCTCTCTCTATCACTCTCTCTCTCTCCTGTCAACCGTACAGCAGCTCTGAATTAGTCCTCTAGAGTTATTTTCAAAGGCTTGTTAAAGTTCACATCCTATGACTGACACAGATCTATAAGAGCAGACTTTCACCTCGGCCCCTCTCTGCTCTTCTCTGCTCATCTCCTCTCTTTTCTCTGTCGGCTCCAAACTCTAAACTGGCTGGCATTAAAAGAGTTTAGTCGTTTAGTTTGACGCAGTTGCCTTGTGCTCTCTTAGTCTTTGCATTAAAGACTACTGTGGTGAAGGTAGAGAGGGAGTGACAGAGAAAGAGAGAGACACAGAGATAGATGCATGGAGAGACAGAGAGAGAGAAAGAGATAGAAAACAGGATAAAATAACTGAGTTCAGCAGAGATGTCATTCAATATGTGATGCAATTTAGCTACTGTATCTTGCCTGCTAATGTGGTGTTTATATATTCACCATCACACTATCTCAGTGTATCTCTCAAAGCAAACTATAGATGCCAGTAATGAGTTTTATGTGTTAGAGATATGATACATACAGAAAACACGCTGTCTGTCCATCGGCTTATTTTTGTATAGTAATTCCAGGCGTCTGTTGGTTTCAGTGGAGGCTCCTCAGAGGATGAAGGGGAGCACCATCCTACTTAGTGAATTGAATTTTTTCAATATATTGAAACATTAAAGTAATACTTTTTAGATAAAACTGAACTAAACATATTCACATGTCACCAAATAACTGATTAAAACACACTGTTTTGCAATGAAGGTCTACAGTAGTCTCAACAGCATCCTCTCGGGTAACACAATGGTGTAGTCGGAGGACCGCTAGCTTCCATCCGTCTCTGGGTACATTGACTTCAATACAAAACCTAAGAGGCTCATGGTTCTCACCCCCTTCCACAGACTTACACAGTAGCGCAGATGAAATATCAGCCAACAGAGAGAAGCACGAGGTTGAACTTCACTCAACTTAATTGAGTTTTCCCTATTAGTTAACACTATCAACGTTTCCCTGCAATTGTGATCGATTCAACGCAATATTAGCCACTTTCAATGCAACATACTGAAACAAAATGAACTATGCAAGAGATTTTGTGGTAGGCAGAACGCATCCAGACCAGTGCGGCATAACCAATCAGAGCTGCAGTAGGCCTGTATGCAAATAGACTATATATGGATCTGTGCCATTGACTTTGAACTGGACTGTGTTTACAGCATGAGCATTTGTGAGTTGATGCGCTTGTTTTAAGATAAAAGCAAAATCTGCGTGTAGCCACGTGGACATTTTGTTCATGTCCTTTTTTACTTAGTTAGTTATTAGCCCAGTTATAGATAATTAGTAGTCAGTAATAGGGGGGTGATTGCTTCCTACAAGAGCACAAAACGTGTACATTTCTAGACATCTTTGAAAAGCAGGTAATGGAAAAATAGTTTTTTTTTGTCTTAACAAAAGTGTTGTATTTTGAGACAGGCTTGAATAAGCTAAGTAGCCAATTGGCAGAGGGTAGCATCATTTGTCTCATTCTCTGTAATAATGGTACGGGAATAATAATGCAATAATTTTGTAAAGTGTTTTCTTGCATCAAATAACACAACATTTTCAGTCACCTCCTTGTCTGAAGGATAGACAGGCTAATGTCAAGCGCTGCATGTTTTTTTTTCAAAAGTCTCATGGAATGTAGGCCCACATTGAACCCCTACATTGGCTGCTACTGTAGGCTGAATGGTAGAACATCTATTTCCATGTGAAAATGTTATGGGATGCATTTTTTCCATAGTTTTTGATGGTAGGCCACTCTGGTAGGCCTACATTATAATTTAAAATAGCCACCGTAGCATACTTGGCCACTGCTAAAACTGTAACTTAAAGCGGTTACAGCCTCAGTGTTCACACGAAACGCAAGCTGGAAGTTGCACCGAAATTTCACAACGTTCAAGTTTGCCCTCAGCAGACCTGAAATTTTCTCAGTGCAAAAGAAATTAGAAGGAACATTGGTTATGACGACTTGCGGAGGACATCCTCCAACCTATCAGAGGTCTTGCAGTATGAACGGACGTGTTGTACATCCAATAAAATGATCAGCGAATGAATCTAGTTCTGAAAGCATAAGCTACAGCTAGCACTGCAGTGCATAAAGTGTGGTGAGTAGTTGACTCGAAGCGAAAGAAAGACAATAGTTTAACAGTTTTGAACAAATTCATTTCTTCAAAAATCTACGAACAGGAGAGAGAGAGAAAGAGAGCGAGAAAGCTACATTTAGTTAACTTTTTTTTTTCTTAGTTTACCTTTCACTTACTCATTCAGCTAATTTAGCCTACTCAACAACCTGACTCAGAGAGGAATTTCCATTTATGTTAGCTGGCTGGCTACGGCTATCCAACACGGCAACTCTTCCAATTAATTCAAGTTAACTTTCGGTTTTATTAATATATTGCCACCGGGGCCTGTCGGTGTAACTTCTAAACTGCTTGCTGTACAGCGTGATAGAATTGGATTGTGGGTTTACTAGTCTTATGTTGCTGTACCTCTAAAATCATGTCGTTGTCACGCGTCCCTTGGAGGTCTGGAGACTTTTGTATTGTAGGTTTTAATAGTCAGAGTGGGTATAACATCTCCTATGCACTTCCTTATAAACTCACTCACCAAATCCGTGTATAAATCAATATTATTCTCTGAGGCTACCCGGAACATGTCCCAGTCCGCGTGATCAAAACAATCTTGAAGCATGGATTCTGATTGGTCAGACCAGCGTCGAATAGTCCTTATCATGGGTACATCCTGTTTGAGTTTCTGCCTATAGGACGGGAGGAGCAAAATGGAGTCGTGGACAGATTTGTTCCTTGTGGGCCGTCGTGGTATCGGCTTGAGGGGGGATATACACGGCTGTGACAATAACCAACGAGAATTCTCTTGGGAGATAATATGGTCGGCATTTGATTGTGAGGAATTCTAGGTCAGGTGAACAAAAGGACTTGATTTCCTGTATGTTGTTACAAGTACACCATGAATCGTTAATCATGAAACATACAACCCCGCCCTTCTTCTTCCCGGAGAGATGTTTATTTCTGTCGGCGCGACACACAAAGAATCACGGTGGCTGTACCGACTCCGACAACATATTCCGAGAGAGCAATGTTTCCATGAAACAGAATATGTTACAATCCCTGATGTCTCTCTGGAAAGCAACCCTTTCCCTAATTTCGTCTACCTTGTTATCTAGAGACTGGACATTAGCGGGTAATATACTCGGAAGCGGTGGGGGGTGTGCGCGCCTCCGAAGTCTGACCAGAAGGCCACTCCGTCTTCCTCTTCTGCGGCGACTTTGTTTTGGGTCGGCCTCTGGGATCAGTTCAAATTCCCTGGGGGGTTCGGACAAAATCCGCTTCGGGAAAGTCGTATTCCTGATTGTAATGCTGGTAAGTTGACGTCGCTCTGATATTCAATAGTTCTTCCTGGCTGTATGTAATAACACTTTATATTTTCAGGGCCAACAATGTAAGAAGTAATACATGAAAAAAATACAAATACTGCAGTTTCCTAAGGACTAGAAGTGAGGTGGCCCTCTCTATCGGCGCCATCTTGTACTACATTAGATTGACGGTAACAGTTGTCAGATTACAGGTATAACAAATTCTAATAAAATAAACACTGGCTGTTGTTGACAAGCATATTCAGTTCATATCACAGGAGGCTGTTGAGGGGAGAACAGCTCACAATAATGCCCGGAATGGAGCAAATGTTATGGCATCAAACACCTGGAAACCATGTGTTTGATATATTTGATACCATTCCACTCATACCGCTCCAGTCATTACCATGAGCCCGTTCTGCCCTATTAAGGTGCCACAACCTCCTGTTGTTCATATACATATTATTAATATTTAATTCAGTGATTTAAATTATGATCCCATCCTCAGTAGCCTATTCCAGCAGGCTATTGGAAACAAAAACACTTCTTATTGCAAAATCACCTCACTATTCATGTTGAATAAATTAGTCTGTTAATTTGAACTAAGCAAGCTGCTAAATCGTTCAGTTTACATCTTGCCTACATCTTGTCTAGGCTACTGTAGACAATCTGAAATGAGATGTAGGCCTTTCAGGGGCCATAGACGACCAGCCTTTAGCTAAGCAGACTATGGAAACATTTTATTACAATCATAAAACCAGATTTTAGTTTGTAGCCTATGCCTATTGAAATGACAAGTCAATCTCGCAAATGGGCCATTTATAACGGTTTTTAGTCTTAACATCTGGCACATAATAACAGCACAATTGCCAGAAAGTAGCCTAACATTAATTTTTTTATGTTCATGCAAGTGTTTCTTGCTCAGAGATTTTGAGATCCTCTGTCCAACTTTCATCACTCAAACTCTATAGTTTGATTTATCTATAGTTATGCGCAAAGAAGATTTATTTACATTTATAAACCTGGTTCGAGCCCTGAATGCTAATTGGCTGTAAGCCTTGGTATATCAGACCATATCCTGCGGGTATGACAAAACATTACTTTTTACTGTTCTATTTACAGTGGTAACCAGTTTATAATAGCAACAAGGCACCAAGGGGGATTGTGGTATACAGCCAATATACCATGGCTAACGTCTGTCTCCAGGCACTCCGCGTTGTGTCGTGCTTAAGGACAGCCATGGTAAATTGGCCATATAAACTCAGCAAAAAAAGAAACGTCCTCCCACTGTCAACTGTTTATTTTCAGCAAACTTAACATGTGTAAAAATGTGTATGAACATAACAAGATTTAACAACTGAGACATAAACTGAACAAGTTCCACAGACATGTGAGTAACAGAAATGGAATAATGTGTCCCTCAACAAAGGGGGGGGGTCAAAATCAAAAGTAACAGTCAGTATCTGGTGTGGCCACCAGCTGCATTAAGTACTGCAGTGCATCTCCTCCTCATGGACTGCATCAGATTCGCCAGTTCTTGCTGTGAGATGTTACCCCACTCTTCCACCAAGGCACCTGCAAGTTCATGGACATTTCTGGGGGGAATGGCCCTCACCCTCACCCTCCAATCCAACAGGTCCCAGACGTGCTCAATGGGATTGAGATGCAGAACACTGAGATTCCTGACTTGCAGGAAATCACGCACAGAATGAGCCGTATGGCTGGTGGCATTGTCATGCTGGAGGATCATGTCAGGATGAGCCTGCAGGAAGGGTTCCACATGAGGGAGGCAGATGTCTTCCCTGTAACGCACAGCGTTGAGATTGCCTGCAATGACAACAAGCTCAGTCCGATGATGCTGTGACACACCGCCCCAGTCCATGACGGACCCTCCACCTCCAAATCAATCCCGCGCCAGAGTACAGGCCTCGACGATAACCGCGAATCCGACCATCACCCCTGGTGAGACAAAACCGCGACTCGTCAGTGAAGAGCACTTTTTGCCAGTCCTGTCTGGTCCAGCGACGGTGGGTTTGGTGCCCATAGGCGACGTAATTGCCGGTGATGTCTGGTGAGGACCTGCCTTACAACAGGCCGACAAGCCCTCAGTCCAGCCACTCTCAGCCAATTGCGGACAGTCTGAGCACTGATGGAGAGATTGTGCGTTCCTGGTGTAACTCGGGCAGTTGTTGTTGCCATCCTGTACCTGTCCCGCAGGTGTGATGTTCGGATGTACCGATCCTGTGCAGGTGTTGTTACACGTGGTCTGCCACTGCGAGGACGATCAGCTGTCCGTCCTGTCTCCCTGTAGCGCTGTCTTAGGCGTCTCACAGTACGGACATTGCGATGTATTGCCCTGGCCACATCTGCAGTCCTCATGCCTCCTTGTAGCATGCCTAAGGCACGTTACGTAGATGAGCAGGGACCCTGGGCATCTTTCTTTTGGTGTTTTTCAGAGTCAGTAGGAAGGCCTCTTTAGTGTCCTGTTTTCATAACTGTGACCTTAATTGCCTACCGTCTGTAAGCTGTTAGTGTCTTAACGACCATTCCACAGGTGCATGCTCATTAATTGTTTATGGTTCATTGAGCAAACATGGGAAACCCTTTACGATGAAGATATGTGAAGTCATTTGGATTTTTAAGAAATATCTTTGAAAGACAGGGTCCTGAAAAGGGGACGTTTCTTTTTTTGCTTAAATCATAGCATTCAAATTTCAATCGTCATCCATTGATGGAAAATTAACTGTCGAGTTTAATAAGGTCAAATTAATGATATTTTTTCTTACCAAATATTAAAATTCCTTTATTACAAATTTGACTTCTTGACATTCCCCTTTAACCTCTATCATAAACTCGCTGTTTTCGCCCACGGGACTGCAGCTGACTGGATGTTTTTTTGTTTGTCGCGCCATTCTCAGTAGACACTGCCGTGTGTGAAAAGCCCAGGAGGGTGGCCGTTTTTGAAATACTGTATCCGGCGCGGTTGGCACCGACAATCATACCACATTCAAAGTCGCTTAGGTCACTCGTTTTGCCCATTCTAACGTTCAATCAAACAGTAACTGAATGCATGTCTGCCTGCTTTATATAGCAAGCCACGGCCACATGACTCACTGTCTGTAGGAGCGATCCATTTTCATGAACGGGCCAGTCAGTGTATAAACCTTTTACAATTGGAGCAATTATCTGTTGTTGTTTAATCTAAGATGTCTAATCTTTACATACAGTACGAGTTAGCTTATTTGTACATTTTTAAGTGATAAAGTGTTGATTCCTTGAAGTTGATTCCTTGTTTTAATTGTTAAACTATTTTTCAAAATGAACTAGTGTCAATGTTGGTTAAACCCATATCACAATCCTGCAATAAAGTGGGGAAGGGGTTCTGCCTGTAATGTGTCTGTGTTTCTGTGTTGTATTCCTAAATGAACATTTCCTTTTTGTCTAGTTGTAAGAGCTCCAGTTGGTTTTATTTGATTGTCACTCCCTCAGTATATCAGCTATGTG
Organism: Salmo trutta; assembly: GCF_901001165.1. Taxonomy (NCBI): domain Eukaryota; kingdom Metazoa; phylum Chordata; class Actinopteri; order Salmoniformes; family Salmonidae; genus Salmo; species Salmo trutta. The sequence continues at coordinate 27,441,710 of NC_042960.1, read as the reverse complement.
AATCCATTTTGCAGCTTATCATATAGCATGCATCGCCAATGCAGTCATAGGACTACAGTATGATGGCATTACTTGCCTTATGGCATCTGTCATCTGAAGCAGGGCATAGCTAAACTCACATTGTTTACATGTTGAGCTATATGTTCTCAATTTAAATGTGATACCAGTAGACAATATATGAAGCAAACCATATACCAGATTTTGTACATGCCTTTTAAGTGCTGACATAAAATTGTTTAGTGTAAATCCAAACCTTGCAATTTAGGTACAGTATGAAAATAAGGAGATGCAATTAGGCTACAGAAGATGAACATTACAGATAACATTTTGAGGTTGATTTTATTTTATGAATTTTAGCAATGTTGCTTGCAAAATGATTGCAGTTCCCATAGAGAGACAGTACATGGCTGCTCTATGTATCACTGACACTGGATAAGCTAGCGACTTGGCTAACACAACTAACCTTTTAGGTCAATAATATGCTGTTTTTATTAACATTCTGTTGGCTTCATAATTGTGAGTGAAGATTAACTAACTAGTAGCTAGCTAGTTAGTTATAGCTATGTAGCTTACAAGGTTAGCTGACCTTTTTCAAAACAAGCCTCATTATGGCTAGCTACTTCTTGTCCCTAATCCTAGCCTTTACAGCTAAATATATCTTCAGAAACCTCAAAATAAAAAATATTGATTAATGCCAGCATTGATGACATTTTCCCCCCTCTTGCTGCAGCTTTAGCTCATCTCAAATTAACTGAGAAATGCTGTGAAAACCAGCGTGCTGCAAACATTCAAAAAAGTTTTGTCACTAGTGCTTGTTTTGTTCAAATCTTTAGTCCTCACGTACCGTTGTTCCTACGGCACTAATCTGGTGAGCATCTTATGGAGCTCCGCTCAAGCAAAGCATTTGATTGGTTTGACGTGTTGCAAGGCGACACTGATTTACACCGGGTTTTGACCACTCTTTAGCTGATTTCTGCCATGGAACTTCTCCAGGCTTCCCGTTTTAAGGCTATGAGTTTACTAATGCATTAGTTCTAGTTTCTTGACTATAACTTTAATATGGTGACATTGATGTAGGCTGTGTAGCGGTTAGCAGTTATGGTATGAAGGGTTTGGCTTGAAGTTTTTGTGCCTATTCACAGACAGCTGTAGTGTTGTGCACTAAAGTCCATAAGCGAAGGGAAAAGGTGAGAGGAGGAGAGTGTGCGGGTGATCAGGGGTATATTCATTCCGCTGATTCTGTTGCAAAATGTTTCTTAAACCGAAGCAAACTGAACGAAACTGGGAGGGACCTACCTGAATTTGTCCAATAGAAACTCTAGTTTGGACTAATGATTACACACCAGATCAGCTAGATGCAGGCTAGATTCAGGCAAGAGTGTGCAAGGTGGTATTGAATGTGTCACTGTCTGATTACTCCAATATGTCTCTCGACCTGTGCACCTACGTTATAAACGTTCATTCGTAGACTAGGTTGTAGCAACCTCATGATGGGTATAGGGCAATTTTTAGTAACATGTAGTAGCTTAAACGATCTTACATTGAGCTGGGTGAATGGAATATGAAAGCCATGGTCATAAATAAATCAAAATCTTCCTCCCTAATCTTAAATGGCACCGACCGCCGCTGGTTGGGTTGTGTGTTCGATGGAAATCCTGTGTGTGCTGCCAAGTGTGTGTGTGTGTGTGTGTGTGTGTGTGTGTGTGTGTGTGTGTGTGTGTGTGTGTGTGTGTGTGTGCACTGCTAAATTACAGTGTTGTGTGTTGCAGAGAGGCGGCGTGCTGATCAACACTGCAATGACTAAGGCAAGTCCAGCTGTGAAAACGGTCTACAGATATGCAAGTCTGGATCAATAACATATTCCCAATCAGACCTGGGTGAAATATGTTCAAATACTAGAGCTGCTCTTGATTTAGTTTGGAACCGGTGGAATAGTCCCACAAGTGCAAACTCCGAGCTAAATCAAGCACACCTCAAACACTTTCATATTGGACACACACACAACATGAAAACCTAACCTTAAAATGTGTATTAAGTCATACAGGTTCTCACTCTGAATATCCGAAAGGTTGTAGTTAGCTGGTAAATGTCATTGTTCCACTAGGACTGTGTATGTATATGCATGCGTGTGATGCCCTTTCCAACTTTAGTCTTTGTCCTTTTGGCCAGCAGGATCAAAGCAGGCCTTGATGTTACACCGGACCACTGTCGAATATTAATGGAGCCTGTGGTTATTTCTAATGCCTGTGTTTCTCTCCTACAGGCCAAGAGTCATGCCAAGAGGGGCATTCGCAGGCTCAAGCAAAGGGTGACCTATGTGAATTCACACCTCTCCAGGGCTCACACACACACTCTGTTTTATATGGAGCATGTGACTCAGCTCACTCAGAGATGAGCAGGGTTGTAATGACTTGTGAAACATGTGCATTGTGCTTTGTTCGGGAGTGTACATTTCTAATCAGTGTCCCTCTGCCTATAGCCTGTCGTCATCCAGCTACAGTCCTAACTCTTTATTGTTTGCATATTTCATAAATGAGCCACTGATTCCTTCTAAGGAAACGCAACCAGATGTATGTTTCCATCAGTCTGGTCCTTTTGATAAGGCAATTTCAGTTTGAACTCACCGTCAGAGGAGAGGCTGAGGACAGGGACACTGACTAACTGGCTCTCACTAGGCTGTACTAGACACACACACACACACACGTCGCTATGTGTGCATACACATGAGTTCAGAATGATTTAATCTGATTTGACCTGGCCACACTCCAAATACATGCATAACTGTCTGTTTTATTATGTTCTACACACATTATGGCACACTCACTTGACACACTCACTCCTCTCTCTTTCTCTCGCTCTCTCTCCCCCTCTTGTTTTCTCACACCACCTCTCCATCTCCTCCCTCTATCGCTTTCTCTCAGGAAGAAGAGGATGATGGGCCATTCTGCTCAGGGTCTCCCACCAGCACCAAGAGTCTGTCACCACGGAGACTGCAGAAGAGGAGACATGTGAGTGACACACACGCACAAACTATTCCTACGTCTCCGTTCCCATCCCTCTCTTCCCATCTCTCTTCTCATCTATCTCCACATCTAATCTCTCTTCCTCATCTACCTCTTCCCTTGGTCTAGTCTCTCCATCCTTCCTCCTGTTCGTTACTTTGTAGTAGTTTGTCAATGTGCCAGATGATAAGTAATGATAAGCAGATTTTCTAGTGTGCAACATCAGCAATAGTAATATGCACTGTACACTCTACAATGTTTATGTTAGTTTGCTCTGTCTGTATGGACAGTCAGCACAACAACACAGCTCCTCTGCTTTTCAGCACTTCTTAAGGAGAATCTGCTTGTGGCATCATTAAAAAAAACAGCATGTTTTCCTAGTATGTGCAAGCTGGCACATGCACACTCCATGCACCCCCCCCCCCCCCCCCACACACACACACCTTTTTCTCTCTCTCTTGTTACCTCCTCTTTGTTTCTCTCTCTTGTTCTCCCCCCTCTCTCTCTCTGACACACTCACACAAACAATACTCCTGTTAGATTTAGCTTGCATGGTGATTGCGAGGTTGTCGGCTCGATGTCACATACATCCCTGCTGAAAAACTGCATAGACCAGCATACATTTCAAGCTGGTCTGTGCTGGATTATTCAGGTCTATGCTGATCAAGCTGGTCTGACCAGCATGGTCTAGCTGGTCAAGCTGGTCTGACCAGTGTGATCTAACTGGTTCTGCTGGCCCACCAGCATTGTCTTGCTGTTTATGCTGGCAGACCAGCATGCTCTAGCTGGTCATACTAGTCTGATCAGCATGGTCTAGCTGGTTATGCCGGTAGACCAGCCTTCGATGTGTTTTCACTGGTGATAGCCTTCGTTGTGTTTTTGCTGGTAAACTGCCTTCGGCTGTGGTTTTACTGGTGTCTAGCCTTCACTGTGTTTTGAACACTGTTGGTTTGCATTATGCTGGCTTGCAAAGTGATATTTAATTCCAATTGGAATCCATCCAGAGTGGATTCCCCCAATCTGCATTCAGAATGACTGGAAGGGATAGACAGATGAATAAATGAGACTACCTAAACTACACTATATACGAAAGTATGTGGACACCCCTTCAAATTTGTGGATTCTGCTATTTCAGCCTCACCCATTGCTGGCAGGTGTATAAAATCGAGCACACAGCCATGCAATCTCCATAGACTAACATTGGCAGTAGAATGGCCTTACTAAAGAAAGAGCTCAGTGACTTTCAACTTGGCACCGTCATAGGATGCCACCATTCCAACAAGTTAGTTTGTAAAATGTCTGCCCTACTAGAGCTGCCCCGGTCAATTGTAAGTGCTGTTATTGTGAACTGGAAATGTCTAGGAGCAACAACGGCTCATCCGCAAAGTGGTAAGCCACACAAGCTCACAGAACGGGACCGCCAAGTGCTGAAGTGCGTAAAAATCGCCTGTCCTCTGTTGCAACACTCCACGACTGAGTTCCAAACTGCCTCTAGAAGCAACGTCAGCACAATAACTGTTCGTAGGAAGCTTCATGAAATGGGCTTCCATGGCCGAGCAGCCGCACACAAGCTTAAGATCACCATGCGCAATGCCAAGCGTCAGCTGGAGTAGTGTAAAGCTCGCCGCCATTGGACTCGAGCAGTGGAAATGCCTTCTCTGGAGTGATGAATCACGCTTCACCATCTGGTTGTCCCCAGCAGGTGTGCACATACTTTCGGTAATGTAGTGTATCTAAACTTGAACAACCATTTAAGTAACGGGTGCAATAAGTCAAACTAACAGATTGGATTGGTTTAGAAAAATGTATGTTATTTGTCTTTTGTGCAGCAAAATATCAAATAAATGTGCATAAACACAGATATTGAAACAAACAAACAATTAAAAACATCTCAACACGATAGAGCATGCTGGGAAATATGATAATGGTGGGCGTGGTTTTGCAGAACAGCAAAATTCGGGTTACATAGGAGTCAACCTCACTTGGGATTTTAACTCACCTCACAGTTGCCAGCAATCTGAATTTCCTGCTACGCCACTGGATCTATTGGTATGATAAAGATTGTTAAAAGATTAGAACCAATAGATATTCTGTCATTTGTCCCAGTAGGGCAGCGCTTTTGTTTTTTGCCCTAGCACTAACCAGCTGATTCAAATAATGAACTCATCATCAAGGTTTGATTATTTGAATCAGTTGTGTATTGCTAGGGCAAAAGCCAAAACGTGCACCTCTTGGGGTCTCCTGGACCGAGTTTGGGAAACGCTGCTGTAGGGGGAACCCTTTTGGGAGCCACGTATAACCCTTCTGATTTGTCCCTGCAAGATAACACTTTTTAGAGTTCCATTTAGGGCCCTCTCATGAAGAACCCTCTGGTTCCAGGTAGAACCAATGACATGTTCTACAGTTATACTTATAGGATATTTAAAATGTGCTTATGTTAAAAATTACTGTAATTTGACAGTAAGTTTACCTTCTACTGAGTTGCAGGAAGAATACAGTGTTTTTATATACTGAATAAAAATATAACACAACATGCAATAATTTCAAAGATTTTACTGAGTTACAGTTCAAATTAGGAAATCAGTCAATTTAAATAAAATATTAGGCCCTAATCTATGGATTTCATGTGGCTGGGAATAGAGATATGCATTTGTTGGTCACAGATACTGTACCTTAAAAGGTAGGGGCATGGGGCAGAAAACCAGTCAGTATCTGGTGTGCCTCATCTCCTTCGCATGGCTGTTGATTGTGGCCTGTGGAATGTTGTCCCACACTTCTTCAATGGCTGTGCAAAGTTCCTGGATATTGGCGAGAACTGGAAAATGCTGTCGCACATGTCAATCCAGAGCAACCCAAATATGCACAATGGGTGACATTTCTGGTGAGTATGCAGGCCATGGAAGAACTGGGACATTTTCAGCTTCCAGGAATTGTGTACAGATCCTTGCAACATGGGGCCGTGCATTAATCATGCTGGAACATGAGGTGATGGCGGTGGATGAATGGCATGACAATTAGCCTCAGGATCTCGCCACGGTATCTCTGTGCATTCAAATTGCCATCGATAAAATGCAATTGTGTTCGTTGTCTGTAGCTTATGCCTGCCCACCGCCACCACGGGGCACTCTGTTCACATTTACATTTAAGTCATTTAGCAGACGCTCTTATCCAGAGCGACTTACAAATTGGTGCATTCACCTTATGATATCCAGTGGAACAACCACTTTACAATAGTGCATCTAAATCTTTTTTGGGGGGGGGGGTTAGAAGGATTACTTTATCCTATCCCAGGTATTCCTTAAAGAGGTGGGGTTTCAGGTGTCTCCGGAAGGTGGTGATTGACTCCGCTGTCCTGGCGTCGTGAGGGAGCTTGTTCCACCATAGGGGTGCCAGAGCAGCGAAAAGTTTTGACTGGGCTGAGCGGGAACTGTGCTTCCTCAGAGGTAGGGGGGCCAGCAGGCCAGAGGTGGATGAGCGCAGTGCCCTCGTTTGGGTGTAGGGACTGATCAGAGCCTGAAGGTACGGAGGTGCCGTTCCCCTCACGGCTCCGTAGGCAAGCACCATGGTCTTGTAGCGGATGCGAGCTTCAACTGGAAGCCAGTGGAGAGAGCGGAGGATCGGGGTGACGTGAGAGAACTTGGGAAGGTTGAACACCAGACGGGCTGCGGCATTCTGTATGAGTTGTAGGGGTTTAATGGCACAGGCAGGGAGCCCAGCCAACAGCGAGTTGCAGTAATCCAGACGGGAGATGACAAGTGCCTGGATTAGGACCTGCGCCGCTTCCTGTGTGAGGCAGGGTCGTACTCTGCAAATGTTGTAGAGCATGAACCTACAGAATCGGGTCACCGCCTTGATGTTAGTGGGTGTCCAGGGTCACGCCAAGGTTCTTAGCACTCTGGGAGGAGGACACAATGGAGTTGTCAACCGTGATGGCGAGATCATAGAACGGGCAGTCCTTCCCCGGGAGGAAAAGCAGCTCCGTCTTGCCGAGGTTCAGCTTGAGGTGGTGATCCGTCATCCACACTGATATGTCTGCCAGACATGCAGAGATGCGATTCGCCACCTGGTTATCAGAAGGGGGAAAGGAGAAGATTAATTGAGTGTCGTCTGCATAGCAATGATAGGAGAGACCATGTGAGGATATGACAGAGCCAAGTGACGTGGTGTATAGCGAGAATAGGAGAGGGCCTAGAACAGAGCCCTGGGGGACACCAGTGGTGAGAGAACGTGGGCCACGCCGGAGATGCCCAACTCAGAGAGGGTGTAGAGGAGGATCTGGTGGTTCACAGTATCAAAGGTAGCAGATAGGTCTAGAAGGATGAGAGCAGAGGAGAGAGAGTTAGCTTTAGCAGTGCGGAGAGCCTCCGTGACACAGAGAAGAGCAGTCTCAGTTGAATGACCAGTCTTGAAACCTGACTGATTTGGATCAAGAAGGTCATTCTGGGAGAGATAGCAAGAGAGCTGGCCAAGGACGGCACGTTCAAGAGTTTTGGAGAGAAAAGAAAGAAGGGATACTGGTCTGTAGTTGTTGACATCGGAGGGATCGAGTGTAGGTTTTTTCAGAAGGGGTGCAACTCTCGCTCTCTTGAAGACGGAAGGGACGTAGCCAGCGGTCAAGGATGAGTTGATGAGCGAGGTGAGGTAAGGGAGAAGGTCTCCGGAAATGGTCTGGAGAAGAGAGGAGGGGATAGGATCAAGCGGGCAGGTTGTTGAGCGGCCGGCCGTCACAAGACGCGAGATTTCATCTGGAGAGAGGGGGGAGAAAGAGGTCAAAGCACAGGGTAGGGCAGTGTGAGCAGGACCAGCGGTGTCGTTTGACTTAACAAACGAGGATCGGATGTCGTCGACCTTCTTTTCAAAATGGTTGACGAAGTCATCCGTAGAGAGGGAGGAGGATTCAGGAGGGAGGAGAAGGTGGCAAAGAGCTTCCTAGGGTTAGAGGCAGATGCTTGGAATTTAGAGTGGTAGAAAGTGGCTTTAGCAGCAGAAACAGAAGAGGAAAATGTAGAGAGGAGGGAGTGAAAGGATGCCAGGTCTGCAGGGAGGCGAGTTTTCCTCCATTTCCGCTCGGCTGCCCGGAGCCCTGTTCTGTGAGCTCGCAATGAGTCGTCGAACCACGGAGCAGGAGGGGAGGACCGAGCCGGCCTGGAGGATAGGGGACATAGAGAGTCAAAGGATGCAGAAAGGGAGGAGAGGAGGGTTGAGGAGGCAGAATCAGGAGATAGGTTGGAGAAGGTTTGAGCAGATGATAGGATGGAAGAGAAGAGAGTAGCGGGAGAGAGAGAGCGAAGGTTGGGACGGCGCAATACCATCTGAGTAGGGGCAGAGTGAGAAGTGTTGGAGGAGAGCGAGAGGGAAAAGGATACAAGGTAGTGGTCGGAGACTTGGAGGGGAGTTGCAATGAGATTAGTGGAAGAACAGCATCTAGTAAAGATGAGGTCAAGCATATTGCCTGCCTTGTGAGTAGGGGGGGAAGGTGAGAGGGTGAGGTCAAAAGAGGAGAGGAGTGGAAAGAAGGAGGTAGAGAGGAATGAGTCAAAGGTAGACGTGGGGAGGTTAAAGTCACCCAGAACTGTGAGAGGTGAGCCATCCTCAGGAAAGGAACTTATCAAGGCGTCAAGCTCATTGATGAACTCTCCAAGGGAACCTGGAGGGCGATAAATGATAAGGATGTTAAGCTTGAAAGGGCTGGTAACTGTGACAGCATGGAATTCAAAGGAGGCGATAGACAGATGGGTCAGGGGAGAAAGAGAGAATGTCCACTTGGGAGAGATGAGGATTCCAGTGCCACCACCCCGCTGGCCAGATGCTCTCGGGGTATGCGAGAACACGTGGGCAGACGAGGAGAGAGCAGTAGGAGTAGCAGTGTTATCTGTGGTAATCCATGTTTCCGTCAGCGCCAAGAAGTCGAGGGACTGGAGGGTAGCATAGGCTGAGATGAACTCTGCCTTGTTGGCCGCAGACCGGCAGTTCCAGAGGCTGCCGGAGACCTGGAACTCCACGTGGGTCGTGCGCGCTGGGACCACCAGGTTAGAGTGGCAGCGGCCACGCGGTGTGAAGCGTTTGTATGGCCTGTGCAGAGGGGAGAGAACAGGGATAGACAGACACATAGTTGACAGGCTACAGAAGAGGCTACGCTAATGCAAAGGAGATTGGAATGACAAGTGGACTACACATCTCGAATGTTCAGAAAGTTAAGCTTACGTTGCAAAAATCTTATTGACTAAAATGACTAAAATGATACAGTACTGCTGGCTGGTGAAGTAGGCTAGCTAGCAGTGGCTGCGTTGTTGACTTTGTTTGAAAGTGTAGCTGGCTAGGTAACCTCGATAGTTTCAGTACTACACCTTATCATGATACAAAGGCAACTAATCAAGACGTTCCTTTGTAATGTATTTCGTTTCTACAATGCTGCTCGTCGGTAATAGTTGGCTAGGTTTGGAAAAATGGCGTCGCGGTGGACGAAAATTCCTGGCTAGCTAACCTCGATAATTACTCTAAACTACACAATTATCAAACTATGACAAAGACAACTATGTAGCTAGCTAACACTGCACTAGTCAAATCATTCCGTTGTAATGTATTAGTTTCTACAGTGCTGCTAGTCGGTAAAGGTTGGCTAGCTAGCAGTGGGTTTGATGATGACTAGGTGTGTTGACTAAGTCTGGAGAACGGCATCGCGTCGCGGCGCGGCTGGCTAGCTAACCTCGATAATTACTCTAAACTACACAATTATCTTAGATACAAAGACAGCAAAGACAACTATGTAGCTAGCTAACACTACACTAATCAAGTCGTTCCGTTGTAATGTAATAGTTTCTACAGTGCTGCTAGTCGGTAGAAGTTGGCTAGCTAGCAGTGTTGACTAAGTTAGGAGAACGCGTCGCGGAGGACGAAAATAGCTGGCTAGCTAACCTCGATAATTACTCTAAACTACACAATTATCTTTGATACAAAGATGGCTATGTAGCTAGCTAAAAAATATTGCTCAGATCAAACAAATCAAACCGTTGTAATGTAATGAAATGTAATATTACCTGCGGAGCGAAGCGAAGTGCGACTACTCGCTCCAAACCCGAAACTCTTGACATCAGCAAACCCCTAGCCCACATGACGCCATACACGTGGTTTGTGGTTGTGAGGCCGGTTGGATGTACTGCCATATTTTCTAAAACAACGTTGGTCCTGGGGACCCCAAGGGTAGAGAAATGGTAGAGAAATTAACATTAAATTATCTGGCAACAGCTCTGGTGGATATTCCTCCCTCAAAACTTGAGACATCTGTGGCATTGTGTTGTGTGACAAAACTGCACATTTTAGTGGCCTTTTATTGTCCCCAGCACAAAGTGCACCTGTGTAATGATCATGCTGTTTAATCAGCTTCTTGCTTTGCCACACCTGTCAGGTGGATGGATTATCTTGGCAAAGGAGAAATGCTCACCAACAGGGATGTAAACAAATGTGTGCACACCATTTGAGAGAAATACGCTTTTTGTGAGAATGGAACATTTCTGGGATATTTGGGGACCAACACTTCACATGTTGCATATATATCTTTGTTCAGTATCGCTCATTTTTTTTGTGAGCCTAACACTCATTTCTCTAGAGCGAAATCAAGACAACAACTATGTAGGACGCTGGGTTGATGGGAGTTGTTTTTATTAAGCAAATATTCAACTGAGTTCAGCGCAGAAACGTGGTAATTAAATAAAATGGCCATAATCCATTAGTCCTGTTCTTTCCGGCTCGGACAGAGATGGATACACTTATGCCTGCTACATTTGGTTAGATACACACAGACTGCATAGACCGCATGAGAGGAATGTACACGACACAAGACGATAGAGAGAGAGATAGACAGTTTGTGAAAGTACAAGTAAAAGACCTAGTAAAATGATTTTGTCAGTCTAGCTAAATAGTATGACTAAAGACAGTACAGTATGGGGAGCACAGAGATAAAGTGATCTGGCAGGCCGGATCTGCCTGAGCAGAGATGAGATGATGACTTTAAGGAATGAAAAATTATAAACTGAAATATGTGTACGCATTTTAGAGCTGACCCCATTTAGTCGATTGTTTGGTCGATAGGCTGTTGGTCAACCTGAAATGTCATTAATCGAGCAGTCACAAATATATATTTTTATTTCATGGTGCACAAGACACCAGTCTGATTCGCCCCTGTCTCAGTGGACTAAACCATTGCGGAGGCCACAGGGATGGCACAGTCCATCACTCTAAGATGTGATACTGAAATTGTATACGGTTATATTATGTAAAAAATAATGGTGCAACACTAATAAATCTAGTTTTATTTTAGGTAACACTTCAATTGACACCCAGTGTCATAACATGTTATGTCATAAGAGCTGACGTAACTTGTTATAATATGGTCATAACACTGTCATGACATATGCACTATTTTATGCGTTCTTTTATGGCTGTTTATGACGCCGACATAAGAGTGGAAAATCCCACAAAACCTACCACACAAGGCAAAATATTCCGTTACACCATAGCCTACGTGTCAACGGTATGTTTGTTATATAATGTTTTTGGAATTTGGCCATGTTAAATGATCATTATAATTGTGCACCCGTTGATGACAGACATTTACTTACCCCAATGCTCTGTTGCTGATGACTGGGATGAATGCAGGAGCAGATTTATGGACCAGGACAAGACACCCTCTTTTTGACTGATGACTGGCATAAGGCCATGTATGTGATAGGCCTATCTGGCTTATATGATTATGATGGTCATAATGCTTCTTGACTGTCAACGTGTATTTTCATAGTCCAAGTAAAGTTACACAGGATAGTTATAATGTTTCATTACAGTGTCATAAAGCACATTTTCTACTAGTTATTTAAAATATGATTTAAAAAAACTGTAAAGAATTCATTATAACAACAACAACAGGATTTGTTTATTTATTTTATTTAACCTTTATTTAACTAGGCAAGTCAGTTAAGAACAAATTCTTATTTACAATGATGGCCTACGCCAATTGTGCGCCACCCTATGGAACTCCCCATCACGGCCAGATGTGATACAGCCTGGAATCGAACCAGGGTCTATAGTGACGCCTCTAGCACTGAGATGCAGTGCCTTAGACCGCTGCACCACTCAGGAGCCCAAGAAACATACTTTTAAATGAAAGTTAACTTCTTGGCAGCAGAAAAACTACTTTGATTAAATGTTTTGACAGTCTTATGTAGGTGTCATAACCAGCCATAAAATAACGCAATATACATATGTTACAACAGGTGTAAATATATGGGTCAAGACAATATTATGACCATGTTATGACTAGTTGTCAGCTGTTATGACATATTATGACATGGTTATGATCGTGTTATGACACTTGGTGTTAAGTAAAGTGTATCACAGCACAGTTGAAAAATATATGGCAAATAGAAATCAAAACTGGGATGGTGTTCAGAGATGGATAGAGGGTTGGAGTGGAGCTGAAGGGTGGGACTAAAAACAAACCAAGGATAACTATAGTAAAATACACTGTGTCTGTAAAATGTATATAGTATGTATAATCTGGAAGTAGAAGCCTAAGTGTTGTTCGTTAGTTTACTCCAATTATGGGAGGGGTGGTAGGGTTATGGGACAATAATAAAGGAAAATTTGCTCGATATTTGGCAACATAACCATCAACCACTTAAACTAGTGCAACACTTCCACTGAGAGTTGGCACAAATACACATATATTAGTTCACACTCCCAAATATGCTAATGAGCCCCACTGGTACATTGCCCCCACCTACATTTGAAATCGCTGCAATGATTATATTTATATATTTCAAAATATTGGGTAGAAAAATGTACCCTTATACTAGATTATGTACCCTAAAAGGAACCAACCAGTACCATGTGAGTTCCTATGTGTACCTCTGGAGGTACCTTATGTTTACCTTTGACCTCTTTGTACCTCAGGGAACGGCACTGTATCCTAACCATACCCTAATTTTGAGAGTGTGGATATATGTTCTTGATAGTAAAGATGTACCTGGTGGCACTGCTGAGACGTTAATGCATTTCTGCCCAAAAGCTTGCAAGTTTAAATCCCCAAAGTAATTATTGCACACCTTATATCCAGTGTCCCTTAGCACTGCTATTTTTACATTGGTGTTGTCAGATAATCTGACAATTATCGACTTGGGCAACTTTTAGCAAAGTGCAGGAATGTTTTCTTGCATTAAATATGTGGCCAATCTCTCTCATGCCCACAGACCTGGTGGCGTAGCAGGAAATTCAGGTCATTAGCAACCAAGAGGTTGGAGGTTCAAATCCCAAGTGAGGTATAGTCTCAAGTAACCAGCGTTCAGCATCATACTGTCCTTTTACCTTACTTTCACTGCTACTAGTAGCCTGTAGGGTACCGTAAATTTATAGGAACTTTTTAACAGTGTAGCATTTCATGGCATAAAAGGAAACCATTGTGGAGAGGAAAAGAACAGGATGGTTCTTCACAACCCTCACAGCAGTAAAGAACCATTCCTGATATGCAAAACAATATATGGTTACACATATCACCCTCACCACTGACAAACAACTCCTCAATAACTTTTTGTTTGTTTGTGTGTGTGTGTGTGTGTGTGTGTGTGTGTGTGTGTGTGTGTGTGTGTGTGTGTGTGTGTGTGTGTGTGTGTGTGTGTGTGTGTGTGTGTGTGTGTGTGTGTGTGTGTGTGTGTATGGTGGTCCAGCAAGACTAGCTGGTCAAGCTGGTCTGAAAATCCACATCCACAACATTATCATGTTTCCCATGCATGCTCTATTGCAGTTTGATTTTTAGAATTTTGGGATCACACCTACAGACACAAACCAAGGGGAAAGACTGAGATTGTGACTCCCAAACGGTCGCCACGGCCATGGGTTTCTGTCCTGTAATGAAGGGTGTTATATCCTGTGTGCTTGATGAGGCTGATGAACACACACAAAAAATGTGATTGCTCAACCACTACCAGTTAGAGATTATTTACCGAGGTCTCTGCAACACACATGCACGCACGCCACTGAGCTCTGTTCATGTTCACAGTAACGGGACCCCAGGGACTCCTGGTGCAGAGACACACTGGATGGCATGTCCCAGAGCACTGGTCTCTCGTGTGTGTGTGTGTGTGTGTGTGTGTGTGTGTGTGTGTGTGTGTGTGTGTGTGTGTGTGTGTGTGTGTGTGTGTTAGGCATCGCTTCCAGTTTAAGATACATTTCTCAATCAGACTTCTACCCAGACCAAGTCCTATACCCAAATCCTCATACCCTGTACCCCTCAATGGAGTCCCATTGGCCAAGACTTCCTCTCTGTTCCTGCGACCTGCATATGACCCAGCCCCATACCGGAGCCCTCTGCCCTGTACTCAACTCATATACCCCATTCTAACAATATACAGTACCTTTGCCTCAACCCCAAACTCTATCTGTTCTTGGTAATAAAGATAAATATGTACCTGGTAGCACTGCTGAAACATTAATGAACTTCTGCCAAAAAGCTTGCAATTTTAAATCCCCAAAGCATTTATGCACACTTTACATCAAGTGTCCTTGAGCACTGCTATCTAAGAATGAGCAGCTGATTTAAGAATGGCGCCGGAGGGAATAGCTGTGGTTTTACGGGCTCCTAACCAATTGTGCTATTCAGTGTTTTTTCGCATTGTTTGTAACTTATTTTGTACATATCTTGTTGCTACTATCTCTTATGACCGAAAAGACCTTCTGGATATCAGAACAGCGATTACTCACCTTTACTCACTTTCTTTAATGAGTTGGACGTGAAGGATATAATGTTGCTCCCAGACAAGGCCCAAATCCCTGTCATTCACATGAAGAAAATAAGGAAATTCAGGGAGCGGAGATCAGGGTGCCTTGTGAGAATTCGTCGGCGAGTGGGTAACCCGCCTCTACCATCTGTTCTATTAGCCAACGTGCAATCACTGGAGAATAACTGGATGAGCTCTGTTCGAGAATATCCTACCAACGGGACATTAAATACTGTAATATCTTATGTTTCACTGAGTTGTGGCTGAACGACAACACGGATAATATACAGTTGGCTGGGTTTTCCGTGCATCGGCCGGACAGAACAGCTACGTCCGGTAAGATGAGGGGTGGGTCTCTATTTGTCAATTACAGCTGATGCGCGATGTCTAATATTAAGGTTGTCTCGAAGTATTGCTCGCCTGAGGTAGTGTGGTCTACTGCTTATCATGAAATACTCTATCTACCAAGAGAGTTTCCATCTATATTTTTTGTAGCTGTCTATTTACCACCACAAATCGATGCTGGCAATAAGACTGCACTCAATGAGCTGTATAAGGCCATAAGCAAACAAGAAAATGCTAATCCAGAAGCGGCACTCCTAATGGCCGTGATCTTTAATGCAGGTATCCTCCTGATTCCTGCTTACAAGCAAAAACTAAAGCAGGAAGTACGAGTGACTCGCTCAATACGGAGGTGGTAAGATGACACGGATGCTACACTACAGGACTGTTTTGCTAACACAGACTGGAATATGTTCCGAGATTCTTCCGATGGCATTGAGGAGTACGACACATAGTCACCGGCTTCATCAATAAGTGCATCGACGACGTTGCCCCCACAGTAATTGTACGTACATATCCCAACCAGAAGCCATGAATTACATGCAACTGCCGCACCAAGCAAAAGGCTAGAGCTGCCGCTTTCAAGGAGCATGACACTAATCCGGACGCTTATACAAGAAATCCCGCTATGCCTTCAGACGAACCATCACACAGACAAAGCCTCAATACAGGACTAAGATTGAATCCTACTACACCGGCTCTGACGCTCGTCTATTACGGACTACAAAGGGAAACCCAGCCACAAGCTGCCCAGTGACGCGAGCCTACCAGATGGGCTAAATGTATTTTATGCTTGCTTCGAAGCAAGCAACTCTGAACCATGCATGAGAGCACCAGCTTTTCCGGATGACTGTGTGATCATGCTCTCCATAGTCGATGTGAGCAAGACCTTTAAACAGGTCAACATTCACAAGGCCGCGAGGGCAGATGGATTAACAGGACGTGTATTCAAAGCATGCGCAGACCAACTAGCAAGTGTCTACACTGACATTTCAACCTCTCCCTGACCGAGAGATTCTGTAATACCTACATGTTTCAAGCGGACCACCATAATCCCTGTGTCCAACAAAGTGAAGGTAACCTGCCTAAATGACTACCGCCCCGTAGCATTAACGTCGGTAACCATGAAGTGCTTTGAAAGGCTCACATCAACACCATCGTCCCCGAAACCCTAGACCCACTCCAATTTGCATACCGCCCCAACAGATCCACAGATGACGTAATTTAAATCGCACTCCACACTGCCCTTTCCCATCTGGACAAAAGGAACACCTATGTGAGAATGCTGTTCATTGACTACAGCTCAATGTTCAACACCATAGTGCCCACAAAGCTCATCACTAAGCTAAGGACCCTGGAACTAAACACCTCCCTCTGAAACTGGATCCTGGACTTCCTGACGTGCCGCCCCTAGGGGGTAAGGGTAGGCAACAACACATCTGCCACGCTCATCCTCAACACGGTGGCCCCTCAGGGCTGCGTGCTTAGTCCCCTCCTGTACTCCCTTGTCACCCACGACTGCGTGGCCAAGCTCGATGCCATCACCATCATTAAGTTTGCTGACGACACAACAGTGGTAGCCCTGAACACCGACAATAGGGAGGGGGTCAGAGACATGGCAGTGTGGTGCCAGGACAACAACCTCTCCCTCAACGCGAGCAAGACAAAGGAGCTGATCGTGGACTACATGATAAGAAGGGCCAAACACGCCCCCATTCACATCGACGGTGCTGTAGTGGAGCAGATCGAGAGTTTCACCAACAAACTATCAAGTCCAAACACACCAAGAAAGTTGTGAAGAGGGCACGACAATGCCTTTTCCCCCTCAGGAGACTGAAAAGATTTGGCATGGGTCCCCAGATCCTCAAAAGGTTCTACAGCTACAGCATCGAGAGCATCCTGACCGGTTGCATCACCGCCTGGTATGGCAACTGCTCGGCATCCGACCATAAGGCGCTACAGAGGGTAGTGCGTACAGCCCAGTACATCACTGGGGCCAAGCTTCCTGCCATCCAGGACCTATATACTAGGCGGTGTCAGAGGAAGGCCCAAAGAATTGTCAAACACTCCAGTCACCGAAGTCATAGACTGTTCTCTCTGCTACCGCACGGCAGCTTCTATCCCCAAACCGTAAGACTGCTGATCAATTAATTAAATGGACACCCGGACTAATTGCATTGACCACCCCCCTTTGTTTTTACACTGCTGCTACTCGTTGTTTATTATCTATGCATAGTCACTTTACACCTTCCTACATGTACAAATTACCTCGACTAACTTGTATCCCCGCACATTGACTCAGTACCGGCACCCCCTGTATATAGCCTCATTATTGTTACTTTTTTTTACTTTAGTTTATTTAGTAAATATTTTCTTAACTCTATTTTCTTAAAACTTCACTGTTTGTTAAGGGTTTGTAAGTAAGCATTTCACGGTAAGGCCTACACCTGTTGTATTCGGCGCATGTGACAAATATAATTTGACTTGATTTGATCTCTACTGTACCAGGCCCAATGTAGGCCAGGGCTACCTCTCTGCTCCTCTCCATTTCTGAATATTAAAGAGATATTACAAACCATTTATCTAGTGTATAATTCATACACCCTTTGCCCTACACACCAACACAAACCTCACTCACGTACACACAAACACACACTCAGCTCTCTGAGTGATATAGACATCTTAACTTCTCATATCTTTATCACCATGTAGGATTTAACAGCAATCTCTGTTTCTGTCCTTGAAATCAAAATAATGAATGATTTGGTTCATCTTTGGAGTTTATTCTAATATTAGATATTTTATATTAGCTCAGTGTAATTATGAAATGAACATTTTCCGGTTTTGTTTTATTGGCCAGTTCATTCAAGTGTCACTAAAAGAGCATGTCCATTAAAGTATGTGGGAGGTATTCCTTGATTTGCACACCGGGAATGTTCTCTTAGTGTGAAACACTAACAAACACCAACCTATTGTCTTGCTTCTCTATGTTTGGGAGTGATTGCTCACCTCGTGTGTGTTTGTGTGTGTGTTTTAGCGGATGCAACAGTACGTTAGCTGTGTGAGAGCGAGACGGTGGTATGCATAGTGACAGCAGGCTTGTGGCAGGGCTCAGCAGTGTGACGCTGACACTATTCTACCATAGACTGAATAAATGCTAGCATGGGGGGGTGGGGAGAGGGGGAGAGAGAGTGTTGGGGGGGGGGGGGTTGGCTAGTGTGGATGGTTTGTTTTTGTGCTTCTGTTCTAATGGGGAAAAACTGCACACATCTGCATGGTGATGATGTGGAGATTGGAGCCTGTCAGGTTGTGTGTGGGTGTGTGTGTGTAGGCAGTGTGTGTTTAGTTGGTTATTTGTAGTCTGGCCTGCGATTCTTGTCTGAAGCTAAACTGCCACCTCATGGTAGCTTTAAATTACTGCATACATCAACAGACACACTCCTTGATTTTATAAGATTGCTTATTTATTTATTTATTTATTTTTACAAAATGGTTAGAATCCTTTTAATTTAGCCCGTTTGTTAAAAGCGTGTGCTTTCAGAGGCAGCCAGTTGGACAGACAGGCAGGCAGTGTATCCTGCCTCAAACACTGTCTGTAGTTTTATGTCTAACAGAAAGACCGACTTGGCCATGGTTCTGGCTCCCTCTTTCACTCTCTCCCCCCTCTCTCTGTGTGTCTCTCCCCCCCTCTCTAGCTCCCACTCCCCCCTCTCTATCTCCCTCGCTCTCTCTATCCCTCCTCTTTCTCTCTCTCTCATTTCATTTTCCCCCCTCTCTCCGTGTGGTTTGTTTGGCATATCTCACATACCCTGCCAAGATGTGAGATCAGTGGCCACTCAGAAACACCATATGAAATGTATAATGCAAAGCTGGTACTTAAAGTCTCTAGCGCTCTGTCGTTGGCATGCTCGCTTAACATAACTGGTCATGCAGACGAGAGACTGAAAGAGGGAAAAAAAAGTTTTTCTTCAAATATTTCTACTGAAATGGACAGTGATTTACTATTTTCCCCTGGTAAGAAGGGGAGTGAAATATAGAGTTATTGTATGGCGTATGAAGGATTAATAGAGTCACTGCCATGAGCGCTCCTTTAAATAGATTTCATATCTTGGCTCATTCCGTTTGGAAAGCGAAAGCTTGACACTATACAATAGGTTAGAAGATGACTTGGCCATATTGAAACTCTCCTCACTTACAGCATGACTGGCTGGAATATACAGGTTTTTATTTCACCAGAATTGCCTCAATAAATTATTCTAGTAAAAAAAAATGTTTTACTCTAAATAATGATTTGTTGCCACAAAATGTGCAACTGCGGAGGTATTGACAATGACTAAAAATGCAGCCACTGTTAAAAATAACTCACCATTGTGTATATCACATTGATGATCAAAAAAGTATTCTAAAAAATGTTCACAGACAGTAAGACGGTCTATTGTTATGCCAGCAGAGGTTACTGTGCAGAGTACCTATTGAAACACATAAGTGTGTTTAGTGATTTTAGTGTGCTTTTAAACGAATTAGAGGCATTTTTCCCCCCTTCTGTCCTCCAAACTGATGGTTTTAGCCAGATTCCGTGAAATAGCCTGGGCCTTTTTCATTTTCATTATTAGACTTCATTTGCTGCCTCTTTTCCTGGTGTGGCACTCTCCCTCGCTTTCTCCTTCTTTCTCCCCTTCTCTTTCACTGCAGCAGACTCACTGCGAGAGAAAAATAACAGTCATCTGTCATATGAGAGAGATGAAGACAGAGAGAATGAGAGGCAGAGATGGAGGCTGAGGGAATGAGAGAGGGGGGGAGAGAAACGAGAAAGAGAGGGAGAGACGGGAGAGAATCACTTTTCCATTTTCACCTCTCAGTTTTATATCAGTCTGTCATGAGAAGTGAAGGGGACGTTGTTTCACCCAGACTTCCTCTAGCATGGTTGTCTCGTCTTTACGGTTTCATCTAATAACATGCCACTGTAATAATTACAACTCTGGATGACTTCCATGTTCATTCAGTATGTGTGTTTCATAAATGGGAAGTGTGTATGCATGTCTTTTTGTTTCCTGTATGCTTTGCCCTTCCAACAGTATGTAGGTGTAGGTTGTCTAGCATGGATATAATTATGACCATAGGAAAGGGCAGGCTGAGCTGGGTGTGGTTATGATGTGAGCTGAGCTCTATGGCCTGGGTATGGTTTGTTGTGTTTGAGGGTTCACCTTGTTTTAATAAACACCTAGACACACCGAGAGGCCCCGCTTCCCCAAACAGGCCTAAGTGCACAAATGAACAGGCTAAATAGCAGCAAGGACCATGACCCGTGTGTGTGTGTGTGTGTGTGTGCCCCAGCACCCACCCTCTTGCAGGTGCATCTCCGGTCTCCCTAACTGTCAAGCCAGCCTCAGCGTGAATGATTTGATATGTGTGTGTGTGCATATGAACGCCCGTACGCTTGTGTGTACATGGTATCACAGTGCTGATTTACGGCCCTGACACAGGAATCCATTAAAGTTTTTTCTTAGGAGATGGGAGGCCTGAGCCGCTCTGTAATGGTCTTTATTATTATAGCTCCCAGCTACCAGAGACAGAGAGCAGCCTGAGCCGGGCAATCAGCGCCGCACTACATGTGTTCCTGTTTAGCCCAATGGCAAAGACGACTAAGTGGCCGTTCCACACATTTCTCCTCCCTTAGCTTTTATGGCAAAGGCGGTGGTTAACCCTTTCTGTATGCATGCGCGCGTTTGTGTAAGGTGTGTGTGTGTACCCTAAATGAGCAGCGGCCAGCGACACGTTACATTCCGCCCGTCTTGCTGGTACTGTGTCAGCTAATCAAGACCGGGTTGGTGCAAGGCCCTAATGTTTCCCCCTTCTCCTCTGTCTCCAGGGGTTATGGGTCCCCCTTTTCCTCTTTCTCTCCCTCAATCATTTACATCTGACCTGTTCTCTCTCTCTCTCTCTCTCTCTCTCTCTCTCTCTCTCTCTCTCTCTCTTTGTGACGAGTCATGGTTGCCCTCTAGGGGATGGGAAAGTGACAGGCTTTTATAATGTGGCAAACCTGGTTTTATAGGCTGCTTTAGAGGCTGCCCTTGGTACAGGAAA
This sequence comes from Salmo trutta, assembly GCF_901001165.1. Lineage (NCBI taxonomy): Eukaryota > Metazoa > Chordata > Actinopteri > Salmoniformes > Salmonidae > Salmo > Salmo trutta. Next base: position 27,420,517 of record NC_042960.1, on the reverse strand, counting down.
GAAAGAGGGGTGAGAAGGTAAAGAGAGAGACTGAGATGGTTAGAGAGGACAAGGGAGGGAGAGAGAGAGAGAGAGGAGAACATTATACAGTGTGCACGAGATATACACAGTTGTGAATTAGATGGGCAGAGAGAGAGTTAAAGAGAGGTAGAGTGAGTAAAAGACTACACGTCTGTAGTGGATAAAGGTATTTTTAATAGCAGGCCTTGGGCTGAGCTGAGCTCTTAAAGGGAAGGAGAGAGGGAGGAGGAGGAGGGGGAGGCGTGTGCCTTAAAGGTTCTTTCTCCTTTAAGTCCCCAGACAGTTAAACCAGGCACTGGACTGGACTGGGGTGGGAATGACACCCTGTTGCCAACACAAACACAGCACACCAGCATCATAAAGAGTTATTTTTTTGTTGTCATGGTCAGATGTGATGGTCATTTGCCTTGAGTAACCTGTAGATCTCATTGTCTCTGTTTGTGTGTTAGCCTTATTATGCAAAGTCTTCCATGGGATGTCCTGACTTTGCCGTCGATGACGATGAACTGGACACTGCCAGCAAGTAAGAGTCTGATATAGGAATATGATAATACCAATAATCTCCCAGTATTGTTTGAATATGTATGATCAGTGACATTTCTTTATCTATCCTTTCAGGTGAGTCTCATTGAGACAGCTATCAATTTTACTAGTGAGCCCTAGCCCTGAGCAAACATCGCAATACAATAAAATTATTCAAGTTGATTCCATGGTAGTTTCCTCTTTCATGAAAGTTGTTTGTTCAGTCATTTGGAAAAAATAATCTCCCTGTCCTGTCCTTCATTAGTTACTATGGTATAGACAGGTTCCCCCTCATCCTCTTCATACTCATATCAATGCTGCCCTCCAGTGGTTTAGTCCTACTGTAAGGACCCCACAGTAGATTTATTGCATTGTGATTATAGCCTCTTGGACAGATCATTATTCATGAAATGATCATTGATTTGCTGAGTTTATTTGCTGGCTTATTAATACATTTATTTACAGAATTTGTTTGTTATTTTATTTTCTGTATTTCATGTATTCGTTGATTTGCCAAATTTATTTTGCTAATTTATTTTGCTAATTTAATTTGCTCGCCTTGAGGATCTCGTCAGAGGACAGTGGGGAGATGCCGTCCTACACTGAGGACAGTGACGACTCCTATTCGCTGGAGCTAGACACAGACTCCTCCCACACGGGCCAGATGAACCTATTAGAGGAGATCCTTGACTCTCTGAGCACCACCAGCACAGAGCATGGCAAACTCAGCGCTGCCAAGAGCCTGGACTTCTTCAGATCTATGGACGACATCGACTATAAGTCTCCGGTAAGAGAAACATCTGTAACATCTAAACCACACTCATATAACCCCAGATACATACAGTAAATATAATCTGAACGTCATGGACAATATCTTTGCATATGGACAATATTGACTGAGGCACCGGTCAAAGAAAACATCAAAATGTGTAAACCACTCTGTGTCTGTATTCTAGAACAAGTCCAACCCCCACAGTGAGAGTAATCTGCCCCAGATGTGTACCAGTGGCAGCAGGGTGGGTGGAGTAGGTGGGGGAGGGGGACAGGGAGGAAGCTGGCAGGACGACAGTGCCCTCCACGGGAAGCACCTGCCCCCCTCCCCTCGTAGACAGCCTAGCAAGAGCAGCCTCAAGAAGCCAAAGCAAAATCCCTTGACAGCCTCTCCACCGGCCACAGCTGCAGTCCCAGCCAAGGACAACAAGGTCCCCAATCTCCTGCCCAAGATCCAGGCCCCTCAGACCAAGACCCAGCCCCTTCATGCCAAGCCCCCGATCTGTCTCTCTCAGCCCCGTCCAGAGGAGCCTTCGCTCCCAACACCTACATCACCACACCTGGGAGACCAAAACCCCTCTTCCAGCCGCTCTCCTGCACCAATCCGTGCATCCACACACAATCCTCCACCGGCAACACACAACCCTCCACACACCTCAACGCTGACCCGTGTTAGAGCCTCCACAGACCCCCAGCCTGAGTCTGAGACCAAACCCCAGACCACATCCAGCATCCTGCAGGGGAATGTGCTATCCAAGGAGACGGTGAGGCAGGACCAGGCCCTCCAGAGGCAGGGCAGTCAGGACAAAGAGAGGCAGGGTGTGAAGGCCAGGCAGCCCTCTGTGCTGGTCCCCTGGGAGAGAGGGAGGCCAGAGGAGGGGGGACAGGGAGAGGACCAGGGCCTAGGGCTGGGGTTGGGGAAGGAACAGGGCAGGGTCTCTGGGGCAGAGGTCCAGGAGAAAGGCCTTCTAGAGGAAATAGAGTCTATGTGTCATCTCAGCTCAGCCTTCCAGACCAGCCTACAGCTGTCCCAGGTCCAGTGCCACACCAACAACACACATAATAATACCCACGCCAACAGCCACAGCAAAGCCAGCGACAAGTCCTGAGACGGCCAGGGACAGGGGAAGGGGTGCTTGAGGTAGAAGTTGCCCTTAAGAATCAGACTGCCCTCCCCAAAATTTGACCTTAACCACTGAGTGGAAAATGTTTACGAAAAGATCAGTGTGTTTTAAGAGAACAAATTCATTTTTCCTTCGATCTGAAAGTATTGTAAAGACACAAAGTAAACCCCAATGACCTTGGTAACTCTTCCACTGTACAGTTTCCTAACACAATGCCTTAAACCAGGGATGGGCAACCGCGGGTCGCCTTTTGTAGTTCTGAGGACCAATTTCACCAAAAATATACAACTTTTTTTTAGGAACTCAGTCGGGGTTTCAACTTACTGTTAAGAGTTAGAATAATAGGTGCAAGGTGCAATTTCGAAATTTGATTGTGCATCAGTAGTCACTCAATTAGCTCATGTCGGCTAAAATGTTTTATATTGTTAAGTTAGTCTCGTGGCCAGCTACCTAAACTTGTAGTAAGCATGGTCGAATTACTGACCGGGTTGGGGCCCACTGATCATCAGTTATCATATTAAAAGCTGTTAACATTTGCCTCCACCCTATGGCAAAATGTGTAGAATTGCAGCAAACTTGCTTTAAAATGGCAACATTTTCTCCACGCCCCATGGCAAAATGTGTAGAATTGCAGGAAATTAATTTTATAACTTCAAATTGGTGGGGGAGGGGGTATGGACCCACTAGCCACTGTAGCCCCTCATGATGAGTTTTTTTGTGGCTCCCACCCCTATCAAAGTTGCCCATCCCTGCCTAAAACGGAGGTGTGCTTTGCATTTGGTACTGCTCAGTCTTAAAATAATGTAACTGTTACTTTGGAAGCAGTTGATCTGCTTAGCTCTACTATCACATGAATGTGGAAAACAGACAGCTTTCTCACTGTGCTTAGATATATTAAAGATAGTTTAATATATGTTGCACTCAGAGAGAAGCTCTATTTAGTTTGATTTCAGAGGCTTATCTATTTAGAGATGTATTTTTCTCAAGTGTTTGTTTCTCAGGATACTCCTGTCTGTTAGGAAAGAAAGGCGAAAAGGACTTGTGTAAATACAGCGGATATGAATGAATAGACAAGCCCATCCATGGCACCTATCTCACCGTCTCTTTGTCGGTCTCTCTCTCTCTCCATCTCTCGCTTGCTGTCCCCATCTCGCCACTCCTTCCCACTTGTGCTCACTCTCCTCCATTCACCCTTCCATCCTCACCATCTCCCACAATCTCTGTCTATCCTCCTACCCTCACACACTCTCCTCCTTTCTCTGAGGATTTACCCCAGTGTTTTACCCAAAAGGCTCAGACTTTTCTGTTTCCATCTACGCGGGCTGGCACCCATGTCTCAATCGGCTATGGGTAGTTTTCAGCCTTCGTTTACATAACAATGGCTAACTGGGAACTTGGAGCACCTTGTCACAAAGCAACCGTCTTGATGATGCAGACGTTGTTGATTCTGCTACCCCCAAGTCTTTAGTGTCACACTCCTGATGGAAATGATATCACTAGAGCTTACATTAACAGAAAACACTGACGGCCCACTGGTATAGGGGTATGTCATTGGTAAAACCACCCATGAGTGCTTTAGGAGGAGTGTGATTTCACCACTTGAAATCTCTGCTATGTGCACACACCGAATGAAATGCTTTGTCCCATACTCTGATGCTACCACACTGTGTTTGACTGGAAGGCTTGAGATGATTGTAGAACAGTAATAAAGCGATACGGTTCTCCTCTGAGAATATGGACGGACGTCCAAAGAGATTTTACAAGAATCTCCCATGGAGAGAATGCAAGCCCTTTGGGTAATGTCCAGAGATGGTGGCCACTCACTATTGTACCACTTTAGTACATACAGACAAAATAAAGTATTTTCCAGTGCTTGTTTGTGGTTATGTTGATGATGAGTTTAGCCTGTTTAAGCTAGTGATTTATGTGGCATGCCGTTGAGTGTGACGGTTTAACGGTAGCTCTTTCCCTGTCCTGAGAGTTGGGCTGTGGTAACGATGAGATCCGTGGCTCTGGGAAGACCTCACTTCAGCTATTAATTTGGATTTGAAAGGGCCCATGTACAATTTATGTTCGCCTATTCTATGTTTCAATTTTGCTATTTATTTGGGCAGCTTTGAAGTTGGAGCACTGTCTATATACTATGCAAAACTTATTTCAAGTTTACAAATTCAGAATAGAATTTGAGGTTACCATTATAAAGATCAGGTAATTGATAATCATATTTGTGAGTCCATAGATCCTCTGTAATTTGGCCTTTTCTGAGTACCACTCAGCATGGTCAACACAAGTCATTAGGGAGAAATCTGAGTGGCTTTAAAGAGTCGTCCTCTCAACGTTTCAACTGATATAGTCTGTATATGCAAAAGAGACCGAGAACCACTGGTCCAGTCAGTGGGGAGGCACTGAGAATAAGCCACATCCTTAAAGATGGAATCCGAATTGGGGGGGGAAACAGCACCACTGGTTTCTGAACTGAGGAGCATCGCTCAGCATGGTAAAACAAATTGCAGTACATATTGTGCTCGTCTATGGCACGTGCAATGATGTCCGAGGAGAAAAAACTGTGTTTGCTGTTTACAGTAACTTATTTGTTGTTGAAATATCGCAAACGGACATGGTTGTTTCACCATTAAGGATTCCAGCTTTAAATGCTTGTTGGTCAGTTCTTTCACCTATGAGATCCACTAGAATAGACTTCATTTCTGTTTAAATCTTTCTGTTTCTGTTTTTACATTTTGTAATGAGGCTTACTGTATGTGTTCTTTTTTTCCCCATCTGTGCTGATATTTCAATGGTCTTTCAGACTGCACTCACTATGGAGAAGGATCTTGTTATGCTTTGTTGTAGGTAGTTATATTTTAAGATGAATTATAGATGAAAGATTGTATTTTTTGTGTTTTAAGTATATTTTACAAGGAGAATATATAACTGGTATAATAATATATTGTAAATGATTCATAGAACAAACAAGCTTTGAATGTTGTTATATCATTTTTGGGGGGGGGAAATATTTTGTATAATTATAAAATGTGTTAACTCAAACCATTTGCCATCCAGCCACTCACGTATCATGTTACAGCATTTAAATTCAGCAGATAGGTGACAGAAACTGCATACCTATGAATTGAACCTCCTTTTTTTCAGTTTGTGTTTTTCAGTAGAATATCCTATTTTTCCATTCCCCTGGTTCAAAATATCTGTATTGGCCATGTTCTGCTAATCTAATTTTGCTGTTGAATGTGTTTTAAAGTTAAGTCAGCTCAAATTTAAAAAGGTAGCGTCAGGTACGGTAGTGTTGTCCAATATCCACACTTTGTTCAGCCAACTTGAAATACTTTATTAGTTATTTCATCTACTATATGACTACTGTATTAACTGCGATGGATTGGGAGGTTTTTACTTGAGCAATGTCTTACTAACACTTGCAATAGTCAGCTAGGAATCCTTTGAGGCTGAGTATCTGTGTACTGAAAAGCTGGTATTTTTATGACGGAATGTCTGTTTACTGTCTCACAGCTTACTGACTGATGCAGAAGAAAATAGGATGAAAGCTAACCTCTTCTCTTCTCTTTTATAAATGCTACGATTGGCATTTCCCTTTTTCCTAATACTCATGTGATATGAAAAATCAAAACCACTGTCAGGAACTAACAGAGGCATATCACTTGTCTTTTTAACCTTTCATTCACTGCAGTGACAATACTGAGACTGTCGACACAGTTCATGTTCATTCATTCACCTTTTCCACTGGTCCCTAGACATAGTAGTGTAGTTATTTGAAGATGCTGTATGCAACCTACTGAAGTCTAGTGCGTGCACACTTAATTGCATGTTCTCAATGCCGAGAAAAACTGTTGTCTTAAATAACGTATAGGTCAATCTAATGTGCTATCGACGCAATGGTACAACTGTATGCACTGTGAACTTAAAAATAAATGATATTCATGTTAATGCAGCATTGTCCTTTTTTTTCTTTAATTCTATCTCTAAAATAAATGTTTAAAAACACATACAAAAGGGCAGTGCAATTATACCCTCCTTTAATTAATAAAGTAGATTCTTCACCTCAAAATCAGACATTTAGAAGCTGTGGACATGCATATAAACTACACAGTTGTGCCTCTTGTATGCTGGGAGTAGGAGGGATTCTCACATCAGGAGGTGTCAATCTGCTGACTTCTCTCTAATGCCCTCCTCTTCTCCTTGAGGTTCCTCAACAGGGTGCGCATCGCCATTGGCATCCCCACTATCGCAGTCACTACGGAATCTTCAGTGGCTGCGGTGGCCACAGTGCAGTGCTCCTTGGGCTCCAGCTGCAGGACACAATGGAGCTCCTAAAGCTTTGACTTCAAGGTGTGGTGGTCCGAGAACAATTTCCGGTGTTTGTCTATGAGAGAGCGGTGATAAGAGCAGAGCTTTCTGTGCTCCCTCTCCAGTGTGCTTTGGCACTATACTCTGGTGCCCAAGTACTCTGATGCTGCACTTTGAGTGTCTCCATAAAGGCCTTGATTTGATAGCTCAGGGTGAGACACGTTGATGTCTGTGTGGAGGAGGCATTCATGTGCAAAAGCTTCCTGACCATCACTTTGGTCTCCTTGGCCATCCGGTTAGAGTGGCTGCATTGAGCTACCAGGAGAGCACTCAGGTCACTGTCGGACTCTGTCCTTCTCCATGTACAGAACAAATGTCAAATAAAAATAAAAGACTTGTCACTTACCTCAGCCTGTTCCACCTACCTGGCTGTGGGAAGACAAGGCAACAGATGCAGCCTGACTCTGAATCTTCTCTGAGATCGAGGAGTAAGACCGAAGTCTTCTCCATAGGAATCCTGGGGCAGCAACATTACATGAAACAGAGGTATCTAGATTTAGTATGGTCCACTATATGAGCAGCAACTTTACCCACTACTGTACATCCAGATTAGATACCTATTTCAACCTCACCAGTTTGAGAAACAAATCACTCAGACTCAGAAAAGAGTCAGTGATGGCAATTATTATCTCCTACCTCAGCCTCTTCCTCTTTCCTGCTATGAGCAGAGGAAGCTGTCTTGCCAGTGGATCTCCTCAGAAACGGAGGAGTCGGACTGGATCTCCTCGGAAACGGTGGAGTCGGACTGGATCTCCTCGGCAATAGGGGCATCGGACTTACCCTCGATGTTCCCGGCAATCGAGGAGTCGCACTGGTCCTTTACCTCATCTCCAATGGACTCAAACTCCTCTCCCTCACAAAAGTCCTGGGGCAACAGCATCACATGAAACAGAGGTATGTAATGTTAGCACGGGGGCTCTAGACCACCTTTACCCACTACTGTAAATTCAGTAGATAAAACCTCCCCAGTTTAGTGTGGGATGACTGAATAGTCTTGTGAGTGTTGTCACTTCCCTTCGCCTGTTTCTCTTCTGCTCTCTGAATATAACCAGCGTGGGGACAGGATAGGAGCAGCAGAAGCAGGCTGGTCCACCACCACCTCCTTTAACTCCCCGAAATGGCATGGCTCTGGAATGGACATTTTGTAAGCACATTTACACACACTTATCCTATTCTATTTGTGGCCTCAGTTGAGAAAGCACTGAGTTGCATATTTGAACAGTCTGAAATGTCCTAAGCACTTTACCAAGGGAGAGATCATCCACCAGTGAGTAACAGGCCTTTGGATAATCTGGACAGGTTGAACTCCGTTGATAGCAACTCTAATATCAAGGTTCATAATCTGACAAGAGAAGGCAATTCAGTTGCATATTAGGAAAGTTAAAAAAACTCAAACACTTTACCTTCGTCAAGTGAGAGATCATCTAGCAGTGTGTAACAGGGTGGAGTTATTGTGGCCTGTGTATAATCTGAAACAGAATGAACTCAATTCATAAACTGACATACCTGTGCATCATCTAAGCATATATTTTTAGACAATATCTAATATTTCTACATTGTTTTTGAATGATACAAAATAATACCTGCCATTAAAAACACAATTTGGAACCAAGTTTAAATTAAAGCTAACATTATCAGTGGGCAAATTGAGCTTGTTGCACAGGTTGTCATAGCCGCTAGAATGTCCCTTTGTCATCAAAATGTGACATTATAGGCGTTACAGTTTATCCTCTGTCACTCCTCCGCTTTCCCCGCCAGTTCTAAGGATATAGGCTGCAGGCCTGCTGCATTGGGTTACATTACAGGTAGGCCTTTATTTGCTGATATGGCGTTTTTGTAATGTAACCAGCCTGGTAAGGATTTTGATTTGATTTATTAGGATCCCCATTAGCCGACGCCAATGGTGACAGCTAGTCTTACTGGGGTCAGACACATAACGAAAAAGACATTACAGACAAAAGACTTTACAATTTACATACACACACACAACTTGTAAATGTTTTTAAATGTATGTGCATATATCAGTTACTCATACTGTACGTCAGTACATACAACAAGGTCACATGGGGAGAGGCGCTGTGCCGTGAGGTGTTGCTTTATTTGGAATGTTGTTGGAGATCTATGCTGCTCGCAGTTTGACTGTGCTTTTACATTGATACAAATTATATCAGTAGGCTATATTTAAGCAATAACACATGAGGAGGTGTGGTATATGGCCAATATACCACGCCTCAGGGCTGTTCTTGTCACACCATGATCTGTTTCACCTGTCTTTGTGATTGTCTCCACCCACCTCCTCTATGGCCTATTTATTGGCTTACCTCCCTAATCTTACTACATTTGCACACACTGTACATATACTTTTTTTATATTGTGTTATTGACTGTACGTTTATTTATCCCATGTGTAACTCTGTGTTGTTGTTTTTGTTGGACTGCTTTGCTTTATCTTGGCCAGGTCGCAGTTGTAAATGAGAACTTGTTCTCAACTGGCCTACCTGGTTAAATAAAGGTGAAATAAATCAAATAAAAAAAGAAACCTCCAGGTGTCACCCATTTTCCCCATTAGTCCCTGGGTATTTATATTCCTGTGTTCCCTGTTTGTCTGTTGCCAGTTCGTCTTGTCTTGTCAAGTCAACCAGCGTGTTTTTCCGTGCTCCTGCTTTTTCTTATTTCTCTTTTGCTCGTCCTCCCGGTTTTGACCCTTGCCTGCCTTGACTCTGAACCCGCCTGCCTGAACATACTGCCTGCCCTGACTTTGAGCCTGCCTGCCACTCTGTACCTCCTGGACTCTGACCTTGATCATGATCTTTTGCCTGTCCACGACCATTCTCTTGCCTGCCCCTTGGATTGTAATAAATATCAGAGACTCGAACTATCTGCCTCCCGTGTCTACATCTGGGTCTCGCCCTGTTCCCGAATAGTTCTTATGCACAACACATCGCGGAGTGCATGGATAGCCGTGGTATATTGGCCATATCCCACAAACCCCCGAGGTGCCTTATTGCTATTATAAATTGGTTACCAAAGTAATTAGAGCAGTAAAAATAAAAGTTGTGTCATACCCGTGGTGTACGGTCTGATATACCACGGCTGTCAGCCAATCAGCATTCAGGGATCAAACCACCCAGTTTATAATTAATGATAAGTAGGCCAAAAGGATTTTCAGTAAGGGAGAGGTCGAAATGTACACAATAGTTACCCGGAGGAAAATGGAGGGTCATGCTTTTTAAATTTCAGTCAGGAGAGGGTTTAGTATTTTTGTCATATTGCTCAAGGTTTGATAATTAGCTGCTTGTTATAGTATCTCATGTGTGCCTGATGATGCCCCTCATCCCTGATTTTCTGCTGTGCTCATAATATCAAGCGTGCCTAGTGTGGTCTCAATACCTTAACCATTGGGAGTTAAATGCCTGAACCTTAAATACTTTGAAATTTGACCTTTGGAAGAACTTCTATAATTTGACGTTTGAGAAACATGGATGAACGTCTCATTCTGATGTGAGACTGTGAAAGATTATCCATAGCCTATACCAGCCTTTCTCAAACCCCGGTCCGTGGAGAAATGATTGATGGTCTGCAACATATGATCCATAGCCTATGGATCATATGCTGTTCCGAGCCACTGCCTGTTCATCCCGCTATCATCCAGAAGGCGAGGTCAGTACAGGTGCATCAAAGCTGGGACAGAGAGATTGAAAAACAGCTTCTATCTCAAGGCCATTAGACTGTTAAACAGCCATCACTAGCACATTAGAGGCTGCTGCCTATAGGCATAGACTAGGAGTCACTAGCCACTTTAAGGAATGTAACACTAGTCACTTTAATAATGTTTACATATCTGGCATTACTCATCTCATATGTATATACTGTATTCTATACTATTCTACGGTATCTTAGTCGCTTAATAATGTTTACATATCTTGCATTACTCATCTCATATGTACATATATACTGTATTCTATACTATTCTACGGTATCTCATTCACTTAATGTTTACATATCTTGCATTACTCATCTCATATGTACATATATACTGTATTCTATACTATTCTACGGTATCTCATTCACTTAATGTTTACATATCTTGCATTACTCTTCTCATATGTATATACTGTTTTCTATACTATTCTACTGTATCTTAGTCCGTTCTGCTCTGACATCGCTCGCCCGTATGTATTTAGTCTTAATTCATTCCTACTTAGATGTGTGTATTGGGCATATGTTGTGTAATTTGCTAGATATTACTTGTTAGATATTACTGCAATGTCGGAGCTAGAAGCACAAGCATTTTGCTACACCCGCAATAACATCTGCTAATCAATTTGATTTGATTTGATATTTGTATTGAATATGATAGGTTTTTTTTGTGGTCTGCGGCATTTTTGACTCAAATAAACACTTGCCGTAGGCCTACTTGCGCAATGCACTGAGCTAGGCATGCCACAGTAAACAAATTTGTGTTGCTATGACTAAATATAGCTACACACACAAGCTAGCCCTGCTACGCTGCCTGCACGCTTTCTCTCTCTCCCTGGATTTGCTTTTAAATAACAGCTGCCGGCCAAAACCGGTTTCAGACTTGCCTCAGCAAAGATGCCATTAAAAATGCGCAGACATTTAGAAACAAAGCACATCCACATATCAAGGATAAACCAGACATTTTTTTTTTTACGACAAAAGGATGACCAACCAAACACAAATGCTGCACAATAATTTCACAGACAACACGAGTTTACTGAAGGCTTCATTCTTACTCTCTCATAACATTCCCAAGTGTCAGGCTCCTTTCACTCTTTTTTATTTTTTTATTTTTTTAATTTCACCTTTTTTTAACCAGGTAGGCAAGTTGAGAACAAGTTGTCATTTACAATTGCGACCTGGCCAAGATAAAGCAAAGCAGTTCGACACATATAACAACACAGAGTTACACATGGAGTAAAACAAACATACAGTCAATAATATAGTAGAAAAATATGTCTATATACAATGTGAGCAAATGAGGTGAGATAAGGGAGGTAAAGGCAAAAAAAGCCATGGTGGCAAAGTAAATACAATATAGCAAGTAAAACACTGGAATGTAGTGGAAGAAAGTGAAAAGTAGAAATAATGGGGTGCAAAGGAGCAAAATAAATAAATACAGTAGAGGAAGAGGTAGTTGTTTGGGCTAAATTATAGATGGGCTATGTACAGGTGCAGTGATCTGCGAGCTGCTCTGTCAGCTGGTGCTTAAAGCTAGTGAGGGAGATAAGTGTTTCCAGTTTCAGAGAATTTTGTAGTTCGTTCCAGTCATTGGCAGCAGAGAACTGGAAGGAGAGACGGCCAAAGGAGGAATTGGCTTTGGGGGTGACCAGAGAGAGATATCTGCTGGAGCGCGTGCTACAGGTGGGTGCTGCTATGGTGACCAGTGAGCTGAGATAAGGGGGGACTTTACCTAGCAGGGTCTTGTAGATGACCTGGAGCCAGTGGGTTTGGCGACGAGTATGAAGCGAGGGCCAGCCAACGAGAGCGTACAGGTCGCAGTGGTGGGTAGTATATGGGGCTTTGGTGACAAAACGGATGGCACTGTGATAGACTGCATCCAGTTTATTGAGTAGGATATTGGAGGCTATTTTGTAAATGACATCGCCGAAGTCGAGGATCGGTAGGAAGGTCAGTTTTACGACGGTATGTTTGGCAGCATGAGTGAAGGATGCTTTGTTGCGAAATGGGAAGCCAATTCTAGATTTAACTTTAGATTGGAGATGTTTGATGTGAGTCTGGAAGGAGAGCTTACAGTCTAACCAGACACCTAGGTATTTGTAGTTGTCCACATATTCTAAGTAAGAACCGTCCAGAGTAGTGATGCTGGACGGGCAGGCAGGTGCGGGCAGCGATTGGTTGAAGAGCATGCATTTAGTTTTACTTGTATTTAAGAGCAGTTGGAGGCTACGGAAGGAGAGTTGTATGACATTGAAGCTCGTCTGGAGGGTTGTTAACACAGTGTCCAAAGAAGGGCCAGAAGTATACAGAATGGTGTCGTCTGCGTAGAGGTGGATCAGACACTCACCAGCAGCAAGAGCGACATCATTGATGTACACAGAGAAAAGAGTTGGCCCAAGAATTGAACCCTGTGGCACCCCTATAGAGACTACCAGAGGCCCGGACAACAGGCCCTCCGATTTGACATATTGAACTCTATCAGAGAAGTAGTTGGTGAACCAGGCGAGGCAATCATTTGAGAAACCAAGGCTATTGAGTCTGCCGATGAGGATGTGGTGATTGACAGTGTCGAAAGCCTTGGCCATGTCAATGAATACGGCAGCACAGTATTGTTTCTTATCAATGGTGGTTACGATATCGTTTAGTACCTTGAGCGTGGCTGAGGTGCACCCATGACCAGCTCTGAAACCAGATTGCATAGCGGAGAAGGTGCGGTGGGATTCGAAATGGTCGGTAATTTGTTTGTTGACTTTGCTTTTGAAGACCTTAGAAAGGCAGGGTAGGATAGATATAGGTCTGTAGCAGTTTAGGTCAAGAGTGTCCCCTCCTTTGAAGAGGGGGATGACAGCAGCTGCTTTCCAGTCTTTTGGAATCTCAGACGACACGAAAGAGAGGTTGAACAGGCTAGTTATAGGGGTTGCAACAATTTCAGCAGATCATTTTAGAAAGAAAGGGTCCAGATTGTCTAGCCTGGCTGATTTGTAGGGGTCCATATTTTGCAGCTCTTTCAGAACATCAGCTGACTGGATTTGGGAGAAGGAGAAATGGGGAGGCTTGGGCGAGTAGCTGTTGGGGGGTGCAGTGCTATTGACCGCGGTAGGGGTAACTCTAGTTGAAAAGCTGGTCATGCCCTCAGTCGTGGATACTTGCCGAGAGGTTTGAGGCCCTACTGTTGCTACAAAGATCAGTGAAATCACACATTCCAATGACACTGTCATGCGTAGAATCCAGGACATGGCAAATGATATTGAATCACATGCAGGTTTTAGACAGCCCGCACATTAAATAGGTTTGCATTCCAACTAGATGAGACGACTGACATTTCAAATGCCAGCTTCTTGTATATATTGACTCCATACAGTGCCTTCGGAAAGTATTCAGACCCCTTGACTTTTTCCACATTTTGTTAGGTTACAGCCTTATTCTAAAACTGATTACAAATATTTTTGTATCATCAATCTAAACACAATAGCCCATAATGACAAAGTAAAAACTAGTTTTTAGAAATGTTTGCAAATTTATGAGAAAACCCCTGGTAATATCACATTTACGTACAGTATCAGTAAAAAGTTTGGACACCTACTTATTCCAGGGTTATTCTTTATTTTTACTATTTTCTACATTGTAGAATAATAATGAAGACGTCAAAACTATGAAATAACACATATGGAATTATGTAGTATCCAAAAAAGTGTTCAACCAAAAATATATTTTATATTTGAGACTATTCAAAGTAGCCACCCTTTGAGCCAATTAGTTGTGTTGTGACATGGTAGGGGTATAATACAGAAAATGGCCCTATTTGGTAAAAGACCAAGTCCATATTATGGAAAGAACAGCTCAAATAAGCAAAGAGAAATGACAGTCCATCATTACTTTAAGTAAGTATTTTAAATACATTCTGGAAGCCATGTCTGTCTGTCCCTAACGCTAACCAAAGGGCCTACCCACTCAAATGTGTCTGCATGTGTTATGGATGTCACACTGCTTGCTTATCGAGTACCACTTCTTCCTGATTTGGCTCTTCCTAATTCAGCTCTGAGGCTCAAACCCAGGACCTCTGCCTTGCTAGCACATGTGACAGCCCTCCTGAAGTGTCTTACCAGTCTGCACCACATGAAAAGCTAGCTATTTGCTGCGGCAAGTGGAGACAGTTCAGGCTGAGGAGTAAGTTTCTCGCATTCCAAATGTGCTACACATGCAACACATGACACAGGTGTAGAGTCTTTGGTTTGGTCTTGTTTATATTCTTTTTGAAGATACCAGTGCATTTCAAGTAATAAAACAAATAATAATCATAATTGCAATTTCCACTCAGCAAGAGAGACATATTGTCACGTCCTGACCAGTAATAGGGGTTATTTGTTATTGTAGTTTGGTCAGGACGTGGCAGAGGGTATTTGTTTTATGTGGTTCGGGGTGGTGGTTTGTTTAGAAGGGTGTTTTGATTTATTATTTCCGGGTTTTGGGTTATGTTCTATGTTGTCTCTAGTTTAGTATTTCTATGTTAGGTAATTGGGTGTTGGACTCTCAATTGGAGGCAGGTGTTTGTAGTTGCCTTTGATTGAGAGTCCTATATATAGGTATGTGTTTTGTTTGTGTTTTGTGGGAGATTGTTCTGTGTGTAGCCTTGTGCCTTACCAGACTGTTATTCGTCATTGTGTTTTGTGTACGTGTTTATTTTGGTTTCCCTTCTTTTCCTTAATAAAGAAGATGAGTACATACGATCTCGCTGCGTTTTGGTCCGACGATGATTTCTCTTTATCGTCTGACGAAGAAGTTTGTGACACATATTTCCTGTGTTGATGCCTTGTGGAATCCCCAAATTACCTTTTCTAAATGTTCTGAGAAAAAAAACAAGTTCATATATGTGACCCGTTTCAGGAAGTTAGGTGTATGTCGCATGTCACTACTTCACAGGAGAGGCATTTGAATGTAAAAAAAAGTGCTTTCTGGAACATGTGAACTTTCATGTGCCTTAATAACAAACATGTAAATATAAATACAATTGTTAAATGTTTAGCCTAGTTGGTTTAGCCTTGGAAAAAGTCAGGAATCTTCCCATGATTGGCTGAGATAATGGATGGGCTGGACATGCTGAGAGATGAGTTTGGACTGGTCTGCCATGTAGCATGCTTCTGTCTAAAACATGAGCTGCCCAGTAGGTGTAGATAATCCTGGTTACCGCTGCTATTTTGAAAGATATCATGGAGAACTGCTAAAGTGTTGCTACTGCGCTCAACATTGCTGCCCTGAATTTAACAGGTGCTTTCGGCAAGATCAGCGGGAAAAAAGTTGTGATGGACTACTTTCTGGAGGTCGATCGGGCCGGGCTGACTTTGACTCTGAAAATGAATCAGAGGATGAGGAAATCCCTGATTTAGGTAAAAACATTTTCATTGAACCAAACATTGTAGTATCTTCTGATGACAGTTATGGGGAAGAAATGGCAATCAACAGTGTTGTTGTCAAGGAAGAAGTTAACAGAGTTTTGAAATCAGTGGAATGCCCGGTGAAAGCAGAGTTTGATTGCAAATGCGTAGGGAGTCAAAAAGAGAACATAGTTATAAAACACCTGTATCCAGATTATATCTTCAAACTAAGGGAAACCATGGCATCCATGATAGACAGGGAGAAGCGTTCATCCATGTATACGGGTAAGAGTCTATCTACATTTTTGTATTTTAATTAGTTGAAATGTAGCATCTCCCAGGTTTCAGGTGGGTGTGTTTGTTTGCTCTTTAGCAGATACCAAATAAAAGCCGCTCTATACAAATATAACACAACAGAAAGACTTCACACTCAAAGACGTTACATATGAATATGTTTGAGTCATTGTTACATATCTTGCCATACATGTTTATTTGTTTGTCACACCGTTTCACTTCAGCTTGACACTTACTGTATGATTACTGTACTCTGATGGCCCAGAGGGAACTATCTCATTCCCGTGAAGGTTTTCTCCTCCTTTTCTCCTCTTCCATCCCTTCCTGGTGTGTATAAACAGGGCTGAGGGATGTGACTAAACAGACACCATACACCGCACAAGACTAAGAACAGATATAACACTTAGATGTGTACTTTTCAGAGAAGGAGAAAAAGGAAGAGATTAACTTTACTTCAAGATAAAATGGTCATGCCAGAGAGAGATACCAAATAAATGATGTGTGGGATGCAAAAAAAATGGATAGATACATTTATTGAATGTGTAATGTAGGTGTAGGAAGACCTATGCAGGATGTTGGCCTAGTATGTGAGTGGTATCACTTTTCTTCTTTTCAAATATAGACTTTAAACTAATGAGAGGAGTCAGAAGAAGAGAGAAAATGCTGAAACCATAACAGGCTTCATAATGTGTCACAGACCCCAAAGTCCCCAGTGTATAACTACCCACACGTTCAGCAAAGATGGCTGTCTTGTCAGTACAAAGGAGTAGAGCATGTTCACATGTATCACCTAACTTGTCAAAAGAAGCACAACAGGTCCACAGAGTTGAAATGTGAAAACATTATGTATCCGTAATAATTGCTTTTGTGTGAAAAGAAACAGGCAAAAAATAATATATATGCCAATTAGCAGATGCTTTTATCCAAAGCGACTTACAGTCATGCGTGCATACATTTTCGAATGTGTGGCCCCAGCGGGAAACAAACCAACAAACAATGGCATTGCAGGCACTATACTCTACCAACTGAGCCACACAGGACCAACTATAATATTCAACACATAACTCTGTTATATGGAAGTAATCCTTGTTTGTGAGTTCAGAAAGCCTCTTGTTATTTTTTGGGGGGGTTTATGGACAAATCAGCTGTGTCTGACTGTGAGACCAGACTACTCTGGCCCTCTCCTCTGAATATTACTCAAATGTCTAAACACAGTTAATGCTGGCCTGCACTAACAAACTTATAACATGTATTTTATGTATATTTGATGTGTATCTAGGAAAGAGCAGAAGTGGAGGGAACGGGATGTGTGGCATAGAAGAAATGGGACTTCCTGTAAAGTAAGGTAAGGTACAGAGCCTCAGCTAGCTGTGAAATCACTTGTTGTGTCACGCTGAGGGACCAGAGATGAGGGTTAGGGGAACACATTCAAGAAGCTATGTGATAAGACGAGAGCCCATCCCCTTTAAAATAAATAACAACCCTCCCATCACTCCCAACAAACATAAAGAAAAATAGCTTTTTTAAGTACTTCTCTTTTTTTTTGTTCATAATAAGACAGATACATTGTTTCCTTTGGTGTTCCCTTTAGGACATATGGTGTATGGGTAGAGTGATAATTGCTCCTGGATATGGCCGGTCTCTTTGGACTGAAGATCCTGCTGCTGTGGACTGGGCTCATAGAGTTGGCTATATGTAAGTACAGTATGATACCCAGGGGATGGGAGTGATGGGAGGGTTGTTATTTATTTTAAAGGGGATGGGCTGTGGGGCATAAATTAACCTTTAACGTATATGGAATTGCTTTGGAAAATGTATCCTGATGCAGTCACCATAAAGGCTTAAGAAAACACAAAAAGGGTGCAGGTTTGCATATAAAATAATGTTGATGAATCAAGCTTATTTGAGATCATTCGAAATGCAGTAACTTTCTCAGGGTTAACTAATGTATCCTTTCCTTTAAAACTGAGTTTGAGTAGAGTAACTCTGAGATTGTCAAGTCCCTCTAAACTGTCTGCCTGTGGGTGAGTGTTACTTGGAGGACTAGCTTTTAAAGGAGACTTGTGACAGAGTTGGTCTGCTCATGTTCAGAGAACGGACAGAACTGATTAGTGATGTAAAGTGTTTAATCGCCACTGTCCTTGTTTGGTTCTCTGAAATAGTTTCAGTGAAAGACTATAATAAAAAGACTATAATACTATAATAATAATCTGAGGCTAATACCAGTTTCTCAGAGTTACTTGTACATCCAAAACCTCTTGTTGTGTGCAAAACTGCAGCATTGTATGTGTGAATTTAGCATGAATCTACACTGCAGTACATGTGAAAGTTCTGAATGTACTGTACATCTACCGACTGCAGTAAGACAAAGTTTAGATGAGTGGTTGTTTGTAGGCTGATCACAGCACAACCACTCCCGTGTTTCATTTTGAGTGGCCAAAGTCTAACAATGACGATCTGGACATTATTTAAAATCAAATCAAATGTTATTTGTCAGATACACATGGTTAGCAGATGTTAATGCGAGTGTTGCGCAATGCTTGTGCTTCTCGTTCCGACCATGCAGTAATATCTAACAAGTAATCTAACCTAACAATTTTATAACAACTACCTTATACACACAAGTGTAAAGGATTGAATAAGAATATGTACATAAAAATATTTGAAAAGAGTTATATTGTAAGAGTTATATTGTAAATCCACATGTCATATGAATTTACATGTGACAATTGAGTTCATCTTTATTCAATTGAGAATGAAACCATACATTTAAAAAATAGATATCCATTCAAAGGAAGAAATCACTAATATTCTTGTTTTAGTCACAGGAAACAATGGGTCTATCAACTTGACTAATTTGAAACCTTTCAAAAAGTACATCTGTCTTGGAGATATTACTCACAACAATGAAACTATTTATACCACATCCCATGAAGTTGAAATCAAGTGTGGTAAGTTATAGCATTTTTTTTTTATAAACTCTCAACTTAAAAATTTGAATTCTAAAAATAGTCTCCACTCTTAGAGAAAATGGTTCCGAAAGGGTTCTTTGGCTGTCCACATAGGAGAAACCTTTTTGGTTCAGGTAGAACTATTTTGTGTTCCATGTAGAACCCTCTGTGGAACGGGTTCTACATGGAACTCAAAAGGATTCTACCTGGAACCAAAAAGGGGTTTTCAAAGGGTTCTCCTATGGGGGATTAGCCTTTTAAAATTATATACTTGGATTAGCTAACACAACGTGCCATTGGAACACAGGAGTGATGGTTACTGATAATGGGCCTCTGTACGCCTATGTAGATATTCCATTAAAATCTGCTATTTCCAGCTACAATAGTAATTTACAACATTAACAATGTCTACACTGTATTTCTGATCAATTTGATGTTATTTTAATGAACAAAGTGTTTTTCATTCAAAAACAAGGACATTTCTAAGTGACCCCAAACTTTTGAACGGTAGTGTACATTTAAATCTGTAGCAAACAAGTGATTGATAAGCATTTCATATAATGTATCTCTGACTCTTAAAATGTTTCATCAGGTTGTCAGAGTTTTGAGCACTTGCATCCATTCACAGAGTACAACTGTTCAGTAGAGCCGAATTACCAAGGCATCAATTTTTCAAAAACACCCCTATGTTTTCACACCCCTTGACTTTTTCCACATTTTGTTGTGTTACATCCTGAATTTAAATTGAGATTTTGTGTCACTGGCCTACACACAATACCCTATAATATCAAAGTGGAATTATGTTTTTAGAAATGTTTACAAATGAATTAAACATGAAAAGCTGAAATTTCTTGAGTCAATAAGTATTCAACCCCCGTCTAAATAAGTTCAGGAGTAAAAATGTACTTTACAAGTCACATAATAATTTGCATGGACTCACTCTGTTTGCAATAATAGTCATCTCTGTACCCCACACATACAATTATATGTAAGGTCCCTCAGTTGAGCAGTGAATTTCAAATACAGATTCAACCACAAAAACCAGCGAGGTTTTCCAACGCCTTGCAAAGTAGGGCACCTATTGGTAGATGGTTAAAAATGTAAAATAAAGAAGACATTGAATATCCCTTTGGTTATGGTGAAGTTATTATTTACACTTTGAATGGTGTATCAATACACCCAGGCTCTACAAAGATACAGACGTCCTTTCTAACTCAGTTGCCAGAGAGGAAGGAAACCGCTTAGGGATTTCCCAATGAGGCCAATGGTGACTTTAAAACAGTTACATAGTTTAATGCCTGTGATAGGAGACAATTTAGGATGGATTGTCACGTCCTGACCAGTAAAGAGGTTAGGTGCTATTGTAGTTTGGTCAGGACGTGGCAGGGGGTATTTGTTTTATGTGTTTCGGGGTTTTTTGGTTAATGTTCTATGTTAGTCTATTTCTATGTCTGTGTCTAGTTATTCTATTTCTATGTTTAGTTTATTGGGTTGACCTTCAATTGGAGGCAGCTGTTCCTCGTTGCCTCTAATTGAAGGTCCTATTTAGTAGGGGTGTTTTTTCATGGGTTTTTGTGGGTATTTGTTCCATGTTTAGTGTTTAGCCTGACAGGACTGTCTTTGTCCTTTGTTTGTTATTTTGTTTTGTGTTCACGTTCCTTCAAATAAAGAAGATGAGTTCACACATTCCCGCTGCGCCTTGGTCCAATTCCTACGATGAACGTGACATGGATCAACAACATTATAGTTACTCCACAATACTAACCTAAATGATGGAGGGAAAAGAAGGAAGTCTGTACAGAATACAAATATTCCAAAACATGCATCCTGTTTTCAATAAGGCACTAAAGTAAAACTGCTAAAGAATTGGCCAACAAATGAACAACATTTGAAAGCAAAGCATTATGTTTGGGGCAAATCCTACACATCACTAAGTGCCATTCTTCATTTTTTCAAGCATGGTGGTGGCTGCTGCATCATGTTATGGGTACGCTTGTCACCGGCAAGAACTAGTGATTCTTTTGGGGATAAAAATAAACATAAGAGAGCTAAGCAGAGGCAAAATCCTAGCTGAAAACCTGGTTCAGATTGCTTTCCAACAGACACAGAGAGACCAATTCACCTTTCAGCAGGACAATAACCTTAAACACAAGGTCAAATATACACTGGAGTTGCTAACCAAGATGACACTGAATCTCTATTATACAGAAGTGCTATTGATGCAAAATGTTAGCTACAAATTTAAGAAAACTAACACTAAAGTGACAGTTATAAATGTATGTGGGTATTACTGACAATGGCTCCCGATAGTGGCTAATTAACATGATAGAAATTGTAAATAAAACAGAAAAGTCCAAGCTTTAAAATATTCTAAAGTGCATACATCAACTCGGCAGGTTCAGCCCGACAGAAGCCTATAGCTTGGGTGTCCAAATTTCATCCTCACAAATTATAAGAGCACACAATTAAAATTCTGAATAACGGCACAGCTATTTATAGCCTATTTCACTGTGGAAAAAGGGCCGCAATCCATGTCATGTTGATATGATTTTCAGTTGGCTTCTATATGGCTGGTTTCACATGAATCTATACAGGGATCATATTTACAATCCCCTTCTCCAAACGGATTGCTGATTTACGTAGCTCTTATCAATAGATGTTATCCATTTATAAATTACACTGCATGGAGAATTATGTTTTTTCTATCGGGGAAAAAATGAAGTAGATGCTTTTTCCACTCCGAACCAGTAGGTTCGCTGGACCTTATTCATGGTTTCCGCGCACATTAAGGTATACGGCTTATATGTAGACACACCTCCGCCACACCTTTATTTCTAAGATCTTCACCCCGACAGAATAGCAGGTGAATAGCATGCTGCAACCGATCCGATTGTCTCCCCATGCTCTGCTACATCATTTGACTCTCTTTTCAAAGTGTGAGGAGGTACTCCCCTGTATGTCTTTCTTTTCCATGATCTAGGCTGGCTGGAAGTAAAAGAAAACATTTGCCAAAAACATTCAATTTCACTCAGGGTTAGTTGTAACATTTTCACACAAGTTGTTACAATTAACCCTATTTTAGCTAAATCTTAACTTTAGCATTGCTAACTTGCATCAAATATCTCTACATGGACTGGTTATAAACCTGATATAAGTTTGATGAATGGAACTACAAAAACTAATTTGGTCAAAATAATTACTTTCTTACCTCAAAATCAGATTTCTGTCAATAGAATCTGCAGAGTTTATCACAGGGTATTGCTGTTTTCGCATGAGAGTTCAGAACTGAACTGAGCATGTGCACAGTGAATCACTTAAACAAAAATGTTACTTTAGTTTATTTAGCAAATATTCTCTTAAATCTATTTTCTTAAAACTGCATTGTTGGTTAAGGGTCTACACCTGTTGTATTCGGCACATGTGACAAATTCAATTTGATGTTGACTACTCTCTTTCCTCTATAGGGGAAGGATATGGGGTGACATTAAAGTTGTATGGCATATGTCATGTGACTGCACAGATTCTGCAGAGAGAGAAAGAAGCTACTGAGCTTCCTCATGTAGGCTACCGTAGTGGAAACAGGGTCTTCATGGATGATCATAAATTGTCAGAGTATCTCTTGAAGGCAGCTGATTTATGCCCACGGTCCCACTGCTATCCAGCCCACCTCTCCAGCTGCCTTCCAGGCCACCTCTCCAGCTGCCTTCCAGGCCACATGTCCAGCTGCCTTCCAGGCCACATCTCCAGCTGCCTTCCAGGCCACATCTCCAGCTGCCTTCCAGGCCACCTCTCCAGCTGCCTTCCAGGCCACCTCTCCAGCTGCCTTCCAGGCCACCTCTCCAGCTGCCTTCCAGGCCACATCTCCAGCTGCCTTCCAGGCCACCTCTCCAGCTGCCTTCCAGGCCACCTCTCCAGCTGCCTTCCAGGCCACATCTCCAGCTGCCTTCCAGGCCACCTCTCCAGCTGCCTTCCAGGCCACATCTCCAGCTGCCTTCCAGGCCACATCTCCAGCTGCCTTCCAGGCCACCTCTCCAGCTGCCTTCCAGGCCACCTCTCCAGCTGCCTTCCAGGCCACATCTCCAGCTGCCTTCCAGGCCACATCTCCAGCTGCCTTCCAGGCCACATCTCCAGCTGCCTTCCAGGCCACATCTCCAGCTGTCTTCCAGGCCACATCTCCAGCTGCCTTCCAGGCCACATGTCCAGCTGCCTTCCAGGCCACCTCTCCAGCTGCCTTCCAGGCCACCTCTCCAGCTGCCTTCCAGGCCACATCTCCAGCTGCCTTCCAGGCCACATCTCCAGCTGCCTTCCAGGCCACATCTCCAGCTGCCTTCCAGGCCACCTCTCCAGCTGCCTTCCAGGCCACCTTTCCAGCTGCCTTCCAGGCCACATCTCCAGCTGCCTTCCAGGCCACATCTCCAGCTGCCTTCCAGGCCACCTCTCCAGCTGCCTTCCAGGCCACATCTCCAGCTGCCTTCCAGGCCACATCTCCAGCTGCCTTCCAGGCCACATCTCCAGCTGTCTTCCAGGCACCTCCCAACATGTATCAGGCTGTGGCTGAGAAACACCTGATTACTCTTCTGATTTCAACCCAGCTGATGTATGCCCCTTCCCAAAAGCAGGGCCCAGGAAAATTACAACAAGGGGGAGGAAGAGGAGAAGAAACCCCGTCAAGCAGGCACTGGAAGAACAGCATAAAAAGTTAAGCTCTCAGAAGGCAAAAATAAAAATGGCCCTGCCTAACAAAACATCTGGAAAGAAGCAAGCTAAGACAAACCACACTGAACAACAACAAAAAACTGTCCTGCCTAAGAAAAAAGCCAAAACAAAGCACATTGAACCAGAAGATTCAGATTCCTCCAACGAGGAAAACTGCTGCATTGTGTGCATGTAGCACTTTAACAATTCCATGTCCAAGGAGGTCTGGGTGCCATGCTAGTGTAACAGTGTAGGTTCCGTCCCTCTCTTCGCCCCAACCCGGGCTCGAACCAGGGACCCTTGCACACATCAACAACTGACACCCCACGAAGCATCGTTACCCATCGCGCCACAAAAGCCGCGGCCCTTGCAACGCAAGGGGAAACCCTACTTCAAGTCTCAGAGCGAGTGACGTCACCGATTGAAATGCTATTAGCGCGCACCACCGCTAACTAACTAGCCATTTCACATCGGTTACACTAGGAATGCCAATTATGGCCTGTGCCCAGGGCCAGGCCTCCTTCATGTCTCCCCAGCCTGGTGAATCCTGGGCCAGAGCCGCCAGAGCCGCCCGCCAGCCCGGAGCCGCCAGAGCCGCCCGCCAGCCCGGAGCCGCCAGGGCTGCCCGCCAGCCCGGAGCCGCCAGGGCCATCAGCCAGCCCGAAGCTGCCGGAGCTGCCAGGGCGCCCACCAGCCGGGCGCAGCCAGGGTCGCCCGCCAGCCGGGCGCAGCCAGGGTCGCCCGCTAGTTAAGGTTCATTCTAGCATTAAGCAGAGTATTATATAGTGCAAATACTTACTACTTGTAGCTTGACACATACCCAGGTATTGTAGCTTGACATTGCATGTGCTTCTAATACACTTGTAATAAACTTGGCTTTTAAACATTTAAGGATTGTATGGTATAATATTAATCAGATTCATGATTTTAATTTGAAGTCAAGTTCCACTGAGAACACGACTAAGAATGATGAACTAAACACTAAACATACATTTTACAAATTTGACTTGTGACAATTCTCTATTTTATGAATTCACGGATGTTCTCGCCTTTTCAGCATCAAGACATCATATGCAAGTAAAAGTTGCATATTGTATAAAAGGTATACTCTATAAACAAATATTAAGAAACATCTGAATACTGTGAACAATATGAAACCTGTGCTTAAATCCTCATCAACATAGTTAATGCCGGACATGTTTTCTGTGAGAGCCTGTTGTAGCGGCTT
Organism: Salmo trutta; assembly: GCF_901001165.1. Taxonomy (NCBI): domain Eukaryota; kingdom Metazoa; phylum Chordata; class Actinopteri; order Salmoniformes; family Salmonidae; genus Salmo; species Salmo trutta. The sequence continues at coordinate 27,395,464 of NC_042960.1, read as the reverse complement.
TAGAATGTCTTCCATTTTACTGTTACCTCATTTCACAACCCAAAAGGATCCACCCCTTTTTTTACATTTTTGCATAAAATGACATACCCAAATCTAACTGCCTGTAGCTCAGGACCTGAAACAAGGATATGCATATTCTTGATACCATTTAAAAGGAAACACTTTGAAGTTTGTGGAAATGTTAAATTAATGTTGGAGAATATACAGTGAGGGAAAAATTTTAATTTTAATGTTAGGTTTATTTTGAACAGTGAGAGACAGAATAACAACAACAAAATCCAGAAAAATGCATGTCAAAAACGTTATAAATTGATTTGTATTTTAATGAGGGAAATAAGTATTTGACCCCCTCTCAATCAGAAGGATTTCTAGCTCCCAGGTGTCTTTTATACAGGTAATGAGCTGAGATTAGGAGCACACTCTTAAAGGGAGTGCTCCTAATCTCAGTTTGTTACCTGTATAAAAGACACCTGTCCACAGAAGCAATCAATCAATCAGATTGCAAACTCTCCACCATGGCCAAGACCAAAGAGCTCTCCAAGGATGTCAGGGACAAGATTGTAGACCTACACAAGACTGGAATGGGCTACAAGACCATCGCCAAGCAGCTTGGTGAGAAGGTGACAACAGTTGGTGCGATTATTCGCAAATGGAAGAAACACGAATGAACTGTCAATCTCCCTCGGCCTGGGGCTCCATGCAAATGAGAACGGTGAGGAATCAGCCCAGAACTACACGGGAGGATCTTGTCAATGATCTCAAGGCAGCTGGGACCATAGTCACCAAGAAAACAATTGGTAACACACTACGCCGTGAAGGACTGAAATCCTGCAGCGCCCGCAAGGTCCCCCTGCTCAAGAAAGCACATATACATGCCCGTCTGAAGTTTGCCAATGAACATCTGAATGATTCAAAGGACAACTGGGTGAAAGTGTTGTGGTCAGATGAGACCAAAATGGAGCTCTTTGGCATCAACTCAACTCGCCGTGTTTGGAGGAGGAGGAATGCTGCCTATGACCCCAAGAACACCATCCCCACCGTCAAACATGGAGGTGGAAACATTATGCTTTGGGGGTGTTTTTCTGCTAAGGGGACAGGACAACTTCACCGCATCAAAGGGACGATGGACGAGGCCATGTACCATCAAATCTTGGGTGAGAACCTCCTTTCCTCAGCCAGGGCATTGAAAATGGGTCGTGGATGGGTATTCCAGCATGACAATGACCTCAAAACACACGGTCAAGGCAACAAAGGAGTGGCTCAAGAAGAAGCACATTAAGGTCCTGGAGTGGCCTAGCCAGTCTCCAGACCTTAAATCGCATAGAAAATCTGTGGAGGGAGCTGAAGGTTCGATTTGCCAAACGTCAGCCTCGAAACCTTAATGACTTGGAGAAGATCTGCAAAGAGGACTGGGACAAAATCCCTCCTGAGATGTGTGCAAACCTGGTGGCCAACTACAAGAAACGTCTGACCTCTGTGATTGCCAACAAGTGTTTTGCCACCAAGTACTAAATCATGTTTTGCAGAGGGGTCAAATACTTCTTTCCCTCATTAAAATGCAAATGAATTCATAACATTTTTGACATGCGTTTTTCTGGATTTTTTTGTTGTTATTCTGTCTCTCACTGTTCAAATAAACCTACCATTAAAATTATAGACTGATCATTCCTTTGTCAGTGGGCAAACATACAACATCAGCAGGGGATCAAATACTTTTCCCCCCTCACTGTAACACATTAGATGTGGTAAAAGATAATACAAAGAAAAAAACATGTTTTTCTGTATTTTTTTTTGTACCATCATCTTTGAAATGCAAGAGAAAGGCCATAATGTATTATGCCAGCCCAGGCGCAAATTATATTTTGGCCACAAGATGGCAGCAGTATACGTGCAAAGTTTAGACTTATCCAATGAACCATTGCATGCTGTTCAAAATGTTGTATCAAGACTTCCCAAAGGTGCCTAATTGGTTTATTAATACATTTTCAAGTTCATAACTGTGCACTCTCCACAAACAATGGCATGGTATTCTTTCACTGTAATAGCTACTGTAAATTGGACAGTGCAGTTAGATTAACAAGAATTTAAGCTTGCCAATATCAGATATGTCTATGTCCTGGGAAATTGTCTTGTTACTTACAACCTCATGCTAATCACATTAGCCTACATTAAGTTAACCGTCCCGCGGTCCTGTAGAGGCTAACACGGAACCCAATTTATTTTGTCCCACTACACCAAACACGATCACGACACGCAGGTTAAAATATCAAAACAAACTCTGAACCAATGACATTAATTTGGGGACAGGTCGAAAAGCATTAAACATTTATGGCAATTTAGCTAGTTAGCTTGCACTTGCTAGCTAATTTGTCCTATTTAGCTAGCTGGCTGTTGCTAGCTAATTTGTCCTGGGATATAAACATTAGGTTGTTATTTTACCTGAAATGCACAAGGTCCTCTACTCCGACAATTAATCCACACATAAAACGGTCAACCGACTCGTTTCTAGTCATCTCTCCTCCCTCCAGGCTTTTTCATCTTAGAATTTATATGGTGATTGGCATCTAATCCTTCATAGTATTACCACGACAACCGGCAACACAGTTCGTCTTTCAATCACCCATGTGGGCATAACCAATGAGGAGATGGCACGTGGGTATCTGCTTCTATAAACCAATGAGGAGATGGGAGAGGCAGGACTTGCAGCGCGATCTGCGTCAGAAATAGAAAGGACTTCTATTTTAGCCCTTGGCAACGCAGACGCTCGTTGATGCGCGCGAGCAGTGTGGGTGCAATAATTGACTAACATAGATTTCTAAATTTATTTTGCAACGTTCGTGCACGCGACGCGAGCGGTGTAGTCAGGGTATAAGTGTTATGTTTTCAAAATGCATATTGCTATTTGTAGGGTACCTACTGACTGTTCCATAACAAATAGTAACAGAGCGCATTATGTGATCATTTTGAAATAACTGGACTCTTGCAGTGCCAAGATCAGAATTCAACCATATAGTTTCCAAGTAACAGTCGTATTAGAAAGGAGAGCATCCAGTCCTGTGGAATACAGGAGGGCATCATTCAGAGTGCACACCAAGCTAGAGAGTAAAGCTATACGGTATTTACTGTTATTCAATGCAGTCTTTGTATGAGGACACTTAGACACAAAACAGGGCTTCTCCTGACATGTTCATCCACCAAGGGATCGTACACTGAACAAAAATATAAACACAACATGCAACCAATTCAAACATTTCACTGAGTTACAGATCATATAAGGAAATTAGTCAATTGAAATTAATTCATTAGGCCCTAATCTATGGATTTCACATGACTGGGAATACAGACATGCATCTGTTGGTCACAGATATCTTTAAAAAAATGTAGGGGTGTGGATTAGAAAACCAGTCCGTATCTGTTGTGACCACCATTTGCATCATTCAACACGACACATTTCCTTCGCATAGAGTTGATCAGGCTGTTGATTGTGTAATGTTGTCCCACTCCTCTTAAATGGTTGTGCTAAGTTGCTGGATATTGGTGGGAAATGGAAGACGTTGTCGATGCACTTCGTGATGTAGCCGGTGACTGAGGTGGTATACTCCTCAATGCCATTGGATAAATCCCGGTACATATTCCAGTCTGTGCTAGCAAAACAGTCCTGTAGCGTAGCATCCAAGTCATCTGACCCCTTCAGTATTGAGAGAGTCACTGGTACTTCCTGCTTTAGTTTTTGCTTGTAAGCAGGAATCAGGAGGATAGAATTATGGTCAGATTTGCCAAATGGAGGGCGAGGGAGAGCTTTGTATGCGTCTCTGTGTGTGGAGTAAAGGTGATCTATTGTTTTTTTTCCCTCTGGTTGCACATGTGACATGCTGGTAGAAATGAGGTAAAACGGATTTAAGTTTGCCTGCATTAAAGTCCCCGGGCATTAGGAGCACCGCTTCTGGATGAGCATTTTCTTGTTTGCTTATTGCCATATACAGCTCATTGAGTGCCGTCTTAGTGCTAGCATCGGTTTGTGGTGGTAAATAGATGGCTATGAAAAATATAGATGAAAACTCACTTGGTAGATAGTGTGGTCTACAGCTTATCATGAGGTACTCTACCTCAGGCGAGCAATACCTCGAGACTTCCTTAATATTAGACATTGCGCACCAGCTGTTATTGACAAATAGACACACACCACCACCCTTCGTCTTACCAGATGTAGCTGTTCTGTCCTGCCGATGCACGGAAAACCCAGCCAACTGTATATTATCCGTGTTGTTGTTCAGCCACGACTCGGTGAAAGATAAGATATTACAGTTTTTAATGTCCCGTAAGCTCATCCAGTTTATTCTCCAGTGATTGCACATTGGCCAATAGAACGGATGGTAGAGGCGGGTTACCCACTCGCCGATGAATTCTCACAAGGCTCCCGGATCTGCGCCCCCTGTATCTCCGTCTTTTCTTCATGCGAATGACAAGGATTTGGGCCTGGTCCGGGAGAAACAGTATATCTTTTGCGTCAGACTCATTAAGAAAACATCTTTGTCCAGTTCGAGGTGAGTAATCACTGTTTTGATATCCAGATGCTCTTTCGGTCATAAGAGACGGTAGCAGCAACATTATGTACATAATACGTTTCAAACAATGCCAAAAAACACACAAAATAGCACGATTGGTCAGTAACCCGTAAAACGGTGCCCCCTCTGGCCCCCTCCGGCGCCATTATCAGGATCTCGTCACGTTATCGCTGTGCATTCAAATTGCCATCGATAAAATGCATTTGTGTTCACTGTCCGTCGCTTATGCCTGCACATACCATAACCCCACCGCCACCATGGGGCACTTTGTTCACAACGTTGACATCAGCAAACCACTTGCCCACCTGACGCCATACACGCTGTCTGCCATCTGCCCGGGACAGTTGAAACTAGGATTCATCTGTGAAGAGCACACTTCTCCAGTGTGCAAGTGGCCACCGGAGGTGAGCACTTGCTCACTGAAGTCAGTTCTGACGCCGAACTGCAGTCCGGTCAAAACCCTGGTAAGGACGACGAGCACGCAGATGAGCTTCCCGAGACGGTTTCTGATAGGTTGTGCTATAGTTTCATCAGCTGTCCTGGTGGCTGGTCTCAGACGATCCCGCAGGTGAAGAAGCCGGATGTGGAGGTCCTGTGCTGGCGTAGTTACACTTGGTCTGTGGTTGTGAGGCCGGTTGGGCGTACTGCCAAATTCAATAAAAGGACGTTGGCGGCGGCTTGTGGTAGACAAATTAACATTAAATTCTCTGACAACAGCTCTGGTGGACAGTCCTGCAGTCAGCATTCCAATTGCATGCTCACTCAAAACTTGATATCTGTGGCATTATGTTGTGTGACAAAACTGCACATTTTAGAGTGGCCTTTTATTGTCCACAGCACAAGGTGCGCCGGTGTAATGGTCATGCTGTTTAATCAGCTTCTTGATATGCCACATCGCTTCTTGATATGCCACACCTGTCAGGTGGATGGATTATCTTGGCAAAGTTTAAATGCTTACTAACAGGAATGTAAACACATTTGTGCACATCATTTGAGAGAAATAAGCTTTTTGTGCATATAGAACATTTCTGGGATCTTTTATTTCAGCTCATGAAACATGGAACCAACACTTTACATTTTTGTTTATATTTTTGTTCAGTAGTTACATGACGGAGAGCTTGCTATGTGGCATTGAAGAATTCTCAGATTTTACAAACATTTTTGGTGGACCAATAAACATTTTCATAGCTTATATCACTTTTACCTGAAAAACAGGTAAACAATCATTGTTCAGCATAGTTTTGTTGAGGAATATGAAGAAACATCAAGTATAATAATCCTTCTTAAAAGGGCCCAAAACACACATGATCTACCAGTTTGTACTTCCCAGTTAACCAGCAGCCAAAGGAAACATATTTGTTTCCCCATAAAATACACAAGGAGACTTTGTAAAACAGTCAAACATTGGTATTTCCCCTGTCCCTCAAGTTGTTTCTCTGTAGATAATACAAAACATTGTCAATGTCAAGAAATTGCTTGTCATTTGGAATGATTCTGACAGGGAAGTGCGTTTAAATAATGTATGAATAATGCATTGTAGTTGGCTAGTTCTCAAAAAGCAGCATTGATTGTCAAACATCATTTAAAATGTCTCACTCAACTTCAGTCACAATGTTGAAGTTTCAAATATTCAAATGTGAAGAAGTACTGTCAGAAAAAAAAAGTTGGTTCTGGTGTTGCTTGTCACAAACATTGGCTAACCTTTGGCTTGAGTAGTATAACAAGCGTTCTTCTTGGCTAGTTATTTTCTTGTGTGACTTGACCACTTCCAATACATTCTCTTCCCTCTCTGATCCACCCTTGTTTTGACATTTCCACCCATTGTGCAACTAGAGGTGGACCCAAGTATAGACTTGAGTCCTTGTACCACACGCAACACACAAAATCAATAACATTATCAGGTCCACCTCTACAACTCAGCACCTCTTCAGCCCCACACCACCCCAAGGCACAGTCAGGGATCAGTCACTCAATCAGAACAGGTCAGAACAATACAATAGACCTCCACGGTCAACGTTATTGACATCCATCTATCCATCCCTCCTCATCCTCCCTCACATCCCTCTTGTCCTTCCTCTCTGATGTAGTGCAGTGACTTAGACCAAACATGGGCCCATCTGTCCCTGTGTACTGTGTTCCACCACCTCAAAACTCAATCTTAAACCAGCTCAAAACCAGCCCAGACCAGTTCAAACCGACTCAAACCAGCTCCCTGCACCTGAGGAGACACGCCTAGCACTACCAGCCATGGTAGACAGTACACATCACTGGCTGTGCAAGCTTTGATTGGAGTCAATAACACACATCCATCCTTCTATGGGCTACTTATTCTTGGCTTGGCTTTCAGAAGTTGCTCCCCCGTTGGATGCAGTGGGGGCATTGGCGGTTTCAGGTCGTGGTTTAGACTTAGGAGCGGAGTCTGGCTCCCAGAGGAAGAACTCGTGCAGGAGGGTGTTGACGCTCTCAGGACACTCCATCATCACCATGTGACTGCCCTCGTTGATTATCTTCAGGAAGGCCAGCAGCAAGATCTGAGAGGAGGTAGAGAGGTTAGATTAGGTTTAAAGAAAGGGTTAAAGTTGGCGTTAAAGGTTTCTCTCTCACCTCTGCCATGCGTTGATCCTCCTCCACGGGCACAAACTTGTCGTACATGCCGTGCACCAGTAGGATGGGCACAGTGATCTCTGCATGGTACACCTCGTCGCCCTCTGGCCAGTACTGGCCACTCATCATGGCACGCAGCACGAAGGAGGACACGTTGAAAGCATTGTTGTCTTTCAACAGCTGCTTCTCCTTCGCACCCTGATGGGCAAACCCAGCCCTGAGGGAGGCAGAGGAGAGAGTGAGTAGGATATAGGATATCATACTTGAATGTCATAGACGGCAAGATGTTTGTCTGTATGGGAGGGAAGACGCGCGCGCACACCCACACTCTCTCTCACTCTTACTTGAGAAAGCTCCAGGAGAGGCAGGGGGAGAGGCAGTGCAGGACGCAGGTGGGCAGGTTGAAGATGGAACAAAGGCTGGGCTCCAGGGCTGTGGGGCCTCCTCCGTTTATCATCACCATCTTGTGGACCTGGTCGGGGTACTCATGGGCCAGGAATGTACAGAATGACACACTGTACAAAGAGAGAGATGGAGAGAGTCTGGGAGAGCAAAAGGCAGAAAATACAATATGTAGTGTTTATAACTAACACACTTCTGTCTAACTCACCCATAAGAGTGTCCGATGAGAATGTTCCTTTTCCGTGCGTATCTCTTAAAGATGGCCCTCATGTCCTCGGCCAGGGCATAGAACGTGTATGCCGCCGCGATCTGGGGCGCCGAGCTCGCCCCGTGACCTACCAGATCTGGCACAATGACCTCATATCCCAGACGGAAGAAGAAGTCCAGCTGACTGCCCCAGATGTCCAGAGAGCCGCCCACACCGTGCACAAAGAACAGTGCCACGTCCGCATGTGTCCCCTTACACGATGTGATCTTCCTCTCGCTGTCGATCACCACTGTGCGCTTGGGCTTCCGCCGTCGCTTCCGGGGCTGCTGGGTCAGATCTGGGGCTAATCTGAGGATCGGGGCTGGAGCTGTTGCCGTTCCCCCTGCCCCACTTCCCCCTGTCCCAACCACTGACCCTGTCTTGTCCACTTTGGTGTCAGGATTGGGAGTTGGATTGGAAGGTGGGTCTGCGAGCTCTACCTCTACTGTACAGTTGGGTTCTGCTTCTCCGTTCGGAGCATGTAACAGCTCCTGTCTCACCGCATCCCCCAGGTTTTCTATCAGTAGCTGTCCGTTACGATACACTGTGATCTTCCTCTTGCAGTGGACGCTTCCCCCTGGCCCGCTGGGCTCTTCCTCCACCTCCCGCTCCGGGATGACGTGTCGGACCCTCAGGACGCGACCCGGTTTGACCTCCACAAACTCGTAGCCGTCAGCGGGTTCTGAGGTTTCTATGGGAACCACAACGTTTGCCGACTTCCCCGTCAGGCAGCAGAGGAGGCCGTCCATTAAGGTGGTCAGCATGGCTGCCCCTGGATGTTCACACACATAGACATAAACATGAGTCAATTGCATATGAATAATGAAGGCAATAACCGTGTCTGACGATACATAGGCGGCTCTTTCACTATACATATATAAGGCAACACGCACCCACTAACAGCATCCACACACAAACACATGCTGCTAGGATAATCCCTATTCTAAAGCCGTTAGGGGTAAGGTTAGACTATGTGAACAGAGTCCACTCTTAGAATTCCAGCACAACAGAATAATGAGCGCATAATATATCAGGAATGGGAGAGGAACTCCTTTGACACGTTGGTGACTAGTTAAAACCACAGAAACTTGACCATTTTCCTTCAGACGTGGCTCATAAATAGGCTCTCCTATCAAGCCTCTTCCCCTAGTGAGGCCTTAGAAGTATTAATAGGAAGGGGGGACAGTAATAGCCCATGGTTGAATTAAAGCCGGCGACAGTGTGCCCATGTGTGCCCCCTGTGTCTTCCAGAATTATTACAGTTCATAGGACCCAAGGCCTGGGGTGAATATTGTTGAGGCTACAAATCAGGAACATGTGTGTTTGTTTTGATAAGCAAAGTAAATGACAAACTTTGCATTTCATTGCTGATGCTGTTTTCCAACTACTGTTTTTTTTAGAATACTTAAACAATGGTTCTGTGATTTTCGGGCTGTTAAAATCTGATTATGGGATGGGGAATTTGGGAGTGGGACTGCTCTGAATGAAGCGAAGATGACATGCATTCACAGATGTTGCCCACACAAACATAATCTGGCTCAGGACAGCCCTTGTAAAGGGATTGGGTGTGGCTCTTCTTTAAGATCCATTTAATTCAAATAAACTATTCTGAGTGGGCAGCATCTTGGCTTTTAACATAGACTTGTTACACTGTTTTCACATATTGACAAACAACTGACAAAATGTTCCTGACAAAAGAACAAAACAATCAATCAGACCAAACCAGATCGTTACAACTACTGATATTTATTCACACTGTCCTCTCGCTGTGTTCCTGATGTATTATTTCCTGAGCAGCGACTTAAGATAAGTGTTATTTATTTATTTATTTATCAGACTAGGGATTACACCCCTTTCTTACTCTCCCTCCAGACACACTGCAATATGTTTGTCTATCTATCCTTTCTAAAAAAAAAAAAAATGTGGTTCTCCATAAACAATTCTTTCAACTTTTGTGTTTGCAATAGAATATAATAGGCCGGAGATGTCTTTTCTTTTGTGGTTTGATGTTGGAACCAGACTTTCTCTTTGTACAACTGCAGACTTTTCAACCTCAGCCCCACTGCTCACTGTGGTTGGATGAGGATTATAGTAACAATGTAGCATATAACTCTGCGCCTCTTGTTTTCTCTCCTTTTCACCCCTCTCTTTTGCTTACTTGCACATCCTCAGCCCACACAGTGTTCTGTGGTGCTGTGTGTTTTGTGATAGCTGTAGGCCTTGATGTCTGACACATCAGGTTTGAACTATTGAAAAACGTGTCCCTCGACTACTGTGGCGTGGCCCTCCATTTTCTCTCAGTGTAGATTCTGACAGGGGCATGGCCAGCATGTAAAGACCCTGTCCTGTGTTTAAAAGGTAAACCTCTTATAGGCTACCTAACTTACTGGTGTGTATATATATATATATACACATACATACATACATACATACATACATACATACATATATATATACACATACATACATACATACATACATACATACATATATATATATATATATACACACATATATATACATACATATATACATACATACATACACATATATATATATATATACATATATATACATACATATACATATATATATCTCAGACATCAAGGCCTACATCAAGGCCTATATATACATATATATAAAAAAATAGCTTACTGTATTTCTACAATCACAGACCATACACCTTACTGTTAATAAGTAGTCCATTTCAGGTGCCATTTTAGGTAGAAAACTGATACACATTGCGTCCCCCTCCATAAATGACTGCCTTTAAACCACACCTATCCCTCCTTTTCATAGCAGTCTCCCTCAGTGTTCATCTGCTGTATATATTATTCAATAACCAGGAGTATAGATGCTATAGGTTTAAATTATTCATCATTCCAGTGATGCCTAAAAACAGACTCAGTGTCTCGTCACAACACACTGACTGACAAATCACTGAGTGGGACCTCTCACATTATCGCCACAAACTGCAACCGTGGGCTTATTTGTGGTGTGGCACACAACGGTTTTACATCTCTCATACTCCAACTATTTTATTCATTTTGCTAATGTTGACATCATTCATATGTGGTCTTATCTGAATAATAAGGATTCGAAGGCGCTGCCACCCACTTTCTTGGCCAATAACGCTGTTATGATGTTATCAGCATAACACGACACTGGCTACAAATAGCAGAAGTCCCACACACATTCTTAGTGTGCACACTCATTAAAATCCCCCCGCTGTCTACCCACTGAGGAACAAGAGTGTAACTTTTTTTTGGCAACTACAAACAATTTCAGCAATTGGGTCAAAATCTCTGGTCCATACGCAAATTTAGTCAAGCCTTCAAATTGGCTGGTAATATCTGCAAGGCTAGCAGTAGCAACACACAGACTTCCTGCCAACGGCGTAGCTAAAACAGTGTTACATAATCCCAGATCAAAGGGTAGTCAACTCTGCGTAGGGATTGGCGCTTAGAAAAGAGCAGATAGCATCAGATGGATTAAAACACATTATGGCCTGTGCTGACAGTCTCGGGCCTGCTAAGGGTCAACAAACACTAACAATAATCCTTCTTCTTCTTCTTCTAGGTGTGACTACAGGCATGCTTCTGTTCTGCACGATGCAAAGTGGCATCCTTAATATATCAATGTCACAATATTATGTGATTGTATGTAGTTCTGTCCTTCAGCTATTAATGTTATGTATGGTGTCATGTTTTGTGTGGACCCCAGGAAGAGTAGCTGCAGCTTTGGGGATCCTAACAAAATAATAAATACTAACAATGGCTCCAACTTCTGTGGATGAGTGTCAGGACAATTGATTTGTTGGCTCATGGTGAGAGTCATAATCATGCGATGTGCATAGGCTACATGGGATCAATCGGTACTTTAAAAATGGTGTTGAAATCTGACGCTAAGCGGACTCTAAATTCACGTATACGTACATGTTGTATATTCTGTACTAAATCAGAGGCGAGACCAGCCACGAGAAAAGTCTCTGAGGAGTTGATCAAAATCAGCGCCTATTTGGTACTAAAAACACAATCATTTCTAAACGCTGCTGAGAATGTGTTCATTATCCTCCAATGGACTGGTGTCAGCTGGAGGATCCAATCAATATCAGCTACTTTACAAGGCAAAACATCACATGACCCATCACTTGTTGACATCTTCAAATCAATACACAGGATAGGTGCTTTGTCTTGAATCCAAGCTTATTTTGAAAACCTCAACCAGTACAATATAATCTCAGGAATATCATGCAATAAGTGGGCTGTGCAAAGGACAAATCCTATCAGGGCTCTCATGAATCACATGTCAATAATTAGGTCATATCACAACTGAAATGAATCTAATATCATTTATTGTTATTAGTTGGATACAACAATATATATACACTTTGTTGCCCATCTAATAAATGAGGTAGTTTATTTGCAACTGTTCCGTTTACTATAGGTCCCCTTCCATAGAATGGAAAACAACAAAGCGTGCGCACTGCCTTTTATTTCTGAATGGATCACTGACAAACGTCTGATGCAGCAAATATACAGCAAACGCCAGAATGTTTTTCATCTTTTGTTCACCAATTTTCAAGATGCATTAGATCAGCCATACCACTTTACGCACAAGTAATACCACATCCCCATTTTGGTATTTGATTTAGGCTAATTCAATTCTGAGAATTGGTTATGCAACAGCTTTAGTGTGTCTCCCTAATTTCCCGGTGCGTTCTCTTTTTGCCTTCTGTTGACACGAAATACAATTATAATCATACATCAGGCTTCATTCATATTCTCAACAACGAAGAATCTTACCTTATTATTGTCGAAGTCCACTGGGGTAAAATTGTTAGATAATACGCTTCTTTCTCGGTATACTGCGTCTTGGAAGCAGGCGCGCTATAATCTGTTGCAGCCAATCCAATAATCTAATCTAATTGGAGTCAGCAGCACTGTTCTCAACCTCAACATTCCTACCCGTTAGTTTACCTGATAAGCTACTAAAAATGAAAACCAAGGTGCATTATCAATTCCATTGCCTGTTGGCGTGCCCGTGGGCGCATAGTGGATGCGCACGCCATGTGTCTATCTACATGTGCAGGTTTTTAATCCATTGTAAAGCGCACGGTTCACTCTTTTCTAACTGTTCCCTGGTCCTGTAACTGCCTCTCTGAAACCTGGTCTCAGAGCAAAACGTATTATATTTTACTAAAATCCGGGTCATTTAGTATGAAATGTTACTTTACATTAGGTTACATTACATTGGCCCTAGCAATGTAATAACGGTAGTAAAATATATGAATTGTAGGATGTATAGTATCCTAAATCTTGATCGCATTTTACCTGTTTAGTATGATACATTACGTTTGACTGTTTTAGTATGATATCGTTTGAGAGCTTTAGTATGATATGCTATGTTAGGTTAAGGTTAGGAGTTAGGTTAAAGGGTTAAGATTAGGGTTAAGGTTAGGGGAAGGGTTAGCTAACATGCTAAGTAGTTGCATAGTAGCGAAACAGTAGAAAGTAGGTGAAAAGTTGCTAATTATCTAAAATACTAAAGTTGTCCGTGATGAGATTTGAACACGCAACCCTTGGGTTCCTAAACTATCGCATTAAACAGCAACCCAACCCACCACCCTCCAGATTGCAAGACATTTGCGTTAAATGTCCACCCCACCCACCACCCTCTTTTCATTTTTGACTTAAGTAACTAACCAAACGTAACATATCATACTAATTTGAGCAGGGTTGGGTAGGTTACTTTCTAAATGTAATCTGTTAGTTACTAGTTACCTGTCCAATATTGTAATCAGTAGCATAATTTTGGGATTACCCAAACGCAGTAATGTAATCTGATTAAATTCAGTTACTTTTAGATTACTTTCCCCTTAGCGGGCTTTAAAGAAGACAGATAATAATACCAATTGAATGACATCTAGCTTTTACGCTACTGCTACTCTCTGTTCATCATATATGCATAGTCACTTTAACCATATCTACATGTACATACTACCTCAATCAGCCTGACTAACCGGTGTTTGTATGTAGCCTCGATACTTTTATAGCCTCGCTACTGTATATAGCCTGTCTTTTTACTGTTGTTTTATTTCTTTACCTATTGTTCACCTAATACCTTTTTTGCACTATTGTTTAGAGCCAGTAAGTAAGCATTTCACTGTAAGGTCTACACCTGTTGTATTCGGCGCACGTGACAAATAAACTTTGATTTGATTATTGCAAGATCAATCAATGTTAGAGTTTAGATAACTAGCCATAAATGGGTGTTGCATTTTACTTTATGGGTTGGTTATGTAGACTTCTTCTAACTCATTGCTTTCCACTAAAGATAATATGATTAGGTTATATCTTTACATTAAAAACCAAAATCTGTCAGATTTCCAGTCATTCCAATTAATTGAATACCCCTTGATCTTCAAGAATAGGATTTGGGAATATGGAAGTATAGATTAGCAAAATTATTTTACCTGAACATAACCCAAAAACTAAGGATTTATTAGCCTACTCTGTTGTTTAAGATTTTGTTGTCATGGAGGACCGATTGGACTCATTGCTTCAAGTTGAAAAAGAAATGCTGCTCTCATGGAATGGCATGCTTTGAGCACTACCGAAAAGTGCTATTTGCATGTGAAAAATGTATGCCATATACTGCATTTGCCATAGGCCTATTGTTTAAGTTTTTGTTGGTGACCCTTTGATATCTCTATAATTTGCAGGTGTTTAAAGGGCAAATCCACAGTTGAAACAATAACAAAGCTGTTAAAAGATGAGGGATGGGCCTGGAGAAATGTAACCACTTTCAGATTAATAAACAGCTATGGATGCAAAGACTGACACTCTATTATATCAAAAGTATTGTTTTAAACATATTTTCAGGCTACACAGTGTTTATTTACATTTACAATGTTTACAAACATGGGAGAGAAAAAAAGCTTATATTTTGGATTCTCATGGGTGTGACAGTTGAACTAAACTCATGATCTGATTAGGATTTCTTTTAGTCCTAATTTGGACTAATCTTCCAAGAGTCCTTAAATATAAAAAATTAAATGTATAATCCAATCACATTTTCACATAACACACTGTTACAAATAACAGACATAATACACTGACATATTGACCAGATAAATACTCTGACAGTCTGAAAATATAGATTGGTTCCTTCATCTACCATAGTCCTGCACAACCTTCAAAGTACTGTATTTAAAATGGTTCTAAAGTATTGTTTGAATTAATAAAAGGTTTCTGGTTTGCTCAGATAAATTATAAAATGTCTTTATTGCTCTGAATCTAAAATGTTTTTTTTTTTTGCCTCTCTCTTTTCTGCTGGAATTACACATAGATGGTGGACAATCTATTCCTAGTATTGACTGAATGTCTGTCTCTTATCAACTGAATACCGTTGTGAATGGAGTTTGGCCGTTTTAAATGGTGTACATTGAAATAAAATAAATGTTTTTTTCAATTATCTTGTTGATTGATGACCACCCAAGAGTATTGTACATGACTAAAACACAATAACCATATCTCCACCTTAAAACAATCATTACTGATTTATTCTGTGCAATTTGCAGCCTCCTAAATATTACTTGATGATGCATTTCCCCAGACCACAGAAAAACAGTTAATCTGACTCCCAATTAATGCTTGGGTTGTTTGCTTAAGAATCTTTCCTGGTAAATATTTAGCTATCCTTCTGATCATGCATGCAGTTATATATATTTTTTTACATAGATTAGTAATTTAGATAACGAATTTGTACTCCCCTGTGGTGGATGAATCAGAATTAGTTGGGTAACATAGATAATTAAGATGTTTTATTAGTATAATATGCTTATGTGAGATACTTGTCATTAGAAAGTGTCCTTTGGACTCTGGTGTCTTTCAGTTGAACGTTTCCCCTTAGCTGGGGCTCAGTCACTTGGGGCCCAGAGAGGGGAGAGGTCAGACTTGTTTTTTACATGTCTTTGTTGCTATGCAGAATATCAGCAAGAGAGGACAGAATGAAATATTGTCTTCATATGTGAATGTCTCTTTACCTATTCTTAAACCATGTGAAGGGATGGCGTGATTAATGGGGAACCAATTATTTGTCTCCACAATGTCTGTGCGCAGGTCACTCCCCTCAGTGAGCTTGTCCAGGAGTGGGGTCAAGAGGGGGTTTGCTTGAGATGGGAGTATCTAGAGTTGACAATTGATATATGCCATTGGATGAAATGGTGTTTTTGTTCTATGAAGTACCAGGGACGAGATTAGAACCTCGTCATTAGGGACCAAACTGAACGATAATTTATAGCGAATGCTATCTGGCTGTAGATACTCCTCTCTAAATCAAATCAAATCAAATTTATTTATATAGCCCTTCAGCTGAAATCTCAAAGTGCTGTACAGAAACCCAGCCTAAAACCCCAAACAGCAAGCAATGCATGTGAAAGAAGCACGGTGGCTGGGAAAAACTCCCTAGGAAAAACTCCTGAGAAAGGCCAAAAACCTAGGAAGAAACCTAGAGAGGAACCAGGCTATGAGGGGTGGCCAGTCCTCTTCTGGCTGTGCCGGGTGGATATTATAACAGAACATGGTCAAGATGTTAAAATGTTCGTAAATGACCAGCATGGTCAAATAATAATAATCATAGTAATTGTCGAGGGTGCAACAAGCACGTCCGGTGAAACAGGTCAGGGTTCCGTAGCCGCAGGCAGAACAGTTGAAACTGGAGCAGCAGCATGGCCAGGTGGACTGGGGACAGCAAGGAGTCATCATGCCAGGTAGTCCTGAGGCATGGTCCTAGGGCTCAGGTCCTCCGAGAGAAAGAAAGAAAGAGAGAAGAGAGAAAAAGTAAACAGTCTTTCTTTGTGAACCGTTCCTAACTATCTGTGGTTTGTCATGTCAAAAGGGGGTGGATCTTGCTATAAAGATCTCAGTAGCCATTGTGTTGAAATCTTCCTGGTTCATTCGAGAGAGTGCATTATTGAAGGTCAAAGATGCTTTTGCAAAAGTATCTTAAGTATTAAAGATGTAGTTAACTCGGACTGGTGTGTTTAACTCTCCTCATTTGGTAATGCAGAAATTAGCCACCACACCCCCCATACTTAACCACACCACATGTTATATTTCAATTTCCTGGTGGAACAGACCAACATAACTTTTCTTAACGTTCAAAACAAGTTTGTTCCGGCAAACCCACTCCCTGATATTTCCCAGATCTACCTGTTGAACAGATTGCCGTGTTGTATAAATTGTAGTATCATCTGCAAATACATTAGCTTGAGTTTTAGATAAGGCATAAGGAAGATCGTTGGTATACACTACCGGTCCAAAGTTTTAGAACACCTACTCATTCAAGGGTTTTTCTTTATTTTTACTATTTTGTACATTGTAGAATAATAGTGAAGACATCAAAACTATGAAATCAAACATATGGAATCATGTAGTAACAAAAAGTAGTAACAAAAATATATTTTAGTAACAAAAAAGTTACTAATTAATTTTAGTAACAAAAAGTAGTAACAAAAATATATTTTAAATATACTTCAAATAGCTACCCTTTGCCTTGATGACAGCTTTGCACACTCTTGACATTCTCTCAACCAGCTTCACCTGGAATGCTTTTCCAACAGTCTTGAAGGAGTTCCCACATATGCTGAGCACTTGTTGGCTGCTTTTCCTTCACTCTGTGGTCAAACTCATCCCAAACCATCTCAATTTGCTTGAGGTCAGGGGATTGTGGAGGCCAGGTCATCTGATGCAGCACTCCATCACTCTCCTTCTTGGTCAAATAGCCCTTACACAGCCTGGAGGTGTGATGGATCATTGTCCTGTTGAAAAACAAATAATATCCCATCTGGTTTGTGCTTAGTGGAACTGGCATATCGCTGCAGAATGCTGTGGTAGCCATGCTGGTTAAGTGTGCCTTGATTTCTAAATTAATCACAGACAGTGTTGCCAGAAAAGCACCCCCACACTATAACAAAAAATAAATAAAAAAATAAAAATAACACCTCCTCCTCCTCCATGCTTTACTGTGGAAAATACACATGCAGAGATCAACCGATCATCCACACCGCATCTCAAAAAGGCACAGCGGTTGAAACTAAAAATGTCCAATTTGTACTCCAGACCAAAGGACAAATTTCCACCGGTCTAATGTCCATTGCTCGTGTTTCTAGGCCCAAGCAAGTCTCTTCTTCTTATTGGTGTCCTTTAGTAGTGGTTTCTTTGCTGCAATTCTACCATGAAGGCCTGATTCACACAGTCTCCTCTGAACAGTTGACATTGAGATGTGTCTGTTACTTGAACTCTGTGAAGCATTTATTTGGGCTGTAATTTCTGAGGCTGGAAACTCTAATTAACTTATTCTCTGCAGCAGAGGTAACTCTGGGACTTCCATTCCTGTGGCGGTCCTCATGAGAGCCAGTTTCATCATAGCGCTTGATGGTTTTTGCGACTGCACTTGAAGAAACTTTAAAAGTTCTTGAAATTTTCCGGACCGACTGACCTTCATCTCTTAAAGTAATGATGGACTGTAATTTCTCTTTGCGTACTTGAGCCGTTCTTGCCATAATATGGACTTGGTCTTTTACCAAATAGGGCTATCTTCTGTATACCACTCCTACCTTGTCACAACACAACTGATTGGGTAAAACGCATTAAGAATGAAAGAAATTCCACAAATTAACTTTTAAAAAGGCACACCTGTTAATTGAAATGCCTTCCAGGTGACTACCTCATGAAGCTGGTTGAGATAATGCCAAGAGTGTGCAAAGCTGTCATTAAGGTGGCTATTTGAAGAAAATATATTTTGATTTGTTTGACACCTTTTTGGTTACTACATGATTCCATATGTGTTATTTCATAGTTTTGATGTCTTCACTATTATTCTACAATGTAAAATACAGTAAAAATAAAGAAAAACCCTTGAATGAGTAGGTGTTCTAAAACTTTGACCAGTGGTGTATCTGAGGAATACGTAAGATATACTATTCTATGTACAGCAATAGTTGAATTAGGATGGCCTTGACTAGAATACAATATATCCATATGAAAATGGGTAAAACAGTATGTAAACATTATTAAAGTGACCAGTGTTCCATGTCTATGTACATAGGGCAGCAGCCTCTAAGTTGCAGGGTTGATTAACTGGGTGGTAGCCGGCTAGTGACAGTGACTAAGTTCAGGCCAGGGTACTGGGTGAAGGCCAACTAGTGGGGAATATTTAACTGTCTGATGTCCTTGAGATTGAAATATAGTTTCTGTCTCTCTGTCCGAGCTTTGATGCACCTGTACTGACCTCTGCCTTCTGGATGATAGCGGGGTGAACAGGCCGTGGCCCAGGTGGCTGAGGTCCTTGATGATCTTCTAGGCTTTCCTGTGACACTGGGTGCTGTAAATGTCCTGGAGGGCAGGCAGTGTGCCCTCGGTGATGAGTTGGGCAGACAGGACCACCCTCTGGAGAGCCCTGCAGTTGCGGACGGTGCAGTTGTCGTACCTGGCCGTGATACAGCACAACAGGATTATCTCAAAGGTGCATATTTAGAAGTTTGTGAGGGCCAAGCCGCATTTCTTCATCCTCCTGAGGTTGAAGAAGCACTATTGTGCCTTCTTCACCACACTGACTGTGTGGGTGGACCATTTCAGATTGTCATTGATGTGTACGCCACGGAACTTGAAGCTTTTCTCCTTCTCCACTGCGGCCTGTTGATGTGGATGGGGGCGTTCTACCTCTGCTGTCTCCTGAAGTCCACGATCAGCTCCTTCATTTTGTTGACATTGAGGGAGAGCTTATTTTCCTGGCACCACTCCGCCAGGGCCCTCACCTCTCGTCGTTGTTGGTAATCAGGCCTACCACAGTTGTGTCATCTGCAAACTTGACGGATGAGTTGGAGGTGTGGGTGGCCACGCAGTCATGGGTGAACAGGGAGTAAAGCATGAGTGGGCTGAGCACTCACCCTTGTGGGGCCCCTGTGTTGAGGATCAGTGTAGTGGAAGGTGTTGTTGCCTACCTTCCCCACCTGGGGTTGGCCCGTCAGGAAGTCCAGGACCCAGTTGTGCACAGGGTGGGGTTCAGACCCAGGGCCCCGAACTTAATGATGAGCTTGGAGGGTACTATGATGTTGAAGGCTGAGCTGTAGTCGACAGCATTCTTACATAGATATTCTTCTTGTCTAGATGGGTTAGGGCAGTGTGCAGTGCGATGGCGAATACATCATTCGTGGATTTATTGGGGCAGTATGCAAATTCCAGTGGGTCTAGGGTGTTGGGTAAGGTGGAGGTGATATGATCCTTAACTAGCCTCTCAAAGCACTTCATGATGACAGAAGTAGTGAGTGCTACGGGGCTATAGCCATTTAGTTCAGATACCTTCACTTTCTTGGGTACAGGAACCAAGTGGGGATAGCAGACTGGGTTGGGAGAGATTGAATATGTCCGTAAACACTCCAGCCAGCTGGTCTGTGCATGCTCAGTGGACGCGGCTAGGGAGGCCGTCTGGGCCGGCAGCCTTGCGAGGGTTAACACGTTTGAATGTCTTACTCACGTCGGCCATGGAGAACGAGAGCTCGTAGTCTTCGGGAGCGGCCTGCGTTAGCAGAACTTTGTTATCCTCAACGCCGTCCGCGACGTGGCTGGTTTTCCCTTTGTAATCCGTGATTGCCTGCCACATATGTCTCGTGCCTGAGCCGTTGAATTGCGACTCCACTGTGTCTCTGTACTGACGTTTTGCCTGTTTGATTGCCTTACGGAGGGCATTACTGAACTATTTGTATTCAACCATATTCCCAGTCACCTTGCTGGAGGTTAAATACAGTGGTTCGTGCTTTCAGTTTTGAGAAAATGCTGCCATTTATCCACGTTTTTTGTTGTTGGTGTGGATAGGTTTTAATCGTCACAGTGGGAACGACATCCCCTATACACTTCCTGATGAACTCAGTCACTGTGTCAGTGTATACGTCAATGTTATTCTCAGAGGCAACCCGGAACATATCCTAGTCCGCGTGATCAAAACAATGTTGAAGCATGGATTACAATTGGTCAGACCAGCATTGAATATACCTTAGCACGGGTACTTCTTGTTTGAGTTTCTGCCTACAGTGGGGGGAAAAAGTATTTGATCCCCTGCTGATTTTGTACGTTTGCCCACTGATAAAGAAAGGATCAGTCTATAATTTTAATGGTAGGTTTATTTGAACAGTGAGAGACAGAATAACAACAACAACAGCTACTACCTCTGATCTGGCAGACTCACTAAACACAAAATTAATCATTAGTCTGTAAATTATGTCTGACTGCTGAAGTGTGCCCCTGGCTATCCGTAAATGTTAAAAACAAGAAAATTGTGACATCTGGGTTGCTTAATATAAGGAATTTGAAATTATTTATACTTTTACTTTTGATACGCAAGTATATATTAGCGATTACATTTACTTTTGATACTTAAGTATATTTAAAACCAAATACTTTTACTCAAGTAGTATTTTACTGGGTGACTTTCACTTTTACTTGAGTCATTTTTCTTTGAAGGCATCGCATCTTTACTTTTACTCAAGTATGACAATTGGGTACTTTTTCCACCACTGTATATACGCATATAAAGACATAAACATCCAGGGCCAGTTTCCCGGACATAGACCAGTCCCAGCCCCAGTCAGAAAAAGCATACCGTGAGAAGGTTTCCAGTGAGAGTGCTTCCCAGCCCAAGACCGGGACAAATCCATGTCCTGGAGACGGGCCTCAGGCACCCACACATCAACCCTCTCAGTTATTAGAAAAGGTGAGCTAAAATCAGGCCAGCAATTGCATCCCACATCTCATTACCACGTGAATAAATGCCATTCAAATTACAAGGTTTTTTTCCAACATACAGTACCAGTAAAAAGTTTGGACACACCTACTCATTCCAGGGTTTTTCTTTATTTTTACTATTTTCTTCATTGGACAATAATAGTGAAGACATCAACACTATGAAATAACACATATGGAATCATGTAGTAAACAAAAAAGTGTTAAATAAATCTATTTTATATTTGAGATTCTTCAAAGTAGCCACCCTTTGCCTTGACAGCTTTGCACACTCTCGGCATTTTCTCAACCAGCTTCATGAGGTAGTCACCTGGAATGCATTTCAATTAACAAATGTGCCTTGTTAAAAGTTAATTTGTGGAATTTCTTTCCATCTTAATGCGTTTGAGCCAGTCAGTTGTGTTGTGACAAGGTAGGGGTGGTATACAGAAGATAGCCCTATTTGATAAAAGACCAAGTTCATATTATGGCAAGAACAGCTCAAATAAGCAAAGAGAAACGACAGTACATCGTTACTTTAAAACATGAAGGTCAGTCAATCCGAAAAATTTCAAGTACAGTCGCAAAAACCATCAAGCGCTCTGATGGAACTGGCTCTCATGAGGACTGCCACAGGAAAGGAAGACCCTGAGTTACCTCTGTTGCAGAGGATAAGTTCATCAGTGTTACCAGCAACAGAAATGGCAGCCCAAATAAACGCTCCACAGAGTTCAAGTAACAGACACATCTCAACATCAACTGTTCAGAGGAGATGCGTGAATCAGGCCTTCATGGTAGAATTGTTGCAAAGAAACCACTACTAAAGGACACCAATAATAAGAAGACTTGCGTGGGCCAAGAAACACGAGCAATGGACATTAGACTGGTGGAAATCTGTCCTTTGGTCTGATGAGTCCAAATT
Source organism: Salmo trutta (assembly GCF_901001165.1). Lineage (NCBI taxonomy): Eukaryota > Metazoa > Chordata > Actinopteri > Salmoniformes > Salmonidae > Salmo > Salmo trutta. The sequence goes on along the minus strand of NC_042960.1, from coordinate 27,372,943 downwards.
TGAGGTCTTTGGTTCCAACTGCCATGTCCTTGTGAGATGCAGAGTAGGTGAACGGATGATCTCTGCATGTGTGGTTCCCACCATGCAGCATGGAGGAGGTGTGATGGTGTGGGGGTAGAATTCAAAGCACACTTAACCAGCATGGTTACCACAGCATTCTGCAGCAATACACCATCCCATGTGGTTTGTGCTTACTGGGACTATCATTTGTTTTCAACAGCACCAACATACCTCCAGGCTGTGTAAGGGCTATTTGACCAAGAAGGAGAGTGATGGAGTGCTGCATCAGATGACCTGGCCTCCACAATCACCCGACCTCAACCCAATTGAGATGGATGGAGATGAGTTAGACCGCAGAGTGAAGGAAAAGCAGCCAACAAGTGCTCAGCATATGTGGGAACTACTTCAAGATAGTTGTAAAAGCATTCAAGGTGAAGCTGGTTGAGAGAATGCCAAGAGTGTGCAAAGCTATCATCAAGGCAAAGGGTAGCTACTCTGAAGAATCTCAAATATATTTTGATTTGTTTAACACTTTTTTGGTTACTAAATGATTCCATATGTGCTATTTCATAGTGTTGATGTCTTCACTATTATTCTACGATGTATAAAATAGTAAAAATAAAGAAAAACCCTTGAATGAGTAGGTGTGTCTAAACTTTTGACTGGTACTGTACGTGTCAAGGTAAGTTCTGATACAAATTTCCTCTGACACAACATCAATGTACATCCAATTCAATGGAAGGAGACATTTAGCACACATACACGCAAGTGAGATCAACTTATTTTGTTTTATATCTCCTTGGACGTTTCCAAGATGATTCAATAAACATTTCACTGGGTCCAAAGGGACTGATATTCTGGTAATGGCTGAAACTGGTTTCAATACCATGGACCAATATCAGGTTAGGGCATTTCCAGATATATGTATAAATTGTCCATTGCGAGGGTACCTTGCATTAAATGCCAAATAGTATTTCTGAATATCAGGAAGGCCCAGGCCACCTCTTGAGCAGAAGAACTTGAGCAGAAGAACTTCCTGAATAAAGTATTGAACCTCCAGCTAACATTCCTAAATATTCGGAAATAACTAACTTTTTTTTTTTTTTTGAAAGATAAGCTTGAACTGTGCTCGGTGTAGGCTAAATTGACTCAACAACAAAATACACATATCTAAGTTTATCTTTCTTAATTATCCAGAAAATCTATTATTTCTGGGTTGTTTATTGAAGTTAGCTGGCTAACTCATTGATGCTGCTTTGTAGTATACCCCTCTGCTCTGTGAATTAATGAACCCAGCTGTCTCCATGGAGATGGCAGCCTACACACGATACATTGGGAACAGTGTTCACCTCCTAGCAGACACACTGCTGATACAGGGGGAATGTAACCTCTTCATGGATAAACAGTTTCTGAAAAGTACAATTTCAGTAAAAACAGCTAAGTTGTTTCCATTTACAATGGAAAACATTTGCAATTGTAACTGATAAAGCCAATAAATCCCATTGGTTTCCAAACAAGTCTAACAGGAAAATGCAAACTCCCAAAATCTTCCTCTCTCCCTATCCTCCTCAAGCTGACAACCGCTGCTGATGTGGTTTCTATTAGTTTTGTTGCTAAGAAACAGTTACCAAGGGTCCAGGTGCCAGAGAGGTGAGACAAGGCAGACTTCCATACATCAGCGGTCACTCAGAGACAGATGTAAGATACCCTGATGATGGCCGATATTCACAGCTGTGTTTCACATAGGCTTACCACAAAAATAATCAAACAGAGCAGCAACATAGGTCTCAAATAAAGTTTAGAAATTCGCTGCAATTATCTTGCGAAGATATTCTGTGATAGGCCTATATCAATTTATTCATACAGCATCAATGCACTAGTGAGAAAGAACTGGTAGGTGAAAGCAAATTCCACAAAGTCTGCATTTATGTTATAGATCAATGAGAGGAGACTATTGAGATGCATCACTTCCATCCCTACCTGCCCATTTGTCAACCTATCCCTGGTTTTGGAGTGGGGCTAAATAATTATAGCCAGGAATGGAGAGCCCTGCTCTACGTGACCTGAGGTCATCCTCACAGGTTCTGTCACTCTCCTCTTCTCCCTCCTGCCCCAGACTGTAATCTCAGCCAACCACCCACAGTTAATATCATCCAAATTATAATCCTACCTGACTTCCAAAGGAATATGAAGAAATGTAGGATGGGACCTGCAGGACTTTTTGCAACATTCAACATAAAAAAAACTCAATTAGGCTTTGGAAAGATCTAAGGGCAGGTCTGTTTGTGACAGCCCTTTCACAGACTCGTTCACAAGCAGACAACCAACCATTCCACTACAGGAGTATCCCCAGCATCCTTCAGGCTGGGATAAGCTTCCAGGGTAACCCTCCATTTTACAGCCTGTTAATAGGTAAATACATAGTAGCAAAAATGAAATATGTACTAACAATTTAGTCTTAAACATAGTTACTAGGAACCAAGCAAGTAAGTACTACATATTTAGTATAGGTAAGTACAAGTTAGTACCAGTGAGCCTACCAGATGAGCTAAATGCCTTCTATGCTCGCTTCTAGGCAAGCAACACTGAACCATGCATGAGAGTGCCAGTGGTTCCAGACGACTGTGTGATCTTGCTCTCCGTAGCCGATGTGAGTAAGACCATTAAACAGGTTAACATGCATTCGCAAGGCCATCGGGCCAAATGGTATACCAGGACACTTACTCAGAGCATGCGCTGACAAGCTGGCAAGTGTCTTCACTGACATGTTCAACCTATCCCTTACCTGGTCTGTAATACCAACTTGTTTCAAGACTATTGCCTCGTAACACTCACATCTATAGCCATGAAATGCTTTGAAAGGCTAGTCATGGCTCACATCAGCACCATCATCCCAGACACCCTGCACCCATTTCAATGTTCATACTGCCCCCAACAAATCCACAGATTAAAAAATCTCTATTGCACTCAACACTGGACAAAAGTAATACCTATGTAAGAATGCTGCTCATGGTCTACAGATCAGCATTCAACACTATAGTCCCCTCCAAGCTCATCACCAAGCTCAGGACCCTGGGACTGAACAACTCTCTCTGCAACTGGATACTGGACTTCCTGATGGGCCACCCCGGACTACAGGAAACGGAAGGATGAGCACTCCCCCTTCCACATCGAGTTCCTCAAAAAGTTATATAGCTGCACCATTGAGAGCACTGGCTGCATCACCGCTTGGTACGGCAACTGCAAGGAACCCGACAGCAAGGCGCTACAGAGGGTGGTGAATATGGCCCAGTCCATCACTGTGTTTGAAAGTAACTCCTATAACTTTTCTTACACAAGCTGTATGTGAAAGTAAATTCGGAGTGGGGTTGGGTTCATGTGCTTTTTTTTATACCAATCTACCAATAGGTCCCCTTCTTTGTAAGGCATTGCAAAACTTCCCAGGTCTTTGTGGTTGAATCTGTGTTTTAAATTCACTGCTCGACTGAGGGACATTACAGATAGTGTGGGGTACAGCGATGAGGTAGTCATTCAAAAATCATGATAAACACTATTATTGCATACAGAGTGAGTCCTTGCAACTTATGTGTGACTTGTTAAGCAAATTTTACTCCTGCATTTATTTAGGCTTGCCATAACAAAGGGGTTAAATACTTATTGACTCAAGACATTTCAGCTTTTCATTATTAATAAGAAAAAAAAAGCTTTGACATTATGGGGTATTGTGTGTTGGCCTGTGACACAAAATCTCAATTTAATTCATTTTAAATTCAGACTCTAGCACAAAAAATGTGGATATAGTCTAGAGGTGTGAATACTTTCTGAATGCACTGTATGTACATACAGTGCCTTGCAAAAGTGTTCATCCCCCTTGGTGTTTTTCCTATTTTGTTGCATTACAACCTGTAATTTAAATGGATATTTATTTGGATTCCATGTAATGGACATACACAAAATATTCAAAATTGGTTTAGTGAAATGAAATAAAAAAAACATGTTTAAAAAAGTCTATGTAGTGGTGCGTGCATATGTATGCACCCTCTTTGCTATGAAGCCCCTAAATAAGATCTGGTGCAACCAATTACCTTCAGAAGTCACATAATTAGTTAAATAAAGTCCACCGTGCGCAATCTAAGTGGCACATGATCTCAGTATATATACACACCTGTTCTGAAAGGCCCCAGAATCTGCAACACCACCAAGCAAGCGGCGCCACCAAGCAAGCGGCACCATGAAGACCGAGGACCTCTCCAGGTCAGGGACAAAGTTGTGGAGAAGTACAGATCAGGGTTGGGTTATAAAAAAATATCAGAAACTTTGAACATCCCACGGAGCACCATTAAATCCATTATTAATAAATGGAAAGAATATGGCACAACAACAAACCTGCCAGGAGAGGGCCGCCCACCAAATCTCACGGACCAGGCAAGGAGGGCATTAATCAGAGAGGCAACAAAGAGACCAGAAATAACCCTGAAGGAGCTGTAAAGCTCCACAGCAGAGATTGGAGTATCTGTACATAGGACCACTTTAAGCCGTACACTCCACAGAGCTGGGCTTTATGGAAGAGTGGCCATAAAAAAAGCCATTGCTTAAAGAAAAAAATAAGCAAACAAGTTTGGTGTTCGCCAAAAGGCATGTGGGAGAGTCCCCAAGCATATGGAAGAAGGTACTCTGGTCAGATGAGACTAAAATTGAGCTTTTTGGTCATCAAGGAAAACGTTATGTCTGGCACAAACCCATCACCTCTCATCACCCCGAGAATACCATCCCCACAGTGCTGTGTGGGGATGATGCTGTGGGGATGTTTTCCATCGGCAGGAACTAGGAAACTGGTCAGAATTGAAGGAATGATGATGGATGGTGCTAAATACAGGGAAATTCTTGAGGGAAACATGTTTCAGTCTTCCAGAGATTTGAGACTTGGACGGAGGTTCACCTTCCAGCAGGACAATGACCCTAAGAACTGCTAAAGCAACACTCGAGTTGTTTAAGGGGAAACATTTAAATGCCTTGGAATGGCCTAGTCAAAGCCCAGACCTCAATCCAATTGAGAATCTGTGGTATGACTTAAAGATTGCTGTACACCAGCAGAACCCATCCAACTTGAAGGAGCTGGAGCAGTTTTGCCTTGTAGAATGGGCAAAAATCCTATTGCCTAGATGTGCCAAGCTTATAGAGACATACCCCAAGAGCCTTGCAGCTGTAATTGCTGCAAAAGGTGGCTCTACGAAGTATTGACTTTTGGGGGGGGAATAGTTATGCACGCTCAAGTTCTGTTTGTCTTATTTCTTGTTTGTTTCACAATAACAAATATTTTGCATTCTCAAAGCGGTAGGCATGTTGTGTAAATCAAATGATACAAACCCCCCCAAAAATCTATTTTAATTCCAGGTTGTAACACGAAACCCAAACCGGCTGTGCGCGTGCGCCATCGCACATACATTTATTTTGTCCTACCACACCAAACGCAATCACAACACGCAGGTTAAAATATCAAAACAAACTCTGAACCAATTATATTAATTTGGGGACAGGTCGAAAAGCATTAAACATTTATGGCAATTTAGCTAGTTAGCTTGCACTTGCTAGCTAATTTGTCCTACTTAGCTAGCTTGCTGTTGCTAGCTAATTTGTCCTGGGATATAAACATTGAGTTGTTATTTTACCTGAAATGCACAAGGTCCTCTACTCCGCCTATTAATCCACACATAAAACGGTCAACCGAATCGTTTCCAGTCATCTCTCCTCCTTCCAGGCCTTTTCTTCTCTTGACTTTATATTGCAATTGGCAACTTTCATAAATTAGGTGCATTACCGCCACTGACCTCGTTCGTCTTTCAGTCACCCACGTGGGTATAACCAATGAGGAGATGGCACGTGGGTACCTGCTTCTATAAACCAATGAGGAGATGGGAGAGGCAGGACTTGCAGCGCAATCTGCGTCAGAAATAGAACTGATTTTCATTTTAGCCCTTTGCAATGCTGACGCTCGTTGGCACGTGCGAGCAGTGTGGGTGCAATAATTGAATAACATAGATTTCTACATTTATTTTGCAACGCGATGTGAGCGGTGTAGTCAGCCTGTAAGGCAACAAAATAGGAAAAAATGCCAAGGGGGTGAATACTTTCACAAGTCACTGTATAGGTAGGGTTAAAGGGACTAGGCAACAGGATTGATAATAGACAGGAGCAGCAGCACGTAGCCATTTGATTAGCTATTTAGCAGTTTTGTTGATCAGTCTTATGGCTTGGGGTAGAAGCTGTTCAGGGTCCTGTTGGTTCCACACTTGGTGCACTGGTGCCGCTTGCCGTGCAGTAGCAGAAAGAACAGTCTATGGCTTGGGTGGCTGGAGTCTTTGACAATGTTTTGGTCCTTCCGCTGACACTGCCTGGTATAGAGGTCTTGGATGGCAGGGAGCTCAGTCGTACTCACAACCCTCTTTAGCGCCTTACGGTCGGGTGTCTTGCAGTTGCCGTACCAAGTGACGATGCCAGTCAAGATGCTCTCAATGGTGCAGCTGTAGAACGTTTTGAGGATCTTTTGGGGATGAGGCACTGCTCTCTTCACAACTGTGAGGGTTAGTGCTGACCATGTACTTTCCTTAGTGACGTGGACGCCGAGGAACAAAAATATAAAACGATACATGCAAGAATTTCAAAGATTTGACTGAGTTACAGTTCATAAAGAAATTAGCCAATTAAAAATAATTAATTAGGCCCTAATCGATGGATGTCACATTACTTGGCATAGAGATATGCATCCCTTGGTCATAGAGACCAAAACAAAAGTAGGGGAGTGGGTCAGAAAACCACAGTATCTGGTGTGACCACAATTTGCCTCATGCAGCGCGACACATCTCCTTCGCATAGAGCTGATCAGGCTGTTGATTGTGACCTGTGGAATGTTGTTCCACTCCTCTTCAATGGCTGTGTGAAGTTGCTGGATATTGGCGGGAACTGGAACACACTGTTATACACGTTGATCCAGAGCATCCCATACATGCTCAATGGGTGATATGTCTGGTGAGTATGCAGGCCATGGAAGTACTGGGACATTTTTAGCTTCCAGGAATTGTGTACAGATCCTTGCGACATAGGGCCATGCATTATAATGCTGAAACATTCAGCAAACCACTCACTGAATTCGGTGACGATGCCAAACTGCAGTCAGGTCAAAACCCTGGTGAGGACGACGAGCACACAGATCAGCTTTGCTAAGACGGTTTCTGACAGTTTGTGCAGAAATTCTTCAGTTGTGCAAACCCACAGTTTCATCAGCTGTCCGAGTGGCTGGTCTCAGACGATCCCGCAGATGAAGCCGGATGTCGAGGTCCTGGTCTGGCGTAGTTACACGTTGTCTGCGGTTGTGAGGGCGGTTTGACATACTGCCAAATTCTCTAAAATGACGTTGGAGCCGGCTTATGGTAGACAAATTAACAATCAATTCTCTGGCAACAGAGATTGGATTTTTGGATTCAGAATAAAATGTATTTTTCCCTAAAACAGTCTTTATGGGCATGAGTGTTGTACACAATTCTGAAAAATGTCTCTCACTTACTAAATTCATATTTACAGGTGATTTAACCTCCATCAAATGGTATTATGGCAGCCATATTGGATTTTGGATGCCATATTGGATTTGAGGCAAAATCCAAGGTTTCCCCAAAAATAATCTGTGGTGCCGCCCAGATTTATTTGTAAGAGTAGGGGCTAAAGATACAAAATTCTTCAAGGAATAATGGATTCCAAAAAATGTAATTTCGATGTTTCAGCACACTTGTTTTGCTTAGAGCCCATTACAATAGCCACATCTTAAAAAACATGTGTAACTGTATTTACTTTAGCCAGGCAGGGCCATACAGCACTGAATGAGAGCAAATTTGACTTGTAAAGTTGTCTATTAATCAGCTACCAAAAAGTCAAGCTTACATTCTTTATAAAAATTCATAGTTGATATTTCTGCCCATTGTATCAATGTGTTACAGGTCTATGTTCCCAAGATGCAATTTTTATTAATATTTTTATTTCACCTTTATTTAACCAAGTAGGCCAGTAGTTAACATGTTCTCATTTACAACTGCGACCTGGCCAAGATAAAGCAAAGCACTGCGACACGAACAACACAGAGTTACACATGGGATAAAAAAATGGTACAATCAATAACACAATAGAAAAATCTGTATACAGTGTGCAAATGTAGTAAGATTAGGGAGGTAAGGCAATAAATAGGCCATAGTGGCGAAATAATTACAATTTAGCAATTAAACACTGGAGTGATAGATGTGCAGAAGATAAATGTGCAAGTGGAGATACTGGGGTGCAAAGGAGCAAAAAAATAAATAACAATATGGGGATGAGGTAGTTGGGTGGGCTATTTACAGATGGGCTGTGTACAAGTACAGTGATCGGTAAGCTGCTCTGACAGCTGATGCTTAAAGTTAGTGAGGGAGATATAAGACTCCAGCTTCAGTGATTTTTGCAATTAGTTCCAGTCACTGGCAACAGAAAACTGGAAGGAAAGGTGGCCAAAGGGGGAGTTGGCTTTGGGGATGACCAGTGAAATATACCTGTTGGAGCGTGTGCTACGGGTGGGTGCTGCTATGGTGACCAGTGAGCTGAGATAAGGCGGGGCTTTACCTAGCAAAGACTTAACGATGACCTGGAGCCAGTGGGTCTGGGGACGAATATGAAGCGAGGGCCAGCCAACGAGAGCATACAACTCGCAGTTGTTGGTAGTATATGGGGCTTTGGTGTAAATCCGACCTGTCAGCCCCATTTCTCTTAAAGATAACAAAATATTAGATAATGTATCTAATGATGTTCTACTCAAAATGTTCTTTATAAAACTCTATTCCTGCATCCCCTTTTTCCCTCATACTCTATTTCAGTCTCTACCTTTCCCTCTCATACCATCCACACTCTATCAGTACATGTTCTACTATCTTTGTTTCCTGGCAGTAATCAAACCTTCCTGTTGAATGCTTTCCTATCATATTTCATGTCTTCAGCCGGCTGTGTTCCAACCTTAGCCTTCTAAAGATGGCCTCCTCTCTTCTGTCCCTTCCTGCCGTTCTCCCTGACTTTCCTCTGTACTTGGAATACATGCCTACCATTTGGTCTCTGTTCCACAGCTCCTGCCATCTCTGCACAACTACTTCCCATATCAGTCGCTTAGACTCAGCCTTGCTCATTGGCACCTCCACCTCTCCTCTCCTAATAGGCTAGCAGCAAGAACCCCAACATTTTGAGATACGCCTACCCGAGGTACAACAAAACAAAAACATGTTTTCCATATTTCTAATCTCTCCCATATATGAAATGGATGGTTGTGTAAAAATATTTTACTGCAAAGTGGTTAAATTGATAAATATTGTGTTAAACCCCCTTTAACTCCCGAGTGGCGCAGCGGTCTAAGGCACTGCATCTCAGTGCTAGAGGTGTCATTACAGACACCCTGATTCGAATCCAGGCTGTATCACATCCGGCCGTGATTGGGAGTCCCATAGGGCGGCACACAATTGGTCTGGGTTTGGCCGGTGAAGGCCGTCATTTTAAATAAGAATTTGTTCTTAACTGACTTGCCTAGTTAAACAAAGGTTAAATAAAATAAATAACAAACAAACTGCAGAAAAATGACTGGTTGGATTGGGGAAGGGCCACATAAGCTCATGTACCCCAAAATTTCAAGCTCTGATATTGCTAAAATTTTGAATAAAATTAGTCAGGTGTCTGCCCTACAAACATAAACAAACAGAATTAGGATATATTATTATATTATGAGTTCCCCAAGATGGCGTTAGCAGTAGGACGTGTGTATTTGTCTTTGTCTTATCCCATGTAAATAGGTGGTCTTTTTCGTATATACCTTAATCTCACTTTCTATCTACGAACTAAATATACTTTCCTGCAACCCGCCTCAACCAATGTGGTACGGATCTGCTATTTTTATTCCTTATAACTGGAACTTCCATCATGAGCTAGCCAGCTAACTAGCTACTAGTCTTTGTTAGCCACGGCTAGTGGTCTTCACCTTTTTCTCGGTCACCAGCTAGACTTAGCTCGGACAACACCTGCCAGTCTGCACAGCATGATATCAACCCAGACCATATCGGACAGCTTCTCTCTACCATATCACCAGATTCCTGCCGCTCTGGATCATTACACCAGATCATTGCAGCTAGCTAGCTGCAAACGAGCGGCTACTGTTAGCCAACGCCTCTGTCCCGAAGCAAGCACCAGCTAGCCTTGAGCTAGCCTCGAACTAGGCCCATATACCAGCTAATTCTAGGTCTACAATACCTCCTTGCCAATTGGCCTGGACCCTTTATTGTCAAGACGGAGCCCCGCCGATCCATCATGACTGGACTGCCGACATGATCGCCCGATGTGGTCTCAACAGGCTATTCTGTTACGATGTCGCCGAAGAACCAGCTACTAGCCCCGGACCGCTAGCTTTTCTGAACGCTGTGTCCCGTGCTCCCGTGCTCGCCTAGTGTAGTAGTGACTACCAAATGGCACCCTGACTCATCTATTGCTGCTCTTTTGACCCTATGATCACTCGGCTACACAGCTGATGCCCCCTGGACTGTTTCAATAACACGGTACCTCATTTTGTTTACCTGTCAGCCCCAGTCTCGAACTCAGGTCCTGTATGTACCTAACTGACTCACTCTGCCCATTCATTGCCATTTACCCAATGTTGTCTTAGCTTTCCTGATCAACACCTGTGATTGCTTTTTGCCTCTCTCTAATGTCAATATGCCTTGTCTACTGCTGTCTTGGCTAGTTCTTATTGTTTTATTTCATTGTAGAGCCCTCAGTCCCGCTCAAAATACCTTAGATAGCTCTTTTGTCCCACCCCACACACATGTGGAGACCTCACCTGGCTTAACTGGTGCCTCCAGAGACGAAACCGCTCTCATCGTCACTCAACGCCTAGGTTTACCGCCACTGTACTCCCATCCTACCATACCATTGTCTGTACATTATGCCCTGAATCTATTCTACCACACCCAGAAATCTGCTCCTTTTATTCTCTGTACCCAACGCACTAGACGACCAGTTCTTATAACCTTTAGCCATACCCTTATCCTATCCCTCCTCTGTTCCTCTGGTGATGTAGAGGTTAACCCAGGCCCCGTAGCCCCAAGTTCCACTCCTATTCCCCAGGTGCTATCATTTATTGACTTCTGTAACCGTAAAAGCCTTGGTTTCATGCATTTTAACATCAGAACCCTCCTCCCTAAGTTGATTTTATTCACTGCTTTAGCACACACCACTAACCCTGATGTCCTAGCTGTGTCTGAATCCTGGCTTAGGAAGGCCACCAAAAATTCTGAAATTTCCATCCCCAACTACAACATTTTCCAGCAAGATAGAACTGCCAAAGGGGGTGGAGTTAATCTACTGCAGAGTTCTGTCATGCTATCCAGGTCTGTGCTCAAACAGTTCGAGCTTCTACTTTTAAAAAGTTGAATAAGTCAAGGGGTATGAATACTCTCTGAAGGCACTGTAGTTCCTCGCTGTCTCTGGCCCACACTCACATACAGTTGGTGGTGGTAATGCACCACTAATGTTGGATGCTAAACGGTGATAAATCCCATCGAAGGAGAATGCTAAAGAGGTCTGTGACGCTCGCCGTTTTGTGCGATGCAGACCTGCAGGAGAGAGTGGGAAACGGAAAAGACGTTGTCTGTTCTTTTGAGTTTTGATGTAGAGTCTTTACCATACGGTTAAGATAGGAAGTGTAAGCTATCCCATGAGAGCGTTTGTTCCTAAAATACTTCAGTGTTTTAGGTGTCAAGTTTATGGGCATGTTGCAGCTGTATGTAGCAGGGAGAGTCCTAGATGTGTGAAGTGTGCAAGAGGGCATGAGACAAAATAATGTAGTTTCAGTGGAGAAAGTTGTTGTGTGTGTGTTATGGTCCCGTGTGGCTCAGTTGGTAGACCATGGTGTTTTTGCAACGCCAGGGTTGTGGGTTCGATTCCCACGGGGGACCAGTACGGGGGGAAAAAAAATATATATATATATATGAAATGTATGCATTCACTACTGCAAGTCGCTCTGGATAAGAGCATCTGCTAAATGACTAAAATGTAAATGTTAGTTGTGGGGTTGCCCATGGAGCTCAGAGGTGTCCGGTATGAGAAAGGCAGGTTGAGGTTGCTAGGGTCAGATTAGTACAGAAAGTGTTGTATGCTGAAGCAGGGAAGAGAGTGGTAGAGAAAGGTGGGTACAGGGTGAGGAACCCTGAGAGAATTCCTATGAGTAGGCAGAGACTAATAGAGAGTGATGGGAAGAATATTTGCTTCAGTAAGGTAGGTGTCTTGGCATTCATAGCTATGGTTGTCAATTGTACTGCAGAAATTGATAAAAAGTCACAGAAAATAGAGGTTGTGGTGGCAGCAGCAGAGAAATACTTGGGATTGTGAGGTTTTACTGCACAACAGTTCAGGGGGTGTTGAGTGGTAGTGTTCTGTCCTCCCAGACTGTTGGGCTGGAGTAGTATTAGATAGGGTAAATAATGGAGGGGTGTGTGTTTTTTAAAGTTTTTTTTAGAGAGGGCTAATAGTTGGCATGGTCATTTTTCCTTTTCCCCAATTTTATAGTACTGTACCACAAATAATTGAATGTCAGTAGGCCGAGAATGGAGTCACACTCCAGTACATTAGGGTGCACCTTATATTGGATGCGATCCGCGAACACAATCTCAAGACTTTCTCCAACTGCTAACATCAGTGGAATCTGAGGACGATTGCTGGGACGTGGGTTGACCGGAGCTCCGGTATCAATCGTTGATAAACAAACAATCAAACTTTTCTCTGTGTGGCGGCGGTTCGGCACGGCTGTGCTGTGACTGGGTCAGAGATGGTATGAGATAGTGATAGAGAAGAAAGTCAAGCAAGTATGGAGCAAAGCGGTACAAGGGGGGGATTAGGAAAGAGAAAAAGAAAGCGGGAGAGAAAGGGAGTAGGGTTTTAAGGGAAGCGAGAGGTTTAAGGAGGCAGAAAAATAAGTTTGAGGAGAGCAACAGTTTCCAACGCTAGCAGCAGTTTGGAGGCAGAGAGCGCAGAGGAAGTGCGAGATAAGTTGCGAGGGGAGCATAAAGTGATTCTGAAATTTAGGGAGGAAGGGGAGTTGGGGCGATGAGTCTGATAAGGTTGACGGCTGTGATAAAATAGTTGATTGGGGAAGTTATCAATGCTAAAGAGATGGGAGCTTGTTGGTGTTCGGTAAGGACATGGTGCAGAGGGAAAAAGCTCTCAGGGTGAAGCAAATAGGGAAGTGTAAGGTTGTGTCGAGCTGCTGGAATGTTCAAGCAGGGAAGCAGTGGATTAAAGGAGTGATAACAGGAGTGCCTGTCAGCGTTAGCATTAAAGAGGTTAGCAACAACTTGAGAGGAGGTGTTCTAGTGACTGTTCAAAGATTGCAAGCAATAAAGGGGTAGAATTAGGGTAGACAGTCTGTCTATTCTGTTACACTTCAAGGGCAGGGTACTGCCAAATAAAGTAAACATAGGATATATGAGTTATTATGAGAGGGCGTACGTACCGCAGCCTTTAAGATGTTTTACTGACAGAGATTTGGGCATTTGGCAACAGCTTGTAAAGAGAAAAAGAGGTGCCAGGTGAGGAGCGGAGCATAAGTATGGGAAGTGTGGGGATGGTGTATAACCAAAGTGTTGCAGCTGTGGGGGTGCTCATAGTGTGGCATATGGTGGGTGTGGGCCAATGAAGCAGGCAGTGGAAGTGCAACAAGTGAGAGTGGAGAGAAGGGTGTCATATGCTGAGGCAGTGAGGGTGGTCCAGGGAGATACAGGTTCAAAGGAGAGATGGGTAGGAGCATCTAGACAGAGGATTACAGGGCAGGTGGACGGCGATATGGCATACATAGATAAAAGAAAGCTGGTGACGTTCATAGCAGGAGCTATCAATGGCACTGCTAAAGTAGAGTCTAAAACAGAGAGGATTCAGCTAATAGTGAACGCGGCTGGGAGGCGTCTGAGAATGACAGGGTTGACATGGGAAGAGGTTAAAGATTACCTCAATCAACCAAGGGTGGAGTCATTTATTACTGGATCTTAGTTATGGTGGTAGTACTACCATGGAATGCTCGAAGCTTGTTGGCTAATGGGCAGGAGTTCAAGCAGTTCATTGTGGATATGCCAGCAAAGCAACAAAAAACAAGATGGCGCCGACAGAGCTGGTTGCCTCGCTTCAGGTCCTTAGGAAACTATGCAGTAATTCGTTTTTTTTTATGTATTATTTCTTACATTGTGTGCCCATAAAATCTCAAGTGTTATTACATACAGCCGGGAAGAACTACTGGATATAAAAGCGACGTCAACTTACCAACATTACAATCAGGAATACAACTTTCCCGAAGCGGATCCTTTGTTCGGACCTCCACCCTGGACATGGGATCTTATCCCAGAGGCCGACCCAAACAACGCGGTTGCCGCAGGAGAGGCAGACGGAGCAGTCTACTGGTCAGACTTAGAAGGCGAGCACACCATCCACCGCTTCCGAGCATACTACTCGCCAATGTCCAATCTCTAGACAACAAGGTGGACGAAATAATGGCACGAGTTGTCTTCCAGAGAGACATCAGAGATTGTAACATTCTCTGTTTCACGGAAACATGGCTCACTCTGGATATGTTCTCAGAGTCGGTACAGCCACCCGGTTTCTTCACGCACCACACCGACAGAAACAAACATCTCTCTGGTAAGAAGAAGGGCGGGGGTCTTTGCCTTATGGTTAATGACTCATGGTGTAATCATAACAACATACAGGAACTCAAGTGCTTTTGTTCACCTGACCTAGAATTCCTTACAATCAAATACCGAATGAATTATCTACCAACAGAATTCTCTTTGATTCTAGTCACAGCCGTGTATATCTCCCCCCAAGCAGATACCTCGACGGCCCTGAAAGAACTTCACTGGACTTGATGTAAACTGGAAACCATATATCCTGAGGCTGCATTTATTGTAGTTGAGGATTTTAACAAAGCTAATCCAAGAACAAGGCTTCCTAAAATCTATCAGCATTTCGAATGAGCGACACGAGCTGGTAGTATTCTGGACCATTGCTACTCTAACTTCCGCGAGCCTATAGACAGAAACTAAAACAGGAAACGCTCATGCTCAGGTCTATCCAACGCTGGTCCGACCAATCGGATTCCACGCTTCAAGATTACTTTGATCACGTGGACTGGAATATGTTCCAGGTAGCCTAAGATAACAACATTGACGTAGACGCTGACTCAGTGAGCGAATTTATTAGCAAGTGGGTCTGTGATGTTGTACCCAATGTGACTATTAAAACCTTCTCTAACCAGAAACCGTGGATTGTTGCCAGCATTCGCGCAAAACTGAAAGTGCGAACCACCGCTTTTAATCATGGCAAGGCGACTGGAATCATGACTGAATACAAACAGTGTAGCTATTCCCTCTGCAAGGCAATCAAACAAGCGAAGTGTCAGTATAGAGACAAAGTAGAGTCGCAATTCAACGGATCAAACACAAGACGTATGTGGCAGGGTCTACAGTCAATCACGGATTAAAAAAAGAAAACCAGCCCCGTCGCGGACATCGACGTCTTGCTCCCAGACAAATTAACCAACTTCTTTGCCCGCTTTGAGGAAAATACTGTGCCACTGACACGGCCCGCTGCCAAAGCCTGCGGGCTCTCCTTCACCATGGCCAATGTGAGTAAAACATTTAAACGTGTTAACCCTCCCAAGGCTGCCAGCCCAGACGGCATCCCGAGCCGCGTCCTCAGAGCATGCGCAGACCAGCTAGCTGGTGTCTTTACAGACATATTCAATAAATCCCTATCCCAGTGTGCTGTCCCCACAGGCTTCAAGATGGCCACCATTGTTCTTGTTCCCAAGAAAGCTAAGGTAACTGAACTAAATGACTATCGCCCCGTAGCACTCACTTCTGTCATCATGAAGTGCTTTGAAAGACTAGTCAAGGATCATATCATCTCCACCCTACCTGTCACCCTAGACCCACTGCAATTTGCTTACCACCCCAATAGGTCCACAGACGACGCAATCACCATCACACTGCACAATGCCCTATCCCATCTGGACAAGAGGAATACCTATGTAAGAATGCTGTTCATTGATTACAACTCAGCATTTAACACCATAGTACCCTCCAAACTCGTCATTAAGCTCGAGACTCTGGGTCTCAACCCCTCCCTGTTCTACTTGGTCCTGGACTTTCTGACGGGCCGCCCCCAGGTGCTGAGGGTAGGAAACAACATCTCCACCCCGCTGATCCTCAACACTGGGGCCCCACAAGGATGCGTTCTCAGCCCTCTCCTGTACTCCCTGTTCACCCATGACTGCGTGGCCATGCACGCCTCCAAATCAATAATCAAGTTTGCAGACAACACTACAGTGGTAGGCTTGATTACCAACAATGAAAAGACGGCCTATGATCGTGGACTTCAGGAAACAGCAGAGGGAGCATCCCCCCATCCACATCGACGGGACAGTAGTGGAGAAGGTGGAAGGTTTTAAGTTCCTCGGCGTACACATCACGGACAAACTGAAATGGTCCACCCACACAGACAGCGTGGTGAAGAAGGCGCAACAGCGCCTCTTCAACCTCAGGAGGCTGAAGAAATGTGGCTTGTCACCTAAAACACTCAAACTTTTACAAATGCGCAACCGAGAGCATCCTGTCGGGCTGTATCACCGCCTGGTACGGAAACTGCTCCGCCCACAACTGCAAGGCTCTCCAGAGGGTGGTGTGGTCTGCACAACGCATCACCGGGGGCAAACTACCTGCCCTCCAGGACACCTACAGCACCCGATCTCACAGGAAGGCCAAAAAGATCATCAAGGACAACAACCACCTGAGCCACTACCTGTTCACCCCACTATCATCCAGAAGGCGAGGTCAGTACAGGTGCATCAAAGCTGGGACCGAGAGGCTGAAAAACAGCTTCTATCTCAAGGCCATCAGACTGTTAAATAGGCATCACTAACAGAGTAGCTGCTGCCAACATACAGACTCAAATCTATGGCCACTTTAATAAATGTTATACATTGATTTAATAAAAGGTATCACTAGTCACTTTAAATAACGTCTACATATCCTACATCACTCATCTCATATGTATATACTGTATTCTATACCATCTACTGCATCTTGCCTATGCCACACGGCCATCGTTCATCCATATATTTATATGTACATATTCTTATCTTTTCCTTTACATTTGTGTGTATAAGGCAGTCTTTGTGAATTTGTTAGATTACTTGTTAGATATTACTGCATGGTCGGAACTAGAAGCACAAGCATTTCGCTACACTCGCATTAACATCTGCTAACCATGTGTATGTGACAGGAAACATGTCTCAATCTGACTGTGGAGGGATATGTAGTGGTTTCTAGGGACAGATATGGGGGGGGAGCACCTTCATATGGGGTGAGCCACCTTCATAAATATAGGGGGTGTGTTGGTCCATCTGATTTGTTTAATAGACATCTGGATACTGTGAATCAGGATGTTGTGGCCATTTACACAGATGATTCAAAAGACCCAAGGACAGGACGCACTGGGTCAGCATTTGTAGTGCAGGAATGTGGGGTGGCAGGCAGGAAACATATTACAGATCATCTGGCTGTATATACGGCAGAGCTGATGGTCATAATGTTGGCCTTGCAGTCGGTGGAGGAAGTCAAGCCAGACAGAGAAGTTATTTGCTCTGATTCATGTGCATTGTTGAGGAGTCTGCAGTCATTTAGCTCACGTAGCAGACCAGACCTGCTTTATGAGGTACTACAAACCCATTGCAGGATTAGACAGATGGGTATACAGCTAAGATTTACTTGGGTCCCAGCCCATGTGGGGGTGGAGGAGAACGAGGCAGTTGATGTACTGGCTAAATAAGCACTTAGTAGTGGGGATGTTGATGTTGTAGTTTCAATGAGCAAGGCAGAGGCAAAAAGCCTGAAATTGACAGTGATGGTGCAGAGACGACAGGAGCAGTGGAATAGAGATACTAAGGGCAGGCATTTATTTGAAGTACAGAGGAAAGGGTAGGATGGCAGGAAGGGAAAGAAGAGAGGAGGCTATTTTTAGAAGATTAAGGGTGGGACACAGCCAGTTGAATAAGACTTTAAATGTGATAGGAAAGCATCCAACAGAAAAGTGTGATTATTGCCAGAAAACAGAGACCGTGGAGCAAATATTGCTACAGTTTGGGCAGTATCAGCGGGAAAGAGAGGATGAGATCTAGTATGAGGGAGAAGGGGATACGGGAAATTAGCTTATGGAGTATATTAAGTAGCAAGTAGGATTTAGTTTCTCTGTGTCTGCCCCACACTCCAGTACATTAGGTGGTGGTAATGCACCATAACGTTGGATGCCAACCACCGATAAACCCCACCGAAGAACACAATCCCGAAGAAGAACGCTAAAGACTTGGCCACGAAGCTAGCTAGGCCGTTTACTTGTATTATAGCCATGAGCCTTACTGTAGATTGTGACAGCCGGTTAAATGGCGTCCCCTGAGAAGGCAAGAACAAGATGTATGTCAGATGAAGAGCAGAATTATCATAAGGAGATGTATATTTGGAATATGGAGGAGGAATGGAGGGAAAAAGAGAGGCAGAGGAGGTCTAAGAGAGAGAGGGTGGAAGAGGGTGAGCTTGAGTCGGTTACAAATTGCAGAAAAAGGGAGATGGTTTGTTAAAGAAGAATGGTAGAAAGTGTAAGCTGCGTGAGCTGAAGACAGGAGGAGAAATGGAAGTGAATGAGGGCGAAGTATTGGAGGTGGTAGGTGTGGTGAAGTTCTTGGAGCCCGAGGCTTGCACCGAGGGTCAGGATAAAGATGAGTCTGTGACAGTAGGAGTGAAGTTTAGAAAAAGTGGACCCTTGCCTTTTGGCTAATCCATTTGTGATTTCAGGGTGGGTGAAAACAGAGTTGGGTGCTGTGGAATTGGTGAGGGTAACCAGAAGTGGTCTTGTGATAATTGTTAGTGTTTCTGCTGGTCAGAGGGAGAAGGCGCTCCGTGTTAAAATAATGGGGGCAAGAAATGTGAATTGTTTTGCTCTCAAGAAAAGAGCGCAATTGAAAGGAGTGATTACTGGGGTAGCAGTAAATGTAAAAGTTGACCAACTGAAGGGGAAGATTCCCGGTGTTTGTGGGTGGCATGAGTGGTGAAACAGAAGAATCATTGTCTGTTCTTTTGAGTTTTGATGTCGAGTCTGCCCGACAAAGTGATGTTAGGACCTATAATTTATCATATACGAGCTTTTATGCTGAATACATTACATTGCTACAGGTGTCAAGCTTATGGGCATGTGGCAGCAGTGTGTAGGAGGAAGGTTCCTAGGTGTGAGAAGTGTGTAGAAGGGCATGAGACAAAGGAATGTGTAGCATTGGGGAAAGTAGTGGTATGTGCTCGTTGTAGGGGTGCCGATGGAGCTGGGGATCAGAAATGTCCCGTAAGAGAGAGGCAGGTTGAGGTTTCCAGGGTTAAAGTAGTGCAGCATATGCTGAGGCAGTGAAGAAAGTAGAGGAAGATCGGTCAAGGGGGGGGATCCTGAGAGGAGTGGTGTTTGTAGTAGATATGTACCAGCACAGAGGGATAGGCCAACAAGTGATATATGTTTAAGTAAGATTGGATTTTTAGCAATGGTTATCAACTGTACTGCAGGGATGGAACGTAAGTCACAGAAAATTGAGGTTGTGGTGACAGCTGCAGAGAAGTATTTGGGTGTGCGAGACTTGATATCAGAAGAGTTACAGGGTGTGTTAAGTGTTGGTGTCCCATCCTTTCAAGTTGTTGGTCTGAGGTAGGACTAGATAGATTTAAATAGTGGAGTAGAGTGGTGTTCTTTTTTATTATTTGATTTATTAATTATTATTTGACTTTTTATAAGTTGTGTAGATGGTAGGTTTTTTTTAAGCAAAGTATAAGGGAGTTCTACTCCAGTCTAGTAGATGGCGGTAATGCAAACATTTATTGGATGCCAACCACCGTTAAACCTAATCGAAGAAGTACCTCACTGCACTTGCGGTTTTTTATGATTACAGAAGATAAAGTTGGACGCAAGAGTGTATACAACAGTGTGCTTCAAATAACAAGTGACTGTGGAGGATTTCATAAACATTGGCTAGTAGGCTGGAGAGCAGCTAGCAATCTAACTAGCTAAAACAGCAGTCTAACGTTCGCTGGCTTGATAAAACAGTTTACATTAACTTTACCTAGCTACCTGCCACATTATCTATCCAGCTGCAAGATATTGTGCAAAGCTCAGTCTGCGTTTCGTCTTGCGATACAAAAAGGAGCATCATGGACAAGGTAACTTACCGGCAAAACATTTTGCGAAGAGAAAGCAGCTACCTAGCTGGCAGCTTAGCAAGATAACGTTAGCTAATGTCAGTTCAGTGATCATCATATGGCTGTTCATTTTTCTGTTATTTAATTGTATGATCTGAAGTAGCTTGCTCGCTATCTGTCTTATTGGTAACGTTCATGTGTTGCCATTCAATTCTTAGTTAGCTAGCTTGTATCACAGAACAATGAGACAGATATTTTACCAGATGTATAAATGTGAAGCATCCGGTTGGCGTTTCCACTCACTATCAAATATGGCAGTGGGAGAAGAGATGGAACGAGATGGATTTTGGCCGACATTCTGCTAATATTCTAATCGATGAAACATTTGATCTCAATAGTTTTCTGTAACCAAAACAAAAGTCTGTTACAAACAGAGTGGGCTTTTAGACTTTACCCTTTGACAAAGTTTATTTTTATTGCGTTTAGACGGAACGCAAAGGCACACGCGCATTTCAGAGTAGGCGTTCCCCAACGGAAATATGCAAATATAGCTAGAACGCGCCAATTGGATCTCGCGATCTCGTGCTTTTGGGTCGTCACTCCTTGCTTGTTCTGCCCACTATGGCTCTTTTGTACCCATTTGAAACGACAGGCTGTGGTCTATCTTGTTTTAGTTATACAAATCTTTGCTTGTATCTCACCTGCCGGCAAGCCAGATAGAATCCTCCACTTGTTTCGACCATATGACAGGGAACGCCCAGGGTGTCAGCCACATGGCATCAGCCCTGGTTTCGAGCAGAGGTGTACCCCACCCACCCCATGGTGTCTTGGAGGTCACGTATTCCAGAACATACAGTCCTTCTCTGTAGTTTGAACCAAACGCTGTCAAAGGGGCAGTAAAGCGTCCTTCATATTTAACTAACTAGATGTCAACCTAAACTAGCCAAGTACCTCAACTCCTCCACTGAGTTGAGTGCAGACTAGAGTTTTTTTTTTAAATTAACCTCTGACTCCTTCGAGTCGCTCTGTGTCGGTACTTAAATGTACCCATGTTTGTCCTCTATTGCATGCCTTTTTTGTTTCTTTTTAATAAAACGTTAATTAAATACAACCACCTCAGCACTAATGCTCATGTGCCCATTGAATTTCAATGTGGACGAGTTGAGGTACTTAGCTAACCTAAAACCAGACATGATAGATAAGGCAAGGGATGGCACAGAATTTTGCAGGGCAAGAGGCTTAGTCACCCATGAACTGCAAGACTAGGATGACGCTCTGCAAAATTGGCAGCTGGTGTCATTTTAGATGTAGTCTAAACCTTTACTTAGCTACACAACACAGACTGAATAATATTTTTTTACAGGCAGATTTCTTAAAGGGTCTCCCTGTTTACAACAAGAGCAATTTCAGCCTGTTCCATGCAGACCCTGTGTGCAAAGCATCGGTGAGCACTTACTCATCTATCAGAACATTTGTAATATGACAGATGAACATCATCAGTCTTGCTCCCCCTGAAATGCTTTTAAATAACTTTTTACAGAACCGAAGACCGTCCGTGTACCTCCCAACCTGCGAGTACCCCTCAGAACAGAGTAAGTTCCTTCATCCTTACTGGAGTGCACAGACTTCATCTATAGTCTTTATTTGCTTTGTCTTGGGAAACATGTACTGCTAGAAATAAAACTTTTTTTATTTTAAACTCAAGCCATTTCCCCTTCCAAAACAACTAAATTATTCTTCATAAATGGATTTCTTTTACTTACTAGTCATTGTCACGGAGAAAACAAATATCCTCCTTCGCTACCTTCACCAACAGTGGGACAAAAAGGTGAGTTGGTGGGGGCTTCCCATTCCTGAATGAATAGATACATTTATGAATAGCAAGGTGTCATGCTCTAAATGTAAGGTGTCATGCAAGAGTAACAGATGTGACCTGTAACAGACCAGGAACGGCTTAAAGCATGGTCAGCCATGCTCACTCTGAAACTGGAACATCAACTTTGTAGAGGAGGTTGTCAATCAGGTGAGTGAAAGCACTGATTGTCCTCCTCTGTTGAACAGAATGCAGCGAAGAAGAGGGAACAGGATCAAGGAGAGGGAGGGAGTCCAGCACCTCCACACAAAATTGCAAGGACAGATAGCCAAGAGATGAACGAGGACTCTTAGGAGTGTGCGTACGGATGCGTGCATCTGGAGGAAGCACATACAGGCACACAACAGACATGACTATAAAGACATACGAGACACTCACACTTTGACTAACAACCTGAGAAAATGTCCACCCTGGTTTGGGAAAATGAAAAAACAGTGGCTTTTTTTGTTACCTTCAAAGAGTTTCCTGCCTTGTCTAGTGCCCTGTTTTCAGCTTCACTGCCTAGCCCTGACCACATGGGGCACTGCAACATCTTTCCACACAGTTTGCTTCAGCAGACCCAATACACTGAACTTCTGCCTGCCACAGCAGGGGAGGACCCAAGGATGTATATAAACCCTGGATTGATGATGCAATGTATTGGCCATTGAGAGGCTTTGAAGCCACTGGTCGGCCATATTGGCAATCTCCAGTAGGAGCAGTCCGCCGTAGGAATTAATGGAATTCAACAGTATTTCAATTAAATGTTTGAAGAACAAAATTACATACATTTCATGGTTTTTTAGTTGTAGTGGGGACAGTAACCCTAGTACTCCAAAAAATATATATATTTGTTTTATATGTTTAGCTCAAATAATATAATGTACAAGTATGCATTAAAGTGTCTAATAGAAGTGTCAAAAATGAATGTGGCTTCCACAATCTTTTTTTATAATGGAAGATTACTAAGATGGCTGCACCGAGGCTTCAATACAGTGCCCCCTGTCAGTCATCCAGGGTTTATACACATCATTGGGAAGAACCCTCCCCCCTGGACTTAATGTTCAACGTGCATTATCTTCCATTCTGCTCTGGATTTGTTTGTGTTTTAAGTTTGCTGCTTGTTTTACAGTCAATTCTAGTTCTGACATGTTAACTAGGACAAGTCAGTTAAGAACAAATAATTTTTTACAATGATGGCCAAACCCGGACGATGCTGGGCCAATTGTGCGCCGCCCTATGGGACTCCAAATCACGACTGGATGTGATACAGCCTGGATGACAAGTGACTCAACAGTTTACTAGCTTAGTTTGAATTTTTGCTGCTTTCTGGCAAAGTATCCCTGTTAAAAAAAAATATAATATAATGTCAAGCCAAATTGTTTTAGTCACAGGTGTTGACTATTCAGTTTGGTAGAATTGCTTTTCAATTTGTTTACACTGCAATCGAAGGACCCATTAGGTATTTTTGTTAAACTCAAAAGTTATAGCACCGGTAGAACAAAGAATAGTAGCCTACATCAATATGAGGGGTAGAGAGAGTGTTGTATTCAGTATGAAGACCTACAGTGCCTTGTGAAAGTACACACCCCTTGCACATTCTTTATATTTTTGCTGCCTTAGAATTAAATCTAAAAAGGAATGAAATTAATTTTTTTTCTCTACCTTGTAGATCGGTTGGAAAATACTAAAATGTAATCCTGTGTTGTCTTTTTATATAGCAAAATGTGAAGACTGCAACGGGTATGTAGACTTTCACTAGTGACTGTACGTAAATATAATAGCCAGTGCCGGCTGTTAAATATCAAGCCAAGACCTTAATATCTGTCAAAATAAATGATTTTGAATCAGTCTTTTGTAAAATGAATACATGTAGCTACATGGATATTATACTAGATGCTGTTATTAAATCTTCAGAGAAGCACTGCTACCCAATGTTTGTGATCTTGAAGAAAAAAAACTTTAAACTTCCCGAGCTGGGGGGGAAGTTGTGTGGAGAAGAGGATAAAGGAATAAAGATGGTATGATATGTAACAGACCACTTGCCATGGAATGCAAAAATGGGTGCAGTCGCCATCCTGCCTTGTTCCAGAGATTTAGTTGGTACTAGAACTGGTGTAACATTCACAACATTGAAGATAAAATAGTAATGAAAAGAGATGACGATTAATATCTGCTCTAGAGGTCGACCGATTTATCGGCATGGCCGATTAATTAGGGTCGATTTCAAGTTTTCATAACATTTGGTAATCTGCCTTTTTGGATGCCGATTATGGCCAATTACATTGCAATCCATGAGGAAACTGTGTAGCAGGCTGACCACCTGTTAACGCGAGTGCAGCGTCAAAAGGATCTTGTTACTAGCTAGCATTAAACTTATAAAAAACAATCAATCTTCACATAATCACTTAACCTGTTTAGGATAGGGGGCAGTATTTTCACGGCCGGATAAAAAACGTACCCGATTTAATCTAGAATATGCATATAATTGTTTGATTTGGATAGAAAACACCCCAAAGTTTCTAAAACTGTTTGAATGGTGTCTGTGAGTATAACAGAACTCATATGGCAGGCCAAAACCTGAGAAGATTCTACTCAGGAAGTGCCCTCTCTGACCATTTCTTGGCCTTCTATAGCCTCTTTATCGAAAACAGAGGATCTCTGCTGTAACGTGACATTTTCTAAGGCTCCCATAGGCTCTCAGAAGGCGCCAGAACGGGGAATGATGACTGCAGTCCCTTGGCGAAAAACAGTAACGCATTTGGATAGTGGTCGATCTGAGAACAATGACACGGGCGTGCACGTGAAGGCACCATTTTCTTCTTTCAGTCTTTGAACGAAAACAACGTCTCCTGGTCAGAATATTATTGCTATTTTACGAGAAAAATCGCATAAAAATTGATTTTAAACAGCGTTTGACATGCTTCGAAGTACGGTAATGGAATATTTTGAATTTTTTTGTCACGATACGCGCCGGCGCGTCACCCTTCGGATAGTGTCTTGAACGCAAGAACAAAACGCCGCTATTTGGATATAACTATGGATTATTTGGAACCAAAACAACATTGGGTGTAAAGTAGAAGTCCTGGGAGTGCATTCTGACGAAGAACAGCAAAGGTAATCCAATTTTTCTTATAGCAAATCTGAGTTTGGTGAGTGCCAAACTTGGTGGGTGTCAAAATAGCTAGCCATGATGGCCGGGTTATCTACTCAGAATATTGCAAAATGTGCTTTCACCAAAAAGCTATTTTAAAATCGGACACCGCGATTGCATAAAGGAGTTCTGTATCTATAATTCTTAAAATAATTATGTTTTTTGTGAAAGTTTATCGTGAGTAATTTAGTAAATTCACCGGACGTTTTCGGTGGGTATGCTAGTTCTGAACGTCACATGCTAATGTAAAAAGCTGATTTTTGATATAAATATGAACTTGATTGAACAAAACATGCATGTATTGTATAACATAATGTCCTAGGAGTGTCATCTGATGAAGATCATCAAATGTTAGTGCTGCATTTAGCTGTGGTTTTGGTTTTTGTGACATTATATGCTAGCTTGAAAAATGGGTGTCTGATTATTTCTGGCTGGGTACTCTCCTGACATAATCTAATGTTTTGCTTTCATTGTAAAGCCTTTTTGAAATCGGACAATGTGGTTAGATAAAGGAGAGTCTTGTCTTTTAAAATGGTGTAAAATAGTCATATGTTTGAAAAATGGAAGTTTTGGGATTTTTGAGGAGTTTGTAATTCGCGCCACGCCCTATCATTGGATATTGGCAAGGCGTTCCGCTAGCGGAACATCTAGATGTAAGAATTAACTACACATGGTTGATGATATTACTAGTTTAACTAGCTTGTCCTGCGTTGCATATAATCAATTTGGTGCCTGTTAATTTATCATTGAATCACAGCTTACTTCAACTTCGCCAAACAGGTGATGATTTAACAAAAGCACATTCATGAAAAAAGCACTGTCGTTGCACAAAGGTACCTAACCATGAACAGCACTGCCTTTCTTAAAATCAATACACAGAAGTATATTTTTTTAAACTTGCGTATTTAGTAAAGAAATTCATGTTAGCAGGCAATATTAACTATGGAAATTGTGTCACTTCTCTTGTGTTCAGTGCAAGCAGAGTCCGGGTATATGCAACAGTTTGGGCCGCCTGCCTCGATGCGAACTGTGAGCTAATTTGCCAGAATCTTACATAATGACATTGAAGGTTGTGCAATGTAACAGCAATATTTAGACTTAGGGTTGCCACCCATTCAATAAAATACGGACGGTTCCGTATTTCACTGAAAGAATAAACGTTTTCGAAATGATAGTTTCCGGATTTGACCATATTAATGACCAAAGGCTCGTATTTCTGTGTTTATTATATTATAATTAAGTCTATGATTTGATATTTGATAGAGCAGTCTGACTGAGCGGTGGTAGGCAGCAGCAGACTCGTAAGCATTAATTCAAACAGTACTTTACTGCGTTTGCCAGCAGCTCTTAGCAATGCTTGATGCACAGCTCTGTTTGACTTCAAGCCTATCAACTCCCGAGATTAGGCTGGCAATACTAAAGTGCCTATAAGAACATCCAATAGTCAAAGATATATGAAATACAAATGGTATAGAGAAAAATAGTCGACGCGTCATAATTCCTATAACTACAACCTAAAATCGGCCGATTAATCGGTATCGGCTTTTTTTGGTCCTCCAATAATCAGTATCGGTGTTGAAAAATCATAATCGGTCGACCTCTAATCTGCTCTATGTAATACATTTCTATACATTTTCTGTAACGTTG
Organism: Salmo trutta; assembly: GCF_901001165.1. Lineage (NCBI taxonomy): Eukaryota > Metazoa > Chordata > Actinopteri > Salmoniformes > Salmonidae > Salmo > Salmo trutta. The sequence continues at coordinate 27,345,972 of NC_042960.1, read as the reverse complement.
CACCCTTCAGAACAGTCCTCAGACCTATGTTAATATTTACACTGCTCAACAAAATCACTGCAAATGTGTTTTCCAGATGCTGCAATCGAAGTGAGTTGACTGTCAGTGATCTTCCTTCTCTAGGTCTACTTGCCATCCTCTGACTTTGAAGCATAAAGACATGTTATGCTTCTACTAGACTGTTCTCAATATACACGCTACGCCTTGCCCTGTTTTATTGTGTATAGATGGGTTGGCTGACAACATCATGAAAATTATGTGCGCACATCGATGTGGCCGGAAGGTGCACGTTATGATTCTGAATAGTCAGATTGCAACAATGAAAAGAAGCTGCCTTGTGGGGGATCGTAGGTGGCTTGTTTCAGTTCATATCTTGTTATTGAAACCATGTCTTGTTTTGACTGATGTCATGTCTATGCCTATATGGCTTAAATTTGCTAGATAGCTAACCAACAACTGTAAAGATGTATTTGAGACAAGTGCTCATTGTGCAAATGTATTTGTTTTCAATAAACATTTGGAGATGAAATATAGTTTACATGTCAACAGTCTAAGCCAACCCCGTCTGTTTTGCCCCATAGTTGCGTATGTGTCTAAACAACCAACCTATGTAGGTCAAATGTTCTTTTCAGCTTCGCTCAAAAAAAAAAAAAATTGATTGAAAAGTAGACTGCTGCTGGAAACTAAGACACTGCATTGCAGTGCTTGAGGCATCTCTACAGACCAGGGTTTGATCCCAGGCTGTCACAGCTGGCCATGACCGGGAGACCAATGAGGTGGCACACAATTGGCACACTGTCGTCCGTGTAAGGGGAGGGTTTGGCCGGCCGGGATGTCCTTGTCCCATCGCGCTCTAGCGACTTCTTGTGGCGGGCCGGGCGCAGGCACGCTGACTTCGGTCGCCAGCTGTTGGTGTTTCTTCTGACACATTGATGCGGCTGGCTTCCAGATTAAGCGAGCAGTGTGTCAAGTAGCAGTGCGGGTTGACAGGGTTGTGTTTCGAGGATGCATGGCTCTCGACCTTCACCTCTCTCGAGTCCGTACGGCGATGGGACAAGACTAACTACCAATTGGATATCACAAAAATTGGGGAGAAAAAGGAGTAAGAAGTACCCAAAAATAATGCACATTTTAAAAAAGTTGTTTCTGTTATGTAATTGAAACAATGTAAATGTACATTTGTTTCATTCTTTCATGTTTCAGGGAAGAAAGAAATGAACATTTCTGTTTACATTTGTTTTATTATCTATTTTCAAATCTTACAAAAAATATGACAAAATAAAATAAATAAGCCCATTTCCCAGTATTATATTTTTCTTGAAAATAAAGGTTTTTTTTGTACAGTGGTACATTGGAAGAGAACATGATGTCTTATCAGTTAGTGAGGCTGTTGTGAATATGTTTTTTTTTTCATTTAGTTAAGAGGTTTAAGGGAAGGGTTCTACATACTGGTAGCTGTACAGTACATCTCACCTCCACACATCTACTTCACAGCATCATCAGCACTCCACCCACAAATCTCCAGAAAACGTATGTTTTGGGACTGAGGGGGACCTTTTCATTATAAAGTTGGAGGAAATACATTCCTAGCGTGCAAGGAATGTGTTTGCTAGCCTCCTAAATGCTCGCCAGCTAGCTAACCCATTTGCAATTCCTTTAGTGTTGCTTGCTGGCTAGCTACAGAGGTTAGCTGGCTAGTTAGCTACAGTAGTTAGCTACTGCCATCAGTTGTTGTGTTAGTACCATATTTGGCCTATTCCACCGTTTGTAGAATGCATACTCGCATTTGAATGTAGCGCGGGATAAGGGTATCCGGACACGGTAGACACATTTAAATATAAGTGTAGACACAGGACGCATTCGTAATTCCATGATCCAGAACTCTGATCGGATATTAAACTGAACTGTCAAGTCTAGACATGGCCTCAGTTCTCTTCTCGTAACCCTTCTCATATTTGTAACTAAGCAGTGCAATGAAAGAACATCAAAAGGTAAACTCGTTCAGAGTACTTCCTTACAGTTTGAAAATACGTATAGTTGCATTGATACTGACATGAACCATTTCACTACTTCTAAGTAGCTCTGTCTGATAAAAGGGTCAACGTGTTTAGTGAGGCCAAAGGACATGGACGGCCACTGACCCAAAAAAGGCTGCATCTCGATAGTCTTACTAACATGGCCTGAGCTCCTTGTCTCCTTTCCTTCATCGGCACTTATCTGAAAATACCGGACAGATAAAAGCAACATGTTAGTTACATTTTAGTCATTTAGCAGACACTCTTACCCAGAGCAACTTACAGTACTGAATACATAGATTTTTTTTCATACTGGTTCCCCGTGGGAATCGAACCCACAACCCTGGCGTTGCAAACACCATGCTCTACCAACTGAGCCACACGGGACCCAGTTGCCTGCTGGGAATTTGCTGTAGCTTGTCCATTCCTTTCAGATCAGGGAAATAGAGGAGGCCATTCAGAACTACTAAGATACAACCTGCATCAAAGGCGAAACAAATAAAGAAACCAACCTAGTCTGTTCCAGAGCTGCGGCATGCAGGTGTACCATGGATGACTGTTACTGACAATAGTCTATGACAGAAAATCTAATCAAATACTTCCAAATGTGTCTGACTAAGCAGCTGCAGTAAAAGACAACAAAATTGAAATCATGTCTCAATCGTGTCATCCGTGGCCTAGTTATTTGGCATTATTCACAAATGTATGATGACGATGATAGTAACCAAATGGTTTCCTTGTTATTTGTACAGAATGACTTAAATGTAATGATAAGGTCACAAACAACTGCTCTTTCCATTTCCTTATTGCCTTTAAGTGCCTTTTCAGCTCAAATACATTCTCATGTAACTACTACTACCAGTACTAGTTCAGTCAGTCAGAGCTCAATACTCATTGTTTCCGTCATATGCATGAAAATACTCAACCTGGTCTCAGAGCATTTCTTATTATTCTGTACGTAAATCTGAGAAACTCCATTTAGTATGATATATTATGTTTCATATGGTATGTATTAATTTGTGATGTCTATCGCCAATTTTGTATGATATGTTACAAATTACAAATTGTATTATATGTTACAAATTGCAAAACGTACAATATGTTACGAATTTGCAAAATGTACAATATGTTACAAATTTGCTAAATGTATATGTTACGAATTCTAGCTAGATGTCTAACATTAGCTAGGTTAGGGTTAAGGTTAGGAGTTAGGTTAAAGGGTTAGGGTTTGCTAAAAGGATTAAGATTAGGGGAAGGGTTAGCCTAAAGGGTTAGCTAACATGCTAAGTAGTTGCAAAGTAGCTAAAAAATAGTAAGTAGTTAAAGTTGCTAATTAACTATAAATTGTCCATGATGAGATAAGTAACCATAGTAAACATAATATATCATACTAACTTGAGTGTCCCGGATGTACATGTACTATGTTATGTCTAGTCTATGAGACCAGGCTGAAATACCATATTGAGTCTCATTGCAGAAGCAAGACATTATTCTGTAGCTTGTATCGTTACAGCTAGGCAATCCATGCAAAATGAAAGTTTATGCATGTTTTTTGCCAAAATTCATATTTGATAGGCATTTTAGGTAACCTCGTCTCATATTTAAAGCACAGAGATGAAAAGAACAGTGTACCAGGGAAGCTTCCTTAGATTAGGTTTCCTATTTCAGAAGGGAGACAGGTGTGTGTCTGGTTCAGCCCAGATGGAGAGAGGAGAGATGGGATGTTAATACCCACACTGAGAAGCCAGGTCAGGTGGAGATTGAAAAATGTGGGTGGTGGAACTAGAGATGCAGTTGGCTAAGGCATGGACCAGTAGAAGACTAGTGTATATGGCTGTGCCACTATGTCCCTCCAATACTATATTATTGCAAAGATCCTAGCCAAAGAGGATGACGTGGAGGTGCAAAGTTTATGTTTACTGCATGTCTCTGTGCTGAATCTCTGCTGTGAAGTGCAGTGGTTCTTCTTTTCAATGAAGAAGACTTGATGAACTATGAGTTTATAGGCACAGATCTAATATCAGATTACCTTCCCCAAATCTAAAACTTAACAGTAGGGGTGGGGGACACACAACTGACTGCTGATCAGTATCCAAGGACAATGTCATCATACTCTAAATTAGAGACGTATAAACCACTTTCTTGTTCTCTGGCACCATCCTCTGGCCACATTATAGAAAATAAAGATGGTTGAATAATCCCTTTGGATTTGCTTATAAAAGGAATTTAGAAATCTGGGATCTCGAGAAATGTAACTATGTTCTCACATGCCAGTGTACTCAGAAAGGTACTGCTTTGGCAACATCCCAAATTACATATATCCCAAAAGACACAAGGGGAAATAAAATATATGTCAGCTCTCGAATTATTGGGAACAGCAGCCATCCAGATGAAATAACAACAGCATCATTATAAGATACTAGCGATAAAAAAATCAAGTGTTTGCATATGTTAGGTTGTGTTATGAGGCAGGCTGGTATAGTCCTTCCTTACACCTGCAGAACAAGCTCTGCTGTCTCAGTGCAGGACTTCGGGGTTTAGTGCAAATGTTCTCTCTTTCTATCTCACTAATCTAGTCAGATCTTTGTGTTGAAATGGAGTGTCATGATCAGTATACTGTCTATAATGTGTCTCTCTGCAGGCTTGAATGGGGAGAGATTAGAATGGCAAACAGTAGACTGCAGTAACCCAAACTCTCCATAGCACATACCGTATACTGTCTAGTCTACACACACATCCATGTCAACATCCTGTGGCATCTTTCTTCATCGGACTCTCAGTTTCCTGGGCAGGCATCAGTCAAAGCAACTGTCATTCTCTCCCTCTCTTTCTTTTCCTCTCTCCCTACTGATACGAGACAGTACGTGTTGTCTTTTATCAAACGACTTTCATCTCTGCCTTTCACAACATCCACTCTCCCTGTCAGACATACACTTCAGATATTCCTGTTGTTTTCTCGGGAGGTATATACTAAGCTCGGGTGGTTCTTTTTGCTTTGTAAATAAAGCTCACGGCACTTCCTGTTTGACTTTACACGGATTGATATTGCACGGCTAGCAAAGCCGCTTCGTTTAAGTAGAAAAGCGGATAGGCCTTCATAGTTAAAAATGTGTATGATATCAGGCGACCATTTTGTGGATGCTACGAAAGGTCTCATTATGCGTTTGATTCACACACACACCAATAAATGTTTTTCCTTCTCTTCCCCAAAACCAGGCTATTATGTTTCAGTGGCAAGATGGCCACCAACATGTTTTCAATTTTCAGATGAGAATATATCAAGATAAACTGCTCTCCCTTTTTTTCACGAAAAGTTTTAGAAACACAGCTCATGCATGTCTATATGTATTGCAGACAAAAGTGAGGTATGTGTGTGTCTCTATACGAGCATGGGTTATGTTTTCATCACCATCAGCCCATTCCCCTCACAGCCTCTAGGCAGTGTCTACATACACAACCTCAGACCCAGACAGCATGGAGAGAGGCTAGGCCTTTTCACCCCACTTATTTTTCCTTGTAGTAGATATATCAAGTTAAGTTCTCAAAGCAGTTTGTCATCTCTTTCCAAAGAGAGACTAGACTTTACGGTCCGGGGAGTCTGTGTGTTCGTTCTCCACTGTGTCCCCTCCACGTGAACGGCTCTCGTCTGTCACCCCATTCAGGTCAGACTTGGTGGGCTGTTTGTCAGACGCCTGGTACCCCTCTCCTGGTCGGGGTAACTGGGTCCCATTCACACAGGATCCCCCCTCCGACTTCCCAAAGTTAAACAGTTTCCCCGGGTTGAATGACTTGCTTGGCGACTGAGACCACTCCTGGTTACCACTTGGGACGGTCGCAGACATCGTGGTATTCGTTGCCGTGGCTGCCGCTGCTGCAGCAGAAGTCGCTGCCGCTTCCTTCTTATTCTCGGGCGACTTGAGGAACTTGAAGCTAAGGAACCCGGGGAGCTTGGGTTCGTTTCCGGTGGGAGACTGAGGGGAGCGCGTGCTGCTTGAGGAGAACTTGTTCTGTAAGGGGATGATCTGTTTGAGCTTCATCACGTTGTTGTTGGCCAGGAGGGAGCTGGGCCTCTTGGGCTTGTCCCCCCCTCCACCCCCTCCAGTGCGGGACTTCCCCCCATGGCTCTTGTCGTGGTGGTGGTCTCCCCCGGAGGAGTCCTTCCCTTCATCTCTCTCCCTTTCCCTGCGAGCCTGGTACTCCGCCTGCCTCTGCCTCTCCTCCTCCTCTCTCTTCCTCCTCTGTAGCTGTTGATAGTGTTGCTGTGCTTGCCGCTCGTGCCTCTGTAGGGAGAGAAACAACCGTTACAACAACTCATACAATCACAGTCTGACAAAACTGTGCACACTCTGAGCCGAGAAACTATCTATTTACTCTTAACCTCTACCAGGTACAGCCAGAAGAGGATGGTTTCTTTTCTGGGGAGTTTTCCTACCCAATGTGCCTCTGCTTGCCCTTTGAGGTCTAGGCCGAGTGACTGTATCACTTTGGGTTACTGGGGACACTTTGTGACAACTGGTGATATAAAAAGGGCTTTCTAAATATATTTGATTGATTATTGATTGATTGATTGATTGATACAATGAACTCCTCACAACACCAATGTGATTCAGGCATGGACAATTTACCTTAAAGGCCTCCCTGCGTTGGTACTCCAGTTTTGCTATCTTCTCTCCTACCCAGCTGGGGATATCTGGGATCGCTACGTGAATGATGTACTTCAGCAGGATGGCAAAGTGCTGAGAGAGAGCGAGCAAGAGAGAACGTTATAACATTTAAAAGACCAGGCTGGTCAGGCTGTTTGAGTTAGCAGGCCAAGCCAGAGAGCTGTTCACCTGTGAGCTGTTTACTGGCTGCAGTGCTGTGTTGTGTTTATTTAGTATGTTGAGACTCTCCTATTCTGTCGCCCCCCCCCCCCCCCCCCCCCCCCCCTACACCTCACCACCGGCAGTGTGACAGAGTGGTGGAGATGTCCAGAGATCATGTAACACTTGAGCTTTCTTACAGGTACGTACAGTCTCTGGCTGGGAGTAGGGTTCACATCACTCACCACCCATCTGCCCTGTCAACAACCACAGAAGTAGCCAGGAATGATCCGCCTCATTTCACACTTTATCATTTTTATTGCTATGGGCAATAGCTGAAAGCTGCCTCGGAGGAGGATACATTTCATTGAGGTAGCTGTGGTTAGCTTTTAAAATACACTGCTCAAAAAAATAAAGGGAACACTAAAATAACACATCCTAGATCTGAATGAATGAAATAATCTTATTAAATACTTTTTTCTTTACATAGTTGAATGTGCTGACAACAACATCACACAAAAAGAATCAATGGAAATCCAATTTATCAACCCATGGAGGTCTGGATTTGGAGTCACACTCAAAATTAAAGTGGAAAACCACACTACATGATGTAATGTCCTTAAAACAAGTCAAAATGAGGCTCAGTAGTGTGTGGCCCCTCCACGTGCCTGTATGACTTCCCTACAACGCCTGGGCATGCTCCTGATGAGGTGGCGGATGGTCTCCTGAGGGATCTCCTCCCAGACCTGGACTAAAGCATCCGCCAACTCCTGGACAGTCTGTGGTGCAACGTGGCGTTGGTGGATGGAGCGAGACATGATGTCCCAGATGTGCTCAATTGGATTCAGGTCTGGGGAACGGGCGGGCCAGTCCATAGCATCAATGCCTTCCTCTTGCAGGAACTGCTGACACACTCCAGCCACATGAGGTCTAGCATTGTCTTGCATTAGGAGGAACCCAGGGCCAACCGCACCAGCATATGGTCTCACAAGGGGTCTGAGGATCTCATCTCGGTACCTAATGGCAGTCAGGCTACCTCTGGCGAGCACATGGAGGGCTGTGCGGCCCCCCAAAGAAATGCCACCCCACACCATGACTGACCCACCGCCAAACCGGTCATGCTGGAGGATGTTGCAGGCAGCAGAACGTTCTCCACGGCGTCTCCAGACTGTCACGTCTGTCACATGTGCTCAGTGTGAACCTGCTTTCATCTGTGAAGAGCACAGGGCGCCAGTGGCGAATTTGCCAATCTTGGTGTTCTCTGGCAAATGCCAAACGTCCTGCACGGTGTTGGGCTGTAACCACAACTCCCACCTGTGGATGTCGTGCCCTCATACCACCCTCATGGAGTCTGTTTCTGACCGTTTGAGCATGCACATTTGTGGCCTGCTGGAGGTCATTTTGCAGGGCTCTGGCAGTGCTCCTCCTTGCACAAAGGCGGAGGTAGCGGTCCTGCTGCTGGGTTGTTGCCCTCCTACGGCCTCCTCCACGTCTCCTGATGTACTGGCCTGTCTCCTGGTAGCGCTTCCATGCTCTGGACACTACGCTGACAGGCACAGCAAACCTTCTTGCCACAGCTCGCATTGATGTGCCATCCTGGATGAGCTGCACTACCTGAGCCACTTGTGTGGGTTGTAGACTCCGTCTCATGCTACCACTAGAGTGAAAGCACCGCCAGCATTCAAAAGTGACCAAAACATCAGCCAGGAAGTATAGGAACTGAGAAGTGGTCTGTGGTCACCAGCTGCAGAACCACTCCTTTATTGGGGGTGTCTTGCTAATTGCCTATAATTTCCACCTGTTGTCTATTCCATTTGCACAACAGCATGTGAAATTTATTGTCAATCAGTGTTGCTTCCTAAGTGGACAGTTTGATTTCACAGAAGTGTGATTGACTTGGAGTTACATTGTGTTGTTTAAGTGTTCCCTTTATTTTTTTGAGCAGTGTAGTATTGCCTGTTTCTAAGCTTTCATAGGGGCTTAAGACACACCTGCTGCTGACTAGTGAGCAAGACTAGCTTCAACATGGTAGATACCGTTCTAACGGAAATCCCTTCCCTGGGATGTAAAACAACTTTGGCATCTTTACTTACGAAAGATTTAAAATGTATGTCATATTTATTATTTTGACTTAATTTTAATCTCATCTGAAAGCCTGCTAGTATACTGCACACTGGGGACGGCTTGATGCCAAAATGCATTGGTGCAGCTGCAGGTCATAATAAACGTTTGAAATGTGTCTTTTGGAAGACGCTACTATGACTACAGCTCACCGAGGTGACTTTTAAAGAGACAAGTCTATATGGCCTGCTGGGCTGCTGTCAGTTTGAGAGGTTGAGCTGCTCTGAGATCAGTTGTCTAGCCATATATCCTCACCTCAACTATTAGAAGACGTCAATCAAATCTGACTCTGGATCAGTGCTGAGAGTTAGTGTACCACCTACAAAATCCCTATTTAAACCCTGCCAACACTGAAACAGAGTGAGACTCAAAACCCCATCAGCCAACTGAGCTAAAGCCTAGGCATTAGCTGATGTCAGGTGTGTAACTGTAGTAGAGTCTGTACTTCGAGGATGACAATGGAGATGATGGCCATCTCAGGGCTGAGCCAGGGGAAGAGTCGCTGCAGCTGACCACACTGACCAATCAGGTAACAGTTGACTATGATGGCGATTAGACCCATGGCTTCCATTGCTGTCTGCAGAGAGAGAGAGAGACACGCACACACACAACAGACAGGCTTACTGTATGTACATGCAGTATAACACAGAACCTCATGCTTTCAAAGCTTACACAAGGTAAATTCATGATTAGGTTTATATGAAAGGACAGGGCTCTGTTTATGAAATATTAGTGCTGGGCTGCAACAAAAGCCTATGAACACTGTGGCCTTCCATAACCAGAGTCCCCCATTCCCACTGCCGGTCTTAGGACTGTCCTTTAGTCCTACCCGTCACTGGCCCTTAGTCCAACCTGTCCCTGTCCTACTTGTCATTGTCCCTCAGTCCTACCGTCCTGTCCCTCTGTCTTACCTGTCCCGTCGCTCAGTACTACGTCCCACTGTCCGTCCCTCAGTCCTTCCTGTCCCTCAGTCCTACCTTCAACTGTCCGTCCCTCAGTTATACGTGTCCCTCAGTCCTACCTGCCACTGTCCCTCAGTCCTACCTGTCCTGTCCTTCAGTCCTATCTGTCACTGTCCCTTAGTCCTACCTGTCATTGTCCTACTTGTCATTGTCCCTCAGTTCTACCGCCCTGTCCCTCAGTCCTACTTGTCATGTCCCTCAGTCCTACCTGCCACTGTCCCTCAGTCCTACCTGTCACTCAGTCTTACCTGTGACTCAGTCCTACTTTCAACTGTCCGTCCCTCAGTTATACCTGTCCCTCAGTCCTACCCGTCCTGTCCCTCAGTCCAACCTGCCAGTGTCCTACCTGCCACTGTCCCTCAGTCCTACCTGTCGCACAGTCTTACCTGTCCCGCAGTCCTACCTGTCACTGTCCCTTAGTCCTACCTGTCCTTGTCCCTCAGTTCTTCTTGTCATTGTCCCTCAGTCCAACAGTCCTGTCCCTCAGTGCTACCTGTCCTGTCCCTCAGTGCTACCTGTCCCTACTTCCTATCTGCCACTGTCCCTCAAACCTACCTGTTGCTCAGCCTTACCAGTCCCTGTCCCTCAGTCTTACCTGTCCCTCAGTCCTACTTGTCATGTCCCTCAGTTCTACCTGCCACTGTCCCTCAGTCCTACCTGTCACTCAGTCTTACCAGTCCCTGTCCCTCAGTCTTACCTGTCCCTCAGTCCTACCTTCAATTGTCCATCCCTCAGTTCTACCTGTCCCTCAGTCATACCTGCCTCTGTCCCTCAGTTCTACCTATCCCTCAGTCCTACCTTCCACTGTCTGTCCCTCAGTCCTACCTGTTACTCAGTCCTACCTGCCACTGTCCCTCAGTCCTACCTGTCACAGTCCCTCAGTCCTACCTGTCACTGTCCCTCAGTCCTACCATCCTGTCTTCCTGTCCCGCAGTCCTACTTGTCCTGTCCCTCAGTTCTACTTGTCCTGTCCCTCAGTCCTACTTGTCCTGTCCCTCAGTCCTACCTGCCACTGTCCCTCAGTTCTACTTTCCACTGTCCCTCAGTCCTACCTGTCCCTCAGTCCTACCTGTCCCTCAGTCCTACCTGCCAGTGTCCCTCAATCCTACCTGCCAGTGTCCCTCAGTCCTACCTGCCAGTGTCCCTCAGTTCTACCCGTCCTGTCCCTCAGTCCTACCTGCCAGTTTCCCTCACTCCTACCTGCCAATGTCCCTCAGTTCTACCTGCCTCTGTCCCTCAGTCCTACCTGTACTTCAGTCCTACCTGCCACTGTCCTTCTGTCCTAACTGCCACTAAGTATCATTTCTACTTTTTTTAAGTTCTTTCAATTTGACATATATTAAGTGAGCTTGAACAGACTGTTCTACCTGCCACTGTCCGATGCTCTCCACCCTCTGACCAAAGGGCCTCTGCAGGCCGGTACAGAGCTTTAAGGCGTCGCTGCGGATCTCTATGATGTTGTTAATGAGAGCACACATAGCCGCCAAGGGGAAGGCTGAGGAGAAGAGAACCACATAGCCAAACTGGACAAACATCTCCTGGTAGTCCTGGAAGGTGTCCTGGAAGGGACAAAATACACAACAGACACTGTCAGCACCGTGACATGGATAGATGATTATCACAGTGTTTAATATCTTTATTGTTTCAGTAAGGGCCAGAACAGAAGTTGTGTAAATGCAGTTGTACCTGTATGGGAAGTTAGCTAGTCATGGCTAACTTTGCCTCGCACAGTGACGTCAAAAGACCTAAAATAATATCTTACTGATTCTGAGTGCAAGATACAGATACCATGTATTTACATTTCTTGGTGGTAATACATACTGTATCTGCACTGTAGGGTTGTTCCACGAAAAGAGTGCCTTTTGCATCCCTTTTATATTTTAATATGAAATTGTGCACCAATATATTGCATTTTAAAAGCCAGTTATATTAGGGGCCTCCCGAGTAGCGCAGTGATTTAAGGCACTGCATCGCAGTGCTAGCTGTGCCACTAGAGATCCTGGTTCGAGTTCAGCCTCTGTTGCAGCCGGCCGCAACCGGGAGACCCATGGGGCAATGCACAATTGGCCGAGCGTCATCCGGGTTAGGGGAGGGTTTGGCCGACAGGGATGTCCTTGTCCCATCGCGCTCTAGCGACTCCTGTGGTGGGCCAGGCATCCACGCTGACACGGTCGCCAGGTGTACGGTGTTTCCTCCGACACATTGGTGTGGCTGGCTTCCGAGTTAAGCGGGCATTGTGTCAAGAAGCAGTGCGGCTTGGTTGGGTTTAGGGGGACGTAGGGCTCTCGACCTTCGCCTCTCCGAGTCTGTACGGGAGTTGCAGCAATGAGACAAGACTAACTACCAATTGGAAACCATGAAATTGGGGAGAAAAAAAGGGGTAAAATATGAAAAAATTATCAGCCAGTTATATTAAATTAAGTGCCTTTTAATATAGACCACATGGAGATTTCAATAAATCAGATTTTTTATATGAATAAAGACTTGCTAAAGTGCTGAAATTAAGCATTTTGACATGCCCCTCCGTGCACCCTCTGATTTATAGGAAGAGTTTAACCCACTTAACCAACATTTCTCAAAGTTTTCACCATTAGTAGCTAGGTTTCCATCCAATTGGTGACAGATTTTAATGTGCATATTCAAAAATTTGCAGAAAAATAATATGCCTAATAAACTGTAGCCTAATAAACTGCATGCTTTCCCGACGAGTCGTAGTGGGAGGATCACACAACATGTAATCGTGTGACTCCAAGTTTACTTCGCTATGATGGTTGTTATATCAATATTTGTGCATAAAAGCTTTTCCACCTACATTTCTTGCACAATTCATTTTACCATCTAGCATATTTTGTTTTATCGACATTTGGAAAGTTTACTGAGACATTTTCTGTTTCCATAAGGCCTGTCGTTACATTTTTTATCCGGCGTACTTTACTCGCATAAAAATGTTGGATGGAAACCTGGTTAGTATATAGCCCTAGCTATTTTGTTGCTTTGACAAAGTCATTTCTGAAGATCATTTATTTCATGTGATTTGGGATTCATTTACGTTTGTCCCTCATTTTAAGGTCAACCCTGTTATGTGAACTGAGCTCACGATTTAACATTGTGAAACTATATTTTTTCAATGATTTATTTCAAAAGAAACATTGAACATCTAATAGTCAAATAATAGTGTAATTAGATTTGTTTTGGTGTTTTGTGGTGGAAAACTGAGCGGATCGAGCATAACACGTTAACCCTGTTACCCGTAGATGGAAAGGCTAACAATTCAATTTTTTTTGGCACACAACAATTTCCATTCCCTCTGTCAGAAGAGGATTGATGCCTGAGTTAAGACAAAAACGTCAACCCTGTTACTTTATTTGGCACTTAATAGGCCCTTACTATAGTCTTTTTTTATTTATTTAACCTCTTGATGGGAAAATGTGTTCTTTATGACAGAATGTTAAAATTAGGTTAAATCCTTTTTATTTGTTTTACCAAGTTACACTTCTCAAAGGGCACCAAATTGGTGTAACGGCCATGTAATTACATTCAAGTTAGCTAAGTAGTCAATAATAACTAGAAGTGTTCCCCACAAGGTAAATGTAGAACCCACCCATACCATCCCAAAATCCCAACAACATACAGGGAGGGAATAGAGTTCAGAGCTCAAATCACTTTAGGCATCCAATGACAGATTGTGAAGGACACTAGACAGGGTGTTTTGGAGTATCGTATGTACATTTCATTGCGCCGACAGAAACAAACGTCTCTCTGGTAAGAAGGGTGGGGGTGTATGCCTTATGATTAACATTTTGTGGTGTAATCATAACAACATACAGGAACTCAAGTCCTTTTGTTCACCTAACCTATAATTCCTTACAATCAAATGCCGAACGCATTATCTACTTACCAAGAGAATTGTCTTCGATTATAATCACAGCCGTGTATACCCACCCAACCAGACACCTCGACGGCCCTGAAAGAACGTCACTGGACTCGATGTAAACTGGAAACCATATATCCTGAGGCTGCATTTATTGTAGCTGGGGATTTTAACCTCTGGGCGGGCTCGACGGACATCCAGCGAAAAATCCTATCGCCATTAGCATAACAAAATGTTATTATTTTTTTTTTCAAATATAGGACTATGTTATATCGTTTTATAGATACACCTCTCCTGAATCGAACCACGTTGTCCGATTTCAAAAAGGCTTTACCGCAAAAGCAAAACATTAGATTATGTTAGAGGAGTATATCGTAAAAGTAACCACATAGCCATTTTCCGACCAACCACATGCATCACAAATAACCAAAAAACAGCTAAATGCAGCACTAACCTTTGACAATCTTCATCAGATGACACTCCTAGGACATCATGTTACACAATACATGCATTATTTTGTTCGATAAAGTTCATATTTATATATAAAAACAGCATTTTACATCGGCGCGTAACGTTGACTAACTATTTTCCCTCAAATGCGTCCGGTGAAACAGCGCTACAATTTACTAAATTACTATTCGAAAACATTTTTTTAATGTAATATTGTCATTCTAAGATTTATAGATTAGCATCTCTTGAAAGCACCTGCAATGCCAGATTTAAAAATAACTTTACTGGGTAATCACACTTTGCGATAAAAGGGGATGCGATACTCAGAAAAATAGGCTAGCAATACAGGTCAGCGCCATCTTGGAACAATCGCATATCAAATCTAGTCTTGTATACTATTGTCAATAATCCCTTCCCTTTGATTATCTTCATCAGAAAACACTTCCAGGAATCCCAGGTCCACAACAAATGTATTTTAGTTCGAAAAAGTTAATCCTTTATGTCCCAATAGCTTGTTGTTGTTAGCGCGTTCTGAAGGCTGGACCAAAAGTACCGTCGGCCGCGGGACTTCTCTCTCAACAAAATGCATTTTAATTTTTTTTTAAGTTCGTTCAAACATGTCAAACGTTGTATAACATAAATCTTTAGGGCCTTTTTCAACCAGAGCTCCAATAACATTCAAGGGGGACGATTGCATTGTCTTTCAAAACGTTTCGAAAGGGGAGGGTAGCCAGGGTCGCCGGCGTCATAATGGTGATGGCCCTCCTCATGTGACCACGTTCCACAGACTCTCATTCTGTCAGTTTTCACAGTAGAAGGCTCAAATCACTTTGTAAAGACTGGGGACATCTAGTGGAAGCAATAGGAAGTGCTCAATGAACCATTGCTCACGGTGTGATTTATAGGCAAAGTGATGAAGTTGAGTCCGCAATTCAGAATTCCACTTCCTGTTACGATCTGTCTCGGGGTTTTGACTGCCATATGAGTTCTGTTATACTCACAGACACCATTCAAACAGTTTTAGAAACTTTAGGGTGTTTTCTATCCACAAGTATTAATTATATGCATATCCTAGCTTCTGAGTTTGAGTAGGAGGCCTTTTAAAATGGGCACACATTTTTTTCAAAAATCGCTGTAGCGCCCCCTATCCTAGGCGACCGTCAAGAGGTTAACAAAGTTAATCTGAAACCAAAGCTCCCTAAATTCTATCAGCATATCGAATGCGTGACTCGAGCTGGCAGCATTCTGGATCATTGCAACTCTAACTTCCGCGACGCATACAAAGCCCTCCCCCGCCCTCCCTTCGGCAAATCTGACCACGACTCCATTTTGTTGCTCCCTGCCTATAGACAGAAACTAAAACAGGAAACGCCCGTGCATAGGTCTGTTCAACGCTGGTCCGACCTATCGGATTCCGCGCTTCAAGATTGCGTCGATCACGTGGACTGGGATATGTTCCGGATAGCCTCAGACAACAACACTGATGTAAACGCTGACTCGGTGAGCGAGTTTATTAGCAAGTGCATCGGTGATGTTGTACCCACGGTGACTGTTAAAACCTTACCTAACCAAAAACCGTGGATTGATGGCAGCATTCGCGCAAAACTGAAAGTGCGAACCACTGCTTTTAATCATGGCAAGACAACCAAAAACATGACCGAATACAAACAGTGTAGCTACTCCCTCCGCAAGGCAATCAAACAAGCTAAGCATCAGTATAGAGACAAAGTAGAGTAAAAATTCAACGGCTCAAACTCAAGACGTATGTGGCAGTGTCTACAGTCAATCCCGGATTACAAAAAGAAAACCAGCCCTGTCGCGGACACCGATGTCTTGCTCCCAGACAAATTAAACAACTTCTTTACTCACTTTGAGGACAAGACAGTGCCACTGACACAGCACGCTACCAAAACCTGTGGGCTCTCCTTCACCGTGGCCAATGTGAGTAAAATATTTAAACATGTTAACCTTCCCAAGGCTGCCGGCCCAGACGGCATCCCTAGCTGCGTCCTCAGAGCATGTGCAGACCAGCTGGCTGGTGTGTTTACGGACATATTCAATCAATCCCTATCCCAGTCTGCTGTGCCCACAGGCTTCATTGTTCCTGTTCCCAAGAAAGCTAAGGTAACTGAGCTAAACAACTATCGCACGGTAGCACTCACTTGTGTCATCATGAAGTTCTTTGAGAGACTAGTCAAGGATCATATCACCTCCACCCTATCTGATACCCTAGACCCACTCCAATTTGCTTACTGGCCACAATAGGTCCACAGACGACACAATCTCAATCACACTGCACACTGTCCTAACCCATCTGGACAAGAGGAATACCTATGTAAGAATGCTGTTCATGGACTACAGCTCAGCATTTAACACCATAGTACCCTCCAAACTCGTCATTAAGCTCGAGACTCTGGGTCTCAACCCCGCCCTGTTCTACTTGGTCCTGGACTTTCTGACGGGCCGCCCCCAGGTGGTGAGGCTAGGAAACAACATCTCCACCCCGCTGATCCTCAACACTGGGGCCCCACAAGGATGCGTTCTCAGCCCTCTCCTGTACTCCCTGTTCACCCATGACTGCGTGGCCATGCACGCCTCCAACTTAATCATCAAGTTTGCAGACAACACTACAGTGGTAGGCTTGATTACCAACAACGACGAGACGGCCTACAGGGAGGAGGTGAGGGCCCTGGGAGTGTGGTGTCAGGAAAATAACCTCAACGTCAACAAAACAAAGGCGATGATCGTGGACTTCAGGAAACAGCAGAGGGAGCATCCCCCCTATCCACATCGACGGGACAGTAGTGGAGAAGGTGGAAAGTTTTAAGTTCCTCGTCGTACACATCACGGACAAACTAAAATGGTCCACCCACACAGGCAGCGTGGTGAAGAAGGCGCAACAGCGCCTCTTCAACCTCAGGAGGCTGAAGAAATTCGGCTTGTCACCGAAAACACTCAAACTTTTACAGATGCACAATCGAGAGCATCCTGTCAGGCTGTATCACAGCCTGGTACGGCAACTGCTCCGCCCACAACCGCAAGTCTCTCCAGAGGGTTGTGCGGTCTGCACAACGCATCACCGGGGGCAAACTACCTGCCCTCCAGGACACCTACAACACCCGATGTCACAGGAAGGCCAAAAAGATCATTAAGGACAACAACCACCCGAGCCACTGCCTGTTCACCTCGCTATCATCCAGAAGGCGAGGTCAGTACAGGTGCATCAAAGCTGGGACCGAGAGACTGAAAAACAGCTTCTATCTTAAGGCCATCAGACTGTTAAACAGCCATCACTAACATTGATTGAGTGGCTGCTGCCAACATACAGACTCAAATCTCTAGCCACTTTAATAATTCATAATTGGATGTAATAAATGTATCACTAGTCACTTTAAACAATGCCACTTTATATAATGTTTACATACCCTACATTACTCATCTCATATGTATATACTGTACTCTATACCATCTACTGCATCTTGCCTATGCCGCACGGCCATCGCTCATCCATATATTTATATGTACATATTCTTATTCATCCCTTTACACTTGTGTGTAAGGTAGTTGTTGTGAAATTGTTAGATTACTTGTTAGATATTACTGCACTGTCGGAAGTAGAAGCAAAAGCATTTCGCTACACTCGCATAAACTTCTGATAGCCACGTGTATGTGACCAATAAAATTTGATGAAGGCATGACCTGAGTAAGTATGGGGTAAATCAAGGTCCATGGTAACAGAATCCATGCTCAGCAAGCACTTGATGAGCTACACATGGCCAGCTACGTTACTCAGTATGGCAACTCAAATAGAACTACAGCACTGATGGGGTTTGCTTCTCTAGTTGGTTTAAGCCCCATGGATATGGGATGATGGAATTGTCTATTTAGAGAGTTGGCATTGTTGACATAGTTCACATAGTGAGTGAGCATGTTCATTAGTTAGTTTGTGTGTGTGTGCGTGTGCATGCATACATACAGTTGAAGTCAGAAGTTTACATACACTTAGGTTGGAGTCATTAAAACTCATTTTTCAACCACTCCACAAATTTCTTGTTAACAAACTATAGTTTTGGCAAGTCGGTTAGGACATCTACTTTGTGCATGACAAGTAATTTTTCCAACAATTGTTTACAGACAGATTATTTCACTGTATCACAATTCCAGTGGGTCAGAAGTTTACATACACTAAGTTGACTGTGCCTTTAAACAGCTTGGAAAATTCCAGAAAATTATGACATGGCTTTAGAAGCTTCCAACAGGCTAATTGACATAATTTGAGTCACTTGGAGGTGTATCTGTGGATGTATTTCAAGGCCTACCTTTAAACTTAGTGCCTCTTTGCTTGACATTATGGGAAAATCAAAAGAAATCAGCCAATAAATAAAATTGTAAACCTCCGCAAGTCTGGTTCATCCTTGGGAGCAATTTCCAAACGCCTGAAGGTACCACGTTCATCTGTACAAACAATAGTACGCAAGTATAAACACCATGGGAGCACGCAGCCGTCATACCGCTCAGGAAGGAGACGCGTTCTGTCTCCTAGAGATGAACGTACTTTTGTGGGAAAAGTGCAAATAAATCCCAGAACAACAGCAAAGGACCTTGTGAAGATGCTGGAGGAAACAGGTACAAAAGTATCTATATCCACAGTAAAACGAGTCCTATATAGACATAACTTGAAAGGCGGCTCAGCAAGGAAGAAGCTACTTCTCCAAAACCGACCACGGTTTGCAACTGCACATGGGGACAAAGATCGTACTTTTTGGAGAAATGTCCTCTGGTCTGATGAGAACTGTTTGGCCATAATGACCATCGTTATGTTTGGAGGAAAAAGGGGGAGGCTTGCAAGCCGAAGAACATCTTCCCAAAAGTGAAGCACGGGGGTGGCAGCATCATGTTGAGGGGGTGCTTTTCTGCAGGAGGGACTGGTGCACTTCACAAAATAGATGGCATCATGAGGCGGAAATGTTATGTGGATATATTGAAGCAACATCTCAAGACATCAGTCAGGAAGTTAAAGCTTGGTCGCAAATGGGTCTTCCAAATGGACAATGACCCCAAGCATACTTCCAAAGTTGTGGCGAAATGGCTTAAGGTCAACAAAGTCAAGGTATTGGAGTGGTCATCACAAAGCCCTGACCTCAATTCCATAGAAAATTTGTGGGCAGAACTGAAAAAGCATGTGCAAGCAAAGAGGCCTACAAACCTGACTCAGTTACACCAGCTCTGTCAGAAGGAATGAGCCAAAATTCACCAGCAGGGAATTTTTACTAGGATTAAATATCAGGAATTGTGAAAAACTGAGTTTAAATGTATTTGGCTAAGGTGTATGTAAACTTCCAACTTCAACTGTATCTATGTATGTGTGTGTGTTGTCCTACCTCATAGGTCTGCATGCAGCTCTCAATCTCAGCCTGTGCCAGAATCGTACTCTCCTGCTCCTCTGGCGGGTTGATCCACGACTCCCTCTTGGTCTCAGAGTCTAGTCTCTCCAAACTCCTCTGCCTTCTGTGATGACGCACCCTCACCGTGCTCTCCGGCCCAGAAGGCAGTGGGGCAGCCGCCACACTTTCATTGGCCGAACCACCCGTGTCCTTCATCTCATTGTCATCGGCATCATCATACGTCTCGAACACCGAGGCCGGGTCCATCCCCTTCTCCACCATGGTGGGGCTGCCATCCTCCAGGAAACTATCCTCTATTGTGGGGACGCAGCCCCCTCCAGATGACTTCCTGTCCATCTTCTCTATGAAGCTAACCTTCCTCAGCTTCAGGCCACAATCTATCAACTCCTCGTTCTCTCCCTCACTGAACCTCCCGCTGTCTCCCTCCTCCCTCTCCCTCTCCTCCTCGTCAGGCACCCCACATCCCCCGTTCAGATACTTCTTCTCCCTATAGAACAGCAGAAAGGTTAGGCTTCCACTTACAATAGTGTTGATTAGACTAAAGTATGTAATAATGTGAATAGGTCACACATACTCAAACAAATCAAAACATAGACTTGTCTATACTCAAAGAAACATGCCCTAAAAAAAGCTCTAATTTAACTTATTCCTGAATGAATATAAGCCGTTGTGTCAGCATTACCTGCGGTCAGGCTGTCCCACCCCGGATCTGGTTCCCCTCAGGCCGTGGCCCGGTACGGCCTGGTCGGTGGGTGAAGCCTGGGCCTTTCCTGCAGCCAGCCGGCAGTACTTGAGCACGGCTGAGAGGAACAGGTCCCAGACGCCGCGCAGGGTGAGCTCGCCCAGCTTGTGGCGCTCGTACAGGTAAGGCTGCAGCACCTCTTTCACGTTCTGGACAAACTGCCGGGTGATCAAAAGGGTGGCCAGCATCTGACAGGATCAAGGGTTAAATGAAGTAGAGGATCAAGGCTTAAAGGTCAGAGTTGTCATTATCTGTCACTGGGATTGAATACCATGGGTGGAGTTTCCCATAAGTAGGCACCACATTAAACAAATAAAATTGTAAAAAAAAACTATTCCTTTGCAGAAATACACTGAGTATACAAAACATTAAGAACACCAGTCCATGACATAGACTGACCAGGTGAATCCAGGTGAAAGCTATGATCTCTTATTGATGTCACTTGTAAATCCACTTCAATCAGTGTAGATGAAGGGGAGGAAACAATTTATACATGGATTGTGTATGTGTGCCATTCAGAGGGGGAATGGGCAAAATATTTAAGTGCCTTTCAATGGGATATGGTAGTAGATGCGAAGCGCACCGGTTTGTGTCAAGAACTGCAACGCTGCTGGGTTTTTCATGCTCAACAGTTTCCCGTGTGTTTCAAGAATGGTCCACCACCCAAAGGACATCCAACCAACTTGAAACAACTGTGGGAAGCAATGGAGTTAGCATCCCTGTGGAACGCTTTCGACACCTTTGTAGAGTCCATGCACTGACGAATTGAGGCTGTCCTGAGGGCAAAACTCAATATTAGGAAGGTGTTCCTAATGTTTGGTATACTCAGTGTATAATATTCACTCGGTACTGTATATGATGGACTGAAAACAATCCTCTATATAAACCGCAAGCAGTTCACGCCCATTCAAATACGGTAGATACACACACTACTCTGTATACAGCCTAGTCAAATGTGCTACATCAAAACCATGACATGTAAAACTACTACTGCAGGAATAACTACAGGGCATTGTGCTCAGGCCCAGAGGTAAGACCCAGGACACAGACACAGTGTCCTTTCACTGCAAACCATGACCAAGTCAAAGCACAAACCACAGATAGCACATTTACAGACAGCCCATAGTCAGTCCATCAGTTTACACAAAGGCCCACTCAGTGCTTATAATGTTCCTTAACACAAACAGAAAGTGCAGTATGAAAACATATCCCAGACATTTTTGGCTTTTAGAAATAAAACACTGAGAATATACAGTAAACACCCAAAGACAGTAATAACAGAGTGGCTTAAAGAAAGACAGACAGAAAAGAGGACAGAGTGATGTGCCAGGCACATGACTTTCACGGCACAAACCTTGTAGGACAAATGTCCAAATCCACAGGTAGTCAGACGCTATAAAACCCATAACATAACACTGCTTAACAGACATGTCAAATGCTTCAAAATGTACATCACATACACAATTAACAACGAAACAGGTAGAACAAAAAACAACTGTGGGAAGCATTGGTTTTGTGTGCTATGTGTTTTGTAAATCAACATAGCATTAAGTTCTGGGTCCATACATGTTAATTAAGAGATCAAGAAATGCTAGCACGATGAGCTCCACCCTCTCTCTTTGCAAGTTACGGGCCGAACGTCCCTCCCCTTTCGAATTTCGAAAGATACTAACAACTGCGAAATCGGGATTTATCGAAAAACCCAAAACACTGGAACTACTGCTACTCTTATATTTCGCATCCCATTCAGTCCCGACAGATTCTCTCATTTTACACGCATAATCTTTCCACGAGAGATTAACCTAAACATATAAAAGCTTTCTATGCAATGCCAATGATGCATAAAGATGCTACAAACTACAAGCACAACAAACAAACAGACTACAACTCTAAACAAATAAGCACGGGTGAAAGTAAGGTGGTTCGGTACGGCAGTAGTGATAAAATCTGGCCTAATGTCAATTACACTTTTTGGTGTTTTGTGTAACAGATGTCTCTTTCCATTCACCACTGTTTGGAGGCTGGAAATATGTTGCGAGTGGATGAACATGCGTGGGTAGCCTTGTAAAGGAGCCCTTTGAAGTTAGTGATTGACAATCATATGAAAACATCACGATGGGTTGTGTTTATGCCACAATAAAAAGTAATACATTTTAAAAGCTAATGACAAATCTTCACGACTAGGCCCACAGAGATCATATTGAATTAATAGGGATTCCATATGTAATTCTATGATTAGGTCCATAAAAAATATGGGGTGCTGGGCAGGTAATGTCGAGATGACTAACCCCTGACCCCACGGTGGGGGGCGAAGTCGTACTTTGGACCTAAAAGAGGTCCTGATGACCCAGATGGTGAAGGCCAGCAGCTGGATCTTGAGAAAGAGATATGGCAGCACATTGTCCTTCAGCTGCCTGAGAAGACTCTGGCCCAGTGAGAACACCAGTAACATCTAGGACCACACCACAAGACCAGCACCAAAGACCCACACAACACAGAGACAGATGGAGAAATAGGCAGAATGGAGAGAGAGCAACATGTGAAGAAGGTAGAGGGATTAAGGAAGGAAGACCAGGGAGGTGAAAATTGTTTGGGTAACTTTTGGAAGGAGAGGAAACATGGTGGGATTTCAGTCGCTTTTACCTCTTTCAGGCGCTCCATGTCTCTGAGGTAGAATCCAATGTAGAAAAGACTGAGATAAGAATTTACAAACTGAAACTGCAAATAAAGAAACAAAACATGTTAGTTGAAAAACTTTAGAGAGAAAGTATAAGTGTTGGTTCTGCATTTCAATCATTTGTCATGTGAAAAGTGAGTCCAATTTCCATGTAATAAGGAAGAAGATGACACCACTCACAAGAACCATTTTGATGATGAGATTTTTCTCATAGGCACTCTGGAGTCTGTAGTTTTCTGTGCGGGAAGAAATATAATGTCAGCATTCACAGTAATAATCATCATCACCTGAATAAATACAAAAAAAATATATAAACTCAGCAAAAAAAGAAATGTCCTCTCACTGTCAACTGCGTTTATTTTCAGCAAACTTAACATTTGTAAATATTTCTATGAACATAACATTCAACAACTGAGACTGAACAAGTTCCACAGACATGTGACTAACAGAAATTGAATAATGTGTCCCTGAACAAAGGGGGGGTCAAAATCAAAAGTAACAAGTTGGCCACCAGCTGCATTAAGTACTGCAGTGCATCTCCTCCTCATGGACTGCACCAGATTTGCCAGTTCTTGCTGTGAGATGTTATCCCACTCTTCCACCGAGGCACCTGCAAGTTCTCTGACATTTCTGGGGGGAGTGGCCCTCACCCTCACCCTCCGATCCAACAGGTCCCAGACGTGCTCAATGGGATTGAGATCCGGGCTCTTCGCTGGCCATGGCAGAACACTGACATTCCTGTCTTGCAGGAAATCACGCACAGAACGAGCAGTATGGTTGGTGGCATTGTCATGCTGGAGGGTCACATCAGGATGAGCTTGCAGGAAGGGTACCACATGAGAGAGGAGGTTGTCTTCCTTGTAACACAGGGAAGGGGCGTTGAGATTACCTGCAATGATAACAAGTTCAGTCCGATGATGTTGTGACACACCGCCCCAGACCATGACGGACCCTCCACCTCCAAATCGATCCCGCTCCAGAGTACAGGCCTCGGTGTAACACTCATTCCTTCGACGATATACGCGAATCTGACCATTACCCCTGGTGAGACAAAACCGGGACTCGTCAGTGAAGAGCACTTTTTGCCAGTCCTGTCTGGTCCAGCGACAGTTTGTGCCCATAGGCGACATTGTTGCCGGTGATGTCTGGTGAGTACCTGCCTTACAACAGGCCTACAAGCCCTCAATCCAGCCTCTCCCCGCCTATTGCGGACAGTCTGAGCACTGATGGAGAGATTGTGCATTCCTGGTGTAACTCAGGCAGTTGTTGTTGCCATCCGGTACCTGTCCCGCAGGTGTGATGTTCGGATGAACCGATCCTCTGCAGGTGTTGTTACACGTGGTCTGCCACTGCGAGGACGATCAGCTGTCCGTCCTGTCTCCCTGTAGCGCTGTCTTAGGCGTCTCACAGTACGGACATTGCAATTTATTGCCCTGGCCACATCTGCAGTCCTCATGCCTCCTTGCAGCATTCCTAAGGCACATTCACGCAGATGAGCAGGGACTCTGGGCATCTTTCTTTTGGTGTTTTTCAGAGTTAGTAGAAAGGCCTCTAGTGTCCGAAGTTTTCATAACTGTGACCTTAATTGCCTACCGTCTGTAAGTTGTTAGTGTCTTAACGACCATTCCACAGGTGCATGTTCATTAATTGTTTATGGTTCGTGTGTGTGTGTGTTTGCCTGCGTGTTCTCACCCATGTCGTTGAGCCAGCAGGCTATCTTCCGGTACACCTCGTCACAGGCGGTCACAGTGATGGCCAGCATGATCTTAGGGATGAACCTTG
Organism: Salmo trutta; assembly: GCF_901001165.1. Lineage (NCBI taxonomy): Eukaryota > Metazoa > Chordata > Actinopteri > Salmoniformes > Salmonidae > Salmo > Salmo trutta. Next base: position 27,321,145 of record NC_042960.1, on the reverse strand, counting down.
CCAAGCGAGGTACCTCCTTGATCCCCATCACAAACTCCTGTGAGACAACAACAGCTGCCTAATATTGTTGCGATCCTCGCTAATATGAGGCACGTTACAATTCCCACCAAGTGGGCTAACTCTATTGGCACAGCGCATAGGGTGTTGACATTTCACGGCAGCGACCCGTTACAATCAATTCCTTTCTGCGGGTGAAATTTTATTTTGTAGGGTTGTTAAATTCCGTTAACTTTCTCAAAATTCCCAGGTTTTCCAGAAATCCCGGTTGGAAGCTTTCCTGGAATGACGAAGGAATAAGCACAAAATCCGCAATCATCCAACCAGGATTTCTGGAAAACCTGTGAATTTTGGGAATGCTCCCTAGACACTAGGAAGGCAGTTATGTAAGTAGAGCAGCAGCAGCCAGAAGGAGCAGTACTGACATACCTGCAGCTCGAAGCAGATGAGCATGGCCAGGAAGACAAAGCAGAGACAAAGGATACAGATGGGCAGGCTGACCAGCCACCTGAACATCCTCCTCCTCCACGGAGGGTAGTATAACTCCTCACAGCCTGTTATGGGACTGCACCGCTTCACGCCCTGCAGGGGGGAGGGGGCGAGAGAGGAGATAGAGGGGAGATGGAGGGGATGGGGCAAGAGGGAAAGGGGTGGGAGAAGAAAATTGGAGGGAAATGGAGAGGGAAGAGAAAAGCAAAAAAGGGTATTTAACCTTTATTTAACTAGGCAAGTCAGTTAAGAACAAATTCTCATTTACAATGACGCTGTGCGCCGCCCTATGGGACTCCCAATCATGGCCGGATGTGATGCAGCCTGGATTTGAACCTTAGACTGCTGCGCCACTCGGAAGCCTCTAAAGCTTATAACCCGGAAGCTTATAAGAAATCCCGTTATGCCCTCCGACGAACCATCAAACAAGCAAAGCGTCAATACAAGACTAAGATCGAATCGTACTACACCGGCTCCAACGCTCGTCGGATGTGAATGGGCTTGCAAGCTATTACAGACTACAAAGGGAAACACAGCCGAGAGCTGCCCAGTGACACGAGCCTACCAGGCGAGCTAAATTACTTCTATGCTCGCTTCGAGTCAAGTAGCACTGAAGCATGCATGAGAGCATCAGCTGTTCCGGGTTGACTGTGTGATCAGGCTCTTTGCAGCCGATGTGAGTAAGACCTTTAAACAGTTCAACATTTACAAGGAAAACCAGGATGTGTACTCCAAGCATGCGCTGACCAACTGGCAAGTGTCTTCACTGACATTTTCAAACTCTCCCTGTCTGAGTATGTAATACCAACATGTTTCAAACGGACCACCGTAGTCCCTGTGTCCAAAAACACGAAGGTAACCTGCCTAAATGACTACCGACCTGTAGCACTCATGTCTGTAGCCATGAAGTGCTTTGAAAGGCTGGTCATGGCTCACATCAACACCATTATCCCAGAAACCCTAGACCCACCACAATTTGCATACTGCCCTAACAGATCCACAGATGATGCAATCTCTATTGCACTCCACATTGCCCTTTCCCACCAGGACAAGAGGAACACCTATGTGAGAATGCTATTCATTGACTACAGCTCAGCGTTCAACACCATAGGGCCCTCAAAGCTCATCACTATGCTAAGGACCCTGGGACTAAACACCTCCCTCTGCAACTGGATCCTGGTTGTAAGGGTAGGTAACAACACATCCGCCACGCTGATCCTCAATACGGAGGCCCCACAGGGGTGCATGCTCAGTCCCCTCCTGTACTCTCTGTTCACTCATGACTGCACAGCCAGGCACGACTCCAACACCATCATTTAGTTTGCCGATGACACAACAGTGGTAGGCCTGATCACTGACAACGACGAGACAGCCTATAGGGAGGGGGTCAGAGACCTCACCGTGTGGTGCCAGGACAACAACCCCTCCCTCAACGTGATCAAGACAAAGGAGATGATTGTTGACTACAGGAAAAGGAGGACTAAGCACGCCCCCATTCTTATCAACGAGGCTGTAGTGGAGCAGGTTGAGAGCTTCAAGTTCCTTGGTGTCCACATCACCAGCAAACTAACATGGTCCAAGCACACCAAGACAGTCGTGAAGAGGGCACAACAAAACCTATTCTCCTTCAGGAGACTGAAAAGATTTGGCATGGGTCCTCAGATCCTCAAAAGGTTCTACAGCTGCACCATCGAGAGCATCCTGACTGGTTGCATCACTGCCTGATATGGCAACTGCTCGGCCTCCGACCGCAAGGCACTACAAAGGGTAGTGCATACGGCCCAGTACATCACTGGGGCCAAGCTTCCCGCCGTTCCAGGACCTCTATACCAGGTGGTGTCACAGGAAGGCCCTAAAAATTGCCAAAGACTCCAGCCACCCTAGTCATAGACTGTTCTCTCTGCTACCGAACAGCAAGCGGTACCGGTGTGCCAAGTCTAGATCCAAAAGGCTTCTCAACAGCTTCTACCCCCAAGTCATAAGACTCTTGAACAACTAATCAAAGGACTACCCAGACCCCTCTTTTACACTGCTACTACTCTCTGTTATTGTCTATGCATTGTCACTTTAACTCTACCTACATGTACATATTACCTCAATTACCTCGACTAACCGGTGCCCCCGCACATCGACTCTGCACCGGTACCCCCTGTATATAGCCTCGGTATTGTTATTTGACTGCTGCCATTGAATTATTTGTTACGTTTATTTTCAATTTTTTACTTATCTATTTTTTACTTAACACTTATTTTTCTTAAAACTTCTTAAAGCATTGTTGGTTAAGGGCTTGTAAGTAAGCATTTCACTGTAAGGTCTACTACACCTGTTGTATTCGGTGACAAATAAAATGTTATTTGAAATGTTCTCATGTCCTCCTCACCATAAACTGTGTCCGTGGTTCCTCTAGGGACTCGTTAGGGGTATCCAGCGTACCCCACTTATAGGCTAGCTCCGCCCCCCTCCTCTTCCACCTCTCCAGGAACAGTGTGGCCCACACCACGTTGAACAGAGCAAACACTACACAGCAGATATCACGACTTGTCTGAGAGAACACACAGAGAATACACAGGTGAATCTTTAAATAGGAAACATGTAACCTCTATAACACCTGTGTAAAAACTAAAGGAGGACTGGAGGAAAAGGAAAACGTCTTAGGAAGAAATGGTATCATCATATCGGAGGTTACTTCGAAACACTTTCTACATTTTCAAGTGTCAACAGTTCAATATCTCACTCTGTGATTCAGTTGAAAAGGTTAACATTGTTAGAGACCGGAATAAGTCTGTTAGAGAGCAGATGAGTGTATCACAATTAGTATCTGTGTGTCTATGTCCTAAACGTGTTCCAGACAGTGCACTTGAAAAGTAAGTGGTAAGTAAGCCTTGGACCATAAGGCTTGTCTGAGCCAGAACTGCCCATAGGGGCAGAATCTTATTGTGCCTTCAGAAATTATTCATACCCCTAGACTACCATATTTTGTTGTGTTACAGCCTGAATTCAAAATGGATTATACACGCAATACCCCATAATGACAAAGTGAAAACCAGGGGTTGGAACCGGTTCAGGAAACAGAACAGAAAACTGTAAAAGAACGCCATTTTTCCAGTAACAGAAACGTAACCTGAAACTAAAGTGATCCATACTGTTCCCGGAACAGAACCGTTACTTTTAAAGCACGGGAACCGGTTAATAACGTTGTTCTACGTTTCAGGCATTTTTTTGTAGTCCCACAACAAAATACAACAAAGCACCTATGCAAAGCCCTCACTCTGTCACTCAGAAACTTATACCAGTTTGTCACGCCCTGATCTGTTTCACCTGTCCTTGTGATTGTCTCCACCCCCACCAGGTGTCACTGATTTTCCCCCGTGTATTTATCCCTGTGTTTCCTGTCTCGCTGTGCCAGTTCGTCTTGTATGTTTCCAAGTCAACCAGCGGTTTTCCCGTTCTCCTGCTTTTTGCATTCTCCTTTTTCTAGTCCTCCCGGTTTTGACCCTTGCCTGTTTCTGGACTTTGTAACCGCATGCCTGACCATTCTGCCTGCCTTGACCATGGGCCTATCTGCCACTCTGTACCTCCTGGACTCTGATCTGGTTTTGACCTTTTGCCTGTCCACGACCATTCTCTTACCCACCCCTTTGGACTAATAAACATTTTAAGACTCCAACCATCTGCCTCCTGTGTCTGCATCTGGGTCTTGCCTTGTGCCTTAATAAGTGTCTGCCTGCAAGCTGACAATCCTTGCCTGTGCGTGTTTAGGCTACCTGCTCCTCCCCCTTCCGAAGCATAGGCTACTGTACTGATGTTACAAGCTTGATTCAGAAGATAGGGAGAGAGATTTTTAATTAGTAGAGAAGAATGGATTAACTTTTTCAATGCTAGTTAAGGATACTATAGGTCTATTTATCACATTAACTAAAAAAAGGTAAGACTTGTTTTTAATTCTTGTGCTGCTCTGCACACACAAGCTTGTAAGCTAGCTAGCTCAAGCTTGTAAGCTAGCTAGCTCAAAGGACATTCAAGGTTCCTCCATAGAAGCCGCTCCTTCTAGGTATAATTCATATAATGCATGTCATAATAAGATGCCCAGCGATTCAAGCCTCCTCCACAATCCTCTTTCACTCTCTCCCCACCCACAAAATTGAAGTCGCATATTGCAGCATGGGCTACACTTGTCTGTCCATCACGTATGTAAACAACTAGCTTGCCTACTCTATCCGCACGGATTGATGAAGTAATTTAATGAGCTAAATGTAAAAACCTGTTGATTTCATAGGTTAAAAAAGAAACAGAAAGGAACGATATAAACTGGTACTTTTTTTGGGTCGAACCGGTTCAGGACTTTATTTTGCCTGTCGGAACAGTGGAACGAAACCCCCAAAAATAGTGGTTCTGTTCAGATTGAAACAATTGAAAAATTATTTTTGTTCCAACCCCTGCTGAAAACGTTAGATTTTTTGTGTGCACATTTATTGAAAAATAAATACAGCAATATCTAATTTACATACGGTATGTATTCACACCTCAATACTTTGTAGAAGCACCTTTGGCAGTGATTACAGCTGTGGGTGAGTCTTGAAGAGTTTTCCACACCTGGATTGTGCCACATTTGCCAATTATTATTTTCAAAATTATTCAAGCTCTGTCAAATTGTTTGTTGATCATTGCTACACCACCATTTTCAGGTTTTGCCATATATTTTCAAGTAGATTTAAGTCAAAACTGTAACTCGGCCACTCCAGAACATTTACTGTCTTCTTGGTAAGCAACTTCTGTCACGCTCTGACCTAGGAGAGCTGTGTTTTCTCTGTTTAGTTAGGTCGGGGTGTGATAGGTGGGTGGGCATTCTATGTTTTGTTTTTCTATGTTTTGGCCGGGTATGGTTTCCAATCAGAGGCAGTTGTCTATCGTTGTCTCTGATTGGAAGCCATACTTAGGCAGCCTGTTTTTCCCTTTGTTTTCGTGGGTAGTTGCTTTCTGTTTAGTTTGTATAACCTGACAGAACTGTTGGCTGTCATTTTGTTTATTTTGTCTAGTGTTCGTTTTCATTAAAATTATAACGATGAGCACTCAACATGCTGCGCCTTGGTCTCCTCTATATGACGCCCGTTACAACTTCAGTGTCGATATGGCCTTTTGTTTTAGGTTATTTTCCTGCTGAAATGTGAATTAATCTCCCAGTGTCTGGTGGAAAGCAGAATGAACCAGGTTTTCCTCTAGGATTTTGCCTTAGCTTCATTCCATTTCTTTTTTATCCTAAAAACTCCCCAGTCCTTAACGATTACAACAATATCCATAACATGATGCAACCACCACTATGCTTGAAAAACGTAACACTTTGTATTAAGGACAAAAATGTAATTGCTCTACGAATTTTTTTGTTGCATTATTACGTTAGTGCCTTGTTGTAAACAGGATGCATGTTTTGGAATATTTTTATTCTGTACAGGCTTCCTTCTTTTATTTCTGTCAATTAGGTTGGTATTGTGGAGTAACTACAATGTTGATTCATCCTCAGTTTTCTCCTATCACAACCATTAAACTCTGTAACTATTTTAAAATCACCATTGGCCTCATGGTGAACGCCACTGGCCTCCTCTCCGGCAACTGAGTTAGGAAGGATGCCTGTATCCTTGTTGTGACTCTGCATTGATACACCTTCCTAATTGTAATTAATAACTTTACCATGCTGAAAAGGGATATTCAATGTCTGCTGTTTTTTTTACACATCTATTAATAAGTCCCCTTCTTTGCAAGGCATTGGAAAATCACGCGGTAACACAACAAAATGTGGAAAAAGTCAAGGGGTGTGAATACTTTCTGAAGGCAATGTATCTCCTGTTTCTGTAGTGAGGCAGCTTGATATACAAGTACACCTTGTGGACAGAATGGATGGATGGATAGAAAAGGCACTTGATAAGGCCCAGTGTGAAAGTCACCTGATCAGACTCTGTCAGAATCCAGAGCACAAAGCCTATGACAGCAGGATACAGCATAGATGTGGTGTAGAACCCCAGCCAGGCAAAGTACATGGCTATCTTCACCCCAAAGTAATCATGAATATCATCTAGATACAGCACAGAGGGACAGAGGGAGAGAGACAGTTAGCAATGAAACATTTATAATTCAATTCAACATATAATTCTGTGAGTGAAGAAACGTTTTCTGGTGAGTTTTGGCCTCGGTTGACCTTAGGTTTAAGGTCACATGAACCACATATACATCATGAAAGATTCACCCAGCATAGCCTGACTGCACTAACAATTCACTTCCAGCAAACACTAGTCTACCAAGACGGAGGAAAAGTACACAAACAGTTCTGTGTGTGTGAGAGTGTTAATTGGGGAGAACGGGCTTGTGGTAATGGCTGGAGCAGAAAAAGTGGAATGGTATCAAATGCATCAAACACATGGTTTCCATATGTTTAGTGCCATTCCATTCACTCCATTCCAGCCATTATTATGAGCCGTCCTCCCCTCAGCAGCCTCCACTGTTACTGACCTAGCGGCTGTTTCTCACACACGGCCTGCACCCAGGACTTCATCAGCTGACTGAGGATCCTCTGCTCATGGAGCGGAAACACCTTCTGGATCACGCCCCGCACACTTAGCTCTGGGACTGGTGGAACACACATACAAACATGAATTCTTATTTTCAAACACACAGAGTACAAAGTGGTACACATAGAAGCATACAGGAGCACACACACATGCACGCACACCCGTATACAGTATTCAGTATGTTATTGGGATTAACAGCGCTGGGTATAAACAACTTACACAACATTATTTACTTCACAGTGACTAACAAAGACAAAACAAACAAAAAATGCTGCTCACTGATTGGCTGTCCCTCCAGGAACTGTATGTTGTGAAGCACCTCTCCATTCTTGGCTCGTAGATTGTCGAGCCAGTACTTGATGATGCTTTGCCTCTCCTGAGGAGAGATAGGGACCGACCGGTCAGACAGAATCAAATCTTCAGGTTCTCAGACAAGGTTATTTATCACACAAGTCTGTGTGTGTGTGTGTGCGTGCGTGTGTGTTTGTGTTGACCTGTGATGTGAAGAAGCATAGTTCACTCTCAATGTTCTCATAGATGTAGTCTTCTTCACAGGAGAAGCTGCGTGTTCCTCCCCCAAACTCTGGCTTCACTGATTTCCTCAGACCCATCTCCTCTGCCCCGCGCAACAGACTGAGAGACAGGGAGAGAGAGTAAGAGGGAGAGAGAGAGGGAGAGAGTTTGGGAAACACACACAGGCTTCCACAGGCCCACAAGGCTGGAGCAGAGTTGAGATGGAGAAACACACACTCACAAACCAACAGAGTGGCACAGTGACAGACAAGCAAACAGAAAGGTGTTAGGACACGCACACGCACACTCACACACATGCAATAAAAACAAGAACATACACACAAAGATGGGAATACATGGTCTAATGTGAATAAGACCTGTCCTGGCATGCCACGCATCTGATAAGAATTCCATATGACACATCCCGTGATAGATGCACATGAAGGGACCAAATAACACTGAACAGAGCAGCAAAGGAAAGCCCGAGTAAACTTTGAATGACAGCATTCAAGGAATGACAACAGTATCTATTCTAGGTTCTACTTCGCCTCTCCTCCTCCTCTGCTCTGTTCTCTGCAGAATGATAAGCCCAACTCACACAGCTACACACACCAGAGTGCGGCCACACTTCTATTAGCTGGCATTTACCAGCACACATCTATCATACTGTTATGGCCCTCTCGGGTCGTGAATGAAACTGCTTTACAATATAGTCCATAGTACTGAACTCAACAATGATTGAAACCGATCAACGATCTAAGAAGGATTATATCTATTTATAGGGTAACACAGACTGCATTTACTCAAATCCCCAATTTCTTATCCAGATGAAGCCAGTATGTTTTAGAGAGGTATCCTGCTACTGCCAAGACTCTTTACGAGAGGTCGTGAATGAACACGTCCAAGCAGCCAAGCTTCTATTGGATTAAAAGTTTATAGCCGTATTGTCCTTTCAATTCAAGAAGTCTTTACCTGCGTGTGTAGTGTCCAGTTGTCATTGGCCACTGCTAACCTGGGATAAATAACCCAGTCTAATACTGCTGAGAGGGCTAGCCCAGCCAGTTGTACTCTATGCAGCTTGCTCTATGCTAATTTAGACAATAATATATCACCAGTAATGAAAAATTCAGCCTTGCGGGAAAAAAACTGCGAACTCAGACCTAGAGAAAAGTGAATGGATTGATGAATGTTGCCATCTGCTAGAAGATAAGTACGATAAGCAAGAATTTCAATAAGCATTTTTCTATGGCTGGCCATGCTTTCCACCTGGCTACCCCTACCCCGGCCAACAGCTCTGCACCCCCCGCAGCAACTTGCCCAAGCCCCCTCCCCGTTTCTTCTTCACGCAAATACAGATAGCTGATGTTCTGAAAGAGCTGCAAAATCTGGATCCCTACAAATCAGCTGGGCTAGACAATTTGGACCCTCTCTTTCTAAAATGATCTGCCGAAATTGTTGCAACCCCTATTACCAGCTTGTTCAACCTCTCTTTTGTATCGTCTGAGATCCCTAAAGATTGGAAAGTTGCCGCGGTCAGACACTTTAGACCCAAACTGTTACAGACCTATATCCATCCTGCCCTGCCTTTCTAAAGTCTTCGAAAACCAAGTTAACAAACAGATCACCGACCATTTCGAATCCCACCGTAACCTTCTCCACTATGCAATCTGGTTTCCGAGCTGGTCATGGGTGCACCTCAGCCACGCTCAAGGTCCTAAACGATATCATAACCGCCATAGATAAAAGACAGTACTGTGCAGCCGTCTTCATCAACCTGGCCAAGGCTTTCAACTCTGACAATCACCGCATTCTTATCGGCAGACTCAAAAGCCTTGGTTTCTCAAATGACTGCCTCGCCTGGTTCACCAATTACTTCTCAGATAGAGTTCAGTGTGTCAAATCGGAGGGCCTGTTGTCTGGACCTCTGACAGTCTCTATGGGGTGCCACAGGGTTCTCGGGCCAACTCTTTTCTCTGTATATATCAATGATATCTCTCTTGCTGCTGGTGATTCTCTGATCCACCTCTACGCAGACGACGCCACTCTGTATACATCTGGCCCTTCCTTGGACACTGTGTTAACAAACCTCCAAACGAGCTTCAATGACATACAACACTCATTCCCTGGCCTCCAACTGCTCTTACATGCTTGTAAAACTAAATGCATGCTCTTCAACCGATTGCTTCCAATACCTGCCCGCCTGCCTAGCATCACTACTCTGGACGGTTCTGACTTAGAATATGTGGACAACTAAAAATACCTAGGTGTCTGGATATACTGTAAACTCTCCTTCCAGACTCACATTAAGCATCTCCAAACCAAAATTAAATCTAGAATCGGCTTCCTATTCGCAAACAAAGCCCCCTTCACTCATGCTGCCAAACATACCCTCGTAAAACTGACTATCCTACCGATCCTTGACTTCGGCGATTTACAAAATAGCCTCCAACACTCTACTCAGCAAATTGGATGTAGTCTAGTGCCATCCATTTTGTCATAGATTTTTCTATTGTGTTATTGACTGTACATTTGTTTATCCCATGTGTAACTCTGTGCTGTTGTTTGTGTCACACTGCTTTGCTTTATTACATTTACATTTTAGTAATTTAGCAGACGCTCTTATCCAGAGTGACTTACAGTAGTGAATGCATACATTTCATACATTTTTTTTTTCTTTCGTACTGGTCCCCCGTGGGAATCGAACCCACAACCCTGGCATTGCAAACACCATGCTCTACCAACTGAGCTACACGGGACTTCATCTTGGCCAGGTCGCAGTTGTAAATGAGAACTTGTTCTCAACTGGCCTACCTGGTTAAATAAAGGTGAAATAAAAAAATAAAAAATGAGTGAACGTGTATCATTTTCATTTAACCTTCTATCTCACGACTTCTATCATTTCCATATCACTTTCATGGATCAACACAAGTTTGAATAGTTTCAGCAGCAGTAAATGAGATTACATACATGAACTTTTCTATCGCGTCAATTTAGGTCATCCAATACACCTGAGAACGAGCGTGCAAGTATGTGTGACTGTGTGTATGTGAGATTGTGTGTGCACACATGCTGGTACAGCCATCTGCCGTGAGCATTTTTTCAGTAACGCACACTGACACACTTACAGAAAGCTCTCTCTCTCTCTCTACTCCGTTCACTTGTTAAGAGGTGAAAGCCACCCTTAAAACTCTCAGGATAGGATAGCCAAGAGCCCTTGAAAACAGATCAGTCAGCACAGCAGTCAGTCGGCACAGCAGACATCATCTAACACAGAGTGAACTGCATTGTGGGGTAGTGTGGCTAATGCCCTCTGCACTCTTACATTGGTTGTTGAGTATTTACCCAGAGTCATTTCTAAATCCCCTGGTATTTACCCAGAGTCATCTCTAAATCCCCTGGTATTTACCCAGAGAGGTAAGATACAGCATAATAGTATCATGTACAGTACAGTGTTTAGAAATAGTTGAAGCTATTGTAAAATGTAAGTCCTTCCAACATTCTACAATGAAATTCTTGTAACTTTCTCCAAATTCCCTGGTTTTCCAGAAATCCTGGTAGGAGCATTCCTGGATTAATGAGAAATGAATGAGGAAATCTGGGAATTCTCCAACTAGGATTTCTGGAAAACCAGGGAATTTGGGGAAAGTTACCAAAATTCTGCAATCCTAGGTCCAGATCTCTTAGCAGTGGTTGTACCACACTCACATACAGCAAAGGGAGGCCACACTAATATTGCTAACTAACTAACCTTCTAACTAACTAACCTTCTGCTGTTGATGTAGGAAATGTTCTATTTATGATCAGTCAAGACACTAATTCAAACAGGTTTACTAAAGCCTCGGTAACTACCTTCTATCCCAGGCTCCATTTAGGTGTTAACAATAATAATGACAATTAATTCATACTGCAGCACACAATGTCATTGTCTATACTGTACATTAGCTGGCCGGGGTTCTTACTTCTCATAGGTTGCCGTGACGAAGAAGGCATGGACGCGCGTGCGTTTGTGATGTCGAATCTGGATGTTGAGTTCTGGAATGCCCAGACGCAGGTGGTTCAGTAGCCATAGCAACGTGTGGTCATCTGTCTGGTCTGTTACAGGAAAGAAATAGAGTGGAGATGAAACACATACAGTACATACAGTACATGCATGTTTTAAAAAAATACAATTTGGTTACATCATCATAATAACGGTTTTAATGAAAATTCCAACCTTCAAGATATTAACAACAGTTTTACTGTGAAATTGTTCCACATAAACCAACACAGAAACACTGTTTTTAATTAAACTCAGAGGTAGCATCATTATCTCAAAAGAGTAAATAACCCATATTAGTATCATTACTTTCACACCAGCCTGGAACGATGAGTGCGTGTTGTCTAATGAGCATTATGTTCCAGTAATGACTGTGAAAAGTAGCACAGCATATCTATGTATTGGGATGGCTAATGTTGCTATTACATTATCACCATTCATAACGTCAGGCCACAGAGACCAACATGAAAAATGACTTCTGCGTACTTCCGCTTTTCATAGTGCATGGATGGCCATGCAAACGTGTAGGTAAACAAAAACAAAGAGACACCTGAGAAAGTCATGAGGATGTCACAGTTCTCAGTGGGCACGGTCTTCATCCAGGACTTATGAGACATTATGTACCTCCCAGCCTGCAGCAGCCGCTTCCCAAATAACTTATCTAGAGAGGAGAGAGAAAGAGATATAGAGAGAAAGAGAATCACAACGACAGTCACCTTTCAATAGTGAAGCAGAATGACCGATTAGGATACTTCTTTTCGAACTGTCAGTCAGTGCTTCCCCTCCACACACACACATCCTTTTCCTCTACCACACACACACATAATTCCCCCCCCCCCACACACGGTCTATCTGCCAAACACACACACAGTGCATTTGGAAAGGATTCAGACCCCTTGACTTTATTAAAATAACATCATATTGATCCGAAATACAGTGTAGACATTGTTAATGTTGTAAATGACTATTGTAGCTGGAAACGTCTGATTTTTAATGGAATATCTACATAGGCGTACAGAGCAACCATCATTCCTGTGTTCCAATGGCATGGTGTGTTAGCTAATCCAAGTTTATCATTTTTAAAGGCTAATTGATCATTAGAAAACCCTTTTGCAATTATGTTAGCACAGCTGAAAATGGTTGTCCTGATTAAAGAAGCAATAAAACTGGCCTTCTTTAGACTAGTTGAGTATCTGGAGCATCAGCATTTGTGGGTTCGATTACAGGCTCAAAATGGCCAGAAACAAAGTACTTTCTTCTGAAACCCATCAGTCTATTCTTGTTCTGAGAAATGAAGGCTATTCCATGCGAGAAATTGCCAAGAACCTGAAGATCTCGTAAAACGCTGTGTACTACTCCCTTCACAGAACAGTGCAAACTGGCTCTAACCAGAATAGAAAGAGGAGTGGGAGGCCCCGGTGCACAACTGAGCAAGAGGACAAGTACATTAGAGTGTCTAGTTTGAGAAACAGACGCCTCACAAGTCCTCAACTGGCAGCTTTATTAAATAGTACCCAGTCTCAACGTCAACAGTGAAGAGGCGACTCCGGATGCTGGCCTTCTAGGCAGAGTCCTCTGTCCAGTGTCTGTGTTCTTTTGCCCAACTTAATCTTTTATTTTTATTGGCCAGTCTGAGATATGGCTTTTTCTTTGCAACTCTGCCTAGAAGGCCAGCATCCTGGAGTTGCCTCTTCACTGTTGACGTTGAGACAGGTGTTTTGCAGGTCCTATTTAATGAAGCTGCCAGTTGAGGACTTTTCTGTTTCTCAAACTAGACATCAGCAACGGGTGTGGCTGAAATAGAAGAATCGACTAATTTGAAGGGGTGTCCACATACTTTTGTATATATAGTGTATCTTCTATAAATCATATATCATGAGTTGAACTAGATACCACAGCCCTATAATCACCTGCCACATTAAAACACTTCTTCTCTGACCAGTCGACCGTGACCTCTAGCCACATATCTGATTTATACCAGCACTAGTCAAACAGTCAACTAAGCTAATCACCAGGCCCTTGACCAGTTGAATTAGGTGGTCTAGAGTGTATATTTGGAATATATATCAAATATGTTGAATATCTAGGGGTCCCCGAGGACTGGCTTGAGAAACACACTGTTCAGCTCTGTGTGGTTCTGCTTCCTGGAACAGACTGAGGATGAAAGAGGGGCAGAGTAGGACTACTTCCTGGAAAGAATGCCCAGGGGGTGTTCCAGAGATATAAAAATATCCCCATACTGTCAAGATGTACATCGCAAGGTAAAATAAGGTTCAGATTGTTATTCTGTAACACTAGATAACCTCATGCATGCATCACTTTGTTACATAGGCAGTCTGAACATGTAGAGTTGAATTTGGAGTTCTTACAGAGAGCGTTAAGGAATTTCATCCCACTGGGCACACTGGTTGAATCAACATTGTTTCCACATCATTTCAACGTGGAATAGACGTTGAATTGACATCTGTGCCCAGTGGGATTTTGTTTCAGGATGTTATTCTATTCCAAATAGTGATTTAACAAATGAAAACAATAGAAACAAATGTAAAAACATTTTTATTTCAGTTTCATCTTAAGAGTTATTATTCACAGTCTCTAAATCCATCCTGTTCCCCATGCAGCTGTAGTTTGGCAGAAAAAGAACAGCCTGACAAGCATTCTAATGAGGCCTGTATTCACTGCTCTAAACACACACACACCTTCTGAAAGCCAACACCTCCAACAATACCTCGATTTATGAACCTCATTGACAGGCAGACTGCTGTGCAGCTTACGTGTGTGTGGGTTTTAGTGTGTGTGTTCGTAATGAGTGTGTGTTCGTGTTTGAGTAATGCTCATAGGAAAACCCATTCACACTGGTGGTGTCTCCATTTTTATTTAACTAGACAAATCAGTTAAGAACAAATTCTTATTTACAATGGATGGACTACCCCGGACGACCCTGGGCCAATTGTGCACCGCCCTATGGGACCCCCAATCACAGTCGGTTGTGATACAGCTTAGAATCAAACCAGGGTCTGTAGTGACACCTCTAGCACTGAGATGCAGTGCCTTAGACCGCTGCGCCACTCGAGAGCCACCATTTGCCCAGACATTGCCCATCAGGACTTAAGTGGGGACATTTTACCGGTCCACACAAGGAAAAAGGTTAGGCTTAGGGGTTAGGTTTAGGGTTACAAGTAGGGTTAGGGTTAGATTTAGGGTTAGGAGTAAGGGTTAAGGTTAGCTTTAGGTGGTGATTTGACTCCGCTGTCCTGGCGTCGTGAGGGAGCTTGTTCCACCATTGGGGTGCCAGAGCAGCGAACAGTTTTGACTGGGCTGAGCGGGAACTGTGCTTCCGCAGAGGTAGGGAGGCGAGCCGGCCAGAGGTGGATGAACGCAGTGCCCTTCTTTGGGTGTAGGGACTGATCAGAGCCTGAAGGTACGGAGGTGCCGTTCCCCTCACAGCTCTGTAGGCAAGCACCATGGTCTTGTAGCAGATGCGAGCTTCAACTGGAAGCCAGTGGAGTGTGCGGAGGAGCGGGGTGACGTGAGAGAACTTGGGAAGGTTGAACACCAGACGGGCTGCGGCGTTCTGGATGAGTTGTAGGGGTTTGATGGCACAGGCAGGGAGCCCCGCCAACAGCGAGTTGCAGTAATCCAGACAGGAGATGACAAGTGCCTGGATTAGGATAATAGCGAAGACATCAAAACTATGAAATAACACATATGGAATCATGTAGTAACCAAAAAAGTGTTAAACAAATCAAAATATATTTTAGATTCTTCAAAGCTGGCATCAAGGCAAAGGGTGGCTACTTTGAATAACCACTCAAGTAAAATATATCTTGATTTGTTTAACCCTTTTTTGTTTTCTATATGATTCCATATGTTATTTCTTAGTCTTGATGTCTTCACTATTATTCTACAATGTAGAAAATACTAACAATAATAAAAAACCCTGGAATGAGAAAGGGGTGTCCAAACTTTTGACTGGTGCTGTATATATAATAATAATAATATATAGATATAAACAATATAATAATAGAAAAGCAAGGCATAGGACTAAATGGAATATAATGTATTATTGTACGTCCTCTTGAGGAAAGAGCTTGATGTAGAATTTTTTTCGGGGGGGTGGTAATGCTGAAGGAAATGCAAACAAACATGTAAATTCACTAACCTCAACCTCCTCCCCACCTCCCACTGCTACAGTAAGTTCACTTCAAATAATGGTTACATAGGCTACAGTAGTTTAAAAAGTCAAATGTTGAGGCCTAGGCCTACATGTAAACAAGTAGGATAGTTTACATGTTAGCTAAGCATCTTGCAGTGACATCAGCCAAAGTAATTCACTTTCACTGAGACTTGAAATCCTATCACTCTCTGAGCACTACAGCTCAGGTTTCTGTGGATTAGCTGTATTCACAGACACTTCAGAGTATATTAAGTGGTTGAGAGCATCATATTGAATCCTGGGGGTCGGCTCAGTGGGTGGGTCAGAACATGTGAACAAGCTTTAGGGGTGCTTTCATGGTGTCTATATCCAGAGCGTGATGCGCTGTGCAACGCCAACATGTCACATACTAAATTACTGGATACACAGGACAACACAGATGGGATGTCAACTTTGACTAAACAGACCTGAAACTAACTGCTTAATACACATTTATAACAAAATTCTGACTACATAAATGTACGTTCATGAACCAGGAACTGTTCATAACATGTTTATTACACATTCATAACAGCATTCATAAACTACAAATAGGTTCTGCTGGGACTTTTTCAAGTATATGTTATGTAGTGACCCCCAAAAAATGTCTTCTCTGTCAATCCATGGAATTTTAGACCACATATTAACAATAGAGTCTAAATATAGGATTCAGAACTCTCACACAGAAACACCTCTAGGGTGAGTTACATGCTGACCCCACCACTCGCGTTACGTGTGTGAGCGTTGCAAAATACATTTACACATGCATGTTATTCAATTATTTAATCCAAACTGCTCGCACGTGTTTGCGTAGTTTGGCGCTAAAATAGAACTTTGTTCTATTTTTTACGCTTTAAGCACTACAAGTCCCGCCTCTCCCATCTCCTCATTGGTTTTTAGGAGCATATACCCACGTGGGAGATTGAAAGCTGAACTGAGGTCCACACTCCAGTTGGTGGTGGTAATGCACCTTAAAAAGTCCACAGAAGAAGAGATCATTAGAAACTAACTAAGTTTCCCCTTTTATCTGTGGATTAATTGTTGGAGTAGAGAACACACCTTTTTTTGTGTGACTCAAAATAGGTCAAAATTCTACAAAGATCAAGGAAAAAAAAGGGCCTTGTGCATTTCAGGTAAAATAACCCAATGTTTATATCCCAGGACAAATTAGCTAGCAACAACAAATTAGCTAGCAACAGCAAACTAGCTAGCTAAATGTCCATGAATGTTTCATGTTTTTCGAACTGTCCCCAAATTAAATAGTTGGTTCAGAGTTAATTTTGATATTTCAACCTGTGTGTCCTGATCGTGTCTGGTGTGGATGGATAAAATCAACAAGCCTTTGATGGCACACACACGTGCCCAGTGTAGTCAGCATGTTAGTGTTCTATCTTATCCCATATTCCTCCTAGCAACAGTGACTGTATTACCTCACAGGCAGACCAGGGGGAAGAGAGTGTGGAACTGCTTTGAGCGGCACGTGTTTCTCATGGGCTGGTTTTAGAGGAATGACATATCCCGAACCCCATTCCAAAACCCAAAACCAGCCCTAGCCCTTTAGGCACTACGCTGAAGATCTGAAAGAACTGGACAGCTGCCCACTGATTTGGGATTCAGCACTACCCTATGTACTAACGTGATTCTGTATGACTGACAACCATGTCCACAGCCACAATACCAGTACAGTGTAATAGCAATGATCCCATTAAGAATATCTGCTCTGTTTCTGGGCCAAATTATCTAATCATGCTCATTTCTTCAATTAGAAGTTCTTCTGTTCCTATAATTCCTCTCCCACCCGCCCCCTCTCGCTCACCCCCCCTCGCTCCCTCGCTCGCCCCCTCTCGCTCTTGCCCTCTCTCTCTCTCTCTCGCTCCCCATCTCGCTCCCTCGCCCGCCCCCTCTCTCTCGCTCCCCTTCTCGCTCCCTCGCTCGCCCCCTCTCTCTCTCTTGACCCTCTCTCATCTCCTCTCTCGTCCGCCCCCTCTCACTCTGTTTCTGGGCCAAATTATCTGATCATGCTCATTTCTTCAATTAGAAGGTCTTCTGTTCCTATAATTCCTCTCTCACCCCCTCTCTTACCCGCCCCCTCTCGCCCGCCTGCTCCCGCCCGCCCCCTCTCGCTCCCTCGCCCGCCCCCCCTCTCTCGCCCCCTCTCTCTTGCTCTCTCGCCCGCCCCCTCTCTCTTGCTCTCTCGCCCGCCCCCTCTCTCTTGCTCTCTCACCCCCCCCCTCTTGCTCTCGCCCGCCCCCCCCTCTCTTGCTCTCGCCCGCCCCGCCTCTCTTGCTCTCACCCGCCCCTTCTCGCTCCCCCTCTCACCCGCCCCCTATCGCTACCTCGCCCGCCCCTCTCTCATTCTCGCTCCCTCGCTTGCCCCCTCTCTCTCTCGACCCTCTCTCGCCAAATTATCTAATCATGCTCATTTCTTTAATTAGAAGGTCTTCTGTTCCTATAATTCCTCTCTCGCCCTCTCTCTCTCGCCCGCCCCCTCTCGCTCTCTCGCCCGCCCCCTCTCGCTCCCCCTCTCTCTTGCTCCCTCGCCCGCCCCCTCTCTCGCTCCCCTTCTCACTTCCTCGCCCGCCCCCTCTCTCTCTCTCTCTCGCTCGCCCCCGCTCGCTCCCCCTCTCACCCGCCCCCTATCGCTCTCTCGCCCGCCCCCTCTCGCGCTCTCTCTCTCTTGCCCCCTCTCTCTCTCTCTCTCTCGCTCTCCCCCCTCTCTCTCCCTCTCTCTCCCTCTCTCTCTCTCCCTCTCCCTCCGGCTCTCTCTCAAAATGTTGGGCGCTTAAGGTTTTAAAGCCTTTCACTAATTTGTGCTAGTTCAACAACAGTATATTTTGTCAATAGAAAATGGGGGTTCAAGAACGTAACTGAGTGTGACCTTCAACACGGTATATTACACTGTATAAAGAAGAGTGGGCCAGATCAGACAGTGAAGAGCAGCAGTATAAGGTGGAGTCTGAACAGTAAAGTGCCAGAGCCACAATGCCTTCTATTCATCCAGGTAACAATCATCAAAGAGCCCCTTTCACACAACTCCATACAGACTTCTTCCCAGATCCACAGACTGCTGGTTATCTAACTGGCTGAATTGGCCATTGTGATGAAGGGGGATTAATAAGCGATTGGCTCTGAATATAGTTAATGAATAGCAGCTTTTGTGTGTCCAACTCCAACGAACAGCCGTGTTCCACAGTGGTCCCAGCGAAAGCCCCCAAACACAAGAGGAAGATCCTCTAATGACCACAGCAACAAAGGGATACAGGATTTACCAGATGAACAGTACAACCATGACGATGCAAGGCCGTTTGGGCATTGCAAGATGTAGCACAATTTTTTGTTACGTGAAGTTGTGCGCCTATAGACAAATCACTGGGGGAGATAACTGACTGGGTGGGGTCTGAACTATTAAGTCTGATGCGATAACCCTAACTCAAGAGAGGGAATTTACAGATGGGAAAAGTCGTGAGATATAACCTACAGTTGAAAACATTTCCATAAAAAAGGAGGTATAGGTTTTTGATGTGTTTCTCAAACAAAAAAAACGTAAGGAAACCAAAGGGTACCGAAGGAGGTGAGCAGAACTAAACCAAGCACAATCAGTCTTTCAGTAAGATGCTTAAAGAGAGGGCATTAGCGTTGGAGGCACTGACCCACTTCAGACTGACACCCCACTGGGCAAAAATTGGTTGAATCAACATTGTTTCCACATAATTTCAACCCCCAAAAATCTATGACGTTGAATCAACGTAGAAAACTGGATTTGGATTTGCAAAAAGTCGTCAACGCAAGGGCATTTCATTTTTATTTCACCCAACTTTTAATCTAAATCCAACGACATGGTGACATTTGTTGTTGATTTCAAATGTAAATCAAAACTAGATGTTGAACTGAGGTCTGTGCCCAGTGGGACTATTAGCAACGACCAACTATTTCAGGAAATAAGGGATTTAAATCTATTTCCATTTTGAGGCAAAGACCTACTAGTGTATTATCTATATAAAGAATTGAAAAACTCAAGTCCATTTATATTTCTCTCTCTCTCTCTCTCTCTCTCTATTATTAGGTTACAGTGAGTAAAAAAAACACAATTACAATGTACCCAGCTAGCACATTTAGTTCCTTGGAAGTTGTGTGAACGTACGTTTTTGGTTTCCCATTGGTTCTGGGAACGAAGCCATACGTTTCCTGACTGGTAAAACAGAAAGTTATTTAAATGTTCTGAGAACGTTCATTTTTAGGTTGGAGGTTCTGAGAATGTTTTACTATGGTTCCCTGAAAGTTTTCCTGCGAGATTTTATTAACATTCTGAGAATGGAATTGATAGGTTTTTAAAAAAGTAATTAAAATAGTATTCTGAAAAAAAGATTTTTAATAACACTGCTAGCTTAGTTTGGATGAACTGCTTTGAACTCTAAGCACACATGGAAATTCATTTGCATGAGCATTAATGATGCAAACATTGTTTTTATTATTGTGGCATCAGGGAGATTTGAACCTATGATCTTCTGTTCTCTATCAATGAAATTAGTCCACTGCTCCATGTTTTTTTTAATTCACACAAAGCTGATCATTTTTGTCTATTCAATCAGCCCCCTTTTCAAAGGAAACAAGCACTGATTAAGATCAGCTGAGGACAATTAGTAAGTGCTGCCACCACACTTGAGCACACTTACCAAGATAGAGGACAGAGAGAGTTTTGTTGATGCTGCAAACAGAATGTATATGTTTTTAAATGAATTCTTATAATGTTCTTTGGACGTCAATGTTTTGTTGTGTTTTTATAGTCCCGGAAGGTATTCACACAATAATAAGGAATTCCCCTCGACCACGCCCACAAATTGGGCAAAAACCAACGTTCTTTCCTATTGAGCCCTACTTTAAAAGAGGCAACTTCGTTGTTTTTGGTTATACAGAAATAACAAAACATGTCGAGAAGCTGCTGTGTTGTTCAATGTACAGAAACTGATTTATAAAAAATAAAAACTGAAATATCACATTTACATAAGTATTCAGACCCTTTACTCAGTACTTTCTTGAAGCACCTTTGGCAGCTATTACAGCCTTGAGTATTCTTGGGTATGATGCTACAAGCTTGGCATACCTGTATTTGGGGAGTTTCTCCCATTCTTCTCTGCAGATCCTCTCAAGCTCAGTCAGGTTGGATGGGGAGAGTTGCTGCACAGCTATTTTCAGGTCTCTCCAGAGATGTTAATTTGGGTTCAAGTCCGGGCTCTGGCTAGGCCACTCAGAGACTTGTCCCGAAGCCACTCCTGTATTTTTTTGGCTGTGTGCTTAGGTTGGTTGTCCTGTTGGTAGGTAAACTGTCACCCCAGTCTGAGGTCCTGAGTGCTCTGGAGCAGGTTTTCATTAAGGAACTCTGTACTTTGCTCCGTTCATCTTTGTCTCGATCTTGACTCGTCTCCCAGTCCCTGCCGCTGAAAACCATCCACACGGCATGATGCTGCCACCACCATGCTTCACCGTAAGGATGGTGCCAGGTTTCCTCCACATGTGACGCTTGACATTCAGGCCAAAGAGTTGAATCTTGGTTTCATCAGACCAGAGAATCTTGTTTCTCATGGTCTGAGAGTCTTTAGGTGCCTTTTGGCAAACTCCAAGTGGGCTGTCATGTGCCTTTTACTGAGGAGTGGCTTCCATCTGGCCACTCTACCTTAAAGGCCTGATTGGTGGAGTGCTGCAGAGATGGTTGTCCTTCTGGAAGGTTCTCCCATCTCCACATTGGAACTCTAGAGCTCTGTCAGAGTGACCATCGGGTTCTTGGTTACCTCCCTGACCAAGGCCCTTCTTCCCCGATGGCTCAGTTTGGCCGGGCGGCCAGCTCTAGGAAGAGTTGGTGCTTCCAAACTTCTTCCATTTAAGAATGATGGAGGCCACTGTGTGCTTGGGCACCTTCAATGCTGCAGAAATGTTTTGGTACCCTTCCCGAGATCAATGCCTTGACAAAATCTGTATGGAGCTCCATGGACAATTCCTTCGACCTCATTGCTTGGTTTTTGCTCTGACATGCACTGTCAACTGTGGGACCTTATATTGACAGGCGTGTGCATTTCCAAATCATGTCCAATCAATTGAATTTACCATAGGTGGACTCCAATCAAGCCGTAGAAACGTCTCAAGGATGATCAATGGATTCAAGACGCACCTGTAAATCTTTTTTTTTTAAATATATATATACATACATTTGTAAACATTTCTAAAAACCTGTTTTTGCTTTGTCATTCTGGGGTATTGTGTGTAGATTGCTGAGGATATTTTTGTTTTATCCATTTTAGAATAAGGCTGTAAAATATGGAAAAAGTCAAGGGGTCTGAATACTTTCCGAAGGCACTGTACATCTAGCCAGGTCAAAAATAACTGACCTACGGTTTGCAATTCTCCCACGTAAGGAAATAGAGCCTGCGAAAAGAGTTAGGCTATTCGTTTGAGAGAGTGGGAAATGTGGGGACGCTGTGTCCAAGTAGGCTACACGTAGCTAAGTGTATAGAAAACATGTAATCACAGGTAAGACATTTAACTTGTTTAGTACAGTCTGTTTGTAACTCAACTCACTACTTGTAGCTGTATAGTCCATTTGTGTTGTTGATCTTGGCTAGCTTAATGTTCCGGACGGTAGCTATCTAGCACTCACTCAAGTGGCTGCTAGAATCGTCATGAAAAGGTGTATGAGGGAAGCCCAGTGGTCACCAACCTTTTCTGAGTCAAGATCACTCTCAGAGTCAAAATCAAATTAAGCCCAATCAAATTGATGTGGCTTAAGCATTGCTGTGGACTTAGAACATCACACTTTTGTATTTTTTTCTATTACAAAAAAGTTTGATATGAAAGTGAAAATCCCCAAAAATATATGTGAAAACTCGTTAAAAAAAATAGGAAAACATGATTTTCACACAGGGTGCCTTTCCTTCGCTGGGTGGGCCATCTGGGAACTTTTTGGCAAAAATGAGAGTATTCCCACTTCTCCAGGCACCATACACCACTGCATAGGGCCGACAGAAAGACCTCAATCACACAGAGCATGATGTTAAAGGATATACATACAATAATAAGCCAGTAGGTCCCAATCATAAGAATTCAAAAACAGTACCATTAAGCATTTCCCAATAAGAACTTACATAATTACTTCATTGCAAAGAACATGTCACCTTTAGCACACAAAATAATTGGTGACCTAATGTTTGAATGCAACAATGTTTCACACACACAAGTTATTTTCAAAGAGATGGCTAACAACAGCTAGCGAGCTGCAATTTAAAAAAAAAACACAGTTCCACTCACCAGATGATGATCATTTGAAACTTAACTTTTTGTTGAAAGTTATTCTTGAAATGGGAGAAGCTAACAAATTAGCAACAACATCCTCTTTGATAACACCTGCTGCAGCCGCTGAAAACTAGCTGACAACAAAAACTAGTTAACTAGACCATGGGAAAACTACTGCTAGCTTATTGCGCAGAGACCGGTTGGCCTTCGAGAAGGCAGAAGTATCCATAAGTTTTTGTAAAAACAGTCCCACCCATTAAGTCAAAATGTGATTGGTTGATTTCACAGTCACTCCAAATTGTTGCCCTATTACAGTTGAATGGCAAATGACTTCTATCTAGCTTCTGATGGCCTAACCAAAGGCTGACTAGATTTAGCTCCCCAGAGACTAGCAAAGAAAAATCCTGATTGGATCTTTTTTTTCCTCTTCAGTGTTAACCCTTTCCTTTCCAACAAAAACTGAAGCGATTAAATCAGAACATTGAAAATATTATTATTGTTAATATTTTATAAATACTTATCCCTTCTCTGAAGGCGTAGAAGGCCCATTCTTCCCCACTGTGTTTGGGTTAATAATAATTTGTATAGTGGCTCTATTTTCCCTCAGCATGCATTTTTTCACTATTATGAATGACTTAAGAATTCATATTTTGTTCTGAAATATGAACACAGAAATACTGGACAATTTGACAAAATTACAATCATGGTCTTGAGTTTTTTTCTGGTCTCGGTCTTGACTGGGTCTCAGACCTCTTGTCCCCCTCCCGGTCTCGGTCTTGACTCGGCCTCGCCCCCCTCTGGACTTGGTCTTGACTCCAAATCTATTTGTTCCTGTCTTGAAATCGGTCTTGCTTTAAGTGGTCTCGAACACAACACTGCTTCAGACACATGAAATGGTTCAAAATGGGAACACTTCGCCCGGCGTACAGTGCAGCTGATCGACCGGTTGGTGACCAATGTCCTACAATATTATGTTTTTCTAAGTAGTGAGAACACTCGGGAGTAGGCAATGATGAAAAGTAATCTTTAGACATGTTGTACTTTTTTTTAAATGTAGTTTTGTAATTGCTAAAACAAGCAGACAAGAAAATTGCATTTGAAAAAGGTAAAGTTCTTGCTGTGAGCCAGGCAGGGTCGTAATGCTAATGTATTGAAATTCCCACAGAAGAACATTGTTTCTTAAAATATTCTCTGAAAAATGTGAGAACATTACTTTAAATAGAACCATGAGGAAACCTGTAGGAAACATTAAGCTGAAGTACTGAAATTCCCACCTAAGAAAGATATGGTTCTCAGAACGATATGTGCTAGCTGGGTATCCTGCACCATTCCCAGATTGTTGTGAGAAGGTTGTATGCAAACTAAACATAGGACAACCACACTCTCACCAAGCTCTAAGAAACATATGGTTCTCAGAACATTATGTGTAACTCTCTCATTTCACATCTCATCAGTTTACTTCTCATAAGGTCAATAAGGAATCACATAACTCTTATTACTACAATATTACATATTTACACCCTTTACTGCATTTTCATGTGTATAGCCCATGGCTCTAACAGTCAAATAACATGGTACATTTTACTCAATATGATGTAATGTAATACTATGGTAGACCAGCGATGAGATGACAGACTGTCTAGTAGTGACTTAATCCAGATTGGTAATAATTTTATTTCTGTATAAGAGAAGTGAGAACATTTCACATTCACTCTCCTGATGAATTAGTTAAAATTGCCAAACTGCTGCTGTGCTCTGCCTCTGAGCAACGCTCATCTCCATACTGTACAACCACACTGATGATAACAGAATATCTATTTATAGAAAGTCATTCTAGATCTAATTTCCGCTTTTAACTCGCACACACTGTATCACACATACTATAGTGACGCATAGTATCATACTGTATATCCAGAAACCCTAACCCTCATATCCGTGCTGAGACTGATGCCCTATAACATAGTAATGATATCTATGTGATGTCTTTGAGGATGTGGATGTCAATAATAATGGCAGTGGGTCACTACAGTCAGTAATTGGGCTGCTGATCTTGAGCTCTTATCACTGCTATTATAGGCCTGGGTTTTATCTGTAGAAAGGTCCTATTGTAGTGGTAGATACAGTACATGTTCATGGACGGTTCCCAGGCAGATCGATATCCTGAGGATGTAGAAATTACAGCCCATAAATCTCGTGCCCTCTTCAAGACTGTGTTGGTGTGTTCGGACCATGATAGGTCCTTAGTGATGTGGACACCGAGGAACTTGAAGCTCTTCGGCCGTCTCCACTACGGCCCCGTCAATGTGAATGGGGGTGTGCTCAGCCCTCCGATTCCTGTAGTCCACGATCAGCTCCTTTGTCTTGCTGACAGTGAGAGAGAGAGGTTGTTGTCCTGGCACCACACTGCCAGGTCTCTGACCTCCTCCCTGTAGGCTGCCTCATTGTCTTCCGTGATCAGACCTACCACCCTCGTGTCGTCAGCAAACTTCATGGCGGCACGCAGTTGTGGGTGAGCAGGGAGTACAGGAGGGGAATAAGCACACACCCCCGAGGGGCCCCGTTTTGAGGGTCAGCGTGGTGGATGTGTTGTTGCCACCCCTCACCACTTTGGGGCGGCCAGTCAGAATGTCCAGTATCCAATTGCAGAGGGAGGTGTTTAATCCCAGGGTCCTTAGCTTAGTGATGAGCTTCGAGGGAACTATGGTGTTGAACGCTGAGCTGTAGTCAATGAACAGCATTCTCACATAGGTGTTCCTTTTGTCAAGATGGGAAAGGGAAGTGTGGAGTGCAATAGAGATTGCTTGATCTGTGGATCTGTTGGGGCGGTATGCGAAATAGAGTGGGTCCAGGGTGTCTGGGATGATGGTGTTGATGTGAGCCACGACCAGCCTTTCAAAGCATTTCATGGCTACAGATGTGAGTGCTACGGGCTAGAGTCATTTAGTCAGGTTACCTTGGCATTCTTGGGCACGGGGACTAGGGTGGTCTGCTTGAAATATGTGGGTATTACAGACTGGGTCAGGGAGAGGTTGAAAATGTCAGTGAAGACATTTGCTAGCTGATTAGCGCATGCTCTGAGTACGGGTCCTGTTAATCCGTGTTACTTGCCTTGATAATCAGTGTTGCTTGCCTTGAAGCGAGCATAGAATGGATTTGGCTCATCTGGTAGGCTTGCGTTACTCAGCAGCACGCGGCTGGATTTCCCTTTGTAATCCGTGATAGTTTGCAAGCCCTGCCACATCTGACGAGTGTCAGGATTCAATCTTAGTAGTAGGATTCGATTTTAGTCCTGTATTGACGCAATTCTGAAGACATCAACATAAGACAAAAACACTTAGACTCATTTCTAAAGTGGAAATGTCGGGTGCAGAATCAGGGTGTAGAGAAGGTGTTGCACTGCATTTTCCTGACAGCCTATTTGTGAGAGGTTCTCATGCAACACTGCACAGTGGCAGGCGACCCTCTTGTTTTAGTTTTGCTGAGGGGTCAAAAGTGGCACAAGAACCACAGCGAGGAGTTTGGTTAGCAACTGTGTTTTAATCACTTTGCCTTTGCACCGAAAGATAACTAATATGATTGTATGTGGGTTTTTTTTATCTCCACTGCTCATTTACCACAAATATAAAACGTATTCAGAACTGAAACTGTAATCTATTTTTGGAATAACCAATTAGGAAAAGAGGAGAGACAGTGATGAACTGGTGCTGAAATACTAATGCCTGAAAATGGACCAGAAAGTGTTCCTCTCCCCTGTAGGCTAACTAAAAAGCCCTTCGGTAGAGGGTAGAGTAGAGGGTAGAGAGGAGCTGATCTGGTGATATTCCCCATGTCATGACTGAGGCTAAAAACAGCCTTCCTCTGCATGGCTCCATAGCCATTGTACTTCTACTGGCCTTGCTTAGCAACAACAACAAAAATCCCCCCTGCTCAGTACACAGGGAGGATAAAGGAGAGTTTCCATGAGAATTGCAATATCTATTACACACACCAAAGTGCAGCAGTGTTGACTCTGCAGGCAGCGATCACAGGGTGACATGCTCAAGAAAGACATTCAAAAGCCTCTGTATTGGCAAGGTGGATGTTTATAGATGAAATGCAAACATTTCTCATGTCTAGAATAGACCTAACTTTTAGGAACAGAGTCCACATGCATCCACAAGCCAGTCAAAATCATAATCACAGGCTCTTGAGTAAAAGGCAGGCTGACTAGATTTCACCCTCAGACAGACAAGGTATGACTAGTTCCACTCTTGCATTTTTCATCTCTGGAAGAACGCTAGAAACACAAGACAGCAACTTGAGACAGAGAATGGGCATGCATAGGTAGATACTGCTGGAGGGCCCCACCAGGTTGCTCACAAATACTCTCATCATCCCTAAATATGTCCCGTAGACTGCACAGCAACTGCTATCTTTAATCTACCCGGTCTTTGGGTCGTTCCATGAAATTTGCTTCCCTTTGATACTTGTAAGTAGAAATTGTGCACCAATACTGAATTTTAAATGCCTGTTATATTCAATGAAGTGCCCTTTAATGTAGATCTAAATGTTAACCTAAGTATACCTCATAATATCTATAGCTACTTCATCATGGATTTAGCCCAAGTGTAAGCTATACACACTATGCAGGCTAGTTTGTAGGCTCTTGTTACCCTGACAATATATGATCACTTCTCATAAGGCATTGTAACCAGGTTGTGCAATTGACTGGCTGTTAAAATGTCAAAAACATCACTGTGCTTCTCCTATAAAGCAGTAGTCTATGGTGTTATGAGAGGAGAAGTCTGTTAATAGGTCGATTTGCCTGCTGGGGGGCTAGGAGACCCTCAATTGGCAACTGCACATCGTTTTCAAGGGATTGTTAAATAAATATGAACTATTGGGTTATAATATCATCACCTCTTGAAGGGCGTAGTCAGAACTACAAATTTCAGATTATTCTAAATTTAGCTCTATCATCAGAGTTATACAGCAAGTAACTGCATGCTTTTCATGATCAGTAAACATCAATTGATCATGTAATTTCAGATATGTGTGAGTAGCCTTAAGATATCTCTCAATATTGGCCACCATTCAGATATGCGAGGGTAGAACATTCTTATTATTGCTCAGTGGGGTATCCTTACGATATCTCTCAATATTGGCAGTAGAAAGGCGCATTTGCCGATGTACTGTTAGCTGATGTTTTCTTTGCAAGCTACTGGTAGAAACTTTGTACAGTTGGCTTAAAATAGTGGTAATTATACCTAATGTACTTTTTTCTCCAACCACCGTAGGCCTACCTAGTGAAGTTAGCTAACATTATCCCCTTTTCAACATTGTTTTTAAGAGTGTTTAATTACGATTGCTTCTGACAGACATGATATGCTACATTGATTGATGGACGATGTCAAATTAGCTAGCTAACTAATAACAGATCACGTCAATATGGCTAGTTAAGAAGCTAACTTTCAGGGGATACACTAGATGGCCAGCTATTTCCAAATATAGTTTGATTTGCTTGCCATCTACAGTGGTGTTGAAGTTGGTCTTCCCTGTAGCTCAGTTGGTAGAGCATGGTGTTTGCAACGCCAGGGTTGTGGGTTCGATTCCCACGGGGGACCAGTACGGAGAAAAAATTTATGAAATTGTATGAAATGTATGCATTCACTACTGTAAGTCGCTCTGGATAAGAGCGTCTGCTAAATGACTAATATGTAATATGTAAACTTGATCAGGACGAGGATTTACCGGTGTAAATGGATAGGCTACCCTCACGTATCTTAAATGACATGATCAATTGATGTTTACTGATCATGAAAAGCATTATTTTACTTGATGTATAACTCTGATGATAGTGTAGTTCTGACCATGCTCTTCATGCGGTGATGATATTAAAACCAAATAGTTAGCTATAACATTTATTTAACAATCCCTTGAAAACAGCACATATTTGTCAATGTTTTTGTTGCGAAGCTGGGGGTCTTCTTGCTCCCCAGTAGCCAAATCGAATACTCTACACCGTATTGTGACGTTAGAGTAAAATAGGGTCAGATAGAATTGAATAGAATAGAGAAGAATAGAATGTCTACTGCAATGTCTACAGTAAAAAGTGTTGGTTCTTGCTTCTACAAATGTGCTGGTGAGTTTGATGCTTTTGCATAAATTGCTTTGCCTTTCAGTGCTGTCAGAGGGTTGGTGTACATGTAACAGGGTTGGTTGTGCTTCCACTTGCCTCTAAAGAAAGGTGTATTTAATGTTCAAGCATTCTTATTGGTTGGTTCAATTGCGATGACAATAAGGCGTGTTGTGATTGGCCCCGCTTGCAGATAGGGGGAGATCGCGAACGTCAGGTCTCCCCAGTATGAAAATGTGATGCTAGGTCACGTTCTGAATACTGTTTTATATTTTACAATGTGTACAAGTTTGCTGTACATTGCTGATATATACATGTTTGGGTATATGGTACCTGTTAGGGATTGAGGGGCTTTCTGGGATGTGCTTTGGTATATGATTGCTGTATATAAGTGTGTTAGCTAGCATGCTGGTCACATAAGCCCACTGCTAACACAGTTGTTTTCATACTACAGATTTTACCCTCAACAGCCATCAACATCATCAAGCCCTGCACAACTAACGTTCTGTTTCCTATTTAACAGGTATTTACACATGTTATATTTTGTATTGTATTTTTGTATTTTGTTTAGTCCCAGTATGAAAATGTGATAAAAGGGATTTTACCATCGACAGCCATCAACATCATCAAACCCTGCACAACTAACATGCTGTTTCCTATTTAACAACAGCAGATAATAAATAATGCTCAATTGGGACCACTGGCTCGGGTAATTTATTTGGACAAAACACAACGCAAGGAGAGTACGATCAGCATCTGTTGCATACACTATTAGAAAAAAAATTGTTCTTCGGCTGTCCACATAGGAGACATTTTTGATTCCAGGTAGAAACCTTTGTGGTTCCAGGTAGAACCGTTTTTAGTTCCATGTAGAACCCTCTGTGGAAAGGGTTCCAACTGGAACCAAAAAGGGTTCTTCAAAGGGTTCTCCTATAGTCCTAAAACCAGGAAATAAGTTAACTCTGGTTCATTCAGCCATCCCTATGGGAAAAATGAATGGGGAAAGAATAAGGTTTTGGAATAAATTACAAAATTAAGGTCTGAGGTTAACACAGGCTTAGGAGATCTTATACGTTTGGTTCTATGAGATAATAGCAGTCAGTTAACATGACTATGAATCATGAAGCCTGTGTGTCATTTGTTTTTTATTATTATATAAAATTCACAAAAAGTGACGTAAGCGGATGAAGATTATCTCATAGAACATATTTTTGGCATTTATCCAAAAATCCTACAAAAACATTGTCCTCAAAGGCTTTGTCCAACAAACCATGGTGGAGTTAGTGCCTACAAAAAGACGCTATTACTATTTCTCTCTAAGGGTTCTAGATAGCTCCTTTCTTTCTAAGAGTGTATTTAAACCAACTTGTGTGACATTGAACCTGTCTAAATCTGCTTAAAGCAGAGCGGAGGACTCCTTGTTGAGGGATAAAAAGAGAGAAAGAGAAAGTGGAATCCCTGTCAGTGCCAAGGGTGTGTGGATGATGTGTGCTGATACAGAGTGCATATCCCTGCTTAGAGGGATAGTTCGGGATTTTGGAAATCTACTTCCCAGAGTCAGATAAACTTGTGGATACCATTGTTATGTCTCTGCATGCAGTTTTATTTTATTTTTATTTCACCTTTATTTAACCAGGTAGGCATGTTGAGAACAAGTTCTCATTTACAATTGCGACCTGGCCAAGATAAAGCAAAGCAGTTCGACACATACAACAACAGAGTTACACATGGAGTAAAACAAACATACAGTCAATAATAGAGTAGAAAAATACATCTATATACAATGTGAGCAAATGAGGTGAGATAAGGGAGGTAAAGGCAAAAAAGGCCATGGTGGCAAAGTAAATACAATATAGTAAGTAAAATACTGGAATGGTAGATTTGTAGTGGAAGAAAGTGCAAAGTAGAAATAGAAATAATGGGGCGCAAAGGAGCAAAATAAATAAATAAATACAGTAGGGGAAGAGGTAGTTGTTTAGGCTAAATTATAGATGGGCTATGTACAGGTGCAGTGATCTGTGAGCTGCTCTGACAGCTGGTGCTTAAAGCTAGTGAGGGAGATAAGTGTTTCCAGTTTCAGAGATTTTTGTAGTTCGTTCGTCATTGGCAGCAGAGAACTGGAAGGAGAGACGGCCAAAGGAGTAATTGGCTTTGGGGGTGACCAGAGAGATATACCTGCTAGAGCGCGTGCTACAGGTGGCTGCTGCTATGATGACCAGTGAGCTGAGATAAGGGGGGACTTTACCTAGCAGTTTGAAGGAAGTTGCTAACTAGCATTAGCACAATTGCAAACCACCGTTAGTGCAATGACTGGAAGTCTATGAGAACAGCTAGCATGCTAGGTGTTCCTGTAGACTTCCAGTCATTGCGCTAACACGAGTTAGCACTGACTTGTTAAACTACATCTAGCTTCCTTTATACTGGACACAGAGACATAAAAATGGTATCCACGATTGACAAAATACCGACCTATTCCTTTTACAACATTTTACTTGGAGAAGCGCCTTTACTAATGCCGAGTTCTGAAGAAAGAAACTCTGTTAAATAAGTTTACACAGACGAAAATTGACCCCCCATCCTATCTCACCGAGATCACAGAATAGATTGAGTGCCACTTTCTGAGGTTGTTTGAGTCGGCAGAGTGAAAACCCTTCTCATGATCTGATCATTTAATACAGGAGGGGAGTTTCTCAATATGCAAACTCCCTTGCTCCACACTCTCATGCTCAGAGTTTGTTCTCTAAGAGGTGTTTGAGTTTAGTCTTAACTTGGGGACTAGTATCGCTTAGATCAGTGCTTCACTTGATCTATAGAGAGAAATACAGTAAACCCAATGGGAATTAGAAAATATACTTGTTATAAGCACAGTTCAAGTCCATGTTTAGAGGAGTAACCCTCTTCACAATCAATACCTATTATATCTGGTTAGGGAAACTCCACAGAAACTTTTGCTTGCCTTTCACTTTTCAATAATGTATGTCCCTTCCAAACAACCAAAACAAAGCCACTGGTGTTCTGGTTGAATGAATATCCACCATAAAACCCATGCCCTGATTTCACTACTGTAACTATCTGTATCTTATCAGCACCACCACTCTGCACTGGAGCAGAGTGGTCAATACTTTCTGAAACTACGGAGACGCACCAAATGGCAACCTATTCCCCTGGTCAAAAGTAGTGGACTACATAGGGAACAGGGTACCATTTGGGACTCATCCTAAGATGACTATGTTATATGATGGACATGTAATTAACGTGGAGGACGAGGGAGGGGACTGAGAGGGTGAAGTCACAAAGGACGGTGTCTTAATGGATCAAAGCTACTTTAGGCTAACTGAAAAAGGATTAGGAAGACTTGCTTAAAACATGGAGAAGAAACATCCAATCCTCCCCACCCGGCTAAAACAGAGAGCAGGGCTGAGGGGGAAATCAGGCTTCAGGACTCAACATGCTGTGTGGCGGTTTGGCGCTGAAAGACACTGACACGTGTGAAAGCAGTTATGTGATATCATGTTAATCATGATGAAAGTCTGCACTGACTCCCCAGCTCCAATTATCTTCTCCCCCATGAACCAACTGGGAAATACAGCCCATAATATAGACTACACGAAGTGTACAAAACATTAGGAACACCTTTCTAATATTTGACTGGCACCACCTTTTGCCCTCAGAACACTCAATTCGTTGGGGAATGGACACTACAAGGTGTGTCAAGCATTCCATAGGGATGCTGTCCCATGTTGACTCCAATGATTCCCAGAGTTGTGTCAAGTTGGCTGGATGCCCTTTGGGTGGTGGACCATTCTTGATACACACGGGAAACTGTTGAGCGTACTACCATGACCTGTTCAAAGAACTTACATGGTGTCTTGCCCATTTACCCTATGAATGGCAGACATACACAATCCATGTCTCAAGGCTTAAAAATCCTTCTTTAACTTGTCTCCTACTCTTCATCTACACTGATTGAAGTGGATTTAACATGTGACATCAATAAGAGATCATAACTTTCACCTGGACTCATCTGGTCAGTCTATGTCATGGAAAGAGCTTTGTTCCTAATGTTTTGTACAGTCAGTGTATAGTAACACTTACAGAGAGCGATGGGTGCAGGACTAATATCAGTATAAGTCAGTCCCTACATTTTAACCTAAATATTTATACACTCACAGCTCATAGTATCTATAGTTACTTCATCATGGACTTAGCCAACTGTAACCAACCTATGTATAAGGGCGAGACCTAGATGCAGAGACGGGAGGCAGATGGTTCGAGTCTCTGATATTTATTGTAATCCAAGGGGCAGGCATGGGAATGGTCGTGGACAGGCAAAAGATCATAACAAGGTCAGAATCCAGGAGGTACAGAATGGCAGGCAGGCACGAGGTCAGGACAGGCAGTATGGTCAGACAGGCGGGTTCAGAGTCAAGGCAGGCAAGGGTCAAAACCGGGAGGACTAGCAAAAAACAGAAAAAAGGAAAAAGCAGGAGCACGGAGCAACACGCTGGTTGACTTGACGAAACAAGACGAACTGGCACAGACAGACAGAAAACACAGGTATAAATACCCAGGGGATAATGGGGAAGATGGGTGACACCTGGAGGGGGTGCAGACAAGCACAAGTGAAACAGATCAGGGTGTGACACTATGTTTGTAGGCTAGTTACCCTGACAAGATATGACCACTTCTCCTAAGACATTGTAACCAGGTTGTACACCAGACTGGTTGTTAAAACATCAAAAACACAGTGGTGGAAAAAGCTGAGCTGTCATACTTGAGTAAAAGTAAAGATACCTTAATAGAAAATGACTCATTTACAAGAGAAAGCCACCAAGACAACTTAATAGAAAATTACTCAATTAAAAGTGAAAGTCACTGGTTTGAAATTAACTTAGGAACTGTGGTGGATAAAGTACTCAATTGTCAAACTTGATGAAAAGTTCAGTGCATTCAGAAAGTATTCAGACCCCTTGACTTTCTCCACATTTTGTTACGTTACAGCCTTATTCTAAAATGAATTAAATAGTTTTTTCACCCCTCAATCTACATAGAATACTCCATAATGACAAAGCAAAAACAGGTTTCTAGAATTTGTTTACAAATATATTAAAAATAAAAACTGAAATATCACATTTACCTAAGTATTCAGACGATTTACTCAATACTTTGTTGAAGCACCTTTGGCTGCGATTACAACCTTGAGTCTTCTTGGGTATGACGCTAAGTTTGGCATACCTGTATTTGGGGAGTTTCTCCCATTCTTCTCTGCAGATCCTCTCAAGCTCCGTCAGGTTGGATGGGGAGCGTCGCTGCACAGCTATTTTCAAGTCTCTCCAGCGATGTTCGATCGCGTTCAAGTCCGGGCTCTGGCTGGGCCACTCAAGGACATTCAGAGACTTGTCCCGAAGCCACTCCTGCGTTGTCTTGGCTGTGTGCTTAGGGTCATTGTTCTGTTGTAAGGTGAATCTTCATCCCAGTCTGAGGTCCTGAGCGCTCTAGAACAGGTTTTCATCAAGGATCTCTCTGTAATTTGCTCCGTTCATCTTTCTCTTGATCCTGAATAGTCTCCCAGTCCCTGCCACTGAAAAACATCCACACAGCATGATGCTGCCACCGCCATGCTTCACAGTAGGGATGGTGCCAGGTTCTTCCAGACGTGGAGCTTGGCATTCAGGCCAAAGAGTTTAATCTTGGTTTCATCAGACCAGAGAATCTTGTTTCTCATGGTCTGAGAGTCCTTTAGGTGCCTTTTGGCAAACTCCAAGCGGGCTGTCATGTGCCTTTTACTGAGGAGTGGCTTCCATCTGGCCACTCTACCTTAAAAGCCTGATTGGTGGAGTGCTGCAGAGATGGTTGTCCTTCTGGAAGGTTCTCCCATCTCCACAGAGGAACTCTGGAGAGTGACCATCAGGTTCGTGGTCACCTCCCTGACCAAGGCCCTTCTCCCCAGATTGCTCAGTTTGGCCGGGTGGCCAGCTCTAGGAAGAGTTGGTGCTTCCAAACTTCTTCCATTTAAGAATGATGGAGGCCAATGTGTTCTTCGGGACCTTCAATGCTGCAGAAATGTTTTGCTTCCCCACAGTCCTGTCTCGGAGCTCTACGGACAATTCCTTCGAGCTTGGTTTTTGCTTTGACATGCACTGTCAACTGTGTGCCTTTCCAAATCATGTCCAATCAATTGAATTTACCACAGGTCGACTCTAATCAAGTTGTAAAAGCATCAAGGATGATCAATGGAAACAGGATGCACGTGAGCTCAAATGCAAGTCTCATAGCAAAGGGTCTGAATTCTTATGTTTTAAAGGAACAAATTCAACATATTTTATACTATGTTGAAATTTGGTTACCACGATGACATAATGCTATGGTTGAAATTTCACCCTCAAAACAGTTTACGTTGATTACTTTTTTCAAATCCAATGTATTTTCCTCGTAGATTCCACAATAGTTGATTCAACCAGTTTGTGCCCAGTGGGACTTATGAATTAATTTGGCATGGGTAGCCTATAGCCTACTCATAGCAGGATAAACCTGTTTTTGAATTTGCAACATCGGTCATATTCTGCACTCAGCGCTGGGCCTGTGTTATTTTGTGGATACAGTCCTGACTGCATGTTAGAACCGAAACTGGAGATTTGGGGAACCGCTTCAGCTGCACAGAGTTGTTTTCATATGTCTGGGCAGAGGGCCCGCAGAGAGAGCAGAGCACAGACAGCGTCCTTCCCCAATGGCTGTGCTGCCTGCTGCAGAATGATGCAGTGTGTCCTGGCTGTCTGGAAAGGGGCCCTAGCTAGCCAGAGTAGGTAAGGGAGCCTAACCAAAGACTACTGGTTGATAGGATAAGCACAGTGATGTCATTAGGTTTTTGCAGTGGTGTAAAGTAACCAATTAAAAATACTTTGAAGCACTACTTAAGTCTTTTTTTTGTAGCTGTACTTTACTACTTATATTTTTGACAACTTTAACTTTTACTCCACTACATTCCTAAAGAAAATATGTACTTTTACTCCAAAATATTTTCCCTGACACCAAAAAGTACTCATTACATTTTGAATGCTGGGGCAGGACAGCAATATGCTCCATTTCACGCACCTATCAATATAAAGCTTTGTCATCCCTACTGTCTCTGATTTGGTGCACTCACTAAAGACAAATACTGTGTTTGTAATTTACGTCTGAGTGTTGGAGTGTGCTCCTGGCTGACCGTATATAAAAAAAACAAAAAGAAATCATGCCGTCTTGTTTGCTTAATACAAGGAATTTGATGTAAGGCACTTTTACTTTGTACAGTGCATTCGGAAAGTGTTCAGACCCCTTCCCTTTTACCAGATTTTGTTACATTATAGCCCTATTCTAAAATTGATTAAATTATTTATTTTCCTCATCAATCTATACACAATACCCATAATGACCAAGGGAAAACAGGTTTATAGAAATAAAATATAAAAACAGAAATAACTTATTTACAATGTAACAGCGATAGGTTTAGGCTACTACATGATACTCAAATTTTTCCTATACCCATCATGAGGTTGCTACAACCTAGCCTATGAATTAAAGTTTACAACGTAGGTGCGCACAGGTCGAGAGACAAATTTGATGTTACAGGCAGTGACATATGGACAGACAATGACATTCAATACCGC
The DNA here is from genome assembly GCF_901001165.1 of Salmo trutta. Taxonomy (NCBI): domain Eukaryota; kingdom Metazoa; phylum Chordata; class Actinopteri; order Salmoniformes; family Salmonidae; genus Salmo; species Salmo trutta. The sequence continues at coordinate 27,284,313 of NC_042960.1, read as the reverse complement.
CTTGCACACTTTTGCCTGCATCTATCTGATAGTGGGTGTAATCATTAGTCCAACAGTTGCAAACGAGAGTTTCTATTGGACAAATTCAGGTATGTTTATCCCCGTTTTGTTCAGTTTGCTTCTGTTTAAGAAACGTTTTTCAACAGAATTGGCGGAATGAATACATCCCTGATCACACATAAACAGTTCACAGTTTCATAGCAGCCACGTTGAATTCCTTCTCACATCTACATTATGCGCTCTCCTCCTTCCACCTCTCTCCCTATTTCTCTCTTGCTTCTCCTCCATTTAGGAAGAAATTAATTTCTTCAAAGTCATTCCAAAGGGCAGGTTTAACAGAACAAATCATGTGACCATACTTTATCACTCATATCATCAATGATGCGTTGATTCCGCCTGCACTGATCTGTCTTGTATCTCGCAAAGGGTAATGGGATAGCTCGAAAGTAGTTTGGCTACAATGAGTTTTCATAACATTAGAAAATATATCCTAGGCGACAGCGCCTAATTAACCCAATTTCACCCTCAAATAGTCCAAATTAATATATGCTAAAACAATAAATCCGTAATTGATTGTGAAGATTTTTTTGCTGAGGTAGTCTTAGTTGCCTACATCTAGCGAAGAAGTTTGGTGCTTGACAGAGCAGTATTTCTGGAGTTCGACAATGTGCACGACAACTAGCTTACATTTTTCCATTAGGTTGTTAACGTAGCTCTAAGCCAGTCACTTCATATGAAATTAATAGGAAGCTAACCTAGAGCACACACTCAATGCTGAACACCAAATGTTTCCTCCACAAGCTAGCAAGCTACTTTAGCAACAATATTTTATCACAATTGATGAGTTCTGAAGAAGCTGCTAGCGCTGCCTGTTCTGCAGTGATAGCCTCCCGTCAGCTCAGCTTGTGCTGCTGATCCCAACGATCGCAGAGAAACACGCTGATCTACGGACGGATTTTTCACTTTTAACCTCTACGGAATCGGTAGTCACCTCTGAAGGTAAATAATGTCCTTACATTCAGTAATCTTGCTCTGATCTGTCACCCTGAGGGTCCCAGAGAAAAAATGTAGCATAATTTTGTTTGATAAAATCAAATTTTATATTCAAATGTAGTAACTGGGTTCTACAGTTTGAACCACTGCTGTGTAATAATTTAGCTAACTATTCTGAATATTTCATAGTCATACAGGAGTGCAGTGATATAAAAAATTAGGAACTAAGTTAAACATTTGGAATAGCGGATGCTCGGGAATCCTAACATTTTAGGATGAGTCCCACAAGACAGATCGGATGAGGGAAGAGTGTCGCGTAGGAGTGATGCCATCTGACGTAAGACAATGGGCCCGTATAGCGTTTGCAAAATCATCAACATCGATTTCAATTCAACCCAGAATTGAACTAAAAATAGACAATAAAATAGGCCTAGGGTTTCAAGCTCTGGTTGATTTCAAATGTAATGATATATACTGATATTGAATTGCGTTCGGATGTCAACGCATCCAAATATCAATATTTGAAGGAGGTGTATCTTCTGCTTGGATAGTTCCATCTGTGACACTGACTTAGTCTGGCTTTAATTCCAGTTTGTCTACAGATTAATAATTTATATGTTGGATTCAAGTCTCCATCTCAACCCAAAATCAAGGTAAAGAAAAGGAATAATTCAAACTTTATTTAAAGTACATTTAAAAAAGTTTGATTTAGTCCCTATTCTTTAACGTTTTGGGGGGTTGAGATGGAGACATGAATCCAACATATCAATTCTTAATTTGTAGACAAACTGGAAATCAGTATCACAGATGGAACCAACGATCCAAACACAAGACAAATCTCCTTTAAATGTTGATATTTGGTTGCGTTGACAACCAAACACAATTCAATATCACTTTGAAATACAATAAATAGCCTATTAATTTAGACAAGTTAACAAACTGTATGTTGGAATCATGTCTCCAACTCAACCACAAATAAAAGTTAAAGAATGGGATTAAGACAGTGGCTCAGATGGAACTATCAAAGCAGTAGATACATCGCCTTTAAATGTTGATATTTGGTTGCGTTGTCAACCAAACACAATTCAAGATTACTTTTTAAATACAGTAAATAGACTAAAGTTAAGGCTAACATTCCACATTAAAATAGCCACATTGAGGTTACTGTAACTAGAAATGTCTTCTTATGTAATTACATAAAGTGTGCATGTTTAAGATTGCATGCATAGGCCATAGCAGGTCTGTGGAGATCTTCACAATTGCTGTAATAATCTGTGCAGAATCACGAAAGGCATTGATGACTTGCACTTGTACTTTTATGTAATCTCAACTGCAATCCAGGCCACTTGGTTCTGCTATTAACACACTGATAACACAATAAAATGTTGTATAAATAAACTAAATATCTGACATTGTATTCTTATTTAAAGTGGTTGAAAGCACAATGATGGACATTTGGGTGACTGACTAAAATCAGATATTGTTTTTCCATTGGAATGTGTTTATGCTTTTAGATGGTTGAAAGCATAGTGATAACACATTGGAAATTCAACTAATTATTTTTGAATGGGTAAATAAATATTGTAATCTCATTGATCAACATCTCAAACAAATATTACCCAATAGGTTGATAGAAGAAGGGGGCACAATGCCAAAGATTCTAGACAAAATACTTCATTTAAATAACAAAATGTTCAACTGTCATTGTGGGAAATACGTTTTAGTTTGAACAGGCTGTGTGGCCTAAGTTTTCGTGGTAAACGGTTAAAACCAGACCATTTGAAAACTCAGAATAATTAGTAGCCCTAATCCATAAAATGCTGCCCATTGGGCACAGAAATCAGTTCAACGTCTGGTTTTTAATTTACTGGTTGAGTTGTCACCGAAGTGAAATCAAGGTGAAATCAACAAAACATCCCACCATGTCATTGGATGGATTTAGGTTAAAAGTTGGGTGAAAAAAATAAATGCCATTATGTTCATGACTTTTTACAAATCCAATCAGTTTTCCACATTGATTCAAAGCCCTCACGTTTATATTTTGGGGGTTGAAATGACGTGGAAACAACGCTGATTCAACCAGTTTTTGCACAGTGGATGGTAATTCCAGAATGTTGCTGGATATTACAGGCTAAACCTCCCACATGTCAAACCTACAACACACACATATGGAGTGGGTGTTAGTAGGCTAGCCTAGAGACAGCGACGATGATACTGAGACATTTAAGGACAAAGACATCCTTCTATAAACAATATAACATGTGGGCTGTTTCTATGGTGGCCATGTGCCTGAAAAGACAAAAGGACGGTGCGGCACCGGTCCTATATTGTGATCCAATGCTCGTCTCGTTTCCCGTCGCATCTACCCGTCCCGTCGCCGCAATTCTAACTACATTACATTTCCGCCCACAGGCCAAACTGACCCTTTGAAATACGGGCTCACCCAGTACACCGGAGGACGTTTGCTGCGAGGAGGCAGCACTTGGATCTGTCTTTTCTCCCTCGCGTTGCGATCGGTGTCTGTGCCAAAAGCCCTCGGTGCCGTCTCTGCTGTTGGAGGAGCTGATACTGGCAGCTGAAGCTGCTGCTCCCGTCGCCCCGGTCTCAGGCATGCTCTTTCAGTGGGGCGTAACGGACGATAGTCTCCGGGAAAAGGGAGAACGAAATCGCATCTCAGACAGGCAAAGCATGGACCGCGACCGACCGGTGGGTCAGAGAGACAGAGGTTAAATTAACGTGAAGTGATGGTTGTTGTGCTGGTGGCTCATCCTGGTTTGCAGCAGAATGCGAGCTGATGGATAGCGCTCGGTTGATTCTTAAGTATCGAGGAGGGGCAAAGAGAAAAGGAGAGACGACACGTAGGCTACAGCCAGCCTCATTCACATGCAATATCGTGATTTTCCTCCTTGCCCTCCAAGAGAGAATTTCAATAAATACACCTTTCGATTTCTCTGACCTCTGCAAGCAGCCAGAGAGCAAATTGTTTTTATAGAACCACTACCCGATGCAGAAGTGCCACCACCCATCTGATATCAGTCAAAATACTAAACGTTTTTTATTTACTTTCCAATCCCACTGGTCACGCTGTCATTTCAAAGTAGATAATTGGGTACTATTTGGTTGAGACGTTGATCAATGAGATTACAACCTATAGTCACCCACTCAAAAATACAAAAGTTAGTAAAATGTCCACCGATGCTTTCAACCATCTACTTTAAAACCACAACCAAATTCCAATGGAAAAACAATGTCAGATTGTTGGTTAAATTGTCACCCAAATTTCTGTCACTGCGCTTTCAACCATTTAAGGGCACAGCAAAGTTCAAATGGGAATACAATGTTAGATATTGTGTTTATTTATACAGCAGATTAGTGTGATATCACTGTGCTTCATCTAATAGCACAACCAAATGATGCTGGATTGCAGTTGAGATACATTACCAGTACTACTACCGTTCAAGATTTTGTGCAGATTATTACAGCAATTGTGAAGATCTCCACTGACCTGTGATAACCTATGGGTTCTATCTTGAACATGCATGCTTTACATGATTGCATAAGAAGAAATGTATTGTTACAGTAACCTCAAAATGTGGCTATGGATGTGTTACTCATTTTCAGGTTGAATTAGTTTATAGCCTTAACTTTAGGATATTTACTATATTACAAAAGTAAGGCTTAAAAAACAAGATATAGATTTATCAATAATGGCTGTTAATGCCATTATTGATAAATGGCATTATTGATAGACCATCTTGAATGGCCTTTTCTATTCAAAATTTGGAAGCTTTCAACTTTCCAGCTGGAATAATAAATGTAATAAAAAGATTATATAAATGTCCTTAATTAAGCAAAAATATACACAAATAATACATTATCTGAGGAAATTGCTTTAGAAAGTGGCACAAGTGGCACAAGACATGGTTGTCCTCTCTCCCTCCTCCTGTTTTCACTGGCAATTGAACCGCTTGCAGAAAGAATTTGACATTACCCAAATGTAACCGGTACCAGTATTGGTAAGCATGAATATAAACTAATATTATTTGCAGATGGCCTCCTGATATACCTGACCAATATTGAAAACTCAATGCCCACTTGTTAAAAATATTTTCAAAATACTCTAAAATCTCAGGATATACAATGAATGTGAAAAAAAACATCAAATAATGGCAATCAGAGGGCTTCCGGGTGGCGCAGTGGTCTAAGGCACTGCATTACAGTGCTAGCTGTGCCACGAGAGATTCTGGGTTTGCGACCGGGCGGCCCATGGGGAGGTGCACAATTGGCCCAGCGTTGTCCGGGTTAGGGAGGATTTGGTCGGCAGGGATATCCTTGTCTCATTGCGCACTAGCGACTCCTGTGGCGGGCCGTGCGCAGTGCATGCTGACCAGGTCGCCAGGTGTACGGTGTTTCGTCCGACACATTGGTATGTCAAGAAGCTTGGTTGGGTTGTGTTTCGGACGACGCATGGCTCTCGACCTTTGCTTCTCCCGAGTCCGTACGGGAGTTGCAGCGATGAGACAAGACTGTAACTACTACCACTTGGATACCACAAAATTGGGGAGAAAAAGGGGGTAAAAAAATAAATAATAATAATGATAAAGGCGATTGGAAAAATTAAAAGAATAACTCATGATCTACAGCAATCCTTTAAGTGGAACACAGAAAATATCAAATACTTAGGGTGCTAAATAAGTGACAAACAAATATATAAAGATAACTTTATCCCATTACTCAACAATATGAAAACAGATGTATTTAAATGGAACAATCTTCCCATAAATCTTACAGGTAGGTAGAATAAACCTCTTCAGAATGATAATACCAATTACCCCACCAAAGACATCCTTTAAAAAAAGTATACTGTCATGAAATACTATATAAGGGAAAATAAAACAAAGAATAGAAACCGTCAATGACTTGGTATTATGAAATACATTTATTTCCATGACAGAATTAAAAAGGAATTTTGGACTGACCAATATAGATATTTTCAAATATAACTAATATAATAAATAGATTTCCATGTTTTCGATGACATTTATTTTTTTCCTCATCAATCTACACACAACACCTCATAATGACAAAGTGAAAACAGGTTTTTAGAAATACCTTATTTACAATTGAAGTCAGAGGTTTACATACACCTTAGCCAAATACATTTAAACTCAGTTTTTCACAATTCCTGATATTTAATCCTAGTAAGAAATTCCCTGTTTTAGGTCAGTTAGGATCACCACTTTATTTTAAGAATGTGAAATGTCAGAATAATAGTAGAAAGAATTATTTATTTCAGCTTTTATTTCTTTCATCACATTCCCAGTGGGTCAGAAGTTTACATACACTCAATTAGTATTTGGTAGTATTGCCTTTAAAATTGTTTAAACTAGGGTCAAACGTGTCGTGTAGCCTTCCACAAGCTTCCCACAATAAGTTGGGTGAATTTTGGCCTATTCCTGCTGACAGAGCTGGTGTAACTGAGTCAGGTTTGTAGGCCTCCTTGCTCGCACACGCTTTTTCAGTTCTGCCCACAAATTTTCTATAGGATTGAGGTCAGGGCTTTGTGATGGCCACTCCAATACCTTGACTTTGTTGTCCTTAAGCCATTTTGCCACAACTTTGGAAGTATGCTTGGGGTCATTGTCCATTTGGAAGACCCATTTGCGACCAAGCTTTAACTTCCTGACTGATGTCTTGAGATGTTGCTTCAATATATCCACATAATTTTCTTTCCTCATGATGCCATCTATTTTGTGAGGTGCACCAGTCCCTCCTGCAGCAATGCTCCCCCACAACATGAGATTGCCACCCCCGTGCTTCATGGTTGGGATGGCGTTCTTCAGCTTGCAAGCTCCCCCTTTTTCCTCCAAACATAATGATGATCATTATGGCCAAACAGTTCTATTTTTGTTTCTTCAGACCAGAGGACTTTTCTCCAAAAGTACGATCTTTGTCCCCATGTGCAGTTGCGAACCGTAGTCTGGCTTTTTTTATGGCGCTTATGGAGCAGTGGCTTCTTCCTTGCTGAGCAACCTTTCAGGTTATGTCAACATAGGACTCGTTTTAGTGTGGATAATGATACTTTTGTACCTGTTTCCTCCAGCATCTTCACATGGTCCTTTGCTGTTGTTCTGGGATTGATTTGCACTTTTCGCACCAAAGTACGTTCATCTCTAGGAGACAGAACGCATCTCCTTCCTGAGCGGTATGAAGGCTGCGTGGTCCCACTGTGTTTATACTTACAAACGTGGTACCTTCAGGCGTTTGGAAATTGCTCCCAAGGATGAACCAGACTACTGGAGGTCTACAGTTTTTCTTCAAAGGTCTTGGCTGATTTCTTTTGATTTTCCCATGATGTCAATCAAAGAAGCAATGAGTTTGAAGGTAGGCCTTGAAATACATCCACGGGTACACCTCCAATTGACTCAAATGGTATCAATTAGTCTATCAGAAGCTTCTAAAGCCATTACATCATTTTCTGTAATTTTCCAAGCTGTTTAAAGGCACAGTCAATTTAGTGTATGTAAACTTCTGACCCACTGGAACTGTGATACAGTGAATGATAAGTTAAATAATCTGTTTGTAAACAATTGTTGGAAAAATTACTTGTATCATGCACAAAGTAGAAAGTCCCGACTTCAACTGTACATAACTATTCAGTCCCTTTGCTATGAGACTCGAAGTTGAGCTCACATGCATCCTGTTTCCATTGCAACTTGATTGGAGTCCACCTGTGGTAAATTAAATTGATTGGACATGATTTGGAAAGGCAAACACCTGTCTATATAAGGTCCCACAGTTGACAGTGCATGTCAGAGCCAAAACCAAGCCGTGAGGTAAAAGGAATTGGCCGTAAAGCGCCGAGACAGGATTGTGTTGAGGCACAGATCTGGGGAAGGGTACCAAAAAAGCTCCTCTCCTCAGCTGTGAAGTGGCATAATAAAGCTCACAGCCTGTCCTGTCTGGGAGGATTACCTACATTATGATTGATTTATCATTGAAAAAAATGTCTTCACGGATATGGGGTAGCAGGTAGCCTAGTGGTTACAGCATTGGGCCAGTAACTGAGTGGTTGCTAGATCGAATCCTCGCGCTGACAAGGTAAAAATCTGTCATTCTGCCCCTGATCAAGGCCGTTAACCCACTGTTCCTAGGCTGTCATTGTATGCCTTGAAGCATATTTCTTGGTCTTCATACGTTTTCCATGTAAACACTGTAATAAATGCCATTCTCTTTCGCAAAGCCAAATGTACTCTAGTTTGTAAAAGCATAAAGGTGAATCGAGACCTAATTTATTTACTTTGTCAAACCATGTCAACATGTGGAGCACACTGTGCAACTCAATTTCAATATACTCAAACTGTACTTGTCAATAGACAGAGAATGCCTGAAAAACAGCTTCAAAACAAATATTGATGTTAGCCGAATCTTTAACATATTTTTAAGCTAAGAATTATTTCAGGTACCATCCCCAGTATCTGGAAGGCGGCCCATATTCTCTTCCTTCACAAAGGTGGTGACCCGTGTGACCTAAATAATTATCGCCCCATTTCCAAACTCTCTTGCCTAGCAAAAATTCTAGAATTCTAGAACCCTCAACTTATACCTAACAAAAATATAAACGCAACATGTAAAGTTTTGGTGCCTTGTTTCATGTGCTGAAATAAAAGATCCCAGAAATTTTCCAAGCGCACAAAACCCCTATTTCTCTCAAATGTTGTGCACAAATTAGTTTACATCCTTGTTAGTGAGCATTTCCCATTGGCAAGATAATCCATCCAACTAACAGGTGTGGGATATCAAGAAGCTGATTAAACAGCATGATCACAGCCTGGGCAGGGTCGAAGATTCGTTTTGGCCAGTATTCATTGATGTTTCACATATGCTTTATAGTGCAGATCAGGGTACCAAAAGCTCCAGGATCCAGATCATATAGAGATACACAATATATATATATTTTACATTTTAGTCATTTAGCAGATGCTCTTATCCAGAGCGACTTACAGTAGTGAATGCATACATTTCATACATTTGTTTTCTGTGCTGGCCCCCCATGGGAATCAAACCCACAACCCTGGCGTTGCAAACACCATGCTCTACCAACTGAGCTACAGGGATATATATATATTACATTTTAGTCATTTAGCAGATGCTCTTATCCAGAGCGACTTATAGTAGTGAATGCATACATTTGTTTTCTGTGCTGGCCCCCCGTGGGAATCGAACCCACAACCCTGGCATTGCAAACACCATGCTCTACCAACTGAGCTACAGGGTTATATATTATATATTGTGTATCTCTGTATGATCCGGATATATATATCTGTCATAGCAGCAAAGGGGGGACCAACTCCATATTAATGTGCATGATTTTGGAATGAGATGTTCAACGAATAGGTGTCCATATACGTTTGGTCATGTAGTGTATGTGAAACTGCCCAGAATACATTTCATAGTTAAAAATAATCAACCTAATGTTAACTGGCTAACAAAAGTTTAATGACCAAAAGGAAATAACAAATATTGATTGTGTTGCAACTATGTGTTACCTAGCTTAATTCGCTAAATTAACTAAAATACAAAAGAATGTGTTCAAACAAGGGAAAAGGAGCGACATGGACTGTCTGTGAAACTAAGACCTTACTGGAGATCTGGGGAGATGAGAGTATCAAGGTGGAACTGGAACAAAAATACGGTGGTGTATGGGTAAATTTGCGAACGTATGAGGGGCAAAAAGGCTACTCAAGGAATGCAGAGCAGTGTTGGACATATTTTTTTTAAGCAACTCACAGTACATTTCAGTTAGGGATGCACTCAGGAAGCTTGGCGGATGAAAAAGGCAAGTGTCAATATTTTGTCATGATTGACGCTATCATTGGTTCACGACCAACAAGAAACCTAATCGGAACTGTGCAGATGATGAGTCCTGTGCCTACTGCTGCAAATCAAAGTCCAAACCAGACACTGAACAGTTCATCATCTGAAATTGACGATTCCTTCCCTAGTGGTAAGTTGACAGTAGGCTATGCATTGCAATGGTACACTGTAGGTTAACGTGAGCTAGCTAGCAAAATAATTATAAAAACGTTAGGCCAAGTAACATTAGCCTACGATTAGTCCAATGATGATGCACACGTCCATTGCTTACAATAAGTAGGCTATGTGAAGCAATTATACATTGTAGCAATTATTCACTGTAACAATGGCAATGGTGCAAAGCAATGATACACTACTGTAAGTTACCGGTAGCTAGCTAGTAAAATAATAACAGTAAGCCATGTAATGTATGGCTTGCCTGTGAGTAGTCCCATTGATGATGCAAGTCCGTTGCTTACAATACATAGACCTTTTATCAAACCCACTAGCCAGCTCAGTCACATTTCAACTTATTTTGGTTACAGTAATCAATACTGCAAATGTATTCAAGCCTTGAATTTTTGTTTTTCAGGTGATCCTGCTTGTGCTTCAAGGGACATTATCCAGCAAGCGGGGACCTGTACCACCAGTGACAAAGAGGAAAAGGAAGGCACCTGACACACACAGCACCATGGCAGCAATTGCGGACACAGAATAAACAATTTGAGGATTGTGTGAAGTTGGAGACTGATCGCCTCTTGAGAGAGAATGAGCAGGTAGATAAAATTGTGGCATGGACAGCAAATGAGGAGAAGAACAGCGAAAGGCAGGTTCAGCAAATGGATGAACTCCTCAGCGAGAATAAGAGCTTTGTTACTGTGTTTCAGCAGCTGTTGTAAAGGACGTCACGCTGCTTGCTTACCGAGTGCCACTTCCTCTGCCTTGCTAGCACACTTGACTGCTCTCCGGAAGCTTCTTACCAGTCAGCGCCACGCGAAAGCTAGCTATTCGTTGGTGCAAGTGGAGACACTTCAGGCTGAGGAGTAAGTTTCACACATCCACATGTGCTACAGTACATTCACCCCTCAAACTTACTCAACAGCGACCCCAGCGTTGTAGATCCGAGTTACTAGGCACCCCTGTAAAGGACGTCATACTGCTTGCTTAGTGAGTATTGCTTAGCGAGTAGCACGTCCTCCCGATTCGGCCCATACCTGGCGCAAATGCGGAACCTCTGCCTTGCTAGCTTACGTGACCGCCCTCCTGAAGCGTCTTACCAGTCGGCACGATGCGGAAAGCTAGCGATTCGCTTGCGCAAGTGGGGACACTTCAGGCTGAGGAGTAAGTTTCACACATCCCCATGTGCTACATTGGCAACACATTTGAATGTGTGGCAGGAGCCCTTGTCTCACCTCATGAAAGCTGTCTCCCAACAACACAAAGCAGGCCCCAAACACAGCGTGGTATCCCCCCACAACACCATTTGGAACTTCAGTGTACACAGCCTAAGATGTGACTCACCTACAATGCCTTCAAAAAGTATTCATAACCCTTGACTTATTCCACATTTCATTGTGTTACAGCCTGAATTCAAAATTGATCAAATATTGATTTTTTTTCACCCATCTATACACAATACCCCATAATGACATGAAAACATGTTTTCAGACATGTTGCAAATGTATTGAAAATAAAATACAGAAATAACTCATTTACAGAAGTATTCACAACCCTGAGTCAAAACTTTGTAGAAGTACCTTTGGCGATTACAGCTGTGAGTCTTTCTGGGTAAGTCTCTAAGAACATTCCGCACTTGGATTGTGTAACATTTGTCCGTTATTCTTTTTAAAATTCTTCAAGATTTTGTCAAATTGGCTGTTGATCATTGCTAGACAACCATTTTCATGTCTTGCCATAGATTTTCAAGTAGATTTAAGTCAAAAGTGTAACTCAGACACCCAGGAACTCCACTGTATTCTTGGTAAGCAACTCCAATGTATATTTAATGATTACAAGCATACCCATAACATGATGCAGCCACCACTATGCTTGAAAATATGGAGAGTGGTACTCACTAATGTGTTGTATTGGATTTGCACCAAATATAACAATTCGTTTTCAGGACAAGAAGTTCATTTATTTGCCACAGAAAAAAGAACATGTGGTATTGTGTGTTTAAATTCAGGTTGTAACATAACAAAATGTGGAAAAGGTCAAGGGGTGTGAATACTTTCTCAAGGCACCGTATACATAATTGAGAACGAGCCATCAACATCCACCACAACCACATATTGTCATCTGTAGCCATCCGTTGCAGAAATGTTGTCTTGTCTGATTTGATCAAATACATGTCATTCTAATTAGTTCCATTTTGGTTTTTAGATATTAAATAATATATGTTATTTATGTGATCAGAGTTAACATATATCAATTGATGCAAATGTTTATTATATACAGTAATAATAATATGTTTATGTTACATAATAATAACATGTTATGTTAACAATGTTATAGCCAATGATTACCATCTTGAATAGATAAGGCCCCTGTAGCCTAGTTCAAATACATGTCATTCTAATTAGTTCCATTTTGGTTTTTAGATATTAAATAATATATGTTATTTATGTGATCAGAGTTAACATATATCAATTGATGCAAATGTTTATTATATACAGTAATAATAATATGTTTATGTTACATAATAATAACATGTTATGTTAACAATGTTATAGCCAATGATTACCATCTTGAATAGATAAGGCCCCTGTAGCCTAGTTTATGAACATTGATTACTTAAATACGTTGTTTTTCTAACACAAAAAACAAGACCAAGCCAATTAAATATTTTGTTCATTTATATCAATTGATTGTTTGCGCAGACTACACATACTCTATGCTTGATTGTTAAGATACTGGTTCATCGTAATGTACAATGTGAAATTCTATTTGACAGTTTTGCTTGTCATAACAATGAACTTCAGCAACTGATGATCTTGTGAATGCTTTCCATGTTCTATTTTGAAGCCTGGAAAAGTATGAAGCGAGTGCATCTCTGACTTCACTGCTGCTGTGGTCAGGCTGTGGTAGGCCCTGTGGTACCTGGCCCTCCCTTCCAGTTGCATTGCTGGGAATTATTTGTTGTTGTACTTCATCCTACTCAAAAGTCTCATTAGGAATTTTTTAAAATGATGCAGCACACAGCATGGTGTAATCACTTTGTTTATTATGTCAATGTGAGTCATTGCGTTTAAGCAAACGCCTCCATCTTCCCTTTAGTTGACCAAAAACCCTCTCTACAGTAATGTGAGAAGTACTGAGCCTCATTAAAGTTTGTCTGCACAGGTGTGATTCCTTCTCTCTCTGAGTAGGGCTTCATCAGCGACCGAAGAATTTGGTAGGCAGAGTCTCCTAATAATACATTCGGCGCATTCACTCCATGAAAGGTCTCAGTCCATCTTGGGAGTAGTCTGCCCTCCTGACTCTTGGTAAATAGTACTAAATTGACCAGCACATGGGCGTCATGAACTGTGCCAGCCCAACCAATGTGGATGTCCCAAAACTTACATTTGTGATCTATAACCCCTTGTAGGATCACAGTGTAAAACCTCTTTCTAATATAATAGTCCCCCTTGTCTTGTGGTGCTAAGATGGGTATATGAGTGCCAACAATTGCTCCACAGCATTGAGGGAATCCTGGTTGACGGTCATGGAATCCGTTTACTATGTCTCTGAACTCAGCCTCCGTTGGTTCTCTTGATGTAAACGTTTAACATTTTCTCCCTGATGAGACCGGTAGTTTGATTAGTGACTGTACATGCAGTTGACAAACCTACACCAAACAATAATGAGATGGTTTCAATCAATCAAATTCATTTATGAAGCCCTTTTTACATCAGCCGATGTCACAAAGTGCTATACAGAAACCCAGCCTAAAACCCCAAACAGCAAGCAATGCAGATGTAGAAGCACGGTGACAAGGAAATACTCCCTAGAAAGGCAAAAACCTAGGAAGAAACATAGAGAGGAACCAGGCTCTGAGGGGTGGCCAGTCCTCTTCTGGCTGTGCTGGGTGGAGATTATAACAGTACATGGCCAAGATGTTCAAACGTTCATAGATGACCAGCAGGGTCAAATAATAATAATCACAGTTGTTGTAGAGGGTGCAACAGGTCAGCACCTCAGGAGTAAATGTCAGTTGGCTTTTCATAGCCGATCATTCAGAGTTAGAGACAGCAGGTGCGGTGGAGGGAGAGAGTCGATACTCTATATTGGTGGCAAGTCTCCACAGATAAATGGCAACACGCTGCTCCACAGACAGTGTTTTCCTGCAATGACACTGTTGCTGGACAAGAGAAGGACTAAGAATATCACAGACTGAGGAATGTTGTCTTCCTCATCCTAAAGTTCGCCCTCCACTCTTTGTCAGTCCAGCCTTCAAATGCAGTCAGCCACCACTGTGCCTCCCTTGGAACAGCCCATATACTCATGGTAAAAGAGAAGTCCATGGCTTAGGCTTACTACTTCAAATTGTAAACATGAATGGTAAGCTACAATATAACAATTCTAGCCAAAATAATATGTATAACAGATAATAATAGATCTGATAGTGCATGCATGTCAATATCACGTATTTGAAAACAGAATATAAAACATTTTAAATTAAATAATATATGCATGCCATCATGACATTTTGGCTAGTGTTCTTCACTGATATTAGATGGCTGGTGCCATCTAACGGACAACATTGTAACTGCACTTGTGGGTCAATTTTCGGGTCATGGCTAGAAGGAATCCAGCTTTTGTCAGAATTGACTTTTCGTAGCAGGTTTTGGAGAATTTATGCAGCAGGTTAGGAGAATTAGGTTAAGTTTAGGAAAAGGGTTAGGTTTAGCTCAAATGTATATAAAACAAAATGGACAAAAGCTGAATCCAATCTAGACATGACACAATTTTCGTGACTGTTATTATAGGCTATAGACAACAAGTTGCGCAGAAATATCCAGGCATCTTTTTACTCACCATGTTGCATGTTATTGGATGAGTACAATATGCTGAGTAACATTACATTTCATGAACTCTTGATTCATCATTAAAAAACGGTTGGCCTTGGCGTTGTTGTGTGAGCCTCCTGTGTCGGTTTAGGTGGATAGTTTGCTATTGTCCTGCTGCTTTTACATAGTTATTTAAATGCATAATGGTCCTGACATTTCGGCAATACTGTTAAACTTGGTTCAAGGAAATCATAAGAGAAAGTAAACATTTTAGTAAATTGGTCTCCATTTTTTCAGTTAGCTGGGTTTTAATGCAGACAGTCCCAGAATTCCAAAACTCATTCTGATACACTTTAAAAACAAATAATTTTGAAAGCCAAACTTATTCTGTAGAATTCTCGCAAACGCTCCAGAGAACCGCACCAGGGTACCGAATTTCATATGTGAAAACGCCCTAAATGTACACCAGTCAGGTTTCAGACCAGTTCATAGCACCATCTCTGCTACTTCTTTGGTTTTAAATTATGTTCTTAATTGTTTCGATAAGAAACACTGTGCAGTCCTTTTTATTGACCGGTCTAAAGCCTTTGACACTGTGGATTACTAATTACTTATTCAGAGGCTTTCATCAATTGGCCTGGACCAGGCTGAGTGTTGCTGGTTTGACAACTATTTATTAAAGGACAGAACGCAGTGTGTATTTACTGATGGTGTTAAATCATTTTTTGGGGGACATAACAAAGGGTGTCCCACAAGGATCGATTCTTGGTTCGGTTCTTTTCACTATTTACATGAACAATATTGGTTTATCTGTAATAAACATTAACTTTCACCTGTATGCAGATAACACTGTGGTGTATGCTATTGCTCCCACAGCTGACCAGGCTCTGTCGGAGCTTCAATCTGCGTTTATTGCCATGCAGAAAACCTTAGTTGAACTGAAATGGGTACTTAATGCATGAAAAACAAAGTTTTTGTCATTTTACAAATCATGTAAAAATGTATCTGATTTATGCATATGTACTTTGAATGGTGCCCTTATTGATCGTGACCCCGCTTAGAAATATCTGGGAAACAGATTTATGAAAGCTATCTTTCAAAAAGCATTTTGATGAGTTAATTAAGAAATTAAGAATTAAAATAGGCTTCTTCTATAGGAACATGTCCTGTTTTTTGTTAAATGGCAGAAAACAATTAATTCAGTCAACATTCATTCAGGTTATTGACTATGGCGATATCGTCTATATGAATGCAGTTGCCACTGTACTGAAACCATTTGACACAGTTTATCATAGCGCATTGTGCTTTATTACGGGTGATAGGTTCAGTACACATCATTGCGTTTTGTATCAGAAAGTAGGCTGGCCCTCCTTGAAGTCTCATAGATCGATACATTGCACTCTTTTTGTCTTAAAAGCCCTCTTGCATAAACTTCTGCCATACCTTACCTCATTGTTGACCTTCAGACTTGCAGTGTAAGTTACTAGACCCCGACTCAAGGATGGCTAACCCTGGAATCACTTCAATATCCACCGAGTTAGGTAAATCTTCTTTTAGTTTTTTTGTGCCTCATGTAGAATGATCTCCAAAAGTCCTTAAAGTTGGTGGATTTGGTGCCTCTATGGCAATTCAGGCGGATGTTAGCTATAATAAACTGTGTCAAATGGTTTCAGTACAGTGGCAACTGCTTCCTTTTTTACTGAAGAATGTGTTTGTTTCATATGATTGTGTTTTGCTTTTCATGTTTTGTGTTTGCTTTTCATGTATTGTGTAATTGATGTGTATATAGATATGTATAGTGTAATTGTTGTTTATTGATGTGTTGGATAGGTCGTCGTTGTAAATAAGAATGTATTCTTAATTGACTTACCTGTAAAATAAAGGTAAAAAAATTCTCTACACGTGACAAACTCCCCAACCTGTTATCTGTTGTGTGTGTATGTAAGGTGCGCGTTTCATGTTCCACTACAGTGTATACATCAACATTATGACTGCTGTTACTACACATACAGTCAGAGGTACAGTATGAAGACAAAGCCTTGGTGCTCATGGCTCAAGTAAGGTGACAGCTGTTCTCTATGGAGCCCACTGAATAATTAAGTACACAGGTTAAATATTGTCCCTCCCCCACCTTAAGCAATAGCTGCTGGGCACAAACTGGTTGAATCAACGTTGTTTCAATGTAATTTGTTAGATGTATTGTGATGTGGAATCTATGTGGAAAAAACATTTGAAAAAAGTAATCAACCTAAACTGTTGTTATGAGGGTGACATTTCTACCACAGGATTATGTTATCATGGTAACCACATTTCAACATAAACAAACCTTGTATGAAGTATGTTGAATTTGTACCTTTAAAACAATGTCACGTTTTCAACGTTATATCCACTATCAGAAAAATAACTATAGGCTGGGCAGCACCTGCTACTGGAGAATTGATCTATCTACAGCTACCCTTTGGTCTCCCATCCAGGGTTTTAACATAACCAAGTCCAGCCCTGCTTAGCTTTGATATTTGTCACTGATTATTACCAATATGCTATCATGAGAATGATTTTTGAGAGATCTCCACTTAAAAATGAACTTGATTTACTGTTGATATCATCGAGATATATTGATTCAATTCAAAACAGGATTAAAATAAAAATAGACAATACAGATATGACTGGTTGATTTCAATAATTATATTTTAGTCATATTGAATTATGTTTGGTTGTCAATGCAACCAAATATCAACATTTGAAGGAGATGTATCTTGTTTGGATAGTTCTATCTGTGCCACTGACTTAGTCTGCCTTTAATCCCAGTTTGGCTACAAATTAATAATTGTTTGATTTGATTTAGTCCTATTCTGTAACTTTGATTTTTGGTTGAGATGGAGGTGTGAATCCAACATATCAATAATTAATTTGTATTCAAACTATAATTAAAGTCAGACTAAGTCTGTGGCACAAGATGGAACTATCCAAGGAGAAGATACATTTCCTTCAAATGTTGATATTTGGTTGCGTTGACAACCAAACACAATTGAATATTACTTTTGAAATACAATACATTTAGCATATTAACTTGTCCACAAGTAAGAAATGATATGTTGGCTTCACCTCTCCAACTCAACCAAAATTACAAGTTAAAACCTTTTAAGGATCCGCCCCTTTTTTCAATTTTTGCCTAAAATGACGTACCCAAATCTAACTGCCTGTAGCTCAGGACCTCAAGCGAGAATATGCATATTCTTGATACCATTTGAAAGGAAACACTGAAGTTTGTGGAAATATGAAATGAATGTAGGAGAATATAACACAATAGATCTGGTAAAAGATAATACAAAGAAAACACCAACTGTTTTTATTGTATTTTTTTGTACCATCATCTTGAAATGCAAGAGAAAGGTCATAATATATTATTCCAGCCCAAGCACAATTTAGATTTTGGCCACTAGATGGGAGCAGTGTATGTGCAAAGGTTTAGACTAATCCAATGAACCATTGCATTTCTGTTCAAAATGTTGTATCAAGACTGCCCAAATGTGCCTAATTGGTTTATTAATAACTGTTCAAGTTCCTAACTGTGCACTCTCCTCAAACAATAGCATGGTATTCTTTCACTGTAATAGCTACTGTAAATTGGACCGTGCAGTTAGATTAACAAGAATTTAAGCTTTCTGCCAATATCAGATATGTCTATGTCCTGGGAAATTTTCTTGTTACTTACATCCTCATGCTATTCGCATTAGCCTACGTTAGCTCAACTGTCCCGTTAATATACCTGAAATAACTGTTTGATACATGGAACTACAAAACACAGAATTGAGTGACATGTGTTGTCATTTGTGTAAATAGGGGCGCTACTTTGTCCCAGAATATTAAATAAAATTCTATGGGAAAGCCGTCCATAACTGGTTCTTTTCTCCACGCGAATGTTTTAAGTGTCTAATATTTATTATTCTTTGTTTGCTGATAGTTGAGTCTAAGAAGGCTGTAGGATCAGTCCAACTATTGTTTAATATATGTTATAGATGTTAAGAGAAGCTTTTTAAATTGTCATTAATAGCATTGTTTCAAATTAAAGCATTTGTACCTTATCTTTTGAAATTATAGGATTTATTGTTTTGTTGAATAGTCATGACTGGTTCGAGCTACTTGTCGTGTCGTAAGACAACGTGGAAAAGGATATAATTGTTACTTAACGTGGATCCAAGATCAGTTTTGAGATCCACCGGCCCAATTGGTGTAGGGTTACATGGATGTTATTATTATTACATTTTTTACCCCCTTTTTGATCTTGTCTCATCACTGCAACTCCCCAACGGGCTCAGGAGGCGAAGGTCGAGTCATGCGTCCTCCAAAACATGACCCGCCAAACCGCGCTTCTTAACACCCGCCTGCTTACCCCGGAAGCCAGCTGCAGTAACACTGTTTAAATAACGATCGAGGTAAGCCTGTGGCCGGCACACCACAAGTAATCTCTAGGGCTCAATGAGCCAAGTAAAGCCCCCCAGCCAAACCCTCCCCTAACCCAGACAACACTGGGCCCATTTTGCTCTGCCCTACGGGACTCCCGATCACGGCCGGTTGTGATACAGCCCGGGATCGAAACTGGGTCTGTTGTGACACCTCTAGCACTGCCATGCAGTGCATTAGACCACTGTGCCACTCAGGAGGCCCCTAGCTGGACATTTCTGACTGGTCTTGGAACTGTAACAATGGCAGCCTCTCCCCACTAGGCTCAATGAGATTTGTAGTCATTTTGCCAACACAGCCAGATATGTACACAGTCTTGTACCCATAACCTTTTTCAAACTGACTATCATATTTATTGATTAAATAAGACTTTATTAGTATAATAAATAATCCAGGATTATCACAAGGTAATTGACACGAGAAAACAACTCTACAGAGCGCCAACGGCTACAATGAATGGCTAAATTACTTCAGGACATGAAGGGTCCACGGAGCTCCTCATCCTCACAGCTCTCTATTGTACTGTTTTGTCTTTGATATGACCCTACCTTTTTATGACCCTACCTGGGTTTGTGCTGCTACTGCACCGATATCATGTGCAAAAATTTAAATTACTAAAATACATTTTTATTAACAAACATATTAACAAACATCAAGAAACAAAACAGGAATAGTCATATAAAAAAAATATACACTACCGTTCAAAAGTTTGGGGTTATTTAGAAATGTCCTTGTTTAAAAAAATTATTTAAAAAAAAGATTATTATTTAGAAATGTCCTTGTTTAAAAAAAATAATAATAATGTTGTCCCTTTAAATATCATCAAATTGTCAGAAATACAGTATAGACATTGTTACTGTTGTAAATGACTATTGTAGCTGGAAACG
The DNA here is from genome assembly GCF_901001165.1 of Salmo trutta. Classification (NCBI taxonomy): domain Eukaryota; kingdom Metazoa; phylum Chordata; class Actinopteri; order Salmoniformes; family Salmonidae; genus Salmo; species Salmo trutta. The sequence continues at coordinate 27,264,122 of NC_042960.1, read as the reverse complement.
GCTGATTTTTTCAAATGGAATATCTACATAGGCGTACAGAGGCCCATTATCAGCAACCATCACTCCTGTGTTCCAATGGCACGTTGTGTTAGCTAATCCAAGTCTATCATTTTAAAAGGCTAATTGATCATTAGAAAACCCTTTTGCAATTATGTTAGCCCAGCTGAAAGACTCCAGGATGCTGGCCTTCTAGGCAGAGATGCAAAGAAAAAGCCATATCTCAATAAAAAGAAAAGGTTATGATGGGCAAAAGAACACAGACACTGGACAGAGGAACTCTGCCTAGAAGGCCAGCATCCCGGAGCCGCCTCTTCACTGTTGATGTTGAAACTGGTGTTTTGCGGGTACTATTTAATGAAGCTGCCAGTTGAGGACTTGTGTGGCGTCTGTTTCTCAAACTAGACACTCTAATGTACTTGTCCTATTGCTCAGTTGTGCACCGGGGCCTCCCACTCCTCTTTCTATTCTGGTTAGAGCCAGTTTGCGCTGTTCTGTGAAGGGAGTAGTACACAGCGTTGTACGAGATCTTCCGTTTCTTGGCAATTTCTCGCATGGAATAGCCTTCATTTCTCAGAACAAGAATAGACTGGCGAGTTTCAGAAGAAAGTCTTTGTTTCTGGCCTTTTTGAGCCTGTAATTGAACCCACAAATGCTGATGCTCCAGATAATCAACTAGTCTAAAGAAGGCCAGTTTTATTGCTTCTTTAATCACCACAACTGTTTTCAGCTGTGCTAACATAATTGCAAAAGGGTTTTCTAATTATCAATTGGCTATTTAAAATGATAAACTTTGATTAGTTAACACAACATGCCATTGGAACACAGGAGTGATGGTTGCTGATAATGGGCCTCTGTACGCCTATGTAGATATTCCATTAAAAATCAGCCGTTTCCAGCTGCAGTAGTCATTTACAACATTAACAATGTCTACACTGTATTTCTGATGAATTTCATCTTATTTTAATGGACAAAAAATGTGCTGGATAAAATAGTATGAATAAATTAATCCAAATAGAGCCAATGTTTGGAGGATATATTGGTATGGTTTGTCGGCCTTCGACTTCGTCTCGGTCCTAACAACACCCGTACCAATATGTCCTCCAAACACTGGCTTCTCGGGCATTATCACTTAATTATTGAAACTAGAGGCCATGAGTAACTTGGTCAAAAAGATTGGCCTATAGGGGGTGGTGTTATAAGCAGTTTCACTTAAACCCTCATATCAGTCACCCCGTTTGACCTAGAGACTTGAGACTTGAACGGTGTCTTTCCTCATGCTGAACAAATTTGCATCAAGGACACACAAAGTCCTTCAGGATAGATTTTCCTCCATCTTGGAAACTTTGGAAAACCTTTAAAAAACGACATCATCAACCATTTTGAAAAGAAGGTCGACGACATCCGATCCTCGTTTGTTAAGTCAAACGACACCGCTGGTCCTGCTCACATTGCCCTACCCTAGGCTTTGACCTCTTTCTCCCCTCTCTCTCCAGATGAAATCTTGCGTCTTGTGACGGCCGGCCGCCCAACAACCTGCCCGCTTGAAACTATCCCCTCCTCTCTTCTCCAGACCATTTCCGGAGACCTTCTCCCTTACCTCACCTCGCTCATCAACTCATCCTTGACCGCTGGCTATGTCCCTTCCGTCTTCAAGAGAGCGAGAGTTTCACCCCTTCTCATAAAACCTACACTCGATCCCTCCGATGTCAACAACTACAGACCAGTATCCCTTCTTTCTTTCCTCTCCAAAACTCTTGAACGTGCAGTCCTTGGCCAGCACTCCTGCTATCTCTCTCAGAATGACCTTCTTGATCCAAATCAGTCAGGTTTCAAGGCTGGTCATTCAACTGAGACTGCTCTTCTCTGTGTCACGGAGGCTCTCCGCACTGCTAAAGCTAACTCTCTCTCCTCTGCTCTCATCCTTCTAGACCTATCTGCTGCCTTTGATACTGTGAACCATCAGATCCTCCTCTCCACCCTCTCTGAGTTGGGCATCTCTGGCGCGGCTCACTCTTGGATTGTGTCCTGCCTGACAGGTCGCTCCTACCAGGTGGCGTGGCGAGAATCCGTCTCCGCACCACGTGCTCTCACCACTGGTGTACCCCATGGTTCAGTTCTAGGCCCTCTCCTATTGTCGCTATACACCAAGTCACTTGGCTCTGTCATATCCTCACATGGTCTCTCCTATCATTGCTACGCAGACGACACACAATTAATCTTCTCCTTTCCCCCTTCTGATAACCAGGTGGCGAATCGCATCTCTGCATGTCTGGCAGACATATCAGTGTGGATGACGGATCACCACCTCAAGCTGAACCTCGGCAAGACAGAGCTGCTCTTCCTCCCGGGGAAGGACTGCCCGTTCCACGATCTCGCCATCACGGTTGACAACTCCATTGTGTCCTCCTCCCAGAGTGCTAAGAGCCTTGGCATGACCCTGGACAACACCCTGTCGTTCTCCGCTAACATCAAGGTGGTGACCCGATCCTGTAGGTTCATGCTCTACAACATTCGCAGAGTACGACCCTGCCTTACACAGGAAGCGGCGCAGGTCCAAATCCAGGCACTTGTCATCTCCCGTCTGGATTACTGCAACTCGCTGTTGGCTGGGTTTCCCTGCCTGTGCCATTAAACCCCTACAACTCATCCAGAACGCCGCAGCCCGTCTGGTGTTCAACCTTCCCAAGTTCTCTCACGTCACCCCACTCCTCCGCACACTCCACTGGCTTCCAGTTGAAGCTCGCATCTGCTACAAGACCATGGTGCTTGCCTACGGAGCTGTGAGGGGAACGGCACCTCCGTACCTTCGGGCTCTGATCAGTCCCTACACCCAAACAAGGGCACTGCGTTCATCCACCTCTGGCCTGCTGCCCCTACCTCTGCGGAAGCACAGTTCCCGCTCAGCCCAGTCAAAACTGTTCGCTGCTCTGGCACCCCAATGGTGGAACAAGCTCCCTCACAACGCCAGGACAGCGGAGTCAATCACCACCTTCCGGAGACACCTGAAACCCCACCTCTTTAAGGAATACCTGGGATAGGATAAAGTAATCCTTCTAACCCCCCCCCCCCCCAAAAAAGATATAGATGTACTATTGTAAAGTGGTTGTTCCACTGGATATCATAAGGTCAATGCACCAATTTGTAAGTCGCTCTGGATAAGAGCGTCTGCTAAATTACGTAAATGTAAAATGTAAATGTACTTCTCATGTTCCAAATAACATGGCACATCCCTTAACTTAGTTTAAGAAAAGCTAATGGATTGGTTAAGAGATTATTAAGAGTTATTGATGAAATAAGCAAATCAGATTTTACATGTAAATTTGAAGCCTTTGTAAATCTACTCCACAATGGCCTATCAACTTTGTTGGGTCATCGAAGACATGGCCATGGTAGACCATGTTACATTTGTCATTGATATCTTAAAAAAAATAAGGAAACTATGAACAATTCACTATGTAATGCTAATGCTTAAAATAATAATGAAAAATCTCAAAATCATCTGCAATAATCTTCTCCTCATGAAGCTATACATCAGATTCACTCCAGATATTGTATTTAGACTCATTATATCAGTATTTAATGGTTTTGAGAAAAAAAATGCTGCATTCAAATATGGCCACACTGATTCTTATTAGCACATATGCTAATGCTAAGAATAATTTACAAATGTTATTCTCATGAACCATAAGTCAGATTGACTGCATATTTGGAATATAGACTCAATGAATTAGCCTCTTTTGAATTTGAGAATGATTAGTTGCTGCATTCAAAGTCGGCCATGCTACACCACATATAAGAACTACACCACATATAAGAACTGAACCGATGGACATGGGGCCATGAAATTTGGTGTGAAAACTTTATGTATATGTGCTTAGAAGCTGTGTGAATTTAAAGTCACTTCAACCTAAGATGGCTGCACCAGACCAGCACTATAGATGGCATTGGCACCAGTGGTATAGGATTTTTATTTAATTAGGCAAATCATTTTAGAACAAATTCTTATTTACAATGATAGTAGAATACTAGAATAATAATTATTGATCAAGTGGACTTTGTCTCATGCAAATTAATCTTAGATTTAAATTATACTGACGAACAATGTGAAATATCATGAAAATAATGCAGAAAATAGTTCTCAAATCTTAACATGAAGCATTAGTCAAATTGACCCCAGAATTGGTATATACAATCAATACATTAAGTAATGACTTTAAGAAAGATTACCTGCTGCACCTACAGCAATAGACTAAACTTCACTTGCATCATCCTTGTGGTATTGAGAGGTAACCATGGTAATGCTTTCACTGATTGCAGATGATGGAAGATAGTTCCTACATGACAGTGTTCACTTTGTTATCCAACTGATCTTGTGACCTTTGTCATCCTGTGAACACTGTTCATTTCTGCACGCAGCCGTATTCTACATTCTGATTTACTTCTGATACTTCTCATTCATAAAGTGAGAAGATACAATTGTTGTATTATTATACTATGCATGAGTGCTTGGGTAAAAAAAATATCCAGTCTCTTTTGGATAATTCGGAGGATAACCTTTCAAAGCTCACAACTCATCTAACGGCTCTCCTGCCCTAACCCCGTGGGGTCAGTCCATGGACAAGTCCCATAAATGCAAGTTTTGTAACCAAGTTTGAATAAAGGAATATAACAGCATATTACTAGCACTTTCAAGCCTGAAAAGCACTATAGAAATGTAATCCAGCCTCTTAGATTATCTATGATAGACAATGGTCTAACAGAATTTACAGTACTATACATCAGGTAAGGATGTGTTCGTAAGAATGATATGAGATAGCCATATGCATACCTGGGCCAGTATCCACAAAGCCTCTCAGAGTAGGAGTGTTGATATAGGATCAGTTTTGTCTTTTAGATCATGATGAATATGATTATATGGACAGGTGGGGACCTGGTCCTAGATCAGCTTTTAGACGCTTTGTGGATATGCTCCCTGGTCTGTTTGTTCAGAATTAGTAGGCTACTATTAGTTTGTGGCTGTTCATCATACTACTATACTCATTGGGGGATATAAAGTGGATTTGGAAAGTATTCAGACCCCTTGACTTTTTGGAGAAAAAAACTACGTTACAGCCTTATTCTAAAATTGCAAAAATGATTTGTTTTTCTCATCAATCTACAAGCAATACCCCATAATGACAAAGCGAAAACATTTTTTTGTTGTTTTACATTTTTGCAAATGTGTTACAAATAAAAAACAAATACCTTATTGACATAAGTATTCAGACCCTTTTCTATGAGACTTGAAATTCAGCTCAGGTGTATCCTGTTTCCATTGATCATCCTTAAGATGTTTCTACAAGTTGATTGGAGTCCACCTGTGGTAAATTCCATTGATTGGACATGATTTGGAAAGGCACACACACCTGTCTATATATGGTTCCACAGTTGACAGTGCATGTCAGAGCAAAAACCAAGATATGAGATTGAAGGAATTGTCTGCAGAGCTCCGAGACAGGATTGTGTCGAGACACCAAAAGGTACCAAAAAATGTCTTTAGCATAGAAGGTCCCCAAGAACACAGTGGCTTCCATCACTCTTAAATGGAAGAAGTTTGGAACAACCAAGACTCTTCCTAGAGCTGGCTGCCCTGCCAAACTGAGCAATCAGGGGAGAAGGGCCTTGGTCAGGGAGGTGACCAAGAGCCTGATGGTCACTCTGACAAAGCTCCAGAGTTCCTCTTTGGAGATGGGAGAACCTTCCAGAAGGACAACCATCTCTGCGGAACTCAATCAGGCCAATCAGGCCTTTATGGTAGAGTGGCCAGAAGGATGCCACTCCTCAGTAAAAATCATATGACAGCCCACTTGGAGTTTGCCAAAAGGCACCTAAAGGACTCAGACCTTGAGAAACAAGATTATCTGGTCTGATGAAACCAAGATTGAACTCTTTGACCTGAATGCCAAGCGTCACGTCTGGAGGAAACCTGGCACCATCCCTACGGTGAAGCATGGTGGTGGCAGCATCATGCTGTGAGGATGTTTTTCAGTGGCAGGGACTCTGAGACTAGTCAGGATCGAGGGAATGATGAACGGAGCAAAGTACAAAGAGATCCATGATGAAAACCTGCTCCAGAGCGCTTAGGACCTCAGAATGAGGGCGAAGGTTCACCTTCCAACAGGTGTATCATACCGAAGAAGACTCAAGGCTGTAATCGCTGCCAAAGGTACTTCAACAAAGTACAGTGTAAAGGGTCTGAATACTTAAGTAAATGTGATATTTTTATTTTTTTTTTGTAACAAATTAGGAAAATGTTATAAAAATCTGTTTTTGCTTTATCATTTGGTATTTGGTATTTTATTAGGATCTCAAATTAGGTTTTGCAAAAGCAGCAGCTACTCTTCCTGGGGTCCACACAAAACATGAAACATGACATAATACTGTATAGCAATAGACAAGAACAGCTCAAGGACAGAACTACATAAAAATAAATTAAAGGCACAAGTAGCCTACATATCAATGCATACACACAAACTATCTTGTTGTGAGGCGTTGTGAGGTGTTGCTTTATCTGTTTTTTGAAACCAGGTTTGTTGCTTATTTGGTAATATGAGATGGAAGGAAGTTCCATGCCATAAGGGCTCTATATAATACAATATGTTTTCTTGAATTTGTTCTGGATTTGGGGACTGTGAAAAGACCCCTGGTGGCATGTCTGGTGGGGTAAGTGTGCGTGCCAGAGCTGTGTGTAAGTTGACTATGCAAAAAATGTGGGATTTCCAACACAGTAATGTTTCTTATAAAAAGAAGAAGTGATGCAGTCAGTCTCTGCTCAACTCTTAGCCAAGAGAGACTGGCATGCGTAGTATTTATATCAGCCCTCTGTAAGTCGCTCTGGATAAGAGCGTCTGCTAAATTACTTAAATGTAAATGTAAATTACAATGAAGAGCAAAATGTTCTGGGCCAGCTGCAGCTTATCTAGGTCTTTCCTTGCAGCACTGGACCACACGACTGAATAATAATCAAGATTAGACAAAACTAGAGCCTGTAGAACTTTCTTTTTGGAGTGTGGTGTCAAAAAAGCAGAGCATCTCTTTATTACGGACAGACCTCTCCCCATATTTACAACAATTGAATCTATATGTTTTGACCATGACCATTTATAATCTAAGGTAACAGCAAGTAATTTAGTCTCCTCAACTTGTTCAACAGCCACACCATTCATTACCAGATTCAGCTGAGGTCTAGAAGTTAAGGAATGATTTGTACCAAATGCAATGCTCTTAGTTTTAGAGATGTTCAGGACCTGTTTATTACTGGCCAACCATTCCAAAACAGACTGCAACTCTTTGTTAAGGGTTTCAGTGACTTCATTAGCTGTGGCGGCTAATGCGTATATGGTTGAATCATCAGCATACATGGACACACATGCTTTGTTTAATGCCAGTGGCAGGTCATTGGTAAAAATAGAAAAGAGTAGAGGTCCTAGAGAGCTGCCCTGCTGTACACCACAATTTACATGTTTGACAGTAGTGAAGCTTCCATTAAAGACAACTCTTTGAGTTCTATTCGATAGATAGCTCTGAATCCACGGTATGACAGAGATTGAAAAGCCATAACACGTTTTTTCAACAACAGTTTATGGTTAAAAATATCAAAGGCTGTACTGAAATCTAACAGTACCGCTCCCACAATCTTACTATCAGTTTCATTCAACCAATCATCAGTCATTTGTGTCAATGCAGTACATGTTGAGTGCCCTTCTCTATAAGCATGCTGAAAGTCTGTTGTTAATTTGTTTACAGAGAAATAGCATTGTATTTGGTCAAAAACTATTTTTTCCAACAGTTTGCTAAGAGCTGGCAGCAAGCTTATAGGTCTGCTGTTAGAACCAATAAAGGCCGCTTTACCACTCTTGGGTAGCGAAATTACTTTGGCTTCCCTCCAGGCCTGAGTACAAAGACTTTCCTCAAGGCTCAGATTAAAAATATGACAGATAGAAGTGGCTATAGAGTCAGCTGCCATCCTCAGTAGCTTTCCATCTTTCCAGCCAGGAGGTTTGTCATTATTGATCGATAACAATCATTTTTCCACCTCCCCCACACTAGCTTTACAAAATTCAAACTTGCAACACTTTACTTTAATTTTTTTTACGCATGAATACAATTGCTCACTTTTCGTTGTTAGCATTTCCTGCCCAAGTTTGCCCACTTTGCCAATGAAGTAATCATTAAAATAATTGTGGGTTATAGTGTGTAGATTGATGAGGAAAACAAACAATGTAATCAATTTTAGAATAAGGGTGTAAAAAAAAGTCGAGGGGTCTGAATACTTTCCGAATGCACTGTATGTGCACTGGGGAGCCCCACTGAAGATCTTTGCAGCTGTCAACAGAGAGAGAGAGAGAGGATGGTGAGTCAGCAGAATTTATGCTGGTGGGTCTAGCTACCTCTGAGCTCCACCAAGGGTTGGGCTGGGAAGGCTCCACTGCAGATGGTGGGCAGGGGGGTGGAGAACAGAGGAAGACTGAGGGCGTGTCTCAATAATCGTTCCTCTCTTGTCTCGTCTCCTTCATCAGCACTGATCTAATCTCGGTTAACTCAAAACGAAAATATCCCATAATTTGGTCAGATGTTCATGTAGTCTGTTCATGAGGGATCAACACTGATCTGACAGGACTGGACAGGTGACAGCACATCCTCTGGGTGTGTCCTGCCATGATTGCTGTCAGCTCCTATCTCTTTTTAGATCAGTACAGATGAAGTAAAATAGACAAAGAGAGGAACACTTTAGACTATTGGGACACAGCCTGTGTGTAGGCAGGGTACAGAGACAGAGCCTACTCACTGGGCACACCACCTCATTTCAACATGGATAATTGGGTCATTTTTGGCTGAGATGTTGATCAGTGAGCAGGGGCGAAAATCTGATATCAACTTTGGAGGGGACAATTACATTACATTTTCTCAAGAGCAATTCCTGAGGGGGACACCAAAAGTAGTGCTGTAACACATAGCCTACGTTTAATATGGTAAATGTATATTGAGGAACCAAAGAAATAAGGTGTTTGCCGTACTCCTAACTACCGGTGCCCAAAACTACACAAATAATCACAACAGCAATACCATTGCCTTTAACAAATCTTAGTTCAGTCACCAGTTTAAGTTGAGAGTGGGGGTATCCATGGCATTTTCCAATTATGTTCCTATTTTACAAGTAAAAAAAATTGAGAACCTTTCATAATGTTGCCAAACAAAGACTCAACAAACTTACCTGAGACTCCCTGTCTCTGCCAGTCTGTCCCTGCATATCTGTCCCCAACTCTGCTGTCTGTGTGCCATCTGTTGCCTGCTCTGCCTAATGACATCATTGTGAAACATTCCATTAGCATTTCACTTCTTTCTTATGAACATTTTATCAACTAGTCTGAGATATTAGGCTACTAGGGTTCTTACTTTGCGTTTTGGTGTACTGAAAAATACTCTGATGTCCGTCTTTTTTCTGCCATTTTTCTGCCATTTTTCTACCTGGTTGGCTACACACACACAGTATGTAGGTTATTTACAGTAGGAGATGGGCTTCTATCATCTTATCTTCTATCATTCTATATGGGCTTCGATCTAAAAGGTAGCTAGCAAATGTGAAACGGATTGCAGTGACAAGAGTTGACAGCTGAATTTGCAAAGCTAGCGAGCACCAATTCACCAATTAAAGGTGAAATAAAATAAATAAATAAAAGTTCCCTTGCGACAATTTAGCTTTTGCAACGAGACCATTAAATATATTTAAAACAATGGTAGAAGAGAGTGTAGTTCTGTTCAGTTTATCGCTAACCTTATCACAGGGACTTTGAAGCACTAACTTACATGCATGCTGATCTTGGAATACATTGACGATAGCAAAGATTCCATCTTTGACGAGGCCACATAAATGGATAAGGTACTAGCTAGCTTAATAGTTAATTAATAGCGCGCTAGCTCTGCATATTCAGCTAGTGTGTGTGCGCGATTGACTGGATTAACCTCACGTCAGTTACGTGTATTGAGTGCCTTTCAGACAGTAGATACGACCTCTGTTACCTAGCAAGCTAAGGAACTGGCAGTGGATCAAACCATTGTGAGGCAAAGGGCGGGGGGGTCGCAATCTTTTGAAACTTAAAAACGCGCTATTAAGTGTCTATAATCAGCACAATTGCTTTCATTGCGTATTATATTATTTAAATTACATAGTTATGTTTCAGTGATATATTGGGGGGGACAAATCATATTTTTCCCAGGATGGGGGGGGTCGTGTCCCCCCCGTCCCCCCCGGGATTTCCGCCCCTGTCAGTGAGATTACAACCTACAGTGGGGGAAAAAAGTATTTGATCCCCTGCTGATTTTGTACATTTGCCCACTTACAAATAAATGATCAGTCTATAATTTTAATGGTAGGTTTTTTTTAACAGTGAGAGACAGAATAACAACAAAATCCAGAAAAACGCATGTCAAAAATGTTATAAAATGATTTGCATTTTAATGAGGGAAATAAGTATTTGACCCCCTCTCAATCAGAAAGATTTCTGGCTCCCAGGTGTCTTTTATACAGGTAACGAGCTGAGATTAGGTTTTTCTTTATTTTTACTATTTTCTACATTGGAGAATAATAGTTAAGACATCAAAACTATGAAATAACACATATGGAATCATGTAGTAACCGAAAAAGTGTTAAACAAATTTAAATATATTTTATATTTGAGATTCTTCAAAGTAGCCACCCTTTGCCTTGATGGCAGCTTTGCACACACTTGGAATTCTCTCAACCAGCTTCATGAGGTAGTCACCTGGAATGTATTTCAATTAACAGGTGCCGATTCTTAAAAGTTAATTTGCGGAATTTCTTTCCTTCTTAATGTGTTTTGAGCCAATCAGTTGTGTTGTGACAAGGTAGGGGTGGTATACAGAAGATAGCCCTATTTGGCAAAAGCCCAAGTCCACATTATGGCAAGAACAGCTCAAATGAGCGAAGAGAAACAACAGTCCATCATTACCTTAAGACATGAATGTCAACCAATTCGGGAAAATTTCAAGAACTTTGTTGTACGTGGAGGATGAGGGATGCAGTAGGTACGGGGCTGGGATTTAAAATATATTTTTTAAATATAAATATAGGACAAATCACACATCACGACAAGAGAGACACCACAACACTATGTAAAGAGAGATCTAAGACAACATAGCATGGCAGCAACACATGAAACACAGCATGGTAGCAATACAACATGACAACAACATGGTAGCAACACAACATGGCAGCAGCACAACATGGAATCAGCACAAAGCATGGTACAAACATTATTGGGCACAGACAACAGCACAAAGGGAAAGAAGGTAGAAAAAACAATACATCACGCGAAACAGCCACAACTGTCAGTAAGAGTGTCCATGATTGAGTCTTTTAATGAAGAGATGGAGATAAAACTGTCCAGTTTGAGTGTTTTTTGCAGTTCGTTCCAATCGCTAGCTGCAGCGAACTGAAAAGTGGAGCGACCCAGGGATGTGTGTGCTTTGGGGACATTTGGCAGAACGGATGTTGTACGTGGAGGATGAGGGCTGCAGTAGGTATCTCAGATAGGAGGGAATGAGGACTAAGGACTAAGAAGGTTTTATAAATAAGCATCAACCAGTGGATCTTGCGATAGGTATACAGAGATGATCAGTTTACAGAGTCGTGCAGAGTGCAGTGATGTGTCCTATAAGGAGCATTGGTGGCAAATCTGATGACTTAATGGTAAAGAACATCTAGCCGCTTGAGAGCACCCTTACCTGCCGATCTATAATCTAGCATAATCTAGCAGCTGTGGTAAAAGAGGAATGATTACGATAGAGGAAACCAAGTCTAGATTTAACCTTAGCCTGCAGCTTTGACATGTGTTGAGAGAAGGACAGTGTACCATCTAGCCAGACTCCCAAGTACTTGTATGAGGTGACTACCTCAAACTCTAAACCCTCAGGAGGTATTTATCATGCAGGTGGGGAGAGGGGCCTTCTTCTTAGCAAACCACCTGACCTTTGTTTTGGAGGTGTTCAGAACAAGGTTAAGGGCAGAGAAGGCTTGTTGGACACTAAGAAAGCTTTGTTGTAGAGTGTTTAACACAAAATCCAGGGACAGGCTAGCTGAGTATAAGACTATATCACATGCATATAAATGGATGCGAGAGCTTCCTACTGCTTGAGCTATGTTGTTGATGTAAATTGAGAAGAGCGTGGGGCCTAGGATCTGAGACAGCAGATGTTCTGACTTTATACACTGCACTCTTTGAGAGATGTAGTTAGCAAACCAGGCCAAAAACCCCTCAGATACACCAATACTCCTTAGCCGGCCCACAAGAATGGAATGGCCTACCGTATTAAAAGCTTTGGCCAAGTCAATAAAAATAGCAGCACAACATTGCTTAGAATCAAGGGCAATGGTGACATCATTGAGGACCTTCAAGGTTGCAGTGACACATCCATAACCTGTTCGGAAACCAGATTTCATACCCGAGAGAATACTATAGACATTCCAACACTTTTATTCAACAGATTAATGTGTTGTCACTGTGCTTCATTGAATAGCAGAACTAGATGACCTGGATTGAAGTTTAGATTACATTAAAAAAAAAACATGGTGCAAGTGATCAATGCCATTTGAGATTTTAAACAGATTACAGCAATTGTGAAGATCTCCACAGGCCTGCAACGACCTATGCATACTATCTTGAACATGCACACTATATGTTTACTTAAGACATTTATTGTTACAGTAACCTTAAATGTGGCAATGGATGTGCTGTGTTACTCATTTTAAGGTTGATGGTTTAATTAGTTTGTAAGAGCCTTCACATTTGGCTATTTACTATATTACAAAAGCAATATTTAATTATGATTGGTTGACGATGCAACCAAATATCAACATTTAAAGGAAATGTATCTACTGCTTGGATAGTTCCATCTGAGCCACTGGCTTAATCACATTCTTTAAAAACAGAAGATTTTTTTTTTTTAAATAATAATAAAAAAAAAATACAAATCGGGATTCCCCTGAAGACTAAAGACCCAAATTGCAACAATAAAATAATAACAAAGCTCATAAGAAACAGAATGGCAAAAGTCTAAGACTTGATACAGTATGTCACGCTGGTATGATTCAGGAGAGACGCAGGATTGCGTAGTAGGGGTATTTATTAAGCCCAAATTAAAGGCACAGGGACGAAGACCAACCAAACACTATACAAAACCACAGGGTTGAAACCCAAACAAAAGAGCGAGGAGTACCTCGAAAAACGACAAGGGACGATACCCGTAATACACAATATATAAAGCATGCAGCATAACAGCTGCACCAACGCATAGGTACTCACACGACCAATGAACATGGGAACAATGATCGACAAGTCCATGGTGAACAAAGGGCACATATATACAAATACAATCACTGGGAATAGGGGCCAGGTGTGCGCAATGAAAGTTCCGGAGGGATCCGTGACATTAATCAAACCTGTTTTTTTTAAAACAGGCATTTACAGACAAATACAAGAACATGTTTCAGTATAATACAATACGCCAAAAAAGCAAGATCTAGATTTATCAATAGTAGACGCCAAAAAGGCTTTTGACCGTCTTGAATGGCCTTTTCTATTCAAAACTTTGGAAACCTTCAACTTTCCATCTGAAATAATACATTTCATAAAAATATTAGTATATAGATATCCTAAAGCAAAAATGTCAAATATTGCATTTATTGATGAAATTCCTTTAGAAAGTGGCATTACTGTTGATAAACATGATATAAATTATTAATGTTGGTAAACATGAATATAAACTAAGTTTATTTGCCGATGATTTCCTGATTTACCTAACCAATATTGAAAACTTAATACTCCTCTTGCAAAAAAATATTTAAGTGGACCACAAAAAATATACTTAGGATGGTTTACTTAGGATGGTTTACCCATTACAGTCTAAGCCCCATCTAAGACGGGGGGGGGGTTCTACTAAGTGGTATGGAATTGTTTTAAGAAGGTCATACCAAGGATCATTTAGCTATTTGATTTAGAATTTTAAGACCCCTTAACTTCAGACAAGTCCCAAGCCGCCGGTGGGGGTCGTAGAGCAAAATGGAGAGTGCCGTAGCGCTCGTGAGAGTCTCATCTTTCCATAGAGGGATGCGGAAGTGCAACATCGGCGGATGCGGTGGATTGAGACCAGTGGTGATTTAGCATGTAAATCTTGGTGGGACAAACTCAACATTTCTTTTTTTAGATGCATGCCAGCAAAGCCACTACACAACGCAACATTAAACAATACATTAATTGTACTATAACGGTGACAAACGGTGCCCATAAACTGTTAGTGTAACGATGTGCACTGAGAGTCGGGAAGCAAGTTCAGGGAGTAGGTGTTTTAATAAAATAAATGGAACGTAATACAAAACAAGAACCTCGAACAACGCACAGACAAGAAACAGAAACAATGACGCCTGGGGAAGGAACCAAAGGGAGTGACATATATAGGGTAGGTAATCAAGGAAGTGATGGAGTCCAGGTGAGTCTGACGACGCGCAGGTGCGTGTAACGATGGTGACAGGTGTGCGCCATAACAAGCAGCCTGGTGACCTAGAGGCCGGAGAGGGAGCACACGTGACAGTTAGGGCCTACATAAAGCTGTCCAAACAGCAGGATTATCCCCCTTTTTTCAATGTTCACCTAAAATGACATACACAAATCTAATGGCCTGTAGCTCAGGCCCTGATGCAAGGATATGCATATTCTTGGTACCATTTGAAAGGAAACACTTTGAAGTTTATGGAAATGTGAAAGAAATGTAGTAGAATATAACACAATAGATCTGGTAAAAGATAATACAAAGAAAAAAACAACCGTTCTTTTGTATTTAATTTTTTTAGAGGCCATAATTTATTATTCCAGCCCAGGTGTAATTCAGATTTTGGCCACAAGATGGCAGCAGTGTATGTGCAAAGTTTTAGACTGATCCAATGAACCATTGTATTTCTGTTCAACATTTTGTAGCAAGGCTGCCCAAATGTGCCTAATATGTTTATTAATAACTTTTCATGTTTAAAATTCTGCTCTATCCTCAAACAATAGCATGGTATTATTTCACTGTAATTGCTACTGTAATTTGGACAGTGCAGTTAGATTAACAAGAATTTAAGCTTTCTGTCAATATCAGATATGTCTATGTCCTGGGAAATGTTCTTGTTACTTACAACCTCATGCTAATCGCATTAGCCTACGTTAGCTCAACCGTCCCGTGGAAGGGACACCGATCCCGAAAAACATAGGTGATATGGCTGACTTGCTTAAACAAATGTGGTTTCTACTGACAATTAAGATTAAGACTTACAAACTATGGCATAAGGGAACGATGAGCAGATAAGAGGCAATAAATAATAATAAGAGGCATAATTCTGATTAAGACATTAATGAGCGAGCTAAGACAGACGTAGTCAATATAACTATTTGTTCAGCACTTTTGAAATGTGCAGCGACAGAATTCAGAACATGGGCCATTCTTACTGTATTCTCCCTGTACACTAAGATAGAACCGTAGGATAAATAAAGGTTAAGCAGACAATGAAAGCGCTTACAAGATTTGATGAGGACATTTCTCTAAAACAGGCTATAGGCTAGGTGCTGTGCTCACTTGAACAGGAAGGTGGCGCGGGGGTCCTTCTTGTGGGGAAATTCTGTCATCAAACTTCGTCCTCAAAGTCTGGCATTCCCTGGATTTATGGTGCTTTCAAGACAACTGGGAACTCAGAAAAAAACAAGGTTGAATCATGTCAGTAATCTTCAGGTCGGAGCTCTAGAAAGAGGTCCGAGTTCCCGACCTGGAATTCCGAGTTGGATGACCATTCAAAACGTATTTTCCTAGTCGCAGTTGTTGAGTTCCCAGTTGTTTTGAACTCACTGAAGTTTGAGATTTCCCAGTTCCGAGTTTCCAGTTGTTTTGAATGCGGCAGAAGTCATGTTGAAGTCAACCTTTTCTGGGCCATAGCGTTGAGTGTGAATGTTTATCCTTTTAAGCTTGGAAAAGAGACCCTTAGACACAGACTTGTACCACACATCCTCTCCACCAAATAGCAGGCAGGGTAAGCAAAATCGGGATTGCTTTGCAACGCTTGCAGTTAGCCACTGATTCCTTTCAAACCACTCATTGTTGAATTTGCGACATCCAACTTGTTGTGTAATGTTCATGTCCAATGGCCGATGAGAACCGACACGTTTTATCTATTATTTCTATTCATATTACAAGGATTGAAAAGAATTTGCCAGTAGATTGTCGACGTGATTCATGATGATGACTGCTTGTCTAGCTTGCTAGCTAAGATTTTGAAAGTACGATGTTGTCATGATCAGTCCAATCAAAGCTACGGTAGATATAATGTGATTTGAGGTAATTTTATCTGTGGCCGATGACCTTGAGCCTTCTTAGATAGGCATTTCTATGTAAATGTATGGCAGCACCCAATGGGGCTTGAACTTTCAAACTCTCCCTGTAGATTTTGCGGTATGGTAGTGTCGCCATGAGAGCCAATCATGGTGCTACTGGAGAAGATTACCAACCCCTACGCTCTGTATTTTCCACTGGCTGCCAATCCACCACAAAAAGCACTGAGCTAGGCTGAAACACTTGCATTTTGGAGCTGCCTTACTCAAGTAAGCAAAAAAGAGACCATGTTTGTATGCGGCTTTATATATATTATTATATTATATTATTGTTTGCAAACTGATATGTGACACGTATTAATGCCATAATAACAGGCTCTGCCCCACCTGTCCTGAATGACGGGTCGCTACTGATTGAGATGTATCCAATGCAAATAACCAGATACAGTATCTCTAGCTTAAACAGACAGAATTTTCTTGGGATTTTTTATTATGCTAATTGATGTTTGTGAGGGTGCGGACATCAACTCTAATGGTTAATAAGTGACAACAAACAACACAAAATCTTACAGGTAGAATAAACCTCCTCAAGATGGCATGGCTCCCAAAGTTTTTAGATTTTTTCTTGGTAATACCAATTACCCCAACCAAGGGGTACTTTAAAAAAAAAGTATACTCGGCCATAACAGACTTTTTATGGGAAAATAAAACTCATAAAATAAAAAGGGAAGTTTTATATCTCCCGAAGTCTGAGGGTGATTTTAACCTCCCAGACTTGGGAATTGTATCAACTTGCCACCCAAGGCTTTTACGTGAGACATATTGTTAAATGCACTAAAGAGGAACAATGGGTACGTATTGAAGGTATGCATTCTCACACTCAGAATCTTTTCATGTGTCTATTTTCAAAGGATAAAGCTAAGCACATTAACAACTTCATAGTTAAAAACATTATAAAAATATGGAATAAAATGAAACAGATTATACAAGAATCAATATCACTTCCAAAAAACACAACTCTATGGAACGATCCCTGGATAGCTTTTCAGAATGCACTGATTAACTGGTCCATATGGAAAACTAAGGCATAGAAACCGGAAATGACTTACATGGAACCCAAACCGCCAGGGCGCATGCGCCATTGTACATAAATGTAATTTGCCCCCGCCCACAAGAAAAATGCAATCACAACACGCAGGTTAAAATATCAAAACAAACTCTGAACCAATTACATTAATTTGGGGACAGGTCGAAAAGCATTAAACATTTGCTAGCCAATTTGTCCTATTTAGCTAGCTTGCTGTTGCGAGCTAATTTGTCCTGGGATATTAACATTGAGTTGTTGTTTTACCTGGAATGCACAAAGTCCTCTAATCCGACAATTAATCCACACAAAAATGGTCAACCGAATCATTTCTAGTCATCTCTCCTCCTTCTAGGCCTTTTCTTCTCTTGACTTTATATTGCGATTGGCAACTTTTATAAATTAGGTGCATTACCGCCACTGACCTCGTTCGTCTTTCAGTCACCCACGTGGGTATAACCAATGAGATAGCGGCACGTGGGTACCTGTTTCTATAAACCAATGAGGAGATGGGAGAGGCAGGACTTGCAGCGCGATCTGCATCACAAATAAAACTGACTTCTATTTTAGCCCTTGGCAACGCAGATGCTCGTTGGTGCGCGCGAGCAGTGTGGGTGCAATAATTGAATAATATAGATTTCTAAATTTATTTTGCAACGCTCGCATCACGTGGAGTCAGCCTGTTAGTTAATAGGAAATGCATTTATTTCCATGACAGAATTAAAAAACTATTTTGGACTAACCAATGTAGATATTTTCAAATACATGCAACTTACAAGTTTCATATCACGAAATGTGGATTTAAAACTTTCGGACATTATAGCAATCTTGAAGGAACCTTGCAGACAGTCTATCCAACTGACAACCTCTTAGGAAAAAAATATAAACTATTAGAACCAAGATTTAAAAAAATAACTGATATTGGCACAAGATGGAGGGACTGTTGGAGCATGACTAACTCAATTACAGGGAACGAAAACTTACGCTCAATCCAGTATATACTAATGTATAGAAT
This sequence comes from Salmo trutta, assembly GCF_901001165.1. Taxonomy (NCBI): domain Eukaryota; kingdom Metazoa; phylum Chordata; class Actinopteri; order Salmoniformes; family Salmonidae; genus Salmo; species Salmo trutta. Next base: position 27,245,611 of record NC_042960.1, on the reverse strand, counting down.
GTATTCTACAAGAGCCAAAATTCACTAATTCTACAGAACAACGACAGAGTCTTATGTGTAAAACTAACAATGACTCAATAATCCATGCCTTCTGGGAATGCTATGAAGTCCAAAAATTATGGGCAGGGTTAGAAAGTTGACTGTCAGAAGTATTACAATGTAAATGTAGTTTTAATCCGTCTGTCTGCATATTTCAAGACATGTCATGTGTTGGAGCAGTGAAATCCCCGATGGGTTGGACGATACTCTTCTCGTAATTGTTTACTTAAAAACTGTACATCAACCAATCCTATATCGTTAAGACAATGGAAAAATCATATGCTTCATTATGTGAATATTGAAAGAGCGTGGGCGACACAAAGGAACAAAATGGTGCAATTTGAGGACATGTGGCAAAGAGGAGTGCAGGCACTGGAGATATGGGTGAGAACAAGTCCTGTTATTGTTTCCTATTGAGCTTTTTCTTTCCCAGGACCTGACTCATGCCCTTAGCTCTGACATCGATTTATGACCGAGCCTGGCTGTCAGTTGTTTGGCTGGGCAGTAGGGAGGTAGGGATGCTACCATATAGTACTTTACACTATGTACGTATAGTTTAGCTGGACTAAAGCTGAATTAACCCATGTGAGTCTGGATGAAAATATCCACGGCAGGAGATGGTTGATGTGTTTGTCGAGGATCTTATTTTGACATGTTTCCAAGATGATGAAATAAGATAGATATGGGATATAAAAAATATCTAAAGAATGCTTTCGGTTTCCTTATAGATGCGAATGTCACCGCTGCGAAGCAAACATGAGATCCTTGGAGATGGCTCAGTTCTCTCTCGTTCCCTCTATCTCCCTCATCCTGCTCTCTCCCCCACACCTCTCCATCTCTCTCTCAAGCCCTCTCTCTCTTTCATCCCTCTCGATCTCTCTCCCCATCCCTCTCACTCGTTGCAGGGACCACCAGGGACATGGACCCACACTGGACATTGTGGGGTTCCCTGTCCTCTTGAGTGACACTACGGGCCTCAGAGACAGCCTAGACAGCGTGGAGAGAGGTGGTCTGCAGAGCCCGCCAGAGGTACTGTACAGTAGGTGCTTATCAACCAATCCATCAATATCAACATGTATATAGTACACCACATAATATGTTGTACATGGCTTTATGGTCAAAATGTACATTTCATTTCAAGTAATTGAATATCTTTATGTAGTTCACCTAAAAATAGTACACTTCATTCTTATGAGTGAAATCCAGCATAAGTGGTGTAATTGGGGGCAATGGGGTTCACAGCCACAGATCTGCTCTGTGTGCCCACTCCCCTTGGTTGACTCAGGGTAAGATGGAGTGAGTGTGTGAGATCACACAGGGCTAAAAAACATGCCTTAAACAAAGGATTTCCTGAGAACAGTAGAGGCTCCTTCACCTGTAGCTCGGTCATCCATCAGACACAAGCAGAAAGGAAACTCACTACCATGCAGTCCAACCAAGATTTATAGTTAGAAACAAGCACCTTCAATTGAACTATTATGCTCCTCCTAGAGTGGCTGAATATTATTATGCTCTAGATTCAAATTACCACAACCTTCTGAAGAAAGTCACCATAAACCTGGGCGATATATTCTATTTTAAGTTACCTGGTATGGATCCACATACGGTATGGATTTTTACAATACAGTCTATAACAATGTTTTGATACAGTGCTAAACAAATGAAAAGATTTACAAATTGGACTACTTCACTGTCAGTTTTGTCCTAGTTTGAGTATAAAACAATCATAATGGAGAAAGCCATTAAAACGATTTCATTTTTTTTGTTGCCATACTGTCATTTTTTGCCAACATTCTACACAAAATACTATGTCAAAGTGGAAGAATAAAAAAAGTATTCAGTACCAGTCAAATGAAATAACACATGTAATTGTCACAATTCTCTAAAGCAGAACTCAGAAGCCGACCAGGACAAGGTGAGTAAAATGAAGGTGAGTATTTATTTACAGAGTCAAGGTGAAAACAGAATAATCCAGGAGACGGAGCGGCAGCGGAGGTGAGTTGATGAGAGTGAATAGGCAGATCCAATGATGTCACAGAAGCCACCGACGACCAGGCAGGGGGGGTGAATGTTCAGGGAGAATGACTGTAGACAGAGTAAACTGAGGTGAGTAACAGGTAAAAAGTACAGAACAACACTAACTATAGTGACTTGAGGCTGATACGCTGACACAACATACTGTTCATTGCTAACGATCCGGCAGGGAATGGATGTCAGGTCAGAGTTTATGAAGAGAAGAGGTGATGATCAGGACCAGGTGTGCAGATGGCTGATGAGATGCAGGTGCGGGTAATTGAGATATATCCCGCCTAGCTTCGTCGCCCGGTAACCAGACAAGGTGCGTTCAGAAACCTCAGGAAACAACTCCAAAACAGAAACAGGCAGCTCAGGCAGAACACAGACTCAGGAAGCGGGATTCATGACAGTAATACCCTTGTTAAAACCAAGTATAGAGTTTACTTGTTATAATTATTTGGTATTAGAGGTAAAAGGTGATCGAATTGCTCCTGAATTTTAATGTCGTTAATGCATTTCTTTTGAATAAATATGTATTTAATGTACAAGTGAATAGGTTGGTTACATTACAGTTTAAGTTTTGACCAAAAAGGTCGCTTGTTAAGCTGTGGCCAATGGCAGAGTTGACCTGGTTAACTGGAGGCCTGGGAAAGAGATGTTGAACGAAAGAGGGAGAGACATTATCAGTGTTGGTGAAGAAAAACTATGAAAGAAGACGATAAAAATAGAACATAACCCATATCTACCGAGTTTTGAAGGGAAATACTGATGTTATTTTATAAGAGAGTATTGTTATTTTGTTAAGAAAGACTACCGTTGCATCTTGGAGGTATTTGACAACTCGAGGTTAGCTTAGCATCGTGCGAGACTTGGAGAGAATTGCTTGCGGAAGATTAACGAGTTAATGTTTCCATGGGATATCTGTTGGTGTTAAGGAGTACTGTCTGCATTGATAGCTGTGCTTCCTGTGGATCTTGTGAGGACACCTGCACGGAACTGCTATACTTCGCTGAGGAAATATCTACGAGTAGTGAGTAATCACAACGGTGGGGTGCTTCGGGATTTTATGTGTGTCATAATTTGTTTTAGCTCCAACGCGCGCCAACGGGTTTAAGCAAGCTTGCAAGTAATTTGGACATGGGTTGTGAAAAATCATTGGGGTTTATTATTTTAATTTATTTTCATGTGGTAGATTCAAAATGTGAAAATATACATCTTGAACCTTATGTCTGTTGCATTGGTGGAGTCATTTACTGTTTCAGTTTCATTTAAATGCATGGGAAAGCATATCCTTATATAATAACAAATCTATAAACGTTCTACTGTATCTGAAGTTAATAAGTTGTCATCACCCTAGCGAGTTTACAAAAGGGATTCTTATTGGAGATGTCCTTCTCACCTAATATCCCATGCTGTTGAGATATTCTAAGTAAGATAACAACGTGAGAGTCACATTTGAGCCCGGTGAGAGGGTTACACACATAAGAAAACATGTAGTAACCAAAACAGTGTTAAACAAATCAAAATATATGTTTTATTCTTCAAAGTAGCCACCCTTTGCCTCTGGGTTTGGCGGATGCCAGAAAAACGCTCCCTGCCCGAATGCATAGTGCCAACTGTAAAGTTTGGTGGAGGAGGAATAATGGTTTGGGGCTGTTTTTTATGGTTCGGGCCAGGCCCCTTAGTTCCAGTGAAGGGAAATCTTAACGCCACGGTGTACAATGACATTCTAGATGATTCTGTGCATCCAACTTTGTGGCAACAGTTTGGGGAAGGAGAAATGTGTATATACCCCTCCCTGAGTACACACACTCCTTCTCACCCAGGGATCAGACGACATACTGTAGGCCCTGTCAATGTGCACACACACACACACACACACCTCCCCCCACAGACTTTGACCGGCTGACTGCAGGGAGAGAGTGGGCCCAGTAGGAAGTGCAGATAGTTCTTGTACTTAAGGTGACTTTCTGTGTGTCTGTCAGGGGATCTAGGGCTCATAACCTGTGGAAGGGCAGGAATGAGGTGGTCAGAATAAGCATCCTGCTGCTGCTATGGTAGGGGAGAGTCCGCATAGAGATACAGTAAATGTTCTGATTCAACAAAAATGTACAATTCTAATGTGTTCTGTTCCCTTCAGGGTGTCGTAGGCTAACCTGACCCTAGTAGTGGTGGACTCCACCCAGCTACCCCCAGATCCCCAGCAGGCACTGTGTTGCCCAACCACAGCCAGGAGCACCCCGAGGCGGACATGGAGGCTATCTCAGACAGGGCCTTGCTGGTGTTCAACAAGAGTGACCTGGTACCTGAGGAGCAGAGGGAGAGGACAGAGAGAGAGCTGAGAGAGAGCCTGTTTCCTGTCCTGCCACACCAGTACTTGGCTGGAGGATTTCCTCACTGTGCTGCAGAGAACAAGGTCAAGACTGTGAGTATGGAGTTAAAACCTGTTGGGGATACGGGGTAGCAATGAACCCTGAGACGGGATTGCTAGCAAGGCTGGAAATTCAAAACATCAAAAATCTAATAATTTCAATTTCTCAAACAATCAACTATTTTACACCATTTAAAAGATAAACATCTCCTTAATCTAACCACATTGTTCGATTTTCAAAGAGGCTTTACGGCAAAAGCATAAAGTTAGATTATGTTAGGACAGTACATAGCCACAAAAGTACAAACATCCATTTTCAATTCAAGGTCAGGCGTCACCAAAAGCAGAAACCAGCTAAAATTATGCACCAACCTTTGACAATCTCCATCAGATGACACTCCTAGGACATTGTTATACAATACATGCATTTTTTGTTCCATCAAGTTCATATTTATATCCAAAAACAGCATTTTACAGTAGCGGTGAAATTCAGATTTTTTTTCTTCTCTGAAATGCTTCCGGTGAACAACGTTACAATTTACAAAATTACTATTCGAAAACATTGGTAAATTATAATATTGTCATTCAAATAATTATAGTTTAACATTTCGTAAATGCTACTGTATTGCCAGATTTCAAAATAACTTTACTGGGAAATCACAAGTTGCAATAAACCGGGTGCTGTGCTAAGAACAATAGGCTAGGCTATATAGGTTAGCATCATCTTGTAACCATGTAATATCAATAATACTATTGTCAATAATCCCTTACCTTTGATTATCTTCATCCATTGGCACTTCCAGGAATCCCAGGACCACAACAAATGTGGTTTCTTTTGACAAAGTTCATAATTGATGTCCAAATAACTCCAAGTTGTTCCATGTTGTTAGCGCTTCGGTGGCTACTAAAAAGTAGCGCGGGGGGGTGTGAAGTCACGGCAAAAAGTTAAAAAAATAATCTATTTACGTTCGTTCAAACATGTCAAACGTTGTTTAGCATCAATCTTTAGAGACATTTTTAACGTGAAACATCAGTAATGTTTCAACCCGACCTCACCTGTGTCTAGAAAAACGTTTTTGAAAAATGTCTCGCGTCTCATGATTGCGCAGGTGCAGGCAATAATGGAAGTGACGACATCCCAGGGACGTCAACTTCCCTGCATTCTAATTTGGTCTCTGTTAATCATAGACGCTTCAAACAACTTTATAAAGATCGCTGACATCTAGTGGAAGCCGTAGGAGTTGCGAAATGAATCCTTTCTCACTGTGGTATCTATTAAACAATGACACAAAAAAAATAGTACAGCCACAAAATTATTTTTTTCTCTCAGGTTTTCTCAGGTTTTTGCCTGCCATATGAGTTTTGTTATACTTACAGACACCATTCAAACAGTTTTAGAAAATTCAGAGTGTTTTCTATCCAAATCTGGTAATAATATGCATATCCTAGCTTCTGAGTTGGTGTAGGTGGCAGTTAAAAATGGGCACATATTTTTTTCAAATTTCTCAATACTGCCCCCTAGCCCCAACTGCCTCAGTGAATGTTTGTGTATGTTTCTTAGAATGTTTCTTATATGATTTTCCTATATACAGCTGAAGTTGGACGTTTACATACACCTTAGCCAAATACATTTAAACTCAGTTTCACAATTCCTGACATTTAATCCTAGTAAAAATTCCTTGTCTTAGGTCAGTTAGGATCACCACTTTATTTTAAGAATGTGAAATGTCAGAATAATAGTAGAGAGAATTATTTATTTCAGATTGTATTTATTTCATCACATTCCCAGTGGGTCAGAAGTGTACATACACTCAATTAGTATTTGGTAGCATTGCCTTTAAATTGTTTAACTTGGGACAAACGTTTTGAGTAGCCTTCCACAAGCTTCCCACAATAAGTTGGGTGAACTTTGGCCCATTCCTCCTGACAGAGCTGGTGTAACTGAGTCAGGTTTGTAGGCCTCCTTAGTTGCACACGCTTTTTCAGTTCTGCCCACAAATTTTCTATAGGGTGGAGGTCAGGGCTTTGTGATGGCCAATCCAATACCTTGACTTTGTTGTCCTTAAGCCATTTTGCCACAACTTTGGAAGTATGCTTGGGGTCATTGTCCATTTGGAAGACCCATTTGCGACCAAGCTTTAACTTCCTGACTGATGTCTTGAGATGTTGCTTCAATATATCCACATACTTGTCCTCCATCATGATGCCATCTATTTTGTGAAGTGCACCAGTCCCTCCTGCAGCCCCACAACATGATGCTGCCACCCCTGTGCTTCACGGTTGGGATGGTGTTCTTCGGCTTCCCCCTTTTTCTTCCAAACATAACGATGGTCATTATGGCTGAACAGTTCTATTTTTGTTTCATCAGACCAGAGGACATTTCTCCAAAAAGTACGATCATTGTACGATCATTGTCCCCATGTGCAGTTGCAAACCGTAGTCTGGCTTTTTTTATGGTGGTTTTTGAGCAGTGGATTCTTCCTTGCTGAGCGGCCTTTCAGATTATGTCGATATAGGACTCGTTTTACTGTGGATATAGATACTTTTATACCTGTTTCCTCCGGCAACTTCACAAGGTCCTTTGCTGTAGCTCAGTTGGTAGAGCATGGTGTTTGCAACGCCAGGGTTGTGGGTTCGATTCCCACGGGGGGCCAGCACAGAAAAAAATGTATGAAATTGTATGAAATGTATGCATTCACTACTGTAAGTCGCTCTGGATAAGAGCGTCTGCTAAATGACTAAAATGTAAAATGTAAAATGCTGTTGTTCTGGGTTTGATTTGCACTTTTTGCACCAAAGTACATTCATCTCTAGGAGACAGAACGCATGTCCTTCCTCAGCGATGGCAACAACAACTGCCCGAGTTACATCAGAAACGCACAAACCCTCCATCAGTGCTCAGACTGTCCGCTATAGGCTGAGAGAGGCTGAACTGAGGGATTGTAGGCCTGTTGTAAGGCAGGTCCTCACCAGACACCACTGGCAACAGCGTCGCCTATGGGCACAAACCCACCATTGCTGGGCCTGACAGGACTGGCAAAAAGTGCTCTTCACTGATGAGTCGCGGTTTTGTCTCACCAGGGTTGATGGTCGGATTCGCGTTTATCGTCGAAGGAATGAGTGTTACACCGAGGCCTGTACTCTGGAGCGGGATCGATTTGGAGGTGGAGGGTCCATCATGGTCTGGGGCGGTATGTCACAGCATCATCGGACTGAGCTTGTTATTATTGCAGGCAATCTCAACGCTGTGCGTTACATGGAAGACATCCACCTCCCTCAAGAGGTATCCTTCCTGCAGGCTCATCCTGACATGACCCTCCAGCATTGTAATGCCACCAGCCATACTGCTCGTTCTGTACGTGATTTCCTGCAAGACAGGAATGTTCTGCCATGGCCAGCGAAGAGCCCGGACCTCAATCCCATTGAGCACGTCTGGTACCTGTTGGATCGGAGGGTGAGGGCTAGGGCCATTCCCCCCAGAAATGCCTGGGAACTTGCTGGTGCCTTGGTGGAAGAGTGGGGTAACATCTCACAGCAAGAACTGGCAAATCTGGTGCAGTCCATGAGAAGGAGATCAAATCAAATGTATTTATATAGCCCATCTTAAATCAGCTGATATATCAAAGTGCTGTACAGAAACCCAGCCTAAAACCCCAAACAGCAAGCAATGCAGATGTAGAAGCACGGTGGCTAGGAAAAACTCCCTAGAAAGGCCAAATCCTAGGAAGAAACCTAGAGAGGAACCAGGCTATGAGGGGTGGCCAGTCCTCTTCTGGCTATGCCGGGTGGAGATTATAACAGAACATGGCCAAGATGTTCAAATGTTCATAAATGACCAGCATGGTCAAATAATAGTAATCACAGTGAACAGGTCAGGTTTCCATAGCCGCAGGCAGAACAGTTGAAACTGGAGCAGCAGCATGGCCAGGTGGACTGGGGACAACAAGGAATCGTCATGCCAGGTAGTCCTGAGGCATGGTCCTAGGGCTCAGGTCCTCCGAGAGAGAGAGAGAGAGAAAGAAAGATAGAGAGCATACTTAAATTCACACAGGACACTGGATAAGACAGGAGAAATACTCCAGATATAACAGACTGACCCTAGCCCCCCGACACATAAACTACTGCAGCATAAATACTGGAGTCTGAGACAGGAGGGGTCAGGAGACACTGGCCCCATCCGATGATACTCCCGGACATGGCCAAACAGGCAGGATATAACCCCACCCACTTTGCCAAAGCACAGCCCCCACACCACTAGAGGGATTCCTTCAACCACCAACTTACCATCCTGAGACAAGGCCGAGTATAGCCCACAAAGATCTCCACCACAGCACAACCCAAGGGGGGCGCCAACCCAGACAGGAAGATCACGTCAGTGACTCAACCCACTCAAGTGATGCACCCCTCCTAGGGACGTCATGGAAGAGCACCAGACTCAGCCCCTGTAATAAGGTTAGAGGCAGAGATTCCCAGTGGAGAGAGGGGAACTGGCCAGGCAGACAGCAAGGGTGGTTCGTTGCTCCAGTGCCTTTCCGTTCACCTTCACACTCCTGGGCCAGACTCCACTCAATCATAGGACCTGTATATGGATTTCATGACTAGAAGCTCAAAAGACGAAAACGTTGGTTCTTTTTGTAAATTCAAATTTGCTATTGTAAATGTTAGCAACACCTCTGCAATACTTAATGCAGCTGGTGGCCACACCAGATACTGACTGTTACTTTTGATTTTGACCCTTCTCTTTGTTCAGGGACACATTATTCCATTTCTGTTAGTCACATGTCTGTTGAACTTGTTCAGTTTATGACTGTTGTTGAATCTTGTTATGTTCATACAAATATTTACACATGTTAAGTTTGCTGAAAATAAACGCAGTTGACAGTGTGAGGACGTTTCTTTTTTTGCTGAATTTATATACAGTACCAGTCAAAAGTTTGGACACACCTACTTATTCAAGGGCTTGAATAGTGCCCAGAGTGCCCCATGGTGGCGGTATGCTTATGGTATGGGCAGGCGTAAGATACGGACAACTAACAGAATTGCTTTTTATCGATGGCAGTTTGAATGCACAGAGGTGCCGTGACGAGATCCTGAGGCCCACTGTCGTGCCATTCATCCGCCGCCATGATGCACGGCCCCATGTCGCAAGGATCTGTACACGGTTCCTGGAGGCTGAAAATGTCCCCGTTCTTCCATTGCCTGCATACTAAACAACCAGTCACTCATTGAGCATGTTTGAGATGCTCTGGATCGATGTGTACGACAGCGTGTTCTAGTTCCCGCCAATATCCAGCAACTTCACACAGCCAAGAGGAGTAGGACAACATTCCACAATCAACAGCATGATCAACTCTTATGCGAAGGAAATGTGTCACACTGCACAAGGCAAATGGTCACACCAAATACTGACTGGTTTTTGAATCCACGCTCATACTTTTTTTTTTTAAAGGTATCTGTGACCAACAGATGCATATCTGTATTCCCAGTCGTGAAATCCATAGATTAGGGCCTATTGAATATATTTCAATTGACAGCTTTTCTTATATGAATTGTAACTCAGTAAAATCTTAGAAAATGTTGCTGTTATATTTTTGTTTAGTGTAGTATTACAATGTAGCACTGTAACCTACATTTGTGATATATTTACATTCATTCCATGTTGCTATCTTTTCAACTATGACTAAGTGCTTTGGGTGTTAGTGTGTTACTGTGTGCTGCTATGTAAGCTGATGACACATTTTCCCTGTTTGATTGACTTCGAGGAGTGTTTCGGCCTACAGTGAGTTACTGTCACTGCACAAGGGCAGAAGACAGCAGGTCATACCACACTAGAGACACTTAGCAGGTGGCTAAAACACACACACACACGTCCCACACTCGCAAATGCACATCACCCACACGCCTCAACTGCTGTTTATGGAAAACATACAAACACACATGCTCACAGCAGTTCATTCCTCTTCCCAAGTCTGGTCATGGGAGAGACAGCAGCCATGAGTCTGAGGACTGAGGAGCTGTCAACCTCCTGAACACCAGGAGACGCTTTGGAGACATAAACACACATCCAGACAAGGTTACATCACTATGATACTGTGTGTCTGCCTCCCTGTCTTTGCATGTGGAAGGGGAGTAATCATTAGTAGGAACGTTTTGTTACTAAAACGAGTTTCTATTGGAAGGTCCCTCTGTTTCGTTCTGTTTGCTTCTATTTAAGAACATTTTTGCAACAGAAACGGTGTCATGAATACAGCCCTAGGGGCCTCATTTATCAACAGAGCTTAAACGTTTCACTAAATTCAGGAGTACTTGGAGATTCTAGGATTTGCATGCACAACAAATTATTGGGATTTATCAAGCTGTCGTACGCAACATATTCACATGTTTTCATTGCAGTGGCGATTTTACTATGTAAATCTTGGTGGGGCAAACTCCCCCCAAAAATGTTAGATGCATGCCAGCAAAGCCCATACACAACAGAACGCTAAACAATAAATTATTTGCACTATAACGGTGACAAACGGTGACCACAAACTGTTAGGGTCTACATAAAGCCATCCCAACAGCAGAGCTTTCTTTTCAGCATCATGGAGCGGATCCTTCCCACCGCTACACCTGGCTATCAGCGGAGTCTTGTCTGGCAGCGAAATAGTTCATTCTGCCTCATTTACTGCATTTTTAAAAAACAGCTGATATGGCTGACTTGCTTAAATAAATGTGGTTTCTACTGACAATTGAGATGTTCAAACTATGGCATAAGGGAAAGATGAGCGGATAAGAGGCAATCTGTAATTTCGATTAAGACGTTAATGAGCAAGCTAAGATGGACGTAGTCAAATAACTATTTGTTCAGCACTTTTGAAAAGGCTATAGGCTACATGTGCACTACCAAGTCAGAACAGTAGGCTACGTTATGAGGGGAAAAAGGGACCAAATTATTAGGGTGAAGCCCTTAAGAGCTTACTACACAACATACACTTAGTATTACTTTCTTAGCTACAGTATACGTATCTCCCTGGCATATTACATCATTTATGCAGCAGCATACAAGCCATTTTTGGACTCACCTTGTGCTGTGCTCACTTGAACAGGAAGGTGGCGCGGCAGTCGTTGTGAGCAAATGTTGTCATCAAATTTTGGCATTTTCTGGATTTATGGTGCTTTCAAGACAACTTGGATAAAAGCAAGGTCGAATCATGACGTCATTTATCTTCAGGTCAGAGCTTTAGAAAGAGGCCCGAGTTCCCAACTTGGAATTCCGAGTTCCCAACTTGGAATTCCGAGTTCCCAACTTGGAATTCCGAGTTGGATTACTGTTCAAAATGTATTTTGTCCCCAGTCAGAGCTCGTTTTTTTTATAGAGTACCCAGTTGTCTTGAACTCACTGAAGTCTGAGATTTCCCTATTCCGAGTTTCCAGTAGTTTTGAACGATGCAGAAGTCATGCTGGATTGACAGCATGGCCAATGTATTTAACCTTTTCTTGGCCATGGCATGTGAATGTTTATCCTTTTATCCACCCACTCCACTGAATAGCAGGCTAGTGATTGCTTTGCAACGCTTGCAGTTAGCCACTGATTCCTTTCAAACCACTCATTGTTGAATTTGCGATTGCCCACTTGTTCTGTAATGTTTATGTCCAATGGCTGATGAGCACCAATATGTTTTATCTATAATTTATCTTCATATGACAAGGATTGAAAAGGATTTTGACTATATTAGCTCACACAGTTACAAGGATTTACTTTCATGCTAGGTTTAGGACCTCACATTGAAGCTTAGAGATCCCCAACTGATGTATGGAACAATCTTAAAATTATCTACTTTGGTTTAGATACAAACATCCATGTGGTTTCTTCCTTCAGTCTCCATGAAATGATGACTTCGTAAATATTTGGTCAAATTATTAATTTTGTGTATGGTTTCCTAGAAACAAGGGTGTCTCAACTTACCTCTTTGGCTCAATTTACCTCCCCTATACAGTAAATAAGGACGTTATTGCCAGTCCCCATAAAAGTTAAATAATGGGTATTTATACTGCTCGTTCACACGCATACATCTTTGACAGGTCTAATTTATCAACGGGAAACATTCCTATATGGAGTGAGCCAAGATTCTCGTGTTTTCAGAAATGGTGCACGCAAATATTAAGTGTAAAATGTAGTTATAAATGAGCAGTGGTGGAAAAAGTACTCAATCATCATACTTGAGTAAAAATACCTTTAATAGAAAATGACTCAAGTGAAAGTAACCCAGTAAAATACTACTCGAGTAAAAGTTTAAAAGTATTTGGTTTTAAATATACTGAAGTATCAAAAGTAAATGGAATTGATCAAATGTACTTAAGTATCAAAAGTAAAAGTATAAATCATTTCAAGTTCCTTATATTAAGCAAACCAGACAGCACAATTTTTTTTTTTTTTTTTGATTGACGGATAGCCAGGGGCACATTTCAACACTCAGATATAATTTACAAACAAAGAATTTGTGTTTAGTGAGTCTGTCAGATCAGAGGCAGTAGGGATGACCAGGGATGTTCCCTTGAAGTGTGTGAATTGGACCATTTTCCTGTCAAAATGTAATGAGTACTTTTGGGTGTCAGGGAAAATGTATGGAGTAAAATGTACATTATTTTCTTTAGGAATGTAGTGAAGTAAAAGTTGCCAAAAATATAAATAGTCAAGTACAGATACCCCAAAAAACTACTTAAGTAGTACTTTAGAGTATTTTTACTTAAGTACTTTACACCACTGTAAATGAGACCCCAATCATTAAAACTTTGCCCGGAAAACACTATCCATTCACCTTTTTTGGTGACAATAACACCCTTTATTTGCTGTTTAATTTGTCACTATTGGAATTAGGCCACGGGTTTGTAAAAGAAAGAGGAATGGCATTGTCACGAGTGCTGTCTTCGTATTCCCTGTCATAAATTAGCTAAGGCGCAGCATGCCGGTAGTTCCACATATTTATTTGTGAACTTCAACAAAACAATAAACAGGTGAAAGTGAACTAAACGTGATGTTCTGGGGCTGCTCACACACAGCTGCACAAAAACAAGATCCCACAAAAACACAGGGGAAAAACAGGCTGCCTAAGTATGGCTTCCAATCAGAGACAACAATAGACAGCTGCCTCTGATTGGAAACCATACCCGGCCAAAACATAGAAAACAAAACAGAATGCCCACCCACCTATCACACCCTGACCTAACTAAACAGAGAAAACACAGCTCTCCTAGGTCAGAGCGTGACAGGCATATTTCATTACATTTCTGTAGAGCTGTGGGCAGAATCTTTTGATATTTTGCAGAGACTTTTTCAAACTAAACATGCATGCTGCCTATAGTGAGTGCCTGTCCGCATTCTGCAAGATTGATTGTATATTGGAAAAGATTTAAAAGTAGGTTACAGGCCCCACTTCTATGCAAAGGACTAATTGTTGTTCAATATTTATTATTTCTATGTGCTGCCTTGGTATAGGCTCTGACATTAAATACGCTATTGTTCAGCAATACTGTAGCCTACCCATACTGTCAAATATACTGCTAAAAAAAATAAAGGGAACACTAAAATAACACATCCTAGATCTGAATGAATGAAATAATCTTATTAAATACTTTTTTCTTTACATAGTTGAATGTGCTGACAACAAAATCACACCAAAATAATCAATGGAAATCCAATTTATCAACCCATGGAGGTCTAGATTTGGAGTCACACTCAAAATTAAAGTGGAAAACAACACTACAGGCTGATCCAACTTTGATGTAATGTCCTTAAAACAAGTCAAAATGAGGCTCAGTAGTGTGTGTGGCCTCCACGTGCCTGTATGACCTCCCTACATCGCCTGGGCATGCTCCTGATGAGGTGGCGGATGGTCTCCTGAGGGATCTCCTCCCAGACCTGGACTAAAGCATCCGCCAACTCCTGGACAGTCTGTGGTGCAACGTGGCGTTGGTGGATGGAGCGAGACATGATGTCCCAGATGTGCTCAATTGGATTCAGGTCTGGGGAACGGGCGGGCCAGTCCATAGCATCAATGCCTTCCTCTTGCAGGAACTGCTGACACACTCCAGCCATATGAGGTCTAGCATTGTCTTGCATTAGGAGGAACCCAGGGCCAACCGCACCAGCATATGGTCTCACAAGGGGTCTGAGGATCTCATCTCGGTACCTAATGGCAGTCAGGCTACCTCTGGCGAGCACATGGAGGGCTGTGCGGCCCCCCAAAGAAATGCCACCCCACACTATGACTGACCCACCGCCAAACCGGTCATGCTGGAGGATGTTGCAGGCAGCAGAACGTTCTCCACGGCGTCTCCAGACTGTCACGTCTGTCACATGTGCTCAGTGTGAACCTGCTTTCATCTGTGAAGAGCACAGGGCGCCAGTGGCGAATTTGCCAATCTTGGTGTTCTCTGGCAAATGCCAAACATCCTGCACGGTGTTGGGCTGTAAGCACAACCCCCACCTGTGGGCGTCGGGCCCTCATACCATCCTCATGGAGTCTGTTTCTGACCGTTTGAGCAGACACATGCACATTTGTGGCCTGCTGGAGGTCATTTTGCAGGGCTCTGGCAGTGCTCCTCCTGCTCCTCCTTGCACAAAGGCGGAGGTAGCGGTCCTGCTGCTGGGTTGTTGCCCTCCTACGGCCTCCTCCACGTCTCCTGATGTACTGGCCTGTCTCCTGGTAGCGCCTCCATGCTCTGGACACTACGCTGACAGACACAGCAAACCTTCTTGCCACAGCTCGCATTGATGTGCCATCCTGGATGAGCTGCATTACCTGAGCCACTTGTGTGGGTTGTAGACTCCGTCTCATGCTACCACTAGAGTGAAAGCACCGCCAGCATTCAAAAGTGACCAAAACATCAGCCAGGAAGCATAGGAACTGAGAAGTGGTCTGTGGTTACCACCTGCAGAACCACTCCTTTATTGGGGGTGTCTTGCTAATTGCCTATAATTTCCACCTGTTGTCTATTACATTTGCACAACAGCATGTGACATTTATTGTCAATCAGTGTTGCTTCCTCAGTGGACAGTTTGATTTCACAGAAGTGTGATTGACTTGGAGTTACATTGTGTTGTTTAAGTGTTCCCTTTATTTTTTTGAGCAGTGTATTTTACATAAGCTACTGGTCTATTTACTGTGTTGGCAGAATCTTCGTGTGGAATTGCCTTCATTTCTCAGAACAAGAATAGACTGACAAGTTTCCGAAGAATGTACTTTGTTTCTGCCCATTTTGAGCCTGCAATCGAACCCACAAATGATGATGCTCCAGATACTCAACTAGTCTAAAGAAGGACAAAAGGGTTTTCCAATTATCAATTAGCCTTTTAAAATGATAAACTTGGATTAACTAACACAGCGTTTCATTGGAACACAGGAGGGATGGTTGCTGATAATGGACCTCTGTAGATATTCCATAAAAAATTCCAGCTATAACAGTCATTTACAACATTAACAATGTATTTATGATCAATTTGATGTTATTTTAATGGACAAAAAGTTTGCTTTTCTTTCAAAAACAAGGACATTTCTAAGTGACCCCAAACTTTTGAATTGTAGTGTATTCAAATGAATTTATAGACCGATAAGCATGATTATGAAATGTATTTACATCGACTGGTATTTCCATCAATTAGCATTATTTTTGCAATGGGATGTTTTTTCTCCCGTTCATTTTGGCGTCAACAGTTTTATTTATAATATTTTCAAACGGCAACTGCCGGCTAACGGAAACCCTGGTGTGCCTGTGTGCTCGTGTGCATGTGTGTGGGTGCCTGCCTGACTTCCTTACTGCATGTGTGTCACCTCTCCCACTGCTCTGAGTCCAGTTCGTTGCCAGTCTCTCCTCCAGTGGTATACTCTGTCTCGTACTTTGATTTGTCCAGCTCAGGGTTGAGCCGGCGCCTCTTCTCGCTGTTGGCTGAGGGCTTATTTACCCCCCCCCTGCCTCCTCAGAGGGGATGAAACTGTCCCCCTGGGATGGCTGGTGTGAGGGAAGGCTAATCAGACAAGCCAAATACCTGAAGCACAACAATAAGATTCAATATAAACTCAACATGTAATATATAGACTCTGAATACTGTATTTCATGAACATGTGAATAGGTCTAGACAATAGACACCCATCCACTTAGCTACATTTTAGTCATTTAGCAGATGCTCTTATCCAGAGCAACTTACAGTAGTGAATGCATACATTACATTTCATGCATTTTTTGGGGGGGAATCAAACCCACAACCCTGGCATTGCACACACCAGGCTGGCATTGCAAACACCATGCTCTACCAACTGAGCCACAGGGAAGACTAGACTAGCTAGATGTGGCTGGGGGGTGTTTATAGCCTCTCTTTCACATGACCCATCAATTTAGAGAAGTGTGTCTGAGTAAGCCTCATCCACTAATGCTAAAATATTTGTATCTGGAATTTGTCTTTCAGCATCTGTAGAACATGCCTGACTCTCCTCCACCAATCATACAAGGAAAATGGTCTAATGCAGTGGTCACCAACCCGTTGATCACGATTGACTTCTCTGGCCTAAACTCCAGTCCAGTTGGTGGCGGTAAGGCACCTTAAAGTTGGTTGCCAGACGCCATCTAAAATCCACAGAAGAAGAAGGTTACCAAAGCTGTTTATATATCCAATCCAAGATAGAACACAGCCTCATAGTGGGCAAAACATACATGCAGAGCCAAGCACGAGCTAGCGAAGACCTATTGGCACGTTGTAGAATGTATTTGCATAACTAAATTCGCCCCTTGCACTCCTAAACAACGCCTTTTTTTTTTTTTTACTTTGGCAAAGGGTAAAGTCTACAAAACAGTCCACTCTGTTCTTAAAATATTCTAGGAATGGGAACAGAAAACATGATTGAGATCAAATGTTTAATCGATGACAAAATTTGCAGAATGTCGGCCAAAAATCCGCCTTGCTTTATCTTCTCCCACTGCCTTGCCACTGGGCTTTCTTTCATCACCATATTTGGTGGTGAGTGGAATTGCCTACCGGATGCTTCAGATTTATACGTACGGTGAAGCATCTGTATCATTGTTCTATCTGTGAGGTTACTGGTGGAGGAGAGTTGAGGCGTGTCCCCTCAGCCAACTCCCTCCCTAGAAGCCTCATTTCATTTGTTGTTTTGTGTGGTGCTCTGCTACCGCGTAAAGTGTTCGGACGAATTTGCTGTCAATCTCCGACCAAACTCTATTTATGGTAGGTCGATTAAGGGATCAGTAGGAGTTACTAGTGAGATTAAATTGGGATCTACGGCAGGCTAATGCGATATCGCCAGAGTCCTCGGACTTCATGCCATTTTCAGGTGCATTTACGTTAGTTTGGTAGCTAGCTAGCCTGTCAGTTAACGCTAACAAGCCACTCAAGAAACTGAAGATGTCCGACTCCGACATAATGTCTTCAACTGAAGACAGAGCCAAGGAGATTTTGAAGGGTTTTAAACTGTATCCTTTTCAATGAATGGTTTGCCTGGTATCTAAATTAGCTGCCGTAGCTAGCTAGCCAGGTGGTGTTGCTTGCTGGCTCTTGCTGCTTGTCACACGTTGGCGTAACTAGTTAGTGAACCTAGCGAACTAATATTGTCAGTCTGATAGTTTGACTTTAGCGGGGTTGCTGGTGTCTTTCTGAGCCATCCTCCTTCAAGCTGGTTTGCTGGCAAGTTACCTAGCTAGATAACCGGCCTAGCTAGCTAGACACTGCAGCTGTAACGTTATGTGGTGGCTAACTTTGGATAAATTGACTAGCTAGTTAGTCAAATTGGACAAGGAGGTAGTGGGACATGCACACAGGTTAGGTGTTAGCTAAATGGGTGCCATAGTTAGCTGGCTGGTTCTGATTTGAATTTAACTTGGGTAGCCGTTTGCTGATGCTCCCTGTATCTGTCCATGCATACAGAACAGTATTGCTAATTGTCTTGCATTGCCTATTACTTGTACAGGAGAATGCTTTACTATATTAAAACAGCCTGCACAGTGGCTAAAATAAAATATATATTTTTAAATAAGTGTCTGACTGGAAGGTTGATCTATACTGAACCTGTTGGACATAACTGGAGCTGTTGGCAGGGCAGAGTGGGAAATCTGACAGTTTACCTCCTGCAATCACTGTCTTAACGCAACATGCATTTTTAATCATACCATAGTGGAGCTTGTTTGATGTACCTTCTCTGGGTAATTTTTTCATCTCCTAGCTCAGGTAGAAGCCCTCTCTTTGGTTTACATAACACAAGCCACTGGTCCCAAAATAGGTACAGTAATGCGGACGAGAATAATCACACCTGCGTTGCTTCCACTGGCTTAACATGGAACTCTGAAGGCCCATTATTTAATTCCACTCTGTACTTTACACATTTCTTGGTAGTACTAAGGGTATATTCAGTGTTGAATAGGTAAGAATCCTGACTGTTGTGACAGGCTGTGGATCTGTGTGACCTTCCTTGGGCAGGCTTCATTTTCTAGGCTGGTAATTCTTAAATCCTTGATTTGCAAGGATGGGGATTTGCTACCTTATGGTCCTCCTCCTAACAGGTCTGGTGACTGAGTTTAGCGTGTTACCACTGCATGGACTCCTGGCTGCATACACATACTCATTTCAGGACCTTTGTGAAGAACTTAGGCCTATGCAGTTAAGGGTGGCGGGTAGCCTAGTGGTTTTTGCGTTGGGCAAGTAACAAAGGTTCCTAGTTTGAATCCCCGAGCTGACAAGGTAAAAGTATGTTTGGCCCCTGTACAAGGCAGTTAACCCACTGTTCCTAGGCCATCATTGTAAGAATTTGTTCTTAACTGACTTGCCTGGTTAAATAAAAAAACACATATTTTGAATTTTTGTTTTGTAGATTGTAGAGGACAGTCAAGCTGTTTTTAAGTTGATCCTCCTGAGACCAAGCAATCAATTGTATTGTGAGGAATTGTCAGTCTTTGAACTAAGAACAAAAACTCCTTCCTTCCCCTCGATAGTTGGGTAACCAGCATCAGGTTAATTGTAATTACAACGTCATGAAGTCTGTGGATGCTGCTGTTTCTAAGGTTTTTCAACAAATTAATCTAGAAGTTGTGTATTTATTTGAACTGTGTTGATCAGTGGTGGGCTGATCAAATTTGTCGATCACTGAGTGCCATATAGTGACTATTGCGTTGAGGTTACAGGAACACTTCCCTGGCATGACTGGCTTTTTGACCTGTAGGTCTTAAGTAATAAAGATAATTATAGAAGGTTCAAGAAGTTGCTTCACAGCGGGGAGTATTCAAAGAAAGCACAGGACCTGCTACAACTCAGCTTCAGCACCAATTTGCTTGTTTGGATACTGATAAGGGTATCATAGTTGCTTTCAGGTAGTACACTTTCTAAGGCTAGCGTAATATTCACGTTCTTTAATGACTAAGTATAACCTGAAAGTGTGCTTAATCAGATTCAAAACTTTGATTCCTGGGAACGGCCTTGCTTCCATAGTACACTAATGTATTTTATAGAATAACATCAGTAGTCCCTTCATTGCCCTACAGTAGGTCATTGTATTGGAAAAAACTGCACATGAACACAAGTAGCTAGGTTAATTAGACATGCATCTGACAAAGTCCATACATGACTCCGTTGCGTTCCGTTTCTTGGTATGACGCTACATCGGGCTTCCAGGCCTGTACAGGAGCACGGTGCGTCAACATGGCCTCTGTTATATACCTAAGACAGGCAGAGGCTAGCCTCTGAGGGGAATGCAGTGTGCGCTGCAGCCAGCTTCTGCTTCCCCTGAGTGGACATGACTTGCATGTAATCTTTCCCTGGAACAAACTGATCCACAGAACTATGAACACAAGGACTAGCTAACCAAACAGTGGTAGTCTGAGTTGATGCTGGGCTCCGCTATTTGCTACTTTAGAAGTTTTTCAATTAGTTGCATAAACCATGTGTTTTTGACAACTAGGCCTGTGTATAGATACAATTGTGATTTAAAAAATAATAATTGTTACACTGTTAACTTGGTGAGATGTAGCCTATTCCTTTTCATTTCTCGTGTCTATTGCATGTGTATTGGTCATGCATTCACATGTTTTGCATCAAGGAGATACTCTTTAAAAATGGATGGGGCTGTAGGGAGGCTAGCATGCCCATAAGGGCTAATTAAGAAGCCTGTAAGTGTTGTGGAACCAGGGTCTGCCCCCCCCCCCCCCTTTCAGATCTTCCTTGCTTAGCACCAGGGATGTCTGTATGTGTGATCCAGGAGACATGTCACCTTTTCCGCCACTGGGCCTAACTGTAGTTGGCTGCAGAATACATTTTAACTCGACTACCCTATCCAGGCCTATTATGAAGTAAGTGTCTATGACCTTGGCATGTACTGGAAACATTTGGCTTCATTGTTTTTATGCAGCCAGTTAATGAGCTTAACACGGAGGCCACGTTTTTTTATAATTCACATTGGAAAAAGTAGCAGCAGCAGCTTGTATTACAGTTCATTCATAAATGGTAAGCTGGGTACACTGCTTTGTCCCCCAGACAGTCATTGTCCAGCAGGGCTGACAACTGTTCAATTAATTTGTCTAGGTAACAGCCAACAGCCACTTCACACAAAGCATCCTAGTCATTTAGAGATTGAAAGAGGGTGCCTATACAGGCCCATGTTTTCTAAGGAAGTTTCTATTAAGATGAGAGAGCTGCACACTGTGGACTTTGTTGATCATTCTAGAAGGATGTGGAAGCTGCTGGGAGGGAGGCAACTGGGCTCACTGGGCTGCAGTCAGATTTGAAAGGCTTAAGTGGTTCAAAGCGCCACAAGTTTCATCTCACTAAGACAGCCCTACTCCACAGTAGCTTGCTAGCCAAGCTCAGTGTTGAGGTTGGTCGCGTCATGTTTACGTGTCTTATTTTCCTTCCTGCTTTTTTAAATATTTGACCATTATTCAGTCAAGGCCCCTATTCCTTTGAAAGAGTTTATCCCATGTGGGGAATGACTTGACTGACACTTTACTCCATTTTCATTATTTTGCTGTTTGAAACTGGTGGCCTGGTGCTGACACCCTGTTGCTCCCTGTGTGTGTTGAGCGGGAGGAAGAAGAGCAGCACAGATGGCTTTGAGGCGAGGGGGAGGGGGGTCAGGTGCTTCTGACATAGTACCCTCTAGTTGACACAACAGCTATATCTTCCAGTTGGCTTTTTATTCCCAGAGCTGAGTTAGAAATTCTTTGTTCTGTCCGTTAGCACTTGCACCAGTTGGAGTACTGCTACCCACTTGCCTTGGCTTTGTACCACATGACCTATTAGAAGAGGTTAGCTAGTAGTAGCTAAATAATCATAGGTGGCTTTAATCCACTAAAATAGGCCACTCCAATAAAAGAACATGGCGTGAGAGCTGGTGTAAATGACTGGGGCCTCACACGGCGGCTCTTGAAGATTTTTGGAAGAATACAAATAGGTCTACCCTGCTTTCAATTTTGGCTTTAACACATGCCAGTTCCCCTGTACCCCCAAAAATAAACTCGGTGAACTTAAATGACTAAAACCAGTATGTAGAAAATATAATTGACATATTATTTTACAATAATCTTTGAGAACTAAAAATCACCATATTGTTTTTTTCACTTGGCTGCCACTATCATAGCTTGATGGGTCAGGGTTTCCTGTTACCTTGTGTGCCACCTTGAGGAATACTGGCATTACTTCATTGATCCACTGAGGGAAATTTTTGCCACTTGCTATAGACAAACACTACATATAGAAATAACTTGGACAAGGCTACTGCCAGTCAAACCCATGACTGTGTAGTATTCCTTGACTCCTGGTCTCCCAGAAACTGGATGAACCTGCGTGATGCTGAGACTGGGAAGGTGCTGTGGCAGGGAACAGAGGACTTGTCTCTTCCTGGGGTTGAACATGAAGGTACTGGAACCTCCTGAGGTTTACTGTCGGCTTTCCTCCAGGTGTAGAAAATGTATTAGGCCATATCTTCCTACCACTACTAAGATGACCACTGTATTTATGATTGATTTTATTAAACATAAATAAATACTGGAATTAATATATACAGTAGGCTTTACAGACATCAAATTGGAAATGTAAATGAATCTAACTCAATTTTAAAGAAGCGAGGCATTCACAGCAACCCTGACCACTTCATTAATGACTGTCCATGGCCTCAGTCCTGCTTTGTTGACCACTCCATTCTAACCATCCCAGCAGTCTGCCAGTTTGTCCTCAAGAACTTGAACCCTAACCAATGTCAAAATTTGGCTTGTGTGATACCCCGGTATACGGTGTATTTCGAAATGCCAACAGAATGATTTTTCAATACCGTAGGGGGGAAAAAAGCAGTGCGTGCTATTCCACTTATAACTAACTATAAGTTGAGTATAACATCTAAGATGTCAAATGTGTTATATCCAGCTCAGGACTCCAGCTATGCATTTTGTTTGCTGAGTGGCTTGATGTCAAGATCAAGCGTTTTGGTTACAGAAGCCATTCAATCCCCCTCCCCCCCGATCATGATCCCTGTTGCCTAAATTGTTTTGTGCATATTTTTTTATGGAAATTGTACCCATTGTGTGCACATTTTGAAATGCGTAGAGTTCAGAAACTGTATGACGATATGAATCTGGATACCGCCCAACCCTAGTCAAAATGATTATCAATTTACCTCTGCACATAGTTATATACACAACATTGATATTAGAATCTACAGAAAATGCCGGTAGTGAGGAAGTATATCAGAATCTATGTGAGAAAGTAGCCTAGGTCTTGGTAAACATCAGGCTGTTGTGTTGAGTGCATCTATTCTCTCCTAATTGGTAGTTTGACTGTCCCATTAATTTCTTTACAGCTCGAGTCCCCAAGAAAATCCTCAAGTGCAAAGCTGTGTCCAGAGAGCTAAATTTCTCTTCGTCAGAAAAACTGGAAAAGTTCCGCCTTGAACAGAAGGTTTTCTTCAAAGGCCAATGCTTAGAAGGTACTAGTCTATTTGATCTGTTTCAATCGTGTTATTATACATATACTCAATAAGAATGCAATGTCTGTGCATAGTGAATGCACTCATTACATGTATTTTGTGTCTCTCTCCTCTACCTGCAGAATGGTTCTTTGAGTTTGGCTTTGTGATTCCCAACTCCACAAACACATGGCAGTCTTTGATAGAGGCAGCGACAGAGTCTCAGATGATGCCCGCAAATGTTTTAACGTAAGGATATGCAACAAAAAAATGTTGTGCTTTTTGGTCATTCTCCTACAGTTGGGTTGTGCAATTGTCAGTAGTATACAATATGCACTCACTAGGCTACATCTTGAGTAAGTCATTAGGCTACAGTGAGATTCCTTCACCTCACTTTTTTTATGCTAAACTGGCAGGAAACTCATTTCCTTTATGGGACTGCTTTGCCTCATACTTTGCAGCTAGTGGTCAGTGTTTGCTGATTTGAAACATTTATTTTTCTCTCCCCTTGCAGTGGGAATGTTGTTATAGAGACCAAGTTCTTTGACGACGACCTTCACGTCAGCACCTCTCGGGTACGACTTTTCTACGTCTGAAGAGGAACACATTTTTTATTTTTTTTCAACCCTTGAAATGGGGAGGACCAGGCATACACTGCTGCTTGTTGTTTTTCAGTGGTCACAGGATGCCATGTTTGAAGGAGTGCATTTGTCTTCTACAGTGACAGCAGCACGAAAGAAACCAAAATCCAACCAAGATCACACTGGCTTCTTGGCAGACAATACTTTTTGTATGTAAATATCTATATATGTATATATGGGCAATGACCATGCTCATGACAGACAACCATGTAAATTATTTTATTTGTACATTATTTTTTCCTTGTCATTCCAGAAATGTAACCCTAAGATGTAAACTGCTCTTGTAACCTTGCATTTGTAATTTTTGCTTTCAGGTGATGTGGTTGCTGATATTCTCATTGTTTTTTTGTTTTTTTTTTAGATTTAACTAAATCTGTAAAATAGGCTGTTTATTACTACATGAATTATGGATTAAAAGATGTCAGGAAGAAAAGCATTGCCTTTTTTTGTAGTTGACTTAACTGTCACTGAATGACAAAGTTCATGCATAAGATATTTTGTCTCCTGGGAGTACGTACTTGCCAAGTGAGGCACAAGGTACCTGTGTGAAAACAGAACTAATCTGTTCATATTTTAACTACAGCCACTCAACACTGATACACCTGTGGGCTGTTAAAGGTAGTCTCAGCAACATGACACGCAGCGCTGCAGATATTGAGATGTAAGACTTCACTCTGTCACATACAGCATGGTAGTCACAGGACCAAAACAGTGGAAGTTTGAGCCTTGTGCTTAAATACTCTTGTGGAAATTGACCCACTAGGCTATTTACGTTCTGTATCTATACTGAACAAACATGCATGCAACAATTTAAATGGTTTTACTGAGTTACAGTTCATAAAAGGAAATCCATTAGGCCCTAATCTACAGATTTTGCATGACTGGGCAGGGGTGCAGTTTTTCCCCACAAGAGCTTAATTGCAGACCAATACTGTCCAGGTGGCTGGTCTCAAACAATCCTGCAGGTGGAGGTCCTGGGCTGGTGTGGTTACATGTGGTCTGTGGTTGTGAAGCCAGTTGGCTGTACTGCCAAATTATCTAAAACGACTGGCTTATGGTAGAGAAATTAACATTCAATTCTCTGGACATTCCTGCAGTCGGCATGCCAATTGCACACTCAACTTCAAACATCTGACATTGTGTTGTGACAACTGCCCATTTTAGTGGCCTTTGTCCCCAGCACAAGGTGCACCTGTGTCATGATCATGCTGTTTCTTGACATGCCACACCTGTCAGGTGGATGGATTATCTTGGCAAAATAAAAACTCTCACTAACAGGGATGTAAAACATTTGTGCACACAATTAGAGAAATACGCTTTTTGTGCGTATGCACAATTTCTGGGATATTTCATTTCAGCTCATGAAACGTGACCAACACTACAATTTGCTTTTATAATTTTCAGTAATATCAAATTAAACTTGTCACATGCGCCTAACACTTGTAGTAGACCTTACTGTGAAATGCATACTTACAAGCCCTTAACCAACAATGCAGTTCAACAAAAGAGAAAATATTTACAAAATAAATAGTAACAAAACGAGGCAAAATACAGGGGGCAACGGTACGGAGTCAATGTGCGGGGCTACAGGTTAGTGATGTAATTTGTACATGTAGGTAGGGGTAAAGTGACTATGCATAGATAAACAGTGAGTAGCAGCAGTGTAAAAACGTCATATCACTGAGTCTACCTTTAACTTTGAATGTATTCCATTGAACACAAGCCAGTTTCATAAAATACACACAAGCCCACAAGAGGGCAGCTATATAATTTCAAGCTGCATTGAACTCAAGTCCCTGAAAGCCTTTCACCTGAATGTGCAAAGACAAAGTTGTCTCTGATGACCATAGAGAGAGTGGACTTTTTGTAACTGTGTCATTATAGCGTCTGTGACAGCATGGGCAGCGCCATTGAGGCTATCTGCATTTTGACGTAGTCAATGTTTTTCTTCATTGGCTGATCCCTCCTCATGACCCGGTTGGATATGACTCTGACAGGGTCACCAGGAGGGATCAGCCAATGGAGTTGGAAGTCCCACCTAGTTGCCTACATTAAAATGGTGGAAGCCCTCATTGGCTTCGCCAATGCTAAAACGGCCGTTTGGCCACTAGAAAGCTCTATCATTCTCTATGGTGATGACACGTTCATTGATCGCGACCTTGGATATCTACTGCAAGCATGGCGAATAAAGAGCCCAACGTGAGTATTTCAAATAGCAACCACACTTACTAAAGACAAAGTCAAGACATACCTTATTATTGTGAAACTAGTTGTGTATTCTACACAAACGTGTGTTATTGCCTTGTAACGTTAGACTATGAGTTAAAGAGGAGATCGAGGTAGCTATCTTAGCTAGCAAGCTAACGACGATAGCTACGCAGGTCGTTTTTCTGACTTGCCTATCCTCACTCGGCAAAGCTTAACTATGCCAGTTTTCAAACTATAGCTAGGTCTTTTTTAGATTTCATATGGAAGGGAAGGTTTGCCATTGGCAATTTAGGTAAACCGCTCCCTAACCAACTAGAAAATGGCCAGTTCTCTTGTTGCAACAACTGTTGCAAGCTTGGATGACTGATAATAACTAGTCAAATTTTAGCTAGCTAGTTTCTTGATTAAGTATGGGAAAATATTTCGTTTGGAATAACGTGTGTGTGTGTGTGTGTGTGTGTGTGTGTGTGTACACGCACACATTAATTCAAGAGTTTTTGTTTATAATTCTATTTTCTACATTGTAGAATAATAGTGAAGACATCAAAACTATGAAATAACACATAGAATCATGTAGCAACCAAGACCGTCTTAAACAAATCAAAATATATTTGAGATTGATGAAAGTAGCCACCCTTTGCCTTGACGACAGCTTTGCACACTCTTGGCATTTTCTCAACCAGTTTCACCTTCAAGAAAATTGGAAAAGCATTCCAGATGAAGCTGGTTGAGAGAATGCCAAGA
This sequence comes from Salmo trutta, assembly GCF_901001165.1. Taxonomy (NCBI): domain Eukaryota; kingdom Metazoa; phylum Chordata; class Actinopteri; order Salmoniformes; family Salmonidae; genus Salmo; species Salmo trutta. The sequence continues at coordinate 27,218,660 of NC_042960.1, read as the reverse complement.
GTGTGCAAAGCTGTCAAGGCAAAGGGTGGCCACTTTGAAGCATCTCAAATATAAAATATACATTTTTTTTATTTAAACTTTTTTGGTAACAACATGTTATTTCATAGTTTTGATTTCTTCACTATTATTTTCAAAAAAAAAGAAACGTTGAGTGAGTAGGTGTCTCCAAACTTTTGACTGGTACTGATACATTATTACATACACTTTTTAAAGAATCCCATGGTGGCCGCGGTGCAACTTAGTAGTTCCAAAAACCCACGACCAATACATTTTGACCCGTGACATCGTTTTCTAAGTAGACGAATTTGGCCATGGCAACCCTGTTATCATAAAACATGCAGGTAGCTGAGAAAGCTCAACTCTGCCTCCATATAAGAAAACAGAGTTGCGCGTTTGTCAGCTAACATGCAAGTTACTTGCATATCAGTTTGTGGAAAACATTGGTTTAAGTACTGCTTAAACTTGGCTAGTTTACATGCTCATTCATTACTCAAAGACCTGTACAATCCACAGTTCCATAATACTATAAATAGGGATGCACAATATATTTGTGAACATATCGGAATCGGACGTATTAGTTAAAAATGCCAACATCGGTATCGGCCTGATGTCTAGTTTAACGCCGACGTTAAAAACCGATGTCAAAGCTACCGTGCATACCTTTATAACATAGGTAATTGACGTAAGGACGCCACGTAAAATTTTGCGCTACACATGCAACACAGCATTCCTAACCTAGCCCACAATGTATGCTGTGTGGATCGAGCAGTCATTTGAAATAGTTTGAATTTCAGTGAGACAACTCAAAGGTGAAATGAGTACAAGTTCTTATTTACAATGACAGCCCGGACCACGGTGGGCTAATTGTGGGCCACCATATGGGACCCCCAATCACGGCCGGATGTGAAACAGCCTGGATTCGAACCAGGGACTGTAGTGACGCCTCTTGCACAGAGATGCAGTGCCTTAGACTGCTCTGTCCATGTGTGCGTGTTAACTATAACTGTACTAGAATGCTTAAAAGGCAGCTAAAATGTTAAATATCGGTATCTTTTGGGGGGGGGGGGCAAGGATAATATTGGTATCGGCCAAAAATGTAATATCGGTGCATCACTAACTATATAAATGGTCAAGAATATTTGAGATGGAGACAATGACACTGATAGGTCCAGGCCACAGTACCCCTTAAGTCCACTAGATGTGATAATGGTGTTAAATTAGCTGGACCATCACAACAAGCCCCCCAAAACACTTAATGTGCAGTGCATTACTGACCTGATGATAAATAAACAGTGGTAAAAGAAGCCTTCTAATATTTTGTGAAGACATAAGCTCTGTCCAATAGCAACAACACCTGACATGACATTTTTTTTCTGCCTTCCCAAGCGTTTCCTGACAAACCTGAGGGACCTGGCCAGTCGTATGTCTGGCGCAGGGGGCAAGGGAGCAGGAATAGGCCTCAAGCTGCTCATTGGGGCTGGAGCTCTGGCCTATGGGGTCAAAGAAGCTACATTCACAGGTAGGCCTAACCTAGTGTCTGGTAGTGAAATGGGTAACACTATTATCACGATAATGAGTGCACCCCTCTAACGTTGTGTGGAATGGTTTGTTCCCAGTGGATGGAGGTCAGAGAGCAATCATCTTCAACAGAATCGGAGGGATGCAGATGGACACAGTGCTGGCTGAAGGACTGCACTTCAGGTAGGCCTACACTCCAGGGGTTTGTAATGAAGCCAGGGCTGTCATGATCAGTTGGCTTGATGCAAAGCTAAATTCACATGACCATATTTAAACTGAACTGTTTTTGTTGTTCTTCAGGATACCATGGATCCAGTACCCCATAATCTATGACATCAGAGCCCGGCCCAGGAAGATTGCTTCACTAACTGGAAGCAAAGGTACATGATTGCTGAAATAGGGGGATGAGTTTGATTCCAGTATGGATACATGTAGACCAATACATTATGTCCAGCAGATCAGTAAAGATTTGAGGCTTTCAGATCAGTAAAGATGGAATATGAGGTAAAGGAAGATACAGCACTGACTTCTCTCTCCCTGTCTCTCTTACCTCTGTAGATCTGCAGATGATTAACATTGGGCTGCGTGTGCTGTCCCGTCCTGTGGCCGCCAACCTGCCTGCCATGTACCAGCAGCTGGGGAAGGACTATGACGAGAGAGTACTACCCTCCATCGTCAACGAGGTGCTGAAGAGCGTGGTGGCCAAGTTCAATGCCTCGCAGCTCATCACTCAGAGAGCACAGGTATGGCAGAGTGACTCGCACAGGTAGCCTAAATCTCATCATTCAGAGAGCACCGGTACTGCCACACAGTCTCAGGATTATATTGTACAAAGGTTGTGTACTTAACCAGTCTCTGCTTTAAAAGTGACTGTCCCTAAAAAGCAACTTCTCGTTTTGAAAATGGCCTATGTGGCATCCATATGAGTCCGATTTTTTTTATTTTTTATTTTTTTTTATTTTTTTCTCTAGTGTCAAAATTGACGACAAGGTGTAAATAGGATAATTCTGGTCATAAATCCATTCTCGTCCACAACTGAGATTTGGGAGATAATATGAAAAAAATTGTATGTCATGGATTGAAGGGTACTGTAACAGTATTTCTTGGGTTGTTTATTTCAACCCTACCGACAGCTGGCAGCACCCAAGTAATCATCAATTCGGAGCGCAGCTGCACATAACCCGATCGTAATGCCCATGGTCAATTTGGTTTGACATTTGATATCCCTATGGGGCTAGTTAGAGACCATCAGTGAATTACACAATGTACATGGGACAATATTTTTTTCAAATGTCAATAGCTCTAAATTTCAATGACTAGGTTTACTAATAATTTGATATTAAACTGATTATGGCAGTAGGCAGATTATGCGATATTCATGTAAACACCTTGCTCTGCTTAACTTAATTGGCGTAAGGTAAAAATCGAAGTAAGCATACGCTGATTAAAACACCTTATTTTTCTGAGCAATCTTTTGAATTATTGGGACATGTAAACACCTTAATCGGCGTTCCAGCGGGGTGTATTTGATCTGCACATGTGCTAGCACCAGCTGAGCGAGCCTCCTTCTTTAGTGCGAGTGAAGTGAGTTCGGAACAACAATGTGTGCGTCTTTAGAAGTAATCTTCACATACAAACTTTGGATCGCTACTGGCTGTCAGCAAAGGAGTGATCGGTGTTTAGAGCAATTCAGGCTGTGTCTAAGGCTCAGCCAATTGTTTACATAACAGAATGCAGCACGCGACTGAAGAGACAACCCATTTGCTAGTTTCCAGATCAGAGCACATTGGAAATACAGCGGGAGTGTGGAAAGGCAGTTTGTCAGTTACAGCAGCGCGTCCCCTGAACGATAACGAAGAGGTAGGTGAGAAGCCTGACCACGGAGACGAGGGCAAGAGGGTGATGAAGCGTACTTCATGAGCTGTAACCGAAAAACAACTGGCATTTGGAAAGTTTGAGGTGAGGGAGAAAGTGTGGCGGAACAAGTATTGTTAGCGTTGTTAAGTATCTTGCTAGCTGGATCGAATTCTCCGTTAGCTAGCCAGAGAAATGATGAGCAACATTAGCCAACTTAACTGATCAAATAATTGAGTTTATGGTGTGAAAATTAGATGGCTAATAAAGTCAGATGCGCTAATGTTAGTAACCTAACCAATTCGCTAAAGTATTAACTGGTATACGACTCTTTGCCGTTCCTCAAGTTATAAAGCGTTAGTTGCTTATTGGACCTTGGCAATCTGTGAAATGTTAGTAGTTAGGTCGTTAGTTATCTGTGAACTGATGTTTTCCCTCTACAGTATGTGGTTAATTTTCACAATGAGAGAATTAGGTGAAAATGAGACGTTGCTTGTTAAACAAGTGGATTAATGGATGAAGTGCAGCTGGAGCTGGGCCTGGCTTAATCTGGATGCAGCTATAGAGGTGAAAGGAACACCACACACTTTCCCACTTTTTCAATAAGTGGATAAAAAGGGGTATGCCAGGCTCTCTGCCTGAAAGAGATCAATTATGCCAGCAAAGGGTATCATGCGCTGCTGGCACATTGTAAAACAGATGTCCACAGGCAGAATGTGTAGTCCAAAGATATTGCTTTTGTTGTGTTGAACTTCACAGTAACACTTGTTTGTGAGTGAGCGGATTCTACTTTTATTTTTTTTACTTAGTGAACGTTATTTTTTCACACATGTAGCATTGTGCTCTTGATCTACGTCTACTATAGTGGCCACTATAATAGAGCAAAAATAGAATTCCTGTTTTATTCTATTTCTACTTAAGATGTTTTTTCCCAAGTGCAATATTTCTATTATAAAGGCTTTCATGGCTAACTGCAATATTAATGTATTGTGTTTTTTCTCAAGACTTGAGTGTCATTTGCAGTAAAGTCTAGTCAACAAATAACATTGGATTGCTTTCTTTACATTTTTTTTTTAGCTAGGTTCACATTAACACATTTTTTTTGTTTTACACACAGAGACTGATCATGTAGATCATATTCTTTGTTTAATTAGTTAAAACCTGTGTTTCCCCTAGCAGGGATTTTTGACGTTTTAGTGCCAAAAAAGTCACATTTTTGAGCCCTCACCAGTTTTCATCCCTGTAAAGATGTGCAATATCAAATTATTGACAGTCCCTAACAATCCCCAGAGATGGGCTATAAAATGTCAAACCAACTTTGCCATTGTCGCACACCAGCCAGCTGAAGCTAATTGGCGAAAGAAGTTGGTTAGCTCAAGCTAGCTAGCCTAGCGGACTTTGACACAAGACCTATTTCGACTGTTTCAAGTTGTCTAGAAGGGACACCCACATTATCCCCCAAAACAACTCTCGTTTGGCTTCAGTCATGGCCACTGCATTTCTTAATGACCAAGCTGGAAAAACGAGGCCAAATCAGGAAGTTCAGCCCCCTTTAAAATAGACTGAAACGTAAACCAACGCTTATTTTTTTTGCCCTTTTCTTGTCTGTAACCGTCTGTGTGCTGTGTAGGTGTCATTGTTGATTCGCCGAGAGCTGTTTGAGAGAGCCAAAGACTTCAACATTATCCTCGATGACGTGGCCATCACAGAGCTAAGCTTCAGCAGAGAGTACACAGCTGCCGTAGAGGCCAAACAAGTTGGTATGTATCTGCCACATCTTGTGTGCGCATGTGTTGGGGTGTATACAGCTGTCTGTGGATGCATAACTTGCCTGTTTTTATATATTTTTTTCTGTGTGTGGGTTAGTCAGTGCACTAACGTGTGTTAGTTGATTGTGTGTGCACGCGTGGAGTTTAAACAATGCTTGTCTGTCTCCGCAGCCCAGCAGGAGGCCCAGAGAGCCCAGTTCTACGTGGAGAAAGCCAAACAAGACCAGAGACATAAGATTATCCAGGCGGAGGGAGAGGCAGAGGCTGCCAAGATGGTAAAACATTAACCTCACCGTAACCTTTGGACGACCTGTCCCCTCGTCTTCACATGACCTTGCACAACCTCAAACACCAGGCTGATTATTCTAGTCAACAATTGTTTTTTTTACTTTAGCACGCTATATGATTCTGGCTCTGTGTTTGTTGTAGTTGGGACAAGCAGTGACAAAGAATCCTGGATACCTGAAGCTTCGACGAATTAGAGCTGCCCAGGCCATTGCTAAGACGGTGAGTTCTATATACTGGATATCAATGACTGTCATGATAATTGTACAGAAATACTTTATTAATTAGGTATTGCGGAATTAGTTACTCATCCTCAGAGGCTCTGATGTTATTGTCCTAATCAGACATTGTTCCAGTAAGAATGGGGTCAGTCATTTTAGCAGCCTGTGTTTGTTGTAGCTGTTTGGTTCTCGTTGCAATGGTAACCCACAGTGCAGTTAGCTGGTTATATCAGTATTATTAGGCCTGAAGGATGGCTGTTTCCCTTATGCTATGAGCTGCTACAAGACTAGTTCTGTGACGCTTTGTTTTCAACTGTGTGTTTTGTCTCTCTGTGTATTGTCTTTCAGGTGGCAACGTCCCAGAACAAAGTGTACCTTTCCGCAGACAACCTGGTTCTTAACCTTCAAGACGACTCTTTTAACAAGTATGTTTCTCTCAGCTTCACTCTCTTTGCTTCAATCTCATATCATCATGCCCTAGTCTGGCTCTGTCTTCTCTTGCATGGCTCAACACTGCCCAGATGGTTTGTTTCAGTTGCCTCAAGCAAGGTTAGAAATGTTGAATGTTCACATCCACAGTTTTGAACACTGTGTAGTGCAGTACAGGTGCTGGGGAAAAATCAATGGCATTATTGAAAAAGTGCAGGAATGTATTATCACATTTCCCATGGAAAAGTAGGAATTCCACCAAATTCCCTAAAGATGCCCTGAGTTTTTTGAAGCAGCTCCATACTGGCATTAATGGTAGCTTGAAGAGAACATGACTTTTAGCAAAACCATGGCTAATTACTGCTCTTCTCACATTGCCTCCAGTGTACATGCTATGTCATTTTCACAGCATAGGCCTATGGCCACCAGGGGTGTTCATTAAGCACCAAATGGAAGACCATAAACTGAAACGGGGAGGGACTATCTATAAGTAAATGCTACTTGTCCTTAAAACATTTTTAAACATTTTGTTACGTGTGCGCTAATGAACACGACCCTGGTTTTTGCTCTCCATCTCACTGCTTTTGCCTGGTCACTGGAGTCGAAATGACTCTAGTCAGACTGTATCACACTGATAGTTCCTGGCTTATCTTAATGCTGCCAAGGATCTTCAATGTCCATATGTAACTGTTCACAGAAACAGAGACAGAACCTGGTGCCAAACGCCTGGCATTCATTCCTCATACATGGTATACAGTGAGGGGGGGGAAAAGTATTTGATCCCCTGCTGATTTTGTACGTTTCCCCACTGACAAAGAAATTATCATTCTATAATTTTAATGGTAGGTTTATTTGAACAGTGACAGACAAAATAACAAAATCCAGAAAAACACATGTCAAAAATGTTACAAATTGATTTGCATTTTAATGAGGGAAATAAGTATTTGACCCCCTCTCAATCAGAAAGATTTCTGGCTCCCAGGTGTCTTTTATACAGGTAACGAGCTGAGATTAGGAGCACACTCTTAAAGGGAGTGCTCCTAATCTCAGCTTGTTACCTGTATAAAAGACACCTGTCCACAGAAGCAATCAATCAATGAGATTCCAAACTCTCCACCATGGCCAAGACCCCAAAGAGCACTCCAAGGATGTCAGGGACAAGATTGTAGACCTACACAAGGCTGGAATGGGCTACAAGACCATGGCCAAGCAGCTTGGTGAGAAGGTGACAACAGTTGGGGCGATTATTCGCAAATGGAAGAAACACAAAAGAACTGTCACTCTCCCTCGGCCTGGGGCTCCATGCAAGATCTCACCTCGTGGAGTTGCAATGATCATGAGAACGGTGAGGAATCAGCCCAGAACTACACGGGAGGATCTTGTCAATGATCTCAAGGCAGCTGGGACCACAGTCACCAAGAAAACAATTGGTAACACACTATGCCGTGAAGGACTGAAATCCTGCAGCGCCCGCAAGGTCCCCCTGCTCAAGAAAGCACATATACATGCCCATCTAAAGTTTGCCAATGAACATCTGAATGATTCAGAGGACAACTGGGTGAAAGTGTTGTGGTCAGATGAGACCAAAATGGAGCTCTTTGGCATCAACTCAACTCGCCGTGTTTGGAGGAGGAGGAATGCTGCCTATTACCCCAAGAACACCATCTCCACCGTCAAACATGGAGGTGGAAACATTATGCTTTGGGGGTGTTTTTCTGCTAAGGGGACAGGACAACTTCACCACATCAAAGGGACGATGGACGGGGCCACGTACCGTCAAATCTTGGGTGAGAACCTCCTTCCCTCAGCCAGGGCATTGATAATGGGTCGTGGATGGGTATTCCAGCATGACAATGACCCAAAACACACAGCCAAGGCAACAAAGGAGTGGCTCAAGAAGAAGCACATTAAGGTCCTGCAGTGGCCTAGCCAGTTTCTAGACCTTAATCCCATAGAAAATCTGTGGAGAGAGCTGAAGGTTCGAGTTGCCAAACGTCAGCCTCAACCTTAATGACTTGGAGAAGATCTGCAAAGAGGAGTGGGACAAAATCCCTCCTGAGATGTGTGCAAACTTGGTGGCCAACTGCAAGAAATGTCTGACCTCTGTGATTGCCAACCAGGGTTTTGCCACCAAGTACTAAGTCATGTTTTGCAGAGGGGTCAAATACTTATTTCCCTCATTTAAAATGCAAATCATTTTATAACATTTTTGACATGCGTTTTTCAGTTTTTTTTGTTGATATTCTGTCTCTCACTGTTCAAATAAACCTACCATTACAATTATAGACTGGTCATTTGTTTGTCAGTGGGCAAATGTACAAAATCAGCAGAGGATCAAATACTTTTTTCCCTCACTGTATTATACAGAACCTGGGAGTACCATATGTTCAGCAAAGTAACCAATCCACCCCGTGTATTGATGCACTTTTGACTGAAATCAGTCTTGTCAGAGCCTTGCAGAAACCACTTATTTTTTTCTCTCCGACACTATCATCTCTCATTGTTATCCCTGTACTTTTTAGAGCACTTTAAATATTATATACATTTTATTTTTATACAGTATCATTAACACGTACAACCCCCTTTGCTTGTGTTTCAGTCTATCACTGGGAAAGAAGTAGGCTCTAGCATTCCACCTGTCTGAGGCTCCATCCACAGCTCAGACCAGTTTGTCTCTGTCTGTCCAATTGCCTATATCTCTGATTGTATAACCAAGTGGCTTACCAACTCACTGGAGAAGATTCTAAAGCATCGGATTGCTCTGTAAAGTTGACTTATGGGGCTAGTGCTGTATGCATGACATGGCTAGGGCCAGGCGGAACCTGCAGCAATATAATATCTTCATGGTCCACTCCAGAAAGGATCTGAAATCAATGTTTGTGGATTCAAACCAAATAGCACTAGCCTCTAAGACATAATCAGCTGCTTTGTTATTAATAAGTTGTGCAGATGATGCTGTAATGAAATAGATAAGGAACTCGACATGTTATGTCTGGCCCTAGATGTGTGCATGTGTTTTGAGGACAGCAGGACTCTTGGGGATTCAAATGCATCAGAGTTTGATTGGACAAATGCTGTACTGGAATGGTGTATAAAAAAAAAATAAACAATATTTGAAGATGTGCTTGTAAAATGAAGGTGAAATGATGACTTAGTCTTATTTTTTTTATGCAACTGCACTGTTTACAGCTTACTACTAGTTTGAAGTGGAAAGGAAGGCAGCAGATTGAGACATGACTGAAAATAAAGGGACAGTAAAAATGTCTTGATTTTATTTCATAATGCCTTTTCACATGACCTAATGTGTGGGTGCATTTTGTTGTTGAAAAACACGTTAGGCCTATGTAAGGAAAGTACTCGTACAATGTTTTTTTTCTCTCCACTTTCTGAGAAATGCAATGTTCCCATGACTTAATCATACATCTTAGATAACAGTACAGCCTGTTATTGTACTAGGGGTCTTTAGCTATACATTTACAGTGACATTAAAGCCTCCACATGACTGCTCATCTGGATTGAATGTGTTGTTACTGCCATATGCTTCCCTGGTGACCTATGAGATGGGAATCGAACAGAGTGCATTTGGAAAGTGTTCAGACCCCCTTCCCTTTCTCCACATTTTGTTACGTTACAGCCTTATTCTAAAATTGAGTCAATTCGGCTTCCCCTCTCAGAAATCTATACACAATACCCCATAATGACAAAGTGAAAACAGGTTTTTAAAAAAACCAAATATCTTATTTATATAAGTGTTCAGACCCTTTGCCCTGAGACTAGAAATTGTAATTGCTGTAGGGATTGGAAGACTAGTCAGGATCGAGGGAAAGATGAACGGAGCAAAGTATAGAGATAATTGATGAAAACCTGCTCACGGCCTCATACTGGGGCGAAGGTTCACCTTCCAACAAGACAACAACCCTAAGCACACAGCCAAGAGAACGCAGGAGTGGCTTTGGGACAAGTCTCAATGTCCTTGAGTGGCCCGGACTTGAACCCGATCAAACGTCTCTGGAGAGACCTGAAAAAAGCTGTGCAGCAATGCTCCCCATCCAACCTGACCGTGCTTGAGAGGATCTACAGAGAAGAATGGGAGAAACTCCTCATATATAGGTGTGCCAACCTTGTAGCGTCATACCAAGACTGCAGGCTGTAATAGCTGGCAAAGGTGCTTCAACAAAGTACTGAGTGAAGGGTCTGAATACTTATGTAAAAGTGATATTTCATTTTTTATTTTCTATATATACACTGCTCAAAAAAATAATGGGAACACTAAAATAACACATCCTAGATCTGAATGAATGAAATAATCTTATTAAATACTTTTTTCTTTACATAGTTGAATGTGCTGACAACAAAATCACACAAAAAGAATCAATGGAAATCCAATTTATCAACCCATGGAGGTCTGGATTTGGAATCACACTCAAAATTAGTGGAAAACCACACTACAGGCTGATCCATCTTTGATGTAATGTCCTTAAAACAAGTCAAAATGAGGCTCAGTAGTGTGTGTGGCCTCCACGTGCCTGTATGACCTCCCTACAACGCCTGGGCATGCTGATGAGGTGGCGGATGGTCTCCTGAGGGATCTCCTCCCAGACCTGGACTAAAGCATCCGCCAACTCCTGGACAGTCTGTGGTGCAACGTGGCGTTGGTGGATGGAGCAAGACATGATGTCCCAGATGTGCTCAATTGGATTCAGGTCTGGGGAACGGGTGGGCCAGTCCATAGCATCAATGCCTTCCTCTTGCAGGAACTGCTGACACACTCCAGCCACATGAGGTCTAGCATTGTCTTGCATTAGGAGGAACCCAGGGCCAACCGCACCAGCATATGGTCTCACAAGGGGTCTGAGGATCTCATCTCGATACCTAATGGCAGTCAGGCTACCTCTGGCGAGCACATGGAGGGCTGTGCGGCCCCCCAAAGAAATGCCACCCCACACCATGACTGACCCACCGCCAAACCGGTCATGCTGGAGGATGTTGCAGGCAGCAGAACATTCTCCACGGCGTCTCCAGACTCTGTCACGTCTGTCACGTGCTCAGTGTGAACCTGCTTTCATCTGTGAAGAGCACAGGGCACCAGTGGCAAATTTGCCAATCTTGGTGTTCTCTGGCAAATGCCAAACGTCCTGCACGGTGTTGGGCTGTAAGCACAACCCCCACCTGTGGACGTCGGGCCCTCATACCACCCTCATGGAGTCTGTTTCTGACCGTTTGAGCAGACGCATGCACATTTGTGGCCTGCTGGAGGTCATTTTGCAGGGCTCGGGTAAGGCTCCTCCTGCTCCTCCTTGCACAAAGGCGGAGGTAGCGGTCCTGCTGCTGGGTTGTTGCCCTTCTACGGCCTCCTCCACGTCTCCTGATGTACTGGCCTGTCTCCTGGTAGCGCCTCCATGCTCTGGACACTACGCTGACAGACACAGCAAACCTTCTTGCCACAGCTCGCATTGATGTGCCATCCTGGATGAGCTGCACTACCTGAGCCACTTGTGTGGGTTGTAGACTCCGTCTCATGCTACCACTAGAGTGAAAGCACCGCCAGCATTCAAAAGTGACCAAAACATCAGCCAGGAAGCATAGGAACTGAGAAGTGGTCTGTGGTCACCACCTGCAGAACCACTCCTTTATTGGGGGTGTCTTGCTAATTGCCTATAATTTCCACCTGTTGTCTATTCCATTTGCACAACAGCATGTGAAATGTATTGTCAATTAGTGTTGCTTCCTAAGTGGACAGTTTGATTTCACAGAAATGTGATTGACTTGGAGTTACATTGTGTTGTTTAAGTGTTCCCTTTATTTTTTTTGCATTTTTGCAAAGTTTTCACTTTGCAAAAATGTATAATGCCTGTTTTTGGTTTGTCATTATGGAGTATTGTGTGTAGATTGATGAGGGGGGAAATGATTTAATCCATTCTAGAATCAAGCTGTGACATAACAAAATGTGGAAAAAGTCCAGGGGTCTGAATACTTTCCGAATGCACTGTACATGTAGACTATTTTCCTCCCACTTAAATGTTTGCTTTCTGCTTCTGAATCTGGACCCCCACTGCTCCCCTTCTATGGGCTGCATAGCATCAGCCTCTAGCATCTGGTTGTGGTTATGTGCCCCCACAGGGAGAGAACTCATCTATTTACTTTGTTTGACTACAAGTCCTCCTGAAGCTTTTATGTTCCAGTAAGAAGATTAGTGGTGTAAGGTACTTAAGTAGTACTTCAAAGTATTTTTACTTAAGTAGTGTTTTGGTTATCTGTACTTAACTATTTACATTTTTTGACAACTTTTACTTCACTACATTCCTAAAGAAAATGTACTTTTTACTCCATGCATTTTCCCTGACACCCAAAAGTACTCGTTACATTTTGAATGCTTAGCAGGACAGGAAAATGGTCCAATTCGCACATTTATCAAGAGAACATCCCTGGTCATCCCTACTGCATCTGATCTGACGGACTCACTAAACACAAATGCTTTGTTTTTAAATGATGTCTGAGTGTTGGACTGTGACCCTGGCTATCTGTAAATAAATAAATACAAATTGTGCTGGCGGGTTTGCTTAATATACGGAATTTTAAATTATTTGTACTTTTGATACTTAAGTAAATTTTAGCAACTACATTTACTTTTGATACTTAAGTATATTTAAAACCAAATACTTTTAGACTTTTACTCAAGTAGTATTTTACTGGGTGACTTTCACTTTTACTTCAGTCATTTTCTATAAAGGTGCCTTTGCTTTTACTCAAGTATGAGAATTGAGTACTTTTTCCACCACTGAAGAAGTTGCCCTTAGGCACAGAACTGTACTGAAAAAAGTTATATAATTGCGACATGTAAAGTGTTGATCCCATGTTTCATGAGCTGAAATAAACATTCCAGAAATGTTTCATATGCACAAAAAGCTTATTTCTCACAAATTTGATTATATCACTGTTAGTGAGCATTTCTCTTTTGCCAAGATAATCCATCCACCTGCCAGGTGTATCATAGCAAGAAGCTGATTAAACAGCAGGGTCATTACATAGGTGCACCTTGTGCTGGGGACAGTAAAGCCCACTAAAATGTGCAATTCTGTCACATCCAATGCCACAGATGTCTCAAGTTTTGAGGGAGTGTGCAATTGTCATGCTGACTGCAGGAATATCCACCAGAGCTGTTGCCAGCGAATGTAATGTTAATTTCTCTACCATAATCCGCCTCCAAGGTAGTTGTAACCACGCCAGTCCAGGACTTACACATCCGGCTTCTTCACCTGCGGGATCGTCTGAGACCAGCCTCCCAGACAGCTGATGGAACTGAGGAGTATTTCTGTCTGTAATAAAGTCCTTTTGTGGGGAAAAACTCATTTTGATTGGCTGGGACTGACTGTGCCCCTGCCCAGTCATGTTAAATCCATAGATTAGGGCCTAATGAATTTATTTAAATTGACTGATTTCCTTATATGAACATGTAATTGTTGCATGTTGCGTTTATATTTTTGTTCAGTGTAGGTCCATTTTAACCCGGCCTCCCCTAATCCCAAGGGGAGAATGCAGAACTGACTTTATATCTCTCTCTCTCTCTGTGTGTGTGTGTGTGTGTGTGTGTGTGTGTGTGTGTGTGTGTGTGTGTGTGTGTGTGTGTGTGTGTGTGTGTGGTGTTACTCTTTTATGATATTTAACTTTTCGGCGCAACCTTTCTACTCCCTGAGACAGAATCATGTACAACTCTCCCATTGGTTCCTTTGTATTTGCATTCTTTAAAGGCCACCAATGAGCTCCTGGTGTTGTTTGGAGGGGTGTCTGCTTTAGCTCAACATGCTAAGACTAACTGAACACTGTAGAAAGGGGGTGTCAAATTTATGGCTCGCGAGGGTGGTTTGAGTAAGAAATTCAAATGGTCATGATTTTTTGGGGAGGGGGAATGAACTCAAAATACTTTAAAATGACTTAAACCAAATAGAAACTTTGTTGAAATAAAGGGACCATCAAAAATTCCAAAAACGATTGATTGAAAAAAATATTCCTCTAATTTTGAAGGCGATGAAATATAACACATTTTCAGTGTGGCCTTCTAGACAGCATTGAAGACCGAATGCGGCCCCTGGGGCAAAATTAGTTTGACACCCTTGCTATAGAGCAGGTATTCCCATGGGTACGCACAATGCCGTCGGGGGTACACCAAATAAAATATGATTCACATTTTTATTCACATTTTCAAACAGTACATTTATATTTTCTAACGGGGTTATACATTTCGTCAAGTTTTTTTTCTCTCACCAGAGTAGCCCCGTTTCACTGCTAAAAATGTAATTTAACGTCTTATATGGTGAGCTACCGAGTGGTTAGGACAGGCAAGCCCCATACTATTATGGAGGACTTAATTCTTCCTGCTGCCGCAGATATGGCTGGGACAATGCTGGGGGAAAGGCCAAAAAAACTATACAGACAATGTCTCCATCAAACAACACTGTTTCATGACGCATCAGTGACATGACAGGATATGTTTTGAAAAAATGACTGCTTCGCATACAAGCCAGTGAATTATATGCGTTGCAGCTGGATGAGTCAATAGACGTGGCGGGCCTGGCACAGCTCCTGGTATATGTCCGTTGCATTTATATGGGGTCAATTAAGGAAGACATCCTCTTCTGCAAACTACTGGAAACCAGGACAACATGAGAGGATATTTTTAAAGTACTGGACAGCTTTGTGACATAAAATGGACTTTGGTGGTCAAGATGTGTTGGTATCTGTACTGATGGCGCAAAAGCCATGACAGGGAGACATAGTGGAGTGGTAATGTGCGTGCAAGCAGTTGCTCCTGACACCACTTGGGTACACTGCAGCATCCACCGAGAGGCTCTTGCTGCCAAGAGAATGCCTGACAGCTTGAAAGACGTTTTGGACACTACAGTGAAAATTGTTAACTTTGTTAAGGCAAGGCCCCTGAACTCTCTTGTATTTTCTACATTATGCAATAATATGGGCAGCGACCATGTAACCCTTTTACAACATACAGAAGTGCGCTGGTTATCAAGGGGCAAAGTATTGAGAAATTGTTTGGAATTGAGACGAGCTTAAAGTTTTCTTTACTGACCAATATTTGCATTTACCTCCTCTTGGTGGGTGGCATCACCAAGCTGTCAGAAGTACCAACACTGGCCCAGGGGTTTCTCCAATGTTTTATTTGTATTTTTATTTATTAAGGATCCCCATTAGCTGCTGCAAAATTAAGGCAGTTGTACATTTTAAAAACATTAAAATATATTCATCATAGATTTCACAACATATTAAGTGTGTGCCCTTAGGCCTCTACTCTACTGTCACTTATCTATAATACAAAATCCATGTGTACATTTGTGTATAGTGCCTGTGTTTGTATGCATGTGTCTATGCGCCTCCCATAGTGTGTTCTGGTCTTGGGAACTGTGAAGAGACCTTTGGTGGCATGTCTTGTGGGGTATGCATGGGTGCCCAAGCTGTGTGCCAGTAGTTCAAACAGACAGCTTGGTGTATTCAACATTTCAATACCTCTCACAAATACAAGTAGTGATGAAGTCAATCTCTCCTCCACTTTGAGCCAGGAGAGATTGACATGCATATCAGTAATGTTAGCTCTATGTGTACATCCAAGTCCCTCTTTGTGGCACCTGACCACACAACTGCGACAAAACTAGGGCCTGTAGGACCTGACTTGTTGATAGTGCTGTTAAGAATGCAGAGCAGCGCTTTATCATAGACAGACTTCTCCCAATCCTAGATACTATTGTATCAATTTGTTTTGACCATAACTGTTTACAATCCAGGGTTACTCCAAGCAGTTTAGTCTCCTCAACTTGTTCAATTTCCACATTATTCATTACAAGAGGTTTAGGGTTTAGTGAATGATTTCTCCGAAATACAATGCTTTTAGCTTTAGAAATATTTAGGACAAAATTATTCCTTGCCACCCATTCTGAAACAAACTGCAGCACTTCGTTAAGTGTTGCTGTCATTTCAGTCGCTGTGGTAGCTGACATGTATTGTGTTGAGTCATCCGCTTTACTCAAAGCCAGTGGCATGATTTTAGTAAAGTTTGAAAAAAGTAAGGGGCCTAGACAGCTGCCCTGGGGAATTCCTGATTCTATCTGTATTTTGTTGGAGAGCTTCCATTAAAGAACACCCTCTATGTTCTGTTAGACAGGCAACTCTTTATCCACAAAATAGCAGGGGGTCCAAACTACCGGTCCAAACTACTCATTCAAAGGTTTTTCTTTATTTTTACTCTTTTCTACATTGTAGAATAATAGTGAAGACATCACAACTATGAAATAACACATATGGAATCATGTAGTAACCAAAAAAGTGTTAAACAAATCAAAATATATTTTATATTTGAGATTCTTCAAAGTAGCCACCCTTTGCCTTGATGACAGCTTTGCACACACTTGGCATTCTCTCAACCAGCTTCACCTGGAATACTTTTCCAACAGTCTTGAAGGAGTTCCCACATATGCTGAGCACTTGTTGGCTGCTTATCCTTCATTCTGCGGTCCGACTCATCCCAAACCATCTCGATTTGGTTGAAGTTGGGGGATTGTGGGAACACATGTGGTGATCATCCGTTCACCGACACCGCATCTCACAAAGACACGGCCGTTGTAACCAAAAATCTCCAATTTGGACTCCAGACCAAAGGACAAATTTCCACTGGTCTAATGTCCATTGCTTGTGTTTCTTGGCCCAATCAAGTCTCTTCTTCTTATTGATGTCCTTTAATAGTGATTTCTTTGCAGCAATTCAACCGTGAAGGCCTGATTCAGACAATCTTCTCTGTACAGTTGATGTTGAGATGTGTCTGTTACTTTACTCTGTGAAGCATTTATTTGGGCTGCAATTTCTGAGGCTGGTAACACTAATGAACTTATCCTCTGCAGCAGAGGTAACTCTGGGTCTTCCATTCCTGTGGTGGTCCTCATGAGAGACAGTTTCATCATAGCGCTTGATGGTTTTTGCAACTGCATTAGACCTGGTTGGTTACCTCCCAGCATTGTGGCATTGTTGGCACTTTGTTCATTGTTGTTTAACTAGCTAACGTTAGCTGGCTGGCTCATTAGCTAACGTTACGTGTGTGATCTTAAACATTGTTTACCTAGCTAGGTTCATTGTTTAGCTAGCTAGCTATATGTCTTAAGCTAAAGTGTACTGTTAGCTAGCTAGCTAATGTTAGCTGACTGGCTCCCAAGCGGACATTATTATTCGTTTCCCAGAGCTGTTTGCTTTTCTAGTTAGAGCCTAATGTTAGACATAATTGGCACTTTGTTCATTGTTGTTTAACTAGCTAACGTTAGCTGGCTGGCTTGTTAGCTAACGTTACGTGACGTGTGTACAACACCCGTCAGTAAATGTCTACAAAAAAGCGTAATTAAATGTTTGCCAGCAGATATGGTCAGGCTGTTTTTCATGTTATCCAGAGGTAAACAAATCACCGGCCAGAGTGTCAAGTGTGCGCTCTGAGAGCGAAACAAGATGGGTGGGGCTAAAGCTTAAGAGGGTGTGAACGATGCTGAATGGGTGTAGACAAAGAAGAGCTCTTCACTAGATACGAAAACATTCAAAGGCGATTTTCTCAAAAGTAAGTTTTGAAGTTGATCAACTTTCAAAGCAGAATTACTTTCCCATTGTTCCTCAAATGCAGTGTATGATATACCATTTTGTAGCTCTGAGTCTCTAATTTTATCCAATTTAAAAAACACCATTTCACATTTTGCTACATCAGACCGAATCCAGGTGGTGAGCCACAATTATCTTTCTTTCTTAGTGTAGTTTCTTCTTCTTTTTAGTCACATACTTTCTCAATTTGCTTTGTTTGCCAATCGGTTGTACAGCCAGACCTATTTGCCATCTCTTTTTTAACCGTTCATACAGTCATATTCTTAATGGGTTTATGCTTATTAGTAACTGGGATAGGCAATTTCATAATTGTGTCAAGTGCAGCATCTGGTTGCTCGTCATTACACACCATGGACAAACAAATATTCTTCACATCAACAACATAGGAATCACTACAAAACTTCTTGTATGACCTCTTATACACAATATTAGGCCCAGCCTTTGGAACTTTGGTTTTCCTAGATATGGCTACTATATTGTGATCACTACTTCCGATGGATTTGGATACCGCTTTCAAACACATTTCTGCAGCCTTAGTAAAGATATGATCAATACATGTTGATGATTTCATTCCTGTACTGTTTGTGACTACCCTGGTAGGTTGATTGAAGACCTGAATCAGGTTGCAGGCACAAGTTACAGTTTGAAGCTTTCTCTTGAGTGGGCAGCCTGATGAAAGCCAGTAAATATTTAAATCACCCAGAAAGTATACATCTCTATTGATATCACATACATTATCAAGCATTTCACACATGCTATCCAGATACTGACTGTTAGCACTTGGTGGTCTATTGCAGATTCCCACCAGAATGGGCATTAGGTGAGGCAGATGAACCTGTAGCCATATTACTTCAACAGTATTTAATATGAAATCCTCTCTAAGCTTTACAGGAATGTGTCCCCCTTAACATTATTGCATGTCTAATCAACATTTAAATTAATAACTGTATTTTGACATTCCTGATCAACCTGTAACCTGTGTGTTTGCTTGTTTACGTTGCTGTTTCCTACCCTGTTCCCTTTACTCTGCTACTGTTTTCCAGGGCCTAGGGGTTCTGCCTAACATTCAGACATGGATCCACCTGATGTCCTCCATTACCAACCACCCTCCAACTTTTCATTACATTATCTACAGCTACTGTTATTGTCATGTTGTCATTTTCTGCTAAGAAGGTGTTCTTGCTCTATCATACTGGGCACATAATGTGAGATACACCGATTAGCTAAAAACATTGGCACCGCAAACTTCTGAACTTGGCAGCCTCCCTCTTCGAATCCCCCTTCCAAGACTGATTGCCTGTTTAGAACAAGTGACAGGCAGAATCTCCCACCCACATAGCACTCACCTCCTCTCTATTCAACACACCAGAATTCAGTATTTCAGCCTATGATTACCATGTGAGTGTACAAAAATCTGTGAAAGTAAATTGACACACATGTCAAATCGAATCAAATCAAAGTTTATTTGTCACGTGCGCTGAATACAACAGGTGTAGACCTTACAGTGAAATGCTTACTTACAGGCTCTAACCAATAGTGCAAAAAAGGTATTAGGTGAACAATAGGTAAGTAAAGAAATAAAACAACAGTAAAAAGACAGGCTATTTACAATAGCGAGGCTATAAAAGTAGCGAGGCTACATACAGACACTGGTTAGTCAGGCTGATTGAGGTAGTATGTACATGTAGATATGGTTAAAGTGACTATGCATATATGATGAACAGAGAGTAGCAGTAGCGTAAAAGAGGGGTTGGCGGGTGGTGGGTGGTGGGACACAATGCAGATAGCCCGGTTAGCCAATGTGCGGGAGCACTGGTTGGTCGGCCCAATTGAGGTAGTATGTACATGAATGTATAGTTGACTATGCATATATGATAAACAGAGTAGCAGCAGTGTAAAAAGAGGGGTTGGGGGGGCACACAATGCAAATAAGTCCGGGTAGCCATTTGATTACCTGTTCAGGAGTCTTATGTCTTCCCTGTGGCTCAGTTGGTAGAGCATGGTGTTTGCAATGCCAGCATGGTGTGTGCAACGCCAGGGTTGTGGGTTCGATTCCCATGGGGACCAGTACCCAAAAAAAAAAAAAAAAATGCATGAAATGAAATGTATGCATTCACTACTGTAAGTTGCTCTGGATAAGAGTGTCTGCTAAATGTCTAAAAATGTTAAAAAATATATATATATATAAAAAATGTTATGGCTTGGGGGTAAAAACTGTTGAGAAGCCTTTTTGTCCTAGACTTGGCACTCCAGTACCACTTGCCATGCGGTAGTAGAGAGAACAGTCTATGACTGGGGTGGCTGGGGTCTTAGACACATTTTTAGGGCCTTCCTCTGACACCGCCTGGTGTAGAGGTCCTGGATGGCAGGCAGCTTAGCCCCAGTGATGTACTGGGCCGTACACACTACCCTCTGTAGTGCCTTGCGGTCAGAGGCCGAGCAATTGCTGTACCAGGCAGTGATGCAACCAGTCAGGATGCTCTCAATGTTTCAGCTGTAGAACCTTTTGAGGATCTCAGGACCCATGCCAAATCTTTTTAGTTTCCTGAGGGGGAATAGGCTTTGTCGTGCCCTCTTCACGACTGTCTTGGTGTGTTTGGACCATTCTAGTTTGTTGTTTATGT
Source organism: Salmo trutta (assembly GCF_901001165.1). NCBI lineage: Eukaryota > Metazoa > Chordata > Actinopteri > Salmoniformes > Salmonidae > Salmo > Salmo trutta. The sequence goes on along the minus strand of NC_042960.1, from coordinate 27,198,323 downwards.
GGACACCAAGGAACTTGAAGCTCTCAACCTGCTCCACTACAGCCCCGTCAATGAGAATGTGGGCGTGCTCGGTCCTCCTTTTCCTGTAGTCCACAATCATCTCCTTAGTCTTGGTTACGTTGAGGGATAGGTTGTTATTCTGGCACCACCCGGCCAGGTCTCTGACCTCCTCCCTATAGGCTGTCTCGTCATTGTCGGTGATCAGGCCTACCACTGTTGTGTCATCTGCAAACTTAATGATGGCGTTGGAGTCGTGCCTGGCCATGCAGTCGTGGATGAACAGGGAGTACAGGAGGGGATTGAGCACGCTCCCCTGGGGTGCTCCAGTCTTGAGGATCAGCGTGGCAGATGTGTTGCTACCGACCCTCACCACCTGGGGGTGGCCCGTCATGAAGTCCAGGATCCAGTTGCAGAGGGAGGTGTTTAGTCCAAGGATCCTTAGCTGAGTGATGAGCTTTGAGGGTACTATGGTGTTGAACGCTGAGCTGTAGTCAATGAATAGCATTCTCACATAAGTGTTCCTTTTGTCCAGGTGGGAAAGGGCAGTGTGGAGTGCAATAGAGATTGCATCATTTGTGGATCTGTTTGGGCGGTCTGCAAATTGGAATGGGTCTAGGGTTTCTGGGATAATGGTGTTGATGTGAGCCATTACCAGCCTTTCAAAGCACTTCATGGCTACGGACGTGAGTGCTACGGGTCTGTATTCATTTAGGCAGGTTGCCTTTGTGTTCTTGGGCACAGGGACTATGGTGGTCTGCTTGAAACATGTTGGTATTACAGACTCAATCAGGGACTTGTTGAAAATGTCAGTGAAGACACCTGCCAGTTGGTCAGCACATGCCTGGAGCACACGTCCTGGTAATCCGTCTGGCCCGCAGCCTTGTGTATGTTGACCTGTTTAAAGGTCTTACTCACGTTTGCTACGGAGAGCGTGATCACACAGTCGTCCGGAACAGCTGATGCTCTCATGCATGCCTCAGTGTTGCTTGCCTCGAAGCGAGCATAGAAGTGATTTAGCTCATCTGGTAGGCTCGTGTCACTGGGTAGCTCTCGGTGGTGCTTCCCTTTGTAGTCTGTAATAGTTTGAAAGCCCTGCCACATAAGATGAGCGTTGGAGCCGGTGTAGTATGATTCAATCTTAGCCCTGTATTGACGCTTTTCCTGTTTGATGGTTCGTCGCAGGGCATAGCAGGATTTCTTGTAAGCTTCCGGGTTAGAGTCCCGCACCTTGAAAGCGGCAGCTCTACCCTTTAGCTCAGTGCGAATGTTGCCTGTAATCCATGGCTTCTGGTTAGGGTATGTACGTACAGTCACTGTGGGGACGACATCCTCGATGCACTTATTGATAAAGCCAGTGACTGATGTGATCTAAACGTTTTTTTCTTCAGATGCCTGTTTATTCATAAAAAGCAGAAGATAGTAAATATCATTAATCGCAAATTAATAGGAACACATTTAACTTCTATGGGCTAGGTGGGACCTGCGGGACACAGCCAGTGAAATATCAGGGCGGAAAATTCAAAAACAACAAAATGTCACAATTCAACTTTTCTCAAACATACGACTACTTTACACCATTTTAAAGATACACTTCTCGTTAATCTAACCACATTGTCCGATTTCAAAAAGGCTTAACAGCGAAAGCAAAACATTAGATTATGTTAGGAGAGTACATAGACAAAAATAATCACACAGCCATTTTCCAAGCAAGGATATGTGTCAATAAAACCCAAAACACAGCGAAATGAAGCACTAACCTTTGACGAACTTCATCAGATGACACTCCTAGGACATTATGTTACAATACATGTATGTTTTGTTCGATAAAGTTCATATTTAATCCAAAAACAGCATTTTACATTGGCGCGTGATATTCAGAAAATGTATTCCCACCAAAACGTCCGGTGAATGTGCACATCAATTTACAAAAATACTCACCATAAACGTTGACAAAATACATAACAATTATTTTAAGAATTATAGATAGACTACTCCTTTATGCAACCGCTGTGTCAGATTTTTAAATAGCTTTACTGAGAAAGCACATTTTTCAATATTTTGAGTTCATAGCTCAGCCATCACGGTGAGCTATTCAGACACCCACCAAATTCGGGGCAACCTAAACTCAGAATTAGTATTAGAAATATTGTATTACCTTTGCTGATCTTCGTCAGAATGCACTCCCAGGACTGCTACTTCCACAAGAAATGTTGTTTTTGTTCCAAATAATCCATATTTATGTCCAAATACCTCCGTTTTGTTCGTGCGTATAGATCACTTATCCAAAGGCATAACGCGCGAGCGAGGAACGAGAGACAGAAAGTCAAAATGTTCCATTACCATACTTAGAAGCATGTCAAATGCTGTTTAAAATCAATCTTTATGGTATTTTTTATGTAAAATTGCGATAATATTCCAACCGGACAATAACATATTCATTCAAGAAGAAAAAGAAGGAGGGGCGCGCTCGCGGGACCGAGCATATCCAATCCCTTTGTTGCCAGGCAGACCACTCAGTAACTGAGCTCATATACTCTGCCCAGTGACAGGAAAATGCTCAAACCACTTTCTGAAGGCTTTAGACAGCCAATGGAAGCCTTAGGAAGTGCAACGTCACCCCACAGACACTGGAGCGTCGATAGAGAATCAAAAGAAGAACTACAATTCTCAGACTTTTCACTTCCTGCTTGGATTTTTCTCAGGTTTTTGCCTGCAATATGAGTTCTGTTATACTCACAGACACCATTCAAACAGTTTTAGAAACTTCAGAGTGTGTTCTATCCAGATCTACTAATAATATGCATATTCTAGTTTCTGGGCCAGAGTAGTAACCTGTTTAAATTGGGTACGTTTTTCATCCGGCCGTGAAAATACTGCCCCCTAGCTCAGACAGGTTAAAGCTTATTAATAGGACTACATTTAGCCTAATTGGGAACAAATATAATGTGGAGAAAAGTCAAAGGATCCTAGGCAGGCTATTGTTTGTCAAATGCAGATTAAATATAGGTCTTCATGTGTATCAAATCTATATGCGATTGTGGGCTAAATCAATGACAAATATAGCTGACATGTTCAGGCTTCATCATGACCTGTGATCAAAACAGGCTGGCGTGTTTTTGGTTCTATTTAGGCTAAGGTTATGCGTAAGAACGCAACTGCATTGAACTGAATAGCCTCATTCAATGATATTCTCCTGAATAAAAAAGTGTTTATCTGTTAAGCTGTTTGGTCTATGAATAGACCCATAACGATTGTATATTTTTGGTATTTTGCTTTAGCCATAGAATACTACTAATATTCTAAATTACGGAGCATTTAATAAAACAACCATATTTTCCTGTGATAGTGACACTTGCTTTTCATAAGCCTAGAAGTCTGCCAAGAAACCATATTGAGGCTGAGCAAGACCTTCGATAGGCTAGTAGACTATGTTAAAATATTTGTGGACTTAATAATTGTTATATCCTAGATCGCTTTATATAATCTGGACTTTTTTTTCTAAGGCTAAGCAAACAAGGTGTAGCATATGCTTTTTGCCCGTCTCTATAACAAGGGATAGGCCTATATCCTCACATACCCCTTCAATTCAAGCCCTTCTTTTTACCATAAGACATCTCCACAGAAATGTATAGCCTAAGGATTGCATGGTGACAGTAATTGTATCTGTTAAACCGGTAAACTTGTGGTAAACTGGGAACTCGAGGTCAAATCATGACATCAGTGATTTTCAAGTCACAGAAAGATGCCTGAGTTTCTTAATTTGAATTCCGAGTTGGATGACCGTTCAAAACTACTTTTCTCAGTCTGAGTTCGTTTTTTTCCCAAGTTCCAAGTAACCACAGATCTTGGACCTAATCAAAATAGCTTGTAAGCAGCTAGCAAACAGGGCTTATATTATCACACAACTCCAGCGATGTCTCTTGTTTACATCGGAAAACATCTCTTGTTTAGGTCGGAAAAAAATAATAAAATCTTATCGGAGTGGTGGTTACAATCCGGTTCATAGCACAGAACCATCCTTGCTTCAGATCGAGAGATTTAAGATTGGCTAGTTTTCTAAAAAAAAAACTGAGGGATGATGTCACAAAGTGTGAGACAGGATGTGTAGTTCTGTATAATAGCCACATTAGTGGCTTATTAGCGTTTAATTTGGGGAGGGTAATTACAGGCAAATATATTGAAAGAAGTGACCTTGCCCAAGAGAGATTTGCGCGGTTATCAAAACATCACTCCAGGGTAAGCCTACACAAAACACAGACCTTATATGAAGTAGTTCTAAAATATCTGACGTAAAAAGAGTGAATGGGGAAAAACTGATTGGAACCATTTCTGGGTTTTACTACTAGGTTTTATGGGTATTATGACTCATACTGTGGTACTCAATTACTTGACGCAGTTACAATGTGACCAGGTAGTTCCACCCTTTCCCCAGCTGATGGCGCCCCTTGCAAAACTATGGAACGCTTAGAGCCCTGATATATTCTAGGGGGTTATCTAATCTAATACTGTGATAATTTTCTGGCTTCATGGAATCCTATGCTATAATTGAATAATACAAGAATGCAATGCCCGTTTTTAAGTTTTAACATTTTAGTAACTTATTAATTTATCACAGACATGCTGCTGCAAAGCATGTATTGTGAATGATTACGGTGTGTGCAGTCTGTGTGCAATGAAGGTTGTGTTTCTGTGTGTGTGTGTGTGTGTGTGTTTGCTTGGATGGTTGTGTTTGTGCTTGTAGAAGGACTGCATGGAGGAGGGGTTTAGTAGCAGTGTAACCTTTGAACATTGTTTAATTGGTTTGTTTTAACCAAAGGCAGCACCTGTTTCTGTGTGCTAGCTGCCTGTTCCTGTAAGCAAGCAGAAGTACTACTACAGTCAGGTCTTTGGTGCAGTTCTGAATATGCATATCTCACTGACACTCCCCCATTTCACTCCTTACTCTTGCTCCCCATATTCACTCCCTCCCTATCTCTCTCCCCATCTCTTTCACTCCCCTTCTCTCTCTCTCTCTCTCTCTCTCCCTCCCCCTCCTACCTCTTTCGTTCTCTCTCCCCTCCCCTTTACTGTTCAGTTGCTCACTAGGCAAAAAATAGTCTGTGTGTTTCCATAGCAACACTGACCTCACACTGTGACAGGCGATCTGGGCTGGTTGCCATGGTGATCTGCTGTGACATCAAACTTGAGCCTCTAGTTGCCATGGTACCACACCTACTGGCTCAGCAGCAGCTATTTCAGTGCTCCGCTTTGAGCCAAAGTTACAATGTTCCCGTTTTTACACAACACCATATTGTGTTCTGTGTTCTCATTCTTTCCATCTCTTCATGTTCAGTAGGCTGCAGTTGTCTACATGCAGGCAAAGAGCTGTGTTCTGACTGTGGTTGCTTGTCTCTCATTTATAGTGGTACTTACTACGTACGACCTCAGTAACGTAGATGTAATGGGATTATACGATCACTGTCTGGACTTTATCCTCATTACTTACATCAGTCGCTGCTAGACCGTCTGGGTGTCTGGTAGAGCGAATGAGTGTACATTTGCGCTGTTTGTGTGTTTGTTTGTGTGGCTTAGCATCTAGTTGTCTATGGCTAAATCAAAATGTGCTCACATTGCATCCGTGCGCAGTGTCATTGAGATGGGAGCTGCACAGGGCTCCAAGGACATATGCAGGATAATCAGCTCTGTGATGATAATCGCACATGCTTCCGTCTCCATACTGCCCTTCAACAGACACATCATAGCTCCGCTGCTCTCTGGTCAGTTTTACAATGCAGACTATTGTGGCGGATGAATCAGAATTAGTTGGGTAACATAGATAATTAAGATGTCTTATCTGCATAATATGCTTATGTGATATACTTGTTATTAGAATGCATCCCTTCGGACTCTGGTGTTGGCAGTTGCACTTCTTCCCTCAGCTGGGACTCAGTCAACTGGGGCCCAGAGAGGGGAGAGGTCAGGCTTGTCTTTTACATGTCCCTGGTGCTATGCAGAATATCAGAAAGGGAAGAGAACAGGAGGGAATATTGTCTTCATATGTGAATGTCTCTTTACCCATTCTAAACCATGTGAAGGGATGGAGTGATTAATGGGGAACCAATTACTGGTTTCCACAATGTTTGTGTAACAGTCACTCCCTCCTTTGGCCTTGGGGGATGTGTGTGTGGTAGTGTCTGGAGTTGACAATTGATTTATGCCATTGGTCGAGGTGGTGTTTTTGTGCTAGGAGTAACAGGAACAAGATAGGAACCTCGTCTTAGGGGCCAAACTGAATGATAATTTATAGCGAATGCTATCTGGCTACGGGATACTACTTTCTCATTTATAAAGTCTCACTTTGTGAACTGTTCCTAATATCTGGGTTTTGTTATGTCGACTAGGGGGTGGATCTTTGCTATAAAATATCTCAGTAGCCTTTGTGTTGGGGCTCTGTCAACGAATCATCGGAGGTTGATTCGTCGACAAGCCACCGCTATTGCAAAGCTCTCACTAATAAAGATTCAGTTTACTTATAACTCTGACTTGTGTGATGTTTGTCTCTCCTCATTTGATAATACAGAAATTAACCACCACACTATGTCCCTCTATATGAACAGATCTGTGTTTTATTTACTAGACCCACAGCAGGTACTGTAGGTAGGGCCATTAAAGTCATGGCTTCCCTATCATGTGGCCCATTTGATCCTGAGTGTTCCTATAATTAGAAGCCTAACATTTAGGAATTGCTCATTAAAAAGCATGTGGTGGGTATCCAGGGACCTGTATTAATGTCATTCTATGTGTATTTGTGTACGCGTGCTAGTGTATGTGTTTGTGCACCTGTGTTCTCCTGAGTCTGTATGAGTGTGTACAAAAAATGTGTTCTTATTTAACTTGTGTGGTGTATTGTGACTGTTGTTTGTGCAGTCTCCACAGAGTACAAGTAATCACCTCAGGAGCAGCCAACCTCTCTGACTGTCATCACTCATGTAGCACATCTGTTTTTCATCTCTCTCTCTCTCTCTCTCTCTCTCTCTCTCTCTCTCTCTCTCTCTCTCTCTCTCTCTCTCTCTCTCTCTCTCTCTCTCTCTCTCTCTCTCTCTGCTTTCTGGGCGTGCAGGTCATTAGGATGGTAAATTAGGTTTCATTATGTACTGTATGGTGGTGCCCTGCTTTGCTGACTGGTGGGTTTGTTCAGTTTATTACTCACTCACATGGTCCGTTCTAGCATCCCACCTCACTGACAAAGACAATTAGGGTTGTTCTGGAATATGGTGCCAAACTTCTAGTCTAGTATGTGAAAGATTTGAGTAGATTTAGTTGGATCAATGCACAGTAAATTGTCACACCCTGATCTGTTTCACCTGTCTTTGTGCTTGTTTCCACCCCCCTCCAGGTGTCGCCCATCTTCCTCATTAACCCCAGTGTATTTATACCTGTGTTCTCTGTTTGTCTGTTGCCAGTTCGTCTTGTCTTGTCAGGTCTTACCAGCATGTTTCCTGTCTCCCTGCTGTCTCAAGTTCTGTTTCCCCGGTTCTGACCATTCTGCCTGCCCTGACCCCGAGCCTGCCTGCCGTTCTGTACCTGCCTGACTCTGACCTGGATAACGGACCTCTGCCCGCCTTTGACCTGTCTTTTGCCTGCCCCCGATTTGGGTCAATAAACATCAGTGACTAGCTACGGTTGAAGTCGGAAGTTTAAATACACCTTAGCCAAATACATTTAAACTCAGTTTTTCACAATTCCTGACCTGTAATCCTAGTAAAAACTCCCTGTCTTAGGTCAGTTAGGATCACCACTTTATTTTAAGAATGTGAAATGCCAGAATAATAGTAGAGAGAATTATTTTTTTTCAGCTTTTATTTCTTTCATCACATTCCCAATGGGTCAGAAGTTTACATACACTCAATTAGTATTTGGTAGCATTGCCTTTAAATTGTTTAACTTGGGTCAAACGTTTCGGGTAGCCTTCCACAAGCTTCCCACAATAAGTTGGGTGAATTTTGGCCCATTCCTCCTGGCAGAGCTGGTGTAACTGAGTCAGGTTTGTAGGCCTCCTTGCTCGCACATGCTTTTTCAGTTCTGCCCACAAATGTTCTATAGGATTGAGGTCAGGGCTTTGTGATGGCCACTCCAATACCTTGACTTTGTTGTCCTTAAGCCATTTTGCCACAACTTTGGAAGAATGCTTGGGGTCATTGTCCATTTGGAAAACTCATTTGCAACCAAGCTTTAACTTACCGACTGATGTCTTGAGATGTCTTGAGATGTTGCTTCAATATAGTCACCTAATTTTCCTTCCTCATGATACCATCTATTTTGTGAGGTGCACCAGCCCCTCCTGCAGCAAAGCACCCCCACAACATGATGCTGCTACCCCCATGGGATGGTGTTCTCTGGCTTGCAAGCCTCCCCCTTTTTCCTCCAAACATAACGATGGTCATTATAGCCAAACAGTTCTATTTTTGTTTCATCAGACCAGAGAACATTTCACCAAAAAGTACAATATTTGTCTCCATGTGCAGTTGCAAACCGTAGTCTCGCTTTTTTATGGCGGTTTTGGAGCAGTGGCTTCTTCCTTGCTGAGCGGCCTTTCGGGCTATGTCGATATAGGACTCGTTTTACTGTGGATATAGATACTTTTGTACCTGTTTCCTCCAGCATCTTCACAAGGTCCTTTGCTGTTTTTCTGGGATTTAGTGTGTTGACAAGAAATTGTGGCGTGGTTGAAAAAGTAGTTTTAATGACTCCAACCTAAGTGTATGTAAACTTCCGACTTCAACTGTATCTGCATCTGGGTCTTATCCTAAGTTCTGATATAAATTATCTAGCAACATTCTCAAAGTTGTGTGTTCAGAGCTCTGTGTATGAGAAGCTTACCTCAGAGCTCCTCTCTGGCCTCTCTGTTCTTTTTTTCCTGTTTATATATAACTCCACATCCTGTGCTGAGATAGAGGAAGTGTGCTCCAGGTAATGACCTCCCAGTGAGGGGCAGAGAGCTCTATAGGAGAGCAATTTGAAGCTGGATGTGAGGTTTAGGGGTTGACTGCAGACTGGGCATAGATAGACTACATTTCCACCACTCACCAGTCTGTGCTTGTAGAGGACCTCCCTGTGGCCTCTGCTTTCGTTCTCCCCCATTTCAAGGGTTTAGACCACCATTTTTAGCTTGAGTTCTCTCTGTTTGATGGGCACATGGTGTACCTCATCAAACCAACTGTCTGCCAAGAGTCTGTTGAGCTGCATTCAAGTTACTTTGTTGTTGTCGTTGTTGTTGTTGTTCTTTCATCAATGCTGAAGAATGTGCCCTGGTATTATTTTCAGAAAGTTACTCTTGATGTTCTAAGCGAATCTGAAATAAATCCAGAAGGGAGGATGAGGCAAACCGCTAGAGGAGAGAAATATGGCTGTTTATGTGCTGTACCCTTTTTATCTCTCTTTGTTCGCCACAAAGACTGTTATGGTCCTGACTAGGAATGCTAACAGGCCGTGGATAATATTTCCTGTATGGTGAAGTTACCCCTAGACACTGATCTAAGGTCAATTTTTCTTTTGTCACCCTTATAGTTAAGGTTAGGGATTTGGAGAGGATAAGCTGATCCGAGTTCTGTGCCTAAGGGCAACTGCTAGCTGGTGTACCACTCAGAGCAAGAGTGAATAGCTTGGTCGTGAGGTTGTAGCATGCAGTTTCAACTGAAGAGGGCCGTAGGGTACAGTTGTTCCTCTTTCTATCATTTAACTGGAAACTTTAGGATGGATAGAAAACTTGGAGAGTGCTCTTTCAAATAGCTATCTACTACAGTCACAACAAGCAGATACAAAACAGGCATTTTGTGGATGCTATAGTCTATTGTATATTATTATTCTTAATTATGTCTCAGGCCATTTGAAAATAAAATTGCAGCACAAAAATGTACAGCACAACTACTATCATGTTGGCTGATATGTGTAGATCCAACCAAAGATGGTCTGGTCCCTTTTCTCTGTCCATTCTGTAGTGGTTATAAGGCTTTGCATCCTTTATAGACATGGCCTCAGTATTATATTGGTCTTGCTCCATCCAGAGCTAACTGTGAATGATAGAATGTGAATTCCTGGAGTGAATGAATCATCTGCAGCCGTATGTTTCTGCCCATGGTAAGTCACAACAGAGCTTCAGTATACCTGACTGAAAAGATCTGTCACAGAGAACAGTCAGCCTGAAAGAGATGATGTCTGCAGAAGATGGGGTGAGAGAGCTGACCTAATGCCATATCAACCTAGTGATCATGAGGGAAATAAAGGAATGTCTGTCTGGACGTATTTAGTAATAAGGATCTATGGTAATGTTGGATAAATTATTGGCAGCTGCCTAGAGTTTTTGGATTGTGAGTGACCCAACTAAAGCTGAACTGGCTTAAACGACCCATTGGATAAATTAAGCCATGTTTCTTTAGCCTTGACCTAAGAGGGACTGGCCCTGACCAACCAGTGGATCCTGATACACCAATAGAGAACCACCATGTCAGGGGTATTCAAATTTTACCCTACGAGGTCCGGAGCACTGCTGGTTTTCTGTTCTACCTGATAATCAATTGCACCCACCTGGTGTCCCAGGTCTAAATCAAGCCCTGATAAGAGGGAAATAATTTTTTAAAAGCAGTGGAACTTGCTTCAAGGTCCAGATCTGAATTTGAGGGCACTCTGTTATATCATTATTCTGATATGGAAGGCCTTCTAAGGTCACCCCTATAGGTCAATGGGTTCGCATTCCTAAGCCTTCTTGCCCCCTCTATTGCATCCACAATGGTTTTTCCCGCTTGCATTGCGTTCAGGCTGAACGTGTAAATGTAGCACACTCCATCTCTCTGTCTTTTCTGTCACTCATGTTCTCGAGCTACCTTTTCCATTTCCATTTCTCTGATTTCTTTCAGGTCTCTCTCTCTCCCAGGCCTAATCGCCCAACACCAGTGCCAGACCTTACTAGTGCTCTTGTGGTTGAATGGAAGCAAGTTCCCTCTGGGATGCTGCCTAGAAGTCCAGCATCCCAGAGTCACCTCTTCACTGTTGACTTTGAGACCGGTGTTTCGCGGGTACTAAATTAAGTACTAAAAGAAGGTTGACGATATCCGATCCTCGTTTGCTAAGTCAAACGACACCGCTGGTCCTGCTCACACTGCCCTACCCTGTGCTTTGACCTCTTTCTCCCCTCTCTCTCCAGATGAAATCTCGCGTCTTGTGACGGCCGGCCGCCCAACAACCTGCCCACTTGACCCTATCCCCTCCTCTCTTCTCCAGACCATTTCCGGAGACCTTCTCCCCTACCTCACCTCGCTCATCAACTCATCCTTGACCGCTGGCTACGTCCCTTCCGTCTTCAAGAGAGCGAGAGTTGCACCCCTTCTGAAAAAACCTACACTCGATCCCTCCCATGTCAACAACTACAGACCAGTATCCCTTCTTTCTTTTCTCTCCAAAACTCTTGAACGTGCCGTCCTTGGCCAGCTCTCCTGCTATCTCTCTCAGAATGACCTTCTTGATCCTAATCAGTCAGGTTTCAAGACTGGGCATTCAACTGAGACTGCTCTTCTCTGTGTCACGGAGGCTCTCCGCACTGCTAAAGCTAACTCTCTCTCCTCTGCTCTCATCCTTCTAAACCTATCTGCTGCCTTTGATACTGTGAACCATCAGATCCTCCTCTCCACCCTCTCCGAGTTGGGCATCTCCGGCGCGGCCCACGCTTGGATTGCGTCCTACCTGACAGGTCGCTCCTACCAGGTGGCGTGGCGAGAATCTGTCTCCGCACCACGCGCTCTCACCACTGGTGTCCCCCAGGGCTCTGTTCTAGGCCCTCTCCTATTCTCGCTATACACCAAGTCACTTGGCTCTGTCATATCCTCACATGGTCTCTCCTATCATTGCTATGCAGACGACACACAATTAATCTTCTCCTTTCCCCCTTCTGATAACCAGGCGGCGAATCGCATCTCTGCATGTCTGGCAGACATATCAGTGTGGATGACGGATCACCACCTCAAGCTGAACCTCAGCAAGACGGAGCTGCTCTTCCTCCCGGGGAAGGACTGCCCGTTCCATGATCTCGCCATCACGGTTGACAACTCCCTTGTGTCCTCCTCCCAGAGTGCTAAGAACCTTGGCGCGATCCTGGACAACACCCTGTCGTTCTCCACTAACATCAAGGCGGTGACCCGATCCAGTAGGTTCATGCTCTACAACATTCGCAGAGTACGACCCTGCCTCACACAGGAAGCGACGCAGGTCCTAATCCAGGCACTTGTCATCTCCCGTCTGGATTACTGCAACTCGCTGTTGGCTGGGCTCCCTGCCTGTGCCATTAAACCCCTACAACTCATCCAGAACGCCGCAGCCCGTCTGGTGTTCAACCTTCCCAAGTTCTCTCACGTCACCCCGCTCTTCCGCTCTCTCCACTGGCTTCCAGTTGAAGCTCGCATCCGCTACAAGACCATGGTGCTTGCCTACGGAGCTGTGAGGGGAACGGCACCTCCATACCTTCAGGCTCTGATCAGGCCCTACACCCAAACAAGGGCACTGCGTTCATCCACCTCTGGCCTGCTGGCCCCCCTACCTCTGAGGAAGCACGGTTCCCGCTCAGCCCAGTCCAAACTGTTCGCTGCTCTGGCACCCCAATGGTGGAACAAGCTCCCTCACGACGCCAGGACAGCGGAGTCAATCACCACCTTCCGGAGACACCTGAAAACCCACCTCTTTAAGGAATACCTGGGATAGGATAAAGTAATCCTTCTAACCCCCCCCCCTTAAAAGATTTAGATGCACTATTGTAAAGTGGTTGTTCCACTGGATATCATAAGGTGAATGCATCAATTTGTAAGTCGCTCTGGATAAGAGCGTCTGCTAAATGACTTAAATGTAAATGTAAATGTACTATTTAATGAAGCTGCCAGTTGAGGACTTGTGAGGCGTCTGTTTCTCAAACGAAACACTAGTGTACTTGTCCTCTTGCTCAGTTGTGCACCGGGGCCTCCCACTCCTCTTTCTATTCTGGTTAGAGCCAGTTTGCGCTGTTCTGTGAAGGGAGTAGTACAGAGCGTTGTACGAGATTTTCAGTTTCTTAGCACTTTCTCGCATGGAATAGCCTTCATTTCTCAGAACAAGAATAGCGCTCAGAACCTCAGACTGGCATGACGGTTCACCTTCCAACAGGACAACGACCCTAAGCACACAGCAATGACAACGCAGGAGTGGCTTTGGGACAAGTCTCTGAATGTCCTTGAGTGGCCCAGCCAGAGCCCGGACTTAAACCCGATCGATCTCTGGAGAGACCGGAAAATAACTGTTCAGCGACACTCCCCATCCAACCTGACAGAGCTTGAGAGGATCTGCAGAGAAGACTGGGAGAAACTCCCAAAACACAGGTGTTCCAAGCTTGTAGTGTCATACTGTCACGCTCTGACCGAGGAGAGCTGTGTTTTCTCTGTTTAGCTAGGCCAGGATGTGATAGTTGGGTGGGCATTCTATGTTTTGTTTTCTATGTGTTGGCCGGGTATGGTTTCCAATCAGAGGCAGGTGTCTATCGTTGTCTCTGATTGGAAGCCATACTTAGGCAGCCTATTTTTTCTTTGGGTTTTGTGGGTAGTTGTTTTCCGTTTAGTTGTAAGTACCTGACGGAACTGTTGGCTGTAATTCTTGTTTAATTTGTAAAGTGTTCATTTTTTACATTAAACTACAAGATGAACATATTCCACGCGGCACCTTGGTTGACTCATTTTGACGCCTGTGACACAAACTCAACAAGGCTCAAAGCTGTAATTGCTGCCAAAGGTGCTTCAACAAAAGTACTGAGTAAAAGGCCTGAATACCTATGTAAATGTGATATTTCATTTTGTATATACATACAGTTGAAGTCAGAAGTTTACATACACTTAGGTTGGAGTCATTAAAACTCATTTTTCAACTCCACAAATGTCTTGTTAACAAACTGTAGTTTCGGCAAGTCGGTTAGGACATCTACATACTTAAGATTCACTGTATCACAATTCCAGTGGGTCAGAAGTTTACATACACTAAGTTGACTGTACCTTTAAACAGCTTGGAAAAGTCCAGAAAATGATGTCATGGCTTTAGAAGTTTCTGATAGGCAAACTGACATCATTTGAGTCAATTGGAGCTGTACCTGTGGATGTATTTCAAGGCCTACCTTCAAACTCGGTGCTTATTTGCTTGACATCATGGGAAAATCAAAAGAAATCAGCCAAGACCTCAGAAAAGAAATTGTAGACCTCCACAAGTCTGGTTCATTCTTGGGAGCAATTTCCAAATGCCTGAAGGTACCACGTTCATCTGTACAAACAATAGTACGCAAGTATAAACACCATGGGACCACGCAGCTGTCATACCACTCAGGAAGGAGACGCGTTCTGTCTCCTAGAGATGAACGTACTTTGGTGCGAAAAGTGCAAATAAATCCCAGAACAACAGCAAAGGACCTTGTGAAGATGCTGGAGGAAACAGGTACACAAGTATCTATATCCACAGTAAAACGAGTCCTATATCAACATAACATTTTTTACATTTTTTTTTTTAGTCATTTAGCAGACGCTCTTATCCAGAGCGACTTACAGTAGTGAATGCATACATTTCTTTTTTCATTTTTTTTTCTTCATACTTGGCCCCCCGTGGGAATCGAACCCACAACCCTGGTGTTGCAAACACCATGCTCTACCAACTGAGCTACGGGGAAGGCTAACTCAGCAAGGAAGAAGCCACTGCTCCAAAACCGCCATAAAAAAGCCAGACTATGGTTTGCAACTGCACATGGGGACAAAGATCGTACTTTTTGGAGAAATGTCCTCTGGTCTGAAGAAACAAAAATGACCATCGTTATGTTTGGAGGGAAAAGAAGGAGGCTTGCAAGCCGAAGAACACCATCCAAACTGTAAAGCACGGGGGTGGCAGCATCATGTTGTGGGTGTGCTTTGCTGCAGGAGGGACTGGTGCACTTCACAAAATAGATGGCATCGTGAGGAATGGAAAATTATGTGGATATATTGTAGCAACATCACAAGAAGGAAGTTAAAGCTTGGTTCCAAATGGACATTGACCCCAAGCATACTTCAAGAGTTGTGGCAAAATGGCTTAAGGACATCAAAGTCAATGTATTGGAGTGGCCACCACAAAGCCTTGACCTTAATCCTATAGAAAATGTGTGGGCAGAACTGAAAAAGTGTGTGTGAGCAAGGAGGCCTACAAACCTGATTAAGTTACACCAGCTCTGTCAGGAGGAATGGGCCAAAATTCACCCAACTTATTGTAGGAAGCTTGTGGAAGGCTACCCAAAACGTTTCACCCAAGTTAAACAATTTAAAGGCAATGCTACCAAATACTAATTGAGTGTATGTAAACTTCTGACCCATTGGGAATGTGATGAAAGAAATAAAAGCTGAAATAAATCACCCTTTACTATTTTTCTGACATTTCACATTCTTAAAATAAAGTGGTGATCCTAACTGACCTAAGACAGGGAATTTTTACGAGGATAAAATGTCAGGAATTGTGAAAAACTGAGTTTAAATGTATTTGGCTAAGGTGTATGTAAACTTCCGACTTCAACTGTATATACAGTACCAGTCAAAAGTTTGGACACCGACCCATTCAGGGATTTTTCTTTATTTTTACTATTTTCTACATTGTGGAATAATAGTGAAGACATCAAAACGATGAAATTACACATATGGAATCATTTTTTAACCAAAAAAGTGTTATTATATATAATTTATTTGAAATTCTTCAAAGTAGCCACCCTTTGCCTTGATGACATCTTTGCACACTCTTGGCATTCTCTCAACCTGGAATGCTTTTCCAACTGTCTTGAAGGAATTATATGCTGAGGCTTCAACAGTAAATTTACCACGCATTGAATTGCATCTTGGTGCATGGATTTGTTTACACATAATTATGGTGAGTGGGCTATAACACAAACACAAACGCACCCCTTTACACATCAATGAAATATAATAACTTTGAATATTCGCATACAGGTTTTGATTTACTTGATCATTCATTTTAAGTTTGTCCTGAAACAGTGACTATATGCATACAGTGACTTTATATGCATACAATGACAGTAAGTATTCACACCCCTTGACTTTTTCCACATTTTGTTTTGCTATAGCCTGAATTTAACATGGATTAAATAGATTTTTTCCCCACTGGCCTTCAAACAGTACCTCATAATGTCAATGTGGAATTATTTTTGAATAATTGACATTTTTACAAATGAATTAAAAATGAAAAGCTGAAATGTCTTGAGTCAACAAGTATTCAACCCCTTTTTATGGCAAGACTAAATAAGTTCAGGAGAAAAATGTGCTTAACAAGTCAGATAATAAGTTGCACAAAATAATGGTATGTGGGCTATAACAAAAAGAAAGCCTATGATTTCTTAATCCGGCCATGTTGATGGGTAAAAACTGGTGTACCAAATCTGTTGGACTCCACTTGGGGAACGAGTCACTCTACAGTACGTGCAATAATAGCATTTAACATGATTTTTGAATGACTACCTTATCTCTGTACCCCACACATACAATTATCTGTAATTTCCCTCAGGCGAACAGTGAATTTCAAACACAGAATCAACCACAAAGACCAGGGAGGTTTTCCAATATCTCGCAAAGAAAGGCACCTATTGCTAGATGGGTAAATAATGTTAAAAGTAGACATTGAATATCCCTTTAAGCATGGTGTAGTAATGAATTACTTTGGATGGTGTATCAATACACCCAGTCACTACAAAGATACTGCCGTCCTTCCTAACTCAGTTGCCGGAAAGGAAGGAAACCACTCAGGTAATTCCCCTTTCGGCCAATGGTGACTTTAAAACAGTTAGAGTTTAATCAAATAATTTCAAATTGTATTGGTCACATACACATGGTTAGCAGATGTTATTGTGAGTGTATTGAAATGCTTACTCTTCTAGATCCGAAAGTGCAGCAGTATTTAACAGGTAATATCTAACAATTCCACAACAAAACCTAATACACACAATCGAGTAAAGGAATGGGGTAAGAATATATAAGTATAAAATATATGAATGAGCAGTGACAGAGCAGCTAAGATGCAATAGATAATAAATACTAGATAGTGAAGGATACAGTACACATTATATACATATGAGATGAGTAATGCGAGATATGTAAACATTCTTAAAGTGGCATTATTAAAGTGACTAGTGTTTGGTGGCACTGTATTGTCCTCAAAGCGTGCAAAGAAGTTGTTTAATTTGTCTGGAAGCAAGACATTGATGTCCGCGACGGGGCTGGTTTTCTTTTTGTAATCCGTGATTTTCTGTAGACCCTGCCACATACGTCTTGTGTTTGAGCCGTTGAATTGCGACTCCACTTTGTCTTTATACTGACACTTTGCTTGTTTGATTGCCTTAATAACTACGCTGCAACATTTGCCCATTATTATTTAACAAATTCTTCAAGCTGTCCAATTTTTTGTTGGTAATTGCTAGACAACTACAGTGAGGGAAAAAAGTATTTGATCCCCTGCTGATTTTGTACATTTGCCCACTGACAAAGAAATTATCGGTCTATACTTTTAATGGTAGGTTTATTTGAACAGTGAGAGACAGAATAACAACAAAAAAATCCAGAAAAACTTGTGTCAAAAATGTTATAAATTGATTTGCATTTTAATGAGGGAAATAAGTATTTGACCCCCTCTCAATCAGAAAGATTTCTAGCTCCCAGGTGTCTTTTATACAGGTAACGAGCTGAGATTAGGAGCACACTCTCCACCATGGCCAAGACCAAAGAGCTCTCCAAGGATGTCAGGGACAAGATTGTAGACCTACACAAGGCTGGAATGGGCTACAAGACCATCGCCAAGCAGCTTGGTGAGAAGGTGACAACAGTTGGTGCGATTATTTGCAAATGGAAGAAACACAAAAGAACTGTCAATCTCCCTCGGCCTGGGGCTCCATGCAAGATCTCACCTCGTGGGGTTGCAATGATCATGAGAACGGTGAGGAATCAGCCCAGAACTACACAGGAGGATCTTGTCAATGATCTCAAGGCAGCTGGGACCACAGTCACCAAGAAAACAATTGGTAACACAGTACACCGTGAAGGACTGAAATCCTGCAGTGCCCACAAGGTCCCCCTGCTCAAGAAAGCACATATACATGCCCGTCTGAAGTTTGCCAATGAACATCTGAATGATTCAGAGGACAACTGGGGGAAAGTGTTGTGGTCAGATGAGACCAAAATGGAGCTCTTTGGCATCAACTCAACTCGCCGTGTTTGGAGGAGGAGGAATGCTGCCTATGACCCCAAGAACACCATCTCCACCGTCAAACATGGAGGTGGAAACATTATGCTAAGGGGGTGTTTTTCTGCTAAGGGGACAGGACAAATTCACCGCATCAAAGGGATGATGGACCGGGCCATGTACCATCAAATCTTGGGTGAGAACATCCTTCCCTCAGCCAGGGCAATGAAAATGGGTCGTGGATGGGTATTCCAGCATGACAATGACCCAAAACACACGGCCAAGGCAACAAAGGAGTGGCTCAAGAAAAAACACATTAAGGTCCTGGAGTGGCCTAGCGAGTCTCCAGACCTTAATCCCATAGAAAATCTGTGGAGGGAGCTGAAGGTTCGAGTTGCCAAACGTCAGCCTCGAAACCTTAATGACTTGGAGAAGATCTGCAAAGAGGAGTGGGACAAAATCCCTCCTGAGAAGTGTGCAAACCTGGTGGCCAACTACAAGAAACATCTGACCTCTGTGATTGCCAAAAAGGGTTTTGCCACCAAGTACTAAGTCATGTTTTGCAGAGGGGTCAAATACTTATTTCCCTCATTAAAATGCAAATCATTTTATAACATTTTTGACATGCGTTTTTCTGGATTTTTTTGTTGTTATTCTGTCTCTCACTGTTCAAATAAACCTACCATTAAAATTATAGACTGATAATTTCTTTGTAAGTGGGCAAACATAGAAAATCAACAGGGGATAAAATACTTTTTTCCCCCACTGTAGGTAACAAAATAAAAAATGGGCTCAATATCTGTCATATTGCAAAGGAAAAACAAGTGTTGATGTTTTCTATTATCTCCATTCAATTGATGAAAACAATGAAGGATGGGTGTGAGAAATGGCTGCATAGGTCAAAGGCTTTTTCTTTTATTTACAAAAGGAATTTCAGGCTAGATGCACTGTATGATTTACCTAAACCTTAAACCACTTACAGATTTAGAGAGTCTTTAGAAACAAACGGTTACTGTTACAATCTATTGTTCAGTGTTCAACCTTTGACATTGGAACATTTATAAAATTGGTATAGCTGCAGAGCCCTCCCACAAATAACCTTTTCCCGCCAATTTTCCTCAGATGTTTTCTGTCATTGTTTCACTACAGGTGTTGCCACAGTGTAATTTAGTAGATATTGGTACTCTATTGCTGAGCTGAGCCATTATCAGGAAGTCTACTTCTATTGCTATAGTACAGTGCAATAATGAGTTATTAATCCGTCTTGGGTTTGTGCAGCCCTTCCCTTACTGCTCACAAAAAAAGCTTTTCCCGCCACTTTCTCTCTCTGTGACAAAAGGTCACACTGTGAATTTCTGTGCCGGTGATACAGTCCTACAGGCCTCACCCTGAGAAGCCTCTCTCTCTCTCTCTCTCTCTCTCTCTCTCTCAAAAAGGCCCATGTATGGTCAAGTACTTATACAGGCTAGATGGGAGGAGAGGAAAAGAAGGCTAGCTGTATCGGAGTAGGCCCCACAGTGACCAAATTAACTTTAGAACAAGTATTTACTCAAAGGAGGAGTGAGGAAGGCAAAAGATGGAGTGTACAGTAGATGAGAGACAGAGATAAACAAGCTACATCTGTCCTCGTGAGATTCACGTCACATCACAACAATGTCTATGCATGTGTGTACAGTAGGATGCATTCACTTGAATAGGGTTACCTTACTATACAACTATCGTTGACCAACTGTGCTGAAGTGAGTAAACAAAAGGCTACCATCACATAACAATACAGTAGGCCTACACACACACACACACACACACGCACACACATGCTTTCTTTCATTGTGCACCGTCCGGTCCCCGGGTAGATAAGGCACAGTTCTCCATTTAGAAAGCCTTCTTTCTCCCCGCTTTATGTTAGAGTAAGCTCATTTTCACAGGAAATCAGCAGTGTCATTGTTTTACTCTTATCAGGAAAACAAGACTTGTATGGACATGAGTGAAACTACAGCACACATTCCTCTCACTCCCACCCCACTCCACTCTCTCTCTCACTCTCTCTCTGTCCCTCTCTCTCTCTTCATCTCCCTCCCTTTCTCTCTCTGTCTATCTCTTTCTCTGCCCAGTACTGGGGTTTTAGGCTGAACCGTAACATTCTTCTGCAGTGTTCATCCATCAGCTTGTCTCTGTCCGTATCTCAAAGCAGTAAAGATCTGCTACTTGGGATTCTGGAAATAACTCATCATGAATACATTGTGTGTGTGTGTGTGTAACAGAAGTTGTCATGGAGAGAAGACCAAGGCGCAGCAGGTATGTGAATACTCATATTTAATTTCAAAAAAGGAGTAAAGCATCCACTTAACAAAACAATAAAGGTGGCAACAGTTCTGCAGGCTATTAAACGCAGTGCAAAAACAACCACCCACAACCCCAAAGAAAAACACACACACCTATATAGGACTTCCAATCAAAGGCAACTCAACACACCTGCCTTCAATTGGAAGTCCCAATCAACAACACAATCATTCACATACACAAAAACTGCCACGTCCTGACCCCAAAACTAATACAATAGCTCCATCTGCTGGTCAGGACGTGACAGTACCCCCCCCCCCTCAAGGTGCAGACCCCGGAATACACCTACCAACAGAAAACACCAACAAAAAAAACATAAACAATAACCCCTAAACAATAAGGGAGGGAAGGGAGGGTGGCTGCCGTCACCGACGGCACTGTGCTACACCCTCCCACCCCAACCCACCTATCCTGGAGGTGGCTCAGGTGCAGGACGGGGACCTCGCTCCAACTTCGGCGTCGCCCACTTTGGTGGCGCCGATAGCTGCGCCGGGCAGACGGACCACTCGGGCTGGGTCGGAAGACATGCGGGCCACTCGGGCTGGGCCGGGGGACAGGCGGGCCACTCGGGCTGGGCCGGAGGACCGGAGGGCCACTCGAGCTGGGCCGGAGGGCAGGAGGGCCACTCGGGCTGGGCCGGAGGGCAGGAGGGCCACTCGGGCTGGGCCGGAGGGCAGGAGGGCCACTCGGGCTGGGCCGGAGGGCAGGAGGGCCACTCGGGCTGGGCCGGAGGGCAGGAGGGCCACTGGGGCTGGGCCGGAGGGCAGGAGGGCAACTCGGGCTGGGCCGGAGTGCAGGAGGGCCACTCGGGCTGGGCCGGAGGGCAGGAGTGCCACTCGGGCTGGGCCGGAGGACAGGAGGGCCACTCTGGCAGTTCCGGGCAGTCGGGCCACTCTGGCAGTTCCGGGCAGTCGGGCCACTCTGGCAGTTCCGGGCAGTCGGGCCACTCTGGTGGCTTCTGACTAGCGGGCGGCTCTGGCGGCTCCTGACTAGCGGGCGGCTCTGGTGACGTACGACTGGCGGGCGGCTCTGGTGACTGTTGACTGGCGGGCGGCTCTGGTGACTGTTGACTGGCGGGCGGCTCTGGTGACTGTTGACTGGCGGGCGGCTCTGGTGACTGTTGACTGGCGGGCGGCTCTGGTGACTGTTGACTGGCGGGCGGCTCTGGTGACTGTTGACTGGCGGGCGGCTCTGGTGACTGTTGACTGGCGGGCGGCTCTGGTGACTGTTGACTGGCGGGCGGCTCTGGTGACTGTTGACTGGCGGGCGGCTCTGGTGACTGTTGACTGGCGGGCGGCTCTGGTGACTGTTGACTGGCGGGTGGCTCTGGTGACTCTTGACTGGAGAGGCTGGGCTGACGCACTAGACTCCTGATGCGTGGGGCTGGTACTGGACGTGCCAGCCTGGAGACACGCACCTCCATGCTAGTGCGTCTAGCGGGAAACACCGGACCGAAAGGGCGCACTGGCGGTCTTGAGTGCAGGGTTGGCTTCACCCCTTCTGGCTCGATGCTCACCTTGCCCTGGCACCTGCGGGGCGCTGGTACCGGGCAGACTGGGCTGTGCGTCCATATAGACGAGATGGTGCGTACCTCAGCGTAACATGGCGCCATCCACCTCATACGCACCTCCCTGTAGTCACGGGTAGCTGGCTTACGGCTCTTCCCTGGCCTGGCCAAGCTACCCGTGTGCCCCCCCAAAAAAATTTATTGGGGGTGCCTCTCGGGTTTCCTACCCAACCGTGTTCCAGCATAACGTTCCCGTTGGTTCCTCTGTCCAGCTGCCTCCACCTGTTCCTTGCGCTCTCTCTCCTCATAGAATCGCCTCTCCGCTCTCGCCGCTTCAATCTCCCACTGCGGGAGGCGATAATCCCCAGCCTGAGTCCATGGTCCCTCTCCGTCCAGGATTTGCTCCCACGTCCATTGGTCCATCACGTTGAACTCCTGTGGCTCCTTCCTCTACTGCTGCTTGGTCCTGGTTTGGTGGTGGGTGGTTCTGTAACAGAAGTTGTCATGGAGAGAAGACCAAGGCGCAGCAGGTATGTGAATACTCATATTTAATTTCAAAAAAGGAGTAAAGCATCCACTTAACAAAACAATAAAGGTGGCAACAGTTCTGCAGGCTATTAAACGCAGTGCAAAAACAACCACCCACAACCCCAAAGAAAAACACACACACCTATATAGGACTTCCAATCAAAGGCAACTCAACACACCTGCCTTCAATTGGAAGTCCCAATCAACAACACAATCATTCACATACACAAAACCTGCCACGTCCTGACACCAAAACTAATACAATAGCTCCATCTGCTGGTCAGGACGTGACAGTATGTGTGTGTGTGTGTGTGTGTGTGTGTGTGTGTGTGTGTGTGTGTGTGTGTGTGTGTGTGTGTGTGTGCAAGTGTGCAAGTGTGCAAGTGAAACAGCTGCCCTTCTTGTTCAGTAGAGTTGATGAAGTTGTGAAGGTCACCTTTGTCATGACTATCGATGGGGTTTCAGCCCCTGACAGTGCATAGAGTATTTTTAACACAACTGTAGCACCTTGATAGTTTTACTTAGCATGACTATTAATAAGCCTGGGAAGGGCATACTTCATAAAGCATGTCCCAGGGTCTTTGTGAGTGATTGAGCTGACCCTGGGACTAAACACCTCCCTCTGCAACTGGATCCTGGACTTCCTGACAGGCCACCCCCAGGTGGTAAGGGTAGGTAACAACACATCCGCCACGCTGATCCTCAACACAGGGGCCCCTCAGGGGTGCGTGTTCAGCCCCTCCTGTACTCCCTGTTCACTCATGACTGCACGGCCAGGCACGACTCCAACACCATCATTAAGTTTGCCGATGACACAACAGTGGAGACAGCCTATAGGGAGGAGGTCAGAGACCTGGCCGTGTGGTGCCAGGACAACAACCTCTCCCTCAACATGATCAAGACAAAGGAGATGATTGTGGACTACAGGAAAAAGAGGACCGAGCACGCCCCCATTCTCATCGACGGGGCTGCAGTGGAGCAGGTTGAGAGCTTCAAGTTCCTTGGTGTCCACATCACCAACAAACTAACATGGTCCAAGCACGCCAAGACAGTCGTGAAGAGGGAACGACAAAACCTATTCCCCCTCAGGAGACTGAAAATATTTGGCATGGGTCCTCAGATCCTCAAAAGGTTCTACAGCTGCACCATCGAGAGCATCCTGACTGGTTGCATCACTGCCTGGTATGGCAACTGCTCGGCCTCTGACCGCAAGGCACTACAGAGGGTAGTGTGAACGGCCCAGTACATCACTGGGGCCAAGCTTTCTGCCATCCAGGACCTCAAAACCAGGCGGTGTCAGAGGAAGACCCTAAAAATTGTCAAAGACAATGCATGTTAACATCAGAAGTCTCCTCCCTAAGTTTGTTTTACTCACTGCTTTAGCAGCTCCGCCAACCCTGTATGTCCTTGCCATGTCTGAATCCTGGCTTAGGAAGGCCACCAAAATTTCGGAGATTTCCATCCCCAACTACACCATTTTCTATCAAAATAGAACTGCCAAAGGGGGAGGAGTTGCAATCTACTGCAGAGATAGCCTGCAAAGTTCTTTCATACTTTCCAGGTCTATGCCCAAACAGTTCGAGCTTCTAATTTAAAAAATGAATCTCTCCAGAAATAAGTCTCTCACTGTTGCCGCCTGTTATAGACCCCCCTCAGCTCCCAGCTGTGCTCTGGACACCATATGTGAATTGATTGCCCCCCATCTATCTTCAGAGTTTGTTCTTTTAGGTGACCTAAACTGGGATATGCTTAACACCCCGGCAGTCCTACAATCTAAACTAGATGCCCTCAATCTCACACAAATTATCAAGGAACCCACCAGATACAACCCTAAATCCGTAAACATGGGCACCCTCATAGATATTATCCTGACCAACTTGTCCTCCAAATATACCTCTGCTGTTTTCAATCAGGATCTCAGCGATCACTGCCTCATTGCCTGCATCTGCTATGGGTCCGCGGTCAAACGACCACCCCTTCATCACTGTCAAACGTTCCCTAATACACTTCTGCGAGCAGGCCTTTCTAATCGACCTGGCCCGGGTATCCTGGAAGGATATTGACCTCATCCCGTCAGTAGAGGATGCCTGGTCGTTCTTTAAAAGTAATTTCCTCACCATCTTAAATAAGCATGCCCCTTTCAAAAAATGTAGAACTAAGAACAGATACAGCCCTTGGTTCACTCCAGACCTGACTGCCCTCGACCAGCACAAAAACATCCTGTGGCAGACTGCACTAGCATCGAATAGTCCCCGCGATATGCAACTTTTCAGGGAAGTCAGGATCCAATACACGCAATCAGTTAGGAAAGCAAAGGCTAGCCTTTTCAAACAGAAATTTGCATCCTGTAGCTCTAACTCCAAAAAGTTTTGGGACACTGTAAAGTCCATGGAGAATAAGAGCACCTCCTCCCAGCTGCCCACTGCACTGAGGCTAGGAAACACTGTCACCACCGATAAATCCACGATAATTGAGAATTTCAATAAGCATTTCTCTACGGCTGGCCATGCTTTCCTCCTGGCTACCCCAACCCCGGCCAACAGCTCTGCAACCCCCACAGCTATTTGCCCAAGCCTCCCCAGCTTCTCCTTCACCCTAATCCAGATAATAGATGTTCTGAAAGAGCTGCAAAACCTGGACCCCGTACAAATCAGCTGGGCTAGACAATCTGGACCCTCTCTTTCTGAAATTATCCGCCGCCATTGTTGTAACCTCTAAAACCAGTCTTTTCAAACTCTTTTTCGTATCGTCCGAGACCGCTAAAGATTGGAAAGCTGTTGCGGTCATCCCCCTCTTCAAAGGGGGTGACACTCTAGACCCAAACTGTTACAGACCTATATCCATCCTGCCCTGCCTTTCTAAAGTCTTCGCAAGTCTTCCAAGTTAACATACAGATCACTGACCATTTAGAATTCCACCGCACGTTCTCCACTGTGCAATCCAGTTTCCGAGATGGTCACGGGTGCACCTCAACCACGCTCAAGGTACTAAACGATATCATAACCGCCATCGATAAAAGACAGTATACTGTGCAGCCGTCTTCATCGACCAGCCGTCTTCATCGACAGACCTGTTGAGCCTGTCTATAAGAATACGGTGATTGACAGAGTGGAAAGCCTTGGTTTTTCAATCGATTGCCTCGCCTGGTTCACCAACTACTTCTCAGATAGAGTTCAGTGTGTCAAATTGGAGGGCCTGTTGTCCGGACCTCTGGCAGTCTCTATGGGGGTGCCCCAGGGTTCAATTCTCGTGCCGAATCTTTTCTCTGTATATAATCAACGATGTCGCTCTTGCTACTGGTGATTCCCTGATCCACCTCTATGCAGACGACACCATTCTGTATACATCTGCCCCTTCTTTGGACACTGTGTTAACAAACCTGCAAACGAGCTTCAATGCCATACAACACTCCTTCCGTGGCCTCCAACTGCTCTTAAATGCTAGTAAAACTAAATGCATGCTTTTCAACCGATCGCTGCCCGCACCCGCCCACCCGACTAACATCACTACTCTGGGCGGTTCTGACTTAGAATATGTGGACAACTACAAATACCTAGGTGTATGGCTAGACTGTTAACTGTCCTTCCAGACTCATATTAAACATCTACAATCCAAAATTAAATCTAGAATCGGCTTCCAATTTCGCAACAAAGCCTCCTTCACTCACGCTGCCAAACATACCCTCGTAAAACTGACTATCCTACCGATCCTCCACTTCGGCGATGTCATTTACAAAATAGCCTCCAACACTCTACTCAGCAAACTGGATGCAGTCTATCACAGTGCCATTTGTTTTGTCACCAAAGCCCCATATACAGGTACCACCCACCACTGCGACCTGTATGCTCTCGTCGGCTGGCCCTCACTACATATTCGTCGCCAGACCCACTGGCTCCAGGTCATCTATAAGTCTTTGCTAGGTAAAGCTCTGCCTTATCTCAGCTCACTGGTCACCATAACAACACCCACCCGTAGCACACGCTCCAGCAGGTATATCTCACTGGTCATCCCCAAAGCCAACACCTCATTTGCCCGCCTTTCCTTCCAGTTCTCTGCTGCCAATGACTGGAACAAATTACAAAAATCGCTGAAGTTGGAGACTTATATCTCCTTCACTAAATTTAAGCATCAGCTATCTGAGCAGCTTACCGATCGCTGCAGCTGTATACAGCCCATCTGTAAATAGCCCATCCAATATACTTACCTCATCCCCATATTGTTTTTATTTACTTTTTTGCTCTTTTACACACCCGTATTTCTACTTGCACATCATCATCTGCACATCTATCACTCTAGTGTTAATTTGCTAAATTGAAATTACCTCGCTACTATGGCCTATTTATTGCCTTACCTCCTCACGCCATTTGCACACACTGTATATAGCCTTTATATTGTGTTATTGACTGTACGTTTGTTTATTCCATGTGTAACTCTGTGTTGTTGTTTGTGTCGCACTGCTTTGCTTTATCTTGGCCAGGTCACAGTTGTAAATGAGAACTTGTTCTCAACTGGCCTACCTGGTTAAATAAAGGTGAAATAATACAGGAAAGGAAGACCCTCTGCTGCAGAGGATAAGTTCATTAGAGTTAACTGCACCTCAGATTGCAGCCCAAATAAATGCTTCAAAGAGTTCAAGTAACAGACACATCTCAACATCAACTGTTCAGAGGAGACTGCGTGAATCAGGCCTTCATGGTCGAAATTGCTGCAAAGAAACCACTACTGAAGGACACCAATAAGAAGAAGAGACTTGCTTGGAAGAAGAAACATGAGCAATGGACATTAGACAGGTGGAAATATGTCCTTTGGTCTGATGAGTCCAAATTTACAATTTTTGGTTCCAACTGCTGTGTCTTTGTAAGATGCAGAGTAGGTGAACGAATGATTTCCTCATGTGTGATTCCCACCATGAAGCATGGAGGAGTGATGGTGTGGGGGTGCTTTGCTGGTGACACTGTCTGTGATTTATTTAGAATTCAAGGCACATTTAACTTGCATGGCTACCACAGCATTCCATCTGGGTTGCGCTTAGTGGGACTATCATTTGTTTTTCAACAGGACAATGACCCAAAAGACCTCCAGACTGTGTAAGGGCTATTTGACCAAGAAGGAGAGTGATGGAGTGCTGCATCAGATGACCTGGCCTCCACAATCACCTAACCTCAACCCAATTGAGATGGTTTGAGATGAGTTGGACCGCAGAGTGAAGGAAAAGCAGCCAACAAGTGCTCAGCATATATGGGAACTCCTTCAAGACCGTTGGAAAAGCATTCCAGGTGAAGCTGGTTGAGAGAATGCTGCTTTGAAGAATCTAAAATCTCAAATATATTTTGATTTGTTTATCACTTTTTTGGTTACTACATGATTCCATATGTGTTATTCATAGTTTTGATGCTTCACTGTTATTCTACAATGTAGCAAATAGTAATAATAAAGAAAAACCCTTGAATGAGTAGGTGTGTCCAAACTTTTGACTGGTACTGTATATTGGTAAGATAGTCTAGCTTGCTGCTGTTGACTAACCCCACTCCGTACAAATTTGTGCAACCGCGGCATTCAAATGAGGCTGCAATGAAAACTAATGGGACTGTAGCGACTGTGTTGGCATCAAAATCTGGGGTGTGAACTGCGTTTCTTTTCAAGCGTTGATTGACATGGTAATGGCCTGATAGTATTGGAGAAAAGTTTTAAAAACTGACCCCTCTGACGCTGTACGTTAAATTGTGACGTGTCATGACGTAACGTACAGCACACATAATGCAACTCATTCTGTGTCGTACATCCTCTCTCCACCAGGTGTAACGCTTCTCTCGCAGATTAAAAACAAGAAAGGGACAGGGACAGGGTAAGGGGGATACCTAGTCAATTGTACAACTGAATGCATTAATTTTTTGCGTCATCACTGCAAGCCATCATTACTCTCAAAAGCCACGACAGCCTCTGTTTACTTCGTAAGATAACTTTAGCGCCGCCCTGAAAACCAGATTCATATTCGACACAAATCTTCAAATAGGTATGTAATGACACATTATATAAACTATTTTTAGTTTTATTTAAATTTTAGAGGTGATAAGTTGGACAGATCGGGTGTAAAAAGCCGTTTCCCCACACGGCTTATCTCCCCCTTTCCGTATCACACAGTAGGTTTCCCCACCCGCCATTTTTAAAAAGTCCCGACGGAGCTCATTGCCTTCTTCAATAATGCAGACGGGCAGCATGAAGGTCTCATCATTGATTTTACTGGAAAGGGGAGAAATTGTGCTATACAATGGTATTCCTATTACAGTTGACCTGGAAGTATTACGTTTTTTGGACGCTAAAATAAGGTAAATTGTACCTTACATTGCAATGTACAAAAGTGCGTTAGCTAATTATACATTTTCAGATATTACACGTTTTTAATTTAGTCAAACTGATTTTTCATTTCAAGTTAAAGTGTACTGTTAGCTAGCTAGTTAACGTCTGTGTAGTATTATTATTTGTTTCTCAGAGCCATTTGCTTTGCTAGTTATAGCCTAATGTTAGTTAACTAAAATGTTACCTGGTTGGTTAGCTACCTGCAGACTCATGCAGGGTAGTAAAGTCATGAGTTGGGATAATGGTTCATTGTTTAGCTAGCTAGCTACATGTCTTAACAAAAGACTCCACTATGCAAGTAACCATTTCAATGGAGTTTTCATGATATCACTGCAACAACTGTTGATAGACGTAGCTGGTAAATTCGCTCTGGCTATCTACTCCGATTTCAGAGCACTCTCATCTCAGTGTGCCAGAGCGCAGAATAACTGATGAATTTATTTATCAACACCCGTTGAATGTGGCCGGTGTCAGTAAACATTGGCAAAAACCATAATTAAATTGTTCCCAGCAACACAGTTGCAAGTTAACATACAGCCTCACCAGCTCTGCTAGGGTGTTTTAAATGGTCAGAGTGAGCTGTTCTCTTATTTGTGTCTGGAAGTAGCTAGCAAGCTAGCCAACGTTAGCCAGTTAGCTTGGGTGCTTGACTGCTGTTAGGTCAGAACGCTCGGATCAACCCTACTCCTTGGCCAGAGCGTCCAGTGTGCGCTCTGAACGGTCCAAGGAGAGCGAAACGCTCTGAATTTACGAACAATGGACAATCTGACAACACTCTGAGTTCACAAACACCCTTAAGCACACTATGGCACTCCAGATTAAATTTACGAACACAGCCGTAGTATAAACCAGCCTTTAGTCTTGAAATGTTTGGTTGTTTAGTACATGTGACTCACCACCTGGATTCTTATGTAGCAAAATTTGAAATTGTGTTTTTTACTTTGGAGAAAAGTAGAGACTCAGAGCTACAAAATGGTAAATAATACACCTCATTGTTGAGGAACAATGGGAAAGTAATTCTGCATTGAAAGTTGATAAACTTGTAAAATCATTTTTGAGAAAATGGCTTTGAATGTTTTGGTATCTAGTGAAGAGCTCTTCTTTGTCTACAACCATTCAGCATCGTTCACACCCTCTTAAGCTTTAGCCCCACCAATCTTGTTTCACCCTCGGAACGTGCACACTTGACGCTCTGGCCGATGATTTGTTTACCTATGGATAACATGAAAACAGCCTAATCAGCTCTGCTGGTGACAATTTCATTCCACTTTTTGCAAACGTTTACTGACACCGGCCATATTTAACGAGTGTTGTATACTTTAGCTTAAGACATGTAGCTAGCTAGCTAGCTAGGTAAACAATGAACCTAGCAAGGTAAACAACGTGTAAGATCATACACGTCACATAACGTTAGCTAACGAGCCAGCCAACTAACGTTAGCTAGTTAAACAACAACGAACATTGTGCCAAATCATGTCATTAAGACACTGAATGAATATGCTGGGAGCTAACCAACCAGGTTCAATGTTAGCTAGCTAACATTAGGCTCTAACTAGCAAAGCAAACATCTCTGGGATACGAATAACAATGTCAGCTAGGGAGCCAGCCAGCTAACGTTAGCTAGCTAGCTAACAGTACACTTTAGCTTGAAATTAAACCACTTTCTGTCAAAATTAGAAATGTGTAATATCTGAAAATGTAGCTAGCTAATGCTAGACTATCTTACCTGTATACATCATCATGCATGATGGACGCGTCTCCCTGTCACGGATGCCATGCCACTGTTGCCCTCAGTTTGAAGATGTAATCCGGAGACAGCTGTTTTCTCCATCTCTTTAGCTATCATAGTCTAATTCCACTGATTTCAAACTTCATCCTCCAGAATGTGGAGAGCAACACTTAGCTATGCAGCTCCACTACACAATACATAAAAAAGCCACGTTCAACAGGACTACCAACAAAGACTGACCGGCTCAAATAGACAGAAGCCCTCTATATGGCAGACCAATCCGAACTCCTCTAACGGCATGTCCAGCCCACTCATTATCTCAGCCAATCATGGCTAGTGGGTAGGTTGCTCCCTTTTTTCTGTGGCTTAACCAACAAGGCTTGTAATTTAACAATTTTATTAATATTTACAGATGGCATAAACGTTTGTTATTAAGGCACATGAAAGTTCACATATTCCTGAAGGCATTTCTGCATTTTGATAAAAAAATACATTGAAGAAAACTTTAAAATGGCTCTCTTGTGAATTCGTGACATGCGACATATGCCTAGTTTCCTGAAACGGGTCCTAATATGGCCTCACATGCGAATCCTTAAAGAGATGGGTGGGGCTAAAGCTTAAGAGGATGTGAACGATGCTGAATGGGTGTAGACAAAGAAAAGCTCTCCAGTAGGTGTACCAAAACATTCAAAGGACATTTTCTCAAAAGTTAGATTACAAGTGTATCAACTTTCAAATCAGAATTACATTCCCATTGTTACTCAGCTATAGTATATGATATACCATTTTCTAGGTCTGAGTCTACTTTTATCCAATAGAAAAAACACCATTTCAAATTTTGCTACATAAGACCGAATCGAGCCGGTCGGTCACATATTGTTGCATGAAAATCTCCTGGATATTGGTGGGGCTCTGCCCCACCTGCCCCGCATCGCCTCTGAGTCTGTTGCTGAAGATAGGCTAGTTAGCCGACAGGTAATCTAGCCTAGTCCTACCTACCGGCCATTCTCCCTTAAATAGCCTAGCTGTGCGTAACGGTTCAAAACACAGTGGAAGGCCTTCAGGACAAAGACAGTGGGGGTTCAGCACACTGCAGAGGTCTTCCCAGAAAAAACATGAACAGCCCGGCTAGTGTGTGAGAGAGTTGTGGGCCATAACACAGACAGTAGCTGTCTTTATTGCACCCATAGGCCTACTGATGGATGAAATAAACCCAACTGTTGTCTGATGTGGTCTGGGAGTTTAGCAGCATCGCCTTTGATATGATCTCTATTCTCTACTCACTATAAATAAAGAAAGTAAAGTAATTATAACAGTAAAACATTGTTGAATGCACAGTAAAATACCTGAAATGTATTTTACATAATTAATGCTGTAGATTGCATTGCATTATGGGTAAAATACTGAAAAATACTGTTTAGGTAAAATACTGAAAGATTCTGTTAGCTAAGGAAAAATCCAGCAAAAAGCACTAATTCCTATCATTTACAGTGTTAAATAAAACCAAATATTTCAGAATGTTGTTGTTTGTGAACAAATGTTTAATTTTATTGTTTTAATAAGGGTTGGTAGCAACGTGAAAATCATTGTGGATTTCTGTTACAGCTCAAGTCGACTACAAATCCCACAATGCAATGCTCTCTCTATGGGCTGGCTGGCTGGCTTGCTAGCTAGGTAGCTTGCTAGCTAGCAAGCAAGCAAGCAAACATAGCTACACACAATAATACCAAAGCATGTGACATTGCTAGTTAGCTGTAGAAAAAACTGCATTATCAATTTAGGAGTCTACAATCCCACCATGTTCAACCTGCAGATCGATGTGCCTTGCATAGTGGAGTCAGACATTCACAACTGCCATGCAACAGCACCATGCAATGCACCCTGGACTGAAGAAGCAGACAAATGGAGAAATGTGGTGGACCTTACACATTTCTTGAGGTAGGATATTGCAAAAATATGATAAATGGCTCATTTGAGAGAAGACAGGACAGTATTGAAATCTGACAGTGATTACCTAGCTGCTAACCTGCTTGCACCAATCCTATGCAATTACAGTAAAATACTGTAAAATACAAAACCTGCCTCTTCTCAATTAATGTAATTTATTCAGACATTTATTCATTCATTACAATACCAAAAAAGATTACAGTAAGAGTTAGAGTACAGTATACTGCTGCCAGTATAATGCTGTAAATGTACAGGGGAACGTTTTCCAGTGTATGGTCTGGGAGTTCAGTTGTGACATCAGTAGCCTCACCTATGATATCTATTCTCTACTCAATATAAAAGAAGGTGATGTGCATAGCATATATGTGGATATTGATGGGTAAAAAGGACTCCAAGGGAAGCAGTGGCAATTGTTAGGCTACTGAGTGGGCTATCCTGACTAAATAAAAATAAAGGAATATGAAGAAATATAATTCCACACCTCAACAGCTCTTTGGGGATGCTGGTTGGTTGTTCCACTGCAAAAGTTCCAAAGTGAACAGTCACAGTTGTATGAGCAAGGAGTCCATGGGGTGGACCGAGCTGCTGCCTTGAGGTTCAGCACCCTGTAATTTGGCAATGGTTCAAGGATAACTAACTGCAGGCTACAGATCAAAACATTCAATTCAAGGTCCTCTTGTCAAAATCAGAACCACCATGTCCCCTAACTAGGAAACACTTTTGGCCCTAATCATGATACTGTGTACAAAACATTAAGGACACCTACCTAATAAAGTTGCACCCCCATCCACAGGGATGCTGGCCTATGTTGTCTCCAATGATTCCCACAGTTGTGTCATGTTGGCTGGATGTCCTATGGGTGGTGGACCATTCTTGATACACACGGGAAACTGCTGAGCGTGAAAAACCCAGCAGCATTGCAGTTCTTGACACAAACCGGTACGCCTGGCACTTACTACCATGCCCCGTTCAAAGGCACTTAAATCTTTCACCCTCTGAATGGCACACATACACAATCCATGTTTCAATTGTCTCAAGGCTTAAAAATCCTTGAGTTGGATTTTACAAGTCACATCAATAAGCAATCATAGCTTTCACTTGGTCAGCCTGTCATGGAAAGAGCAGTTGTCCTTAAAAAATTTTTACACTCAGTGTACATTATAGACTGTTAAACTTGAATGGCTTCCTTAATGAGAAAACATTTATTTATACAGGTTGTCACTTGAAACAGCCGAAATGGAAAAGTACTACATCACTCTGTGGGTTAAGGGGCAGGAAACTTAGGAAGTTTCCTTTTGGAACATAAAATCTGACTGCATGGTCATTTTGAGCACAAGTTTCCTAATCTCCACAAATCCTTGATTTTCTTCAACTGTGTCGACAAACAAGGATTAGGCTTAAATGATGTAAGGTAATGAAAGAGCCAAGGACAACCCATACTGTTGAGTTACATTAAATACAAATAAAGTTCTTATTTTTTATAGGTCTTTATATTCACATTCATAATCAATCAATTTCTCATATTTTCTTAATTATAGAAGAATTATAGAAACATTTAATTTATTATTTATATATTTTTTGCCTCATGCAGCTTAGTTTTTTTTTGTCTACTGTAAACCGAGCGTACTGCTAAACTGTGAGTCCCATTCCACCTCATTCCCCTTCAGCAAAGCAAACAGTCATGAGGAGTTCAAGGTCAGCTCAGGAGAGGGGTCACCTAAGGACACATCTCGATTCTAATATGCCTTATCATTAAAAAGCAATATGATTCAAACCAGTTTGAATGGGAGGGTTTCTGGTACTGTTTTGCACTAGGGATTGGTCTATCAATCAACACTTGATAACTGTAGATTATTGTTCTACAGTATATAACATCCGTTTACATTTCTGTATTTTTTTTAAGTTAAATTGAATAAAGGAAAATTAAATAACATTGAAACTATTTATTTGAAATAACCCAACCCATAGATTTGACTGGAAGGAAGGTTTTAGGGTCTGTTACCTATTTTCTAGAGAGGTGAGGTTAGGTTCGCCCAGCTCTAACAGCAGACAGTATCACTGTTCAACACAAGATGGCAGTAAACAACTAAGAAAGAATCTAGCATGCCAAATATCCTTCACACCTGTTTTGTCTGTTTTCACAGGAGTTCATGATACCTTGCAGTTGCACAAACAAAGAACTCAAACGGCCTAAATGCTCATTGGTCACTGTTGGAAAGCAGCCAATGGAATGACGTTGGGAAATATAGGCTACTCAGTTTCGGTCTCAGGAGACTTTATTAAATGAGTAAAGACAAAAACACTATTTGACTGTGTTTTAGAGCAGGGGCCCAATCTGTTGTACTTCTCCAGGGAGAGGGGTGGGATAGGGGGATATAGAGGGAGAGAGAGTGACAGAAAGATAAAGAAAGAGAGGGGACGACTCGCAGGTTCTCGATTACAAACCATCCATGTCAGTGGATTAAAGTGTCTCATTACACCAGTGCTGGAAAAAGTACCCAATTTTCATACTTGAGTAAAAGTGAAGATACCTTAATAGAAATAACTCAAGTAAAAGTGAAAGTCACCCTGTAAAATACTACTTGAGTAAAAGTAAAAAAGTATTTGTTTTTAAATATACTTAAATATCAAAAAGAAATGTAATTGCTCAAATATTCTTAAGTATCAAAAGTAAAAGTAAAAATATAAATTATTTCAAATTCCTTATATTAAGCAAACCAGATGGGACAATTTTCTTGTATTTTTTAAAATTTACTGATAGCCAGCAGCACACTATAACACTCAGACATCATTTACAAACTAAGCATTTGTGTTTAGTGAGTCAGCCAGATCAGAGGCAAAAATATAATTAGTAAAGTACAGATACCTCCAAAAAACAACTTAAGTAGTACTTTCAAGTATTTTACATCATACAACATATGACACAACACAGCTCAGGAGACATCTGATCACCATACACACACACACACACACACACACACACACACACACACACACACACACACACACACACACACACACACACACACACACACACACACACACACACACACACACACACACACAGTGTTAAGCAACAACCCAGTAAGGACTGACCTCTCCCCTCCTGGGGTCCATACCTTTAAACATTTTTCTTTTAACTAGGCAAGTCAGTTAAGAACAAATTCTTATTTACAATGACGGCCTACCCTGGGACTCCCAATCACGGCTGGTTGTGATTCAGCCTGGAATCGAATCAGGGTCTGTAGTGATGTCTCTAGCACTGAGATGCAGTGCCTTAGACCGCTGTGCCACTCGGGAACCCCCTCTTTTTTAGGGTGAACATCAATATTTACAGTGTCTTCAGAAAGTATTCACACCCCTTGACTTTTTCAACATTTTGTAGTGTTAAAGCCTGAATTTATAATTGATTAAATTGAGATTGTTTTTGTCACTGGCCTACCCATAATCCCCAATACCATAATGTCAAAGTACAAATTTCTAAAAATGAAAAGCTGAAATGTCTTGAGTCAATATCTATTCAACCCCTTTGTTATATCAAGCCGAAATAAGTTCACAAGTAAATATTTGCTTTAACAAGTCACATATTAAGTTGCATGGACTCACTCTGTGTGCAATAATAGTGTTTAACAAGATGTTTTAATGACTACCTCATCTCTGTACCCCACACATACAATTATCTGTAAGGTTCCTCAGTTGAGCAGTGAATTTCAAACACAGATTCAACCACAAAGACCTGGGAGGTTTTCCAATGCCTTGTAAAGAAGGGCACCTATTGGTATAGTAGATGGGTAAAAATAAAATGCAGACATTAAATATCGCTTTGAGCATGGTTATTAATTACACTTTGGATGGTGTTTCAATACATCCAGTCACTACAAAGATACAGGCATCCTTCCTAACTTAGTTGCCTGAGAGGAAGGAAACCTATCAGGGATTTCACCATGAGGCCAGTGGTGACTTTAAAACAGTTACATAGTTTAATGGCTGTGATAGAAGAAAACTGAGGATGGATCAACAACATTGTAGTTACTCCATAATACTAACCTAATTGACAGAGTGAAAAAAAGGAAGCCTGTACAGAATACAAATATTCCAAAACATGCTGTCACGTCCTGACCAGTAAAAGGGGTCATTTGTCATTGTAGTATGGTCAGGGCGTGGCAGGGGGTGTTGTTTTTGTGTGTTTTGGGGTTGGTTTGTTTCATGGGGATTTGTTCTAGTTTTCATTTTCTATGTTCATTTTCTATGTGTGGCCGAGTATGGTTTCCAATTAGAGGCAGGTGTCTTTCGTTGTCTCTGATTGGAAGCCATACTTAAGCAGCCTGTTTTTTCCTGTGGGTTGTGGGTGGTTGTTTTTCGTATAGTTAGTACCTTACGGAACTGTCGTTTGTTTATTTTGTTTAAGTGTTCTCTCTCATAATAAAAGAAGATGAGCACTCAACACGCTGCGCCTTGGTCTGTCCCTTTCGATGCTTGTGACACATGCATCCTGTTTGCAACAAGGCACTAAAATAAAACTGCAAAAAATGTGACAAAGAAATGTACTTTATGTCCTGAATACAAAGAGTTATGTTTGGGGCAAATCCAACGCAACACATCACAGAGGACCACTTTTGGTGGCTGCATCATGATATGGGTATGCCTGTCATCGGCAAGGACTAGGGAGTTTTTTTTTAGGATAAAAAGAAACAGAATAGAGCTAAGCACAGGCTAAATCCTATAGGAAAACCTTGATCAGTCTGCTTTCCAACAGTCACTGGGAGACAAATTCACCTTTCAGCAGGACAATAACCTAAAACACAAGCTAAAATACACTGGAGTTGCTTACCAAGACAACATCAAATGTTCCTGGGTTGCCTAGTTACAATTATGACTTAAATCGGCTTGACAATCTATGGCAAGAGTTGAAAATGGCTGTCTAGCAATGATCAACTTCCAACTTGACAGGACTTGAAGAATTAAAAAATGAATAATGTGCAAATATTGTACAGTCCAGGTGTGCAAAGCTCTTTGACTTACCCAGAAAGACTCACAGGGGATTCTAACATGTGTTGATTATTTTATGTTAGAATTGTTCTTCCACTTTGACAATCCAGAGTATTTTGTATGGAATTTTGACAAAAAAAAACGAATTCCAACACAACAAAATGTGGAAAAAGTAAAGGGGTATGTCACAACTTCCGCCGAGGTCGGTCCCTCTCCTTGTTCGGGCGGCGTTCGGCGGTCGACGTCACCGGTCTTCTACCAATCGCTGATCCATCTTTCATTTTCCATTGGTTTTGTCTTTATTTTCTACACACCTGGTTTTCATTATACAATTACATGTTCATGTATTTAACCCTCTGTTTCCCCCATGTTTGTTGTGTGTGATTATTTCTATGTTCGGTTCATGATGGCTGGTTTTTCGACGGGTGCTGTGTTCACCCGTGTGTAATGTTTACCATTGGTTATTGGTCAGGTGTATTTGTTTACCTTGTGCCTTTGTTTTTTGAGTAAAGTACGTTGCTCACTCATTCTGCTCTCCTGCGCCTGACTTCATGCACCAGCTACACTCACCTTCTGACAGGGTGTGAATACTTTCTGAAGGCACTGTAAATACATCTCGGCTGATATATAATACTATACAGTTAATATCACTTGTAATACCCCTTATGATAGTTTATTATTGATTAATATTTCATAAATGTTCCATGCCTTTTATGGTTAGAGTTGTCAGTAAATAATACATACATTCTGCATCATAACTCTTGAATTGTTTAAAGTAGTTCTCACATACATTCGATTTGTTTTAACATCAAAGACTAAAGGTGTTCACAGTGAAATAGGTGATAGTCACTGGGAATGAATGTCTTATGATGGAAGCACTCTTTTTTTATACAGAATTGTACATGTATTTTAAGTGCAGCATAGTTGAGTGTGTTTATTAGTAATAACATACAATAACTGTGAAGGAAGTTATCAGCTGTTGTGATGTGAGATAGCCAGTGATGGTGGATCCCCCAGCTCTTCTGTTCTCCACCTGAGGCCCCCAGAGAGCCAGGTTCACAGCTCTAGCCTCCAGCAGCAGTCTGGAACACCTTAAATAAACCCAGCCTTCTAGCTCTCTAAGGGCCACTCTTGTTCAGTTTAATTCACACCTACCGTGGCCATATTTATTAGATAACTTCGTTTACAAACCACCTCCTGCATCCACACACTCACTCATCTCTGAAAACTGGAGGGATCTACCTAAGGCAGGAGGTAATTAAATTACAGTGCCCAAAATAATTCTGTGATTTTTGGAAAAATTTATGTTTTGATTCTAGAGAGTAAACAGTGAACAGCAGGTTGGGTTGAATCGAGACCTCTGTCTCTCTCTCTCCCAGTGACCCTTGCTCTGATTACCTCAGAACTAGAGTCACGCTGCCCTTTCTACAGGCCACATCAGCCAAAGAAAACACAAACACACATCTGGACCCTCCACCCTGGCCTTTTGTGGTTCTGTCTGATGTCAGTAGTGAAGGTCTCAGTGAATCTACTGGCTCTTTGTCTGAGTGATGGGCAGAGTGACCAATCAGATCAGCAATTTGGTGGACCTGGGATTTCTCTCTTTTTCTGTCTTTTCCTACCGTCTCTCTTTCTTCCTCTTTGGTTCAGAGGAATGGAAGGATGGTGTGATGAAAGCACGTTAGACCTGTCCTTGTGTTCCTCTGAGGGCTAAAGTGTTGACACGGAATATACCTGAGGAAAGAGCTCATTACAATCTGTCTGTTGTATGGAGGTATATAGTAGCCTGTAGGTATATACCTATATACACTGAGTGCACAAAACATTAGGAACACGTTCTTAATATGGAGTTGCATCCCTTTTGCACTCAGAACAGCCTCAATTTGTTGGGACATGGACTACAAGGTGTCAAAAGTGTTCCACAGGGATGTTGGCCTATGTGGACTCCAATGCTTCCCACAATTGTGTCAAGTTGGCTGGATTTCCTTTGGGTGGTGGACCATTCTTAATACAGACAGGAAAATGTTGTGTGTGAAAAACCCAGCAGCGTTGCAATTCTTGACACACTCAAACCGTTGCTCACGGCACCAACTACCATACCTATTCAAAGGCACTTAAATATTTTGTCTTGCCCATTCACCCTCTGAAAGGCACAAATACACAATCCATGTCAGAATTGTCTCAAGGCTTAAAAAAATCATCAAGGGATCATAGCTTTCACTTGGATTACCCTGGTCAGTCTGTCATGGAAAGAGCAGGTGTTCCTAATGTTTTGTAAACTCAGTGTACATACCTTCAATGTGAGCAGCAGCTCCTACACAAAGGCATTATTGAGTGTGTACTCTAGTCCCAGACATTAACATGACATCACTACTGCCTAGTGTTGCTGAACCACAGGACTACATGTTCAGACTGGTCTTAGTTAGGCATTCCCCTCTCTTTCTCTCTCTCTCTGTCTCTCTCTGTCTCTCTCTGTCTCTCTCTCTCTGTCTCTCTCTGTCTCTCTCTGTCTCTGTCTCTCGCTCTCTCTCTCTCTCTCTCGCGCTCTCTCTCTCTC
This sequence comes from Salmo trutta, assembly GCF_901001165.1. Lineage (NCBI taxonomy): Eukaryota > Metazoa > Chordata > Actinopteri > Salmoniformes > Salmonidae > Salmo > Salmo trutta. Next base: position 27,158,135 of record NC_042960.1, on the reverse strand, counting down.
TCGCGCTCTCTCTCTCTCTCGCGCTGTCTCGCTCTCTCTCTCTCTCTCTCTCTCTCGCTCTCTCTCTCTCGCTCTCTCTCTGGGGCCCACAGCAGCATTATGAATCCACAATAAGTACAGGGTAGCTAAATGACGCTATGTTGCAGTACTGTAGGAAGAGAGAAGAGTTTTAGAATGGTCTCCACTCTTTGTTTCAGATTTAAGCAACATTGCATAGTGGTCACATAGAAATCTATTGTATAGAGAGCATGACTTGCCATATCAACGCATACATTACATGTTTAGTTATTTCTAGCAATGTGTTCTAAACATTAAAGCCTTTGCACACTCCACAGCTCCGGTATTATATTTTTGGCCTACACACCACACACTACACACTGTAAACAGACAAATAATGTGCCAGCGATCCATGTGTTCTATATATACTTACTGACCCATGTAGTTTGTATATATACCAACCCTAACCCTCCCCTACCTAAGCACCAGGTCTTCCAACCCTAAAACTCCCCTACTGAAAGCACCAGGCCAAGACCTCTCCTGCCTGATCTGGTGTGAGTTAGCTAGCATCTCATACATACTGATGAAAGAGATTAGCTGACCCCAACTACGTCTTCTCAATGTCTTGTGCTCATAGGGCCTTGTCTGGCAACAAACAGTGTTTTCACTCATACAGTGCATTCGGAAAGTATTCAGACCCCTTCCCTTTTTCCACATTTTGTTAAGTTACAGCCTTACTCTAAAATTTATAAAATATACACAACTGTTCAAAAGTTTGGGGTCACTTAGAAATGTCCTTATTTTTTAAAGAAAAGCACATTTTTTGTCCAATAAAATAACATCAAATTGATCAGAAATACAATGTAGACATTGTTAATGTTGTAAATGACTATTGTAGATGGAAACGGCTAATTTTTAATGGAATATCTACATAGGCATACAGAGGCCCATTATTAGCAACCATCACTCCTGTGTTCCAATGGCACGTTGTGTTAGCTAATCCAAGTTCATCATTTTAAAAGGCTAGTTGATCATTAGAAAACCCTTTTGCAATTATGTTAGCACAGCTGTAAACTGTTGTGCTGATTAAAGAAGCAATAAAACTGGCCTTCTTTAGAGTAGTTGAGTATCTGGAGCATCAGCATTTGTGGGTTCGATTACAGGCTCAAAATGGCCAGAAGCAAAGAACTTTCTTCTGAAACTCGTCAGTCTATTCTTGTTCTGAGAAATGAAGGCTATTCCATGTGAGATATTGCCAAGAAACTGAAGATCTCGTACAACGCTGTGTACTACTCCCTTCACAGAACAGCTCAAACTGGCTCTAACTAGAATAGAAAGAGGAGTGGGAGGCCCTAGTGCACAACTGAGCAAGAGGATGAGTACATTAGAGTGTCTAGTTGAGAAACAGACGCCTCACAAGTCCTCAACTGGCAGCTTCATTAAATAGTACCCGCAAAACACCAGTCTCAACGTCAACAGTGAAGAGGCGACTCCGGGATGCTGGCCTTGTAGGTTTTGGAACAAGTTTCTGAATGTCCTTGAGTGGCCCAGCCAGGGCCCAGACTTGAACCCGATCTAACATCTTTGGAGAGACCTGAAAATAGCTGTGCAGCGACGCTCCCCATCCAACCTGACAGAGCTTGATAGGATCTGCAGAGAAGAATGGGAGAAACTCCCCAAATACAGGCATGCCAAGCTTGTTGCACCATACCCAATAAGACTCAAGGCTATAATCGCTGCCAAAGGTGCTTCAACAAAGTACTGAGTAAAGGGTCTGAATACTTAAGTAAATAAGATATTTCCTTTTATTTATATATACTGCAAAAAAAAAAGGGAACACTTAAACAACACATCCTAGATCTGAATTAAAGAAATAATCTTATTAAATACTTTTTTCTTTACATAGTTGAATGTGCTGACAACAAAATCACACAAAAATAATCAATGGAAATCCAATTTATCAACCCATGGAGGTCTGGATTTGGAGTCACACTCAAAATTAAAGTGGAAAACCACACTACAGGCTGATCCAACTTTGATGTAATGTCCTCAAAATGAGGCTCAGTAGTGTGTGTGGCCTCCACGTGAATGTATGACCTCCCTACAACGCCTGGGCATGCTCCTGATGAGGTGGCGGATGGTCTCCTGAGGGATCTCCTCCCAGACCTGGACTAAAGCATCCACCAACTCCTGGACAGTCTGTGGTGCAACGTGGCGTTGGTGGATGGAGCGAGACATGATGTCCCAGATGTGCTCAATTGGATTCAGGTCTGGGGAACGGGCGGGCCAGTCCATAGCATCAATGCCTTCCTCTTGCAGGAACTGCTGACACACTCCAGCCACATGAGGTCTAGCATTGTCTTGCATTAAGAGGAACCCAGGGCCAACCGCACCAGCATATGGTCTCACAAGGGGTCTGAGGATCTCATCTCGGTACCTAATGGCAGTCAGGCTACCTCTGGCGAGCAAATGGAGGGCTGTGCGGCCCCCCAAAGAAATGCCACCCCACACCATGACTGACCCACGCCAAACCGGTCATGCTGGAGGATGTTGAAGGCAGCAGAACGTTCTCCACGGCGTCTCCAGACTCTGTCACATCTGTCACATGTGCTCAGTGTGAACCTGCTTTCATCTGTGAAGAGCACAGGGCGCCAGTGGCAAATTTGCCAATCTTGGTGTTCTCTGGCAAATGCCAAACGTCCTGCATGGTGTTGGGCTGTAAGCACAACCCCCACCTGTGGACGTCGGGCCCTCATACCACCCTCATGGAGTCTGTTTCTGACCGTTTGAGCCGACACATGCACATTTGTGGCCTGCTGGAGGTCATTTTGCAGGGCTCTGGCAGTGCTCCTCCTGCTCCTCCTTTCACAAAGGCGGAGGTAGCGGTCCTGCTGCTGGGTTGTTGCCCTCCTACGACCTCCTCCACGTCTCCTGATGTACTGGCCTGTCTCCTGGTAGCACCTTCATGCTCTGGACACTACGCTGACAGACACAGCAAACCTTCTTGCCACAGCTCGCATTGATGTGCCATCCTGGATGAGCTGCACTACCTGAGCCACTTGTGTGGGTTGTAGACTCCGTCTCATGCTACCACTAGAGTGAAAGCACCGCCAGCATTCAAAAGTGACCAAAACATCAGCCAGGATGCATAGGAACTGAGAAGTGGTCTGTGGTCCCCACCTGCAAAACCACTCCTTTATTGGGGGTGTCTTGTTAATTGCCTATAATTTCCACCTGTTGTCTATTCCATTTGCACAACAGCATGTGAAATTTATTGTCAATCAGTGTTGCTTCCTAAGTGGACAGTTTGATTTCACAGAAGTGTGATTGACTTGGAGTTACATTGTGTTGTTTAAGTGTTCCCTTTATTTTTTTGAGCAGTGTATAAATATTGTGTGTAAATGTATGTTTTTTTTATTGCTTTAAAAAAAAATTTGAATAAGGCTGTACCGTTACAAAATGTGGAAAAAGACAAGGGGTTTGAATACTTTCCGAATGCACTGTATTTAATTGTGTGGGCATTCTCTCTGACACAGACTACGCGGGACTCATTTAGTAGCCAAAGTGGTTGCAGGGCTGACAATTAGATAAATCATTGATGTCAACATTACAAAGCCAGCCGTTGGAATAACAATCCCATAACTGTGGTTATTTGAATGAATCATATAAAGCAAACCACTAACGCTGGTAATGACATTCTGAGGGATCATGGTTGCTATTTGGATTATCTCTAAACTTGACTGTGAAACTAGTAGTGTGTGCTACAAATCTATCAATTATTTTAGCACAAGCCAGTTGTGCTGCTTGGGATGTGAAAGAGTAGTCAGTACTGTAGGAGTTTTGCATTCCATGCCCTGCTTGGTAAATGTTTTCAGCTCTGGACAGATAAAGATCTGTGTCTGTCTCTAGTGCTTAACGCTTAGGTCACATCCACAGAGTGCGCTATTCACCCATTTTCGTAACGTCCTGGCACTGTACACCCTCACGCAGGCAAACACACACGCATGCACAGACATACACACACACCGTAACCTATAGAGACAATGAGGCAGTCTTGTGTCGGAGAGCAGAGAGGAGGGGAAGGCATAGTGAAAACAATGCCACTCTATCTCAGCATTATTAGAACCAGAGAGACATTTACTGTGGAGGAGGAGGCTCTTAGCTCACTATCCATCCAGCCTTACATCATCATCTCTGGGTGACTTTCTCCACTGAGACACTGCCAAAACCACTGCCACAGACACCAGGGTTGGGACATTTCCATTTTCAATTCAGTCAATTCAGGAAGTGATTTGAAATTCAATGAATGAGTGAAATAATATTCATAGAAAACAACGGGCAATTTTTAACTCAAGAATTGGCATCCCCTCCTTTCTGCTGTCCTCTAGTGAGGAAAATAGGTAATGATTTATTTTCAGGTTCTTTCATTTTGGTATTTGTATATGGTAATTATGTAGCAAGTAATCTCTTGTGGACAGATTACGTGAACATAAATTATGCAACATTTGAGTTATGGGTTAATTGAGATTATGTAGTAAGTAACATTGGATACTTTATGGTATGTGCAGGTTTCACTAGAGTCAACATCATTGTTAACTACCTGGTTCCAAATCCTAGTGGTTCTTGTTATAATGAATCCCAAAGCAACAAACATGTAATATAGATGTTATTACTATGTTGTTACCATTTTGCCCTTTTTCTCAATAACTCAACCACATTATTGTCAACTCAAGGTCCTGACCTCAGTATTCATGAGCCTGTCTTAAACACATACTACCTAAGTTTGACAATCTGCCTGTCTAATCTTATAACTGCCTTGGTCGTAGTTGGTTTCATACACTATATTTACAATGCTGACCTGAACTCACCTCTGGGCTGAATGTGTTTCATTCAGGAGCCAGGAACCATGGGACGATTTAGTCACGGTTCATAGCATGCGGATTCTAGAGCCCCCACACACGTTTACACATATTGTCTCGCAAATCTCACAAATCGATCTGTTACTCATTCTAATTTACATGATAGAAAATAATTTCTGCTGTCCACAATACATATTTCTATTCCAACTCCACTCAACACTCCATTGCACTCATGAGTAAGCCCCATTTCTATCTTTATGTGTGGATGCAGTGTACCAATGTGGCCACCAGAGAGCAGTACAGAGGTGTAACAGAGCTGTGAGTATAAGACCAGACCAGGCCATGGGTATTGTATTGAGTGTGCAGTTCAGTAAAAAATCAATGGAGAATTCCACTTTGCCTGAAACGCGTCCCGAGGCACAGCGGGATGTCTGCAGCTGCTAACCAGGATAAGCACTAATCCCATTCAGAAATCCCACACCATTCCCCCTGGGATACACCATTCCCAAATACTGGAATCACACTACAGGGGAATATAGGAATACTGTGGTTTGGCAACGAGATAGCTCTTTTCATATGTTCCAGAGCAGGTGTTTGTATAGAGATGGAGAACGTATAAAGAAGATAAAGGAGGGATGGATGGAAAAGGAAAGGGAAGAAAGAACTTGATGAAGGGAGAGGAGGGGGTTTGGTAGGGGTAGAGGAAGTCCTACAGGCATGTGTTATATGAAGGAAGGGGGGTATCTTTTTCAGATTGATTCCCCCATATTGATTGGTTATCGAAAGAGATGGGCGTGGAGGATTCTCCCCATTACATTTTAAACTGCTTTGTCCTGTATCCCTCTCCCCTAGAGAACCTTGTCTCCAGCCTCCCAGGCAGCCCAGGCCCTTTACATACAGCCACTGTTTCGTACTGTATATACTGTGATCTGTACAGTACAGTGATCTCCATCCCCCTGGAGCCTGAATATAATGGGAGGTACACTACATGACCATAAGTTTGTGGACACCTGCTCGTCGATCATCTCATTTCAAAATCATGGACATTAATATGAAGCTGGTCCCCCCTTTTCTCCGATAACAGCCTCCACTCTGGGAAGACTTTCCACTAGATGTTGACACATTTCTGCGGGAACTTGCTTCCATTCAGCCACAAGAGCATTACTGAGGTCGGGCACAGATGTTCGGCGATTAGGCCTGGCTCACAGTCAGCGTTCCAATTCATCCCAAAAGGTGTTCGATGGGATTGAAGTCATGGCTCTGTGCAAGCCAGTCATGTTCTTCCACACCGATCTCGAACAAACCATTTCTGTATTGACATCACTTTGTGCACGGTGGCATTGTCATGCTGAAACAAGAAAGGGCCTTCCCCAAACTGTTGCCACAAAGTTGGAAGCACAGAATCATCTAGAATGTAATTGTACGCTGTATAATTAATATTTCCCTTCACTGGAACTAAGAGGCCTAGCCAAACCATGAAAAACAGCCATAGACCATTCTTCCTCCTCCACCAAACTTTACAGTTGGCCCTATGTATTTGGGCAAGTAGCATTTTCCTGGCATCCGCCAAACACAGATTTTACCATCGGACTGCCAGATGGTGAAGCGTGAGTCATCACTCCAAAGAACGCGTTTCCAATGCTCCAGAGTCCAATGGCGGCGAGCTTTATACAACTCCAGCCGACGCTTGGCATTGCGCATGGTGATCTTAGGCTTGTGTGCGGCTGCTCGACAATGCAAAACCAATTCATCGACCATGGAAAACCATTTCATGAAGCTCCCGACGAACAGTTCTTGTGCTGACCTTGCTTCCAGAGGCCGTTTGGAACTCAGTAGTGATGGTTGCATCCAAGGACAGACAATTGTTTCACGCTACACGCTTCAGCACTCGGCGGTCCCATTCTGTGAGCTTGTGTGGCCTACCACTTTGTGGCTGAGCCGTTTTTGCTCAGAGACGTTTCCACTTCACAATAACAGCCCATACAGTTGTTGCTCCAAGACGTTTCCACTTCACAATAACTGCACTTACAGTTGACCGGGGCAGCTCGAGCAGGGCAGAAATTTGACTAACTGACTTGTTGGAAAAGTGGCATCCTTTGACGGCGCCACGTTGAAAATCACTGAGCTCTTCAATAAGGCCATTCTACTGCCAATGTTTGTCTATGGAGATTACATGGCTGTGTGCACAATTCTATACACCTATCATCAATGGGTGTGGCTAAAATAGTATGAATCCACTCATTTGAAGGGGTATCCACATACTTCTGTATATATGTATACTCAGTGTGTGTTTGTGTGTGTGTGTGAATGCCCACTCAAATCCTACAAGAACGTAGTGCGGAGGAGTGATTCACAACCACTGATACTGTGGCCGCCCTCTCGCTCAACATCCCCCTCTCATTACACCCACACACACTCACACATTTTACACACAATTTAACATACTGTATGTCTTGCATTGATTACTTATTCTTTACATGAGGGTATAAATAGACAGCAACCACACCCTTACATCTTATACAGTACCATTCAAAAGTTTGCACACACCTACTCATTCTAGGGTTTTTCTTAATTTTTACTATTTTCTGCATTGTAGAATAATAGTAAAGACATCAAAACTATGAAATGACACATATGGAATCTTGAAGTAAACAAAAAAGTGTTAAACAAGTCAAAATATATTTTATATTTGAGATTGTTCAAATTGTCCACCCTTTTCCTGATGACAGCTTTGCACACTCTTGACATTCTCTCAACCAGCTTCATGAGGTAATCACCTGCAATGCATTTCAATTAACAGGTGTGCCTTGTTAAAAGTTAATTTGTGGAATTTCTTTCCTTCTTAATGTGTTTGAGCCAATCAGTTGTTTTGTGACAAGGTACGGGTGGTATACAGAAGATGTGGTAAAATACCAAGTCCATATGGCAAGAACAGCTCAAATAAGCAAAGAGAAACGACAGTCCATCATTACCTGAAGACATGAAGGTCAGTCAATGCGGAAATTTCAAGACATTTGCTAGTTTTTTAAAGTGCAGTCGCAAAAACCATCAAGCGCTATGATAAAACTGTCTTTCATGAGGACCGCCACAGGAAAGGAAGTCCCAGAGTTACCTCTGCTGCAGAGGAACAGTTCATTAGAGTTACCAGCCTCAGAAATTGCAGCCCAAATAAATTCTTCACAGAGTTCAAGTAACAGACACATCTCAACATCAACTGTTCAGAGGAGACTGAGTGAATCAGGCCTTCATGGTCGAATTTTTGCAAAGAAACGACTACTAAAGGACACCAATAAGAAGAAGAGAATTGCTTGGGCCAAGAAACATGAGCAATGGACATTAGACTGGTGGAAATCTGTCCTTTGGTCTGAGATTTTTGGTTCCAACTGCTGCGTCTTTGTGAGACGCAGAGTAGGTGAACGGCTGATCTCTGCATGTGTGATTCCCACCGTGAAGCATTGAGGAGGAGGTGAGACAGTGTGGGAGTGCTTTGTTGGTGACACTGTCTGTGATTTATTTAGAATTCAAGGCACACTTAACCAGCATGGCTACCACAGAATTCTGCAGCGATACACCATCCCATCTGGTTTGTATTTAGTGGAACTATCGTTTGTTTTTCAACAGGACAATGACCCAAAACACACCTACAGGCTGTGTAAGGGCTATTTGACCAAGAAGGAGAGTGATGGTGCTGCATCAGATGACCTGGCCTCCACAATCACCCGACCTCAACCCAATTGAGATGGTTTGGGATGAGTTGGACCACAGAGTGAAGGAAAAGCAGCCAACAAGTGCTCAGCATATGTGGAACTCCTTCAAGACTGTTGGAAAAACATTCCTCATGAAGCTGGTTGAGAGAATGCCAAGAGTGTGCAAAGCTGTAATCAAGACAAAAGGTGGTTACTATGAAGAATCTAAAATGTATTTTGATTTGTTTAACACTTTTTTGATTCCATATGTGTTATTTCATAGTTTTGATGTCTTCACTATTGTTCTACGATGTAGAAAATAGTAAAAAAAAAATGGAATGAGTAGGCCTATCCAAACTTTTGACGGGTACTGTATGTGTATACTGAGTGTACAAAACATTAGGAACAACTCTCTAATATTGAGTTGCTCCCACTTTTGCCCACAGATCAGGATCAATTTGTCGGGGCAAGGACTCTACAATGTGTCGAAAGCATTCTACAGGGCTGCTTGCCCATGTTGACTCCAATGTTTCCCACAGTTGTGTCAAGTCGCCTGGATATCCTTTGGGAAACTTCTTGATAGACATGGGAAACTGTTGAGCCTGAAAAACCCAGCAGCATTGCAGTTCTTGACACACTCAAACCGGTCCGCCTGGCACTTACTACCATAGGCACTTATATATTTTGTCTCACCATGTCTCAATTGTCTCAAGGCTTAAAAATCCTTATTTTACCCGTCTCCTCCCCTTCATCTACATTGGTTGAAGTGGATTTAACAAGTTACATCAATAAGGGATCATAGCTTTCACCTGGATAGAACAGCAGGCTCTGGTAAGACACGCGGCGGGGGCCTATGAATATATGTAAACAACAGCTGGTGCACGATATCTAAGGAAGTCTCAAGGTTTTGTTTGCCTGAGGTAGAGTATCTCATGATAAGCTGTAGACCACACTATCTACCTAGAGAGCTTTCATCAGTGTTTTTCGTAGCTGTCTACATATCACCACAGACCAATGTTGGCACTAAAACCGCACTCAATGAGGTGTATACCACCATAAGCAAACAGGAAAATGCTCATCCAGAGACGGCGCTCCCAGTGGCTGGGGACTATAATGCAGGAAAACTTAAATCAGTTTTACCTCATTTCTATCAGCATGTTAAATGTGCAACCAGAAGGACAAAATTCTCGACCACCTTTAATCCACACACAGAGACGCATACAAAGCTCTCCCTCATCCTCCATTTGGCAAATCTGACAGTAATTCTATCCTCCTGATTCCTGCTTACAAGCAAAAATTAAAGCAGGACGCATGTAACGCCCTGGCCATAGAGAGGGGTTTTTGTTCTTTATTTTGGTTAGACCAAGGTGTTACATTGGGTGGGCGTTCTATGTTCATTTTTCTATGTTTTTGTATTTCTTTGTTTTAGGCCGTGTGTGGCTCCCAATCAGGCACAGCTGTAGTTCGTTGTTGCTGATTGGGAGTCACACATACAGTCGTATGAAAAAATTTGGGCACCTCTGACAATTTCCATGATTTCCATTTATAAATAATTGGGTGTTTGGATCAGCAATTTCATTTTGATCTATCAAATAACTGATGGACACAGTAATATTTCAGTAGTGAAATGAGGTTTATTGGATTAACAGAAAATGTGCAATATGCATCAAAACAAAATTAGACAGGTGCATAAATTTGGGCACCCCAATAGAAAAATCACATCAATATTTAGTAGAGCCTCCTTTTGCTAAAATAACAGCCTCTAGACGCTTCCTACAGCCTCTAATGAGTGTGTGGATTCTGGATGAAGGTATTTTGGACCATTCCTCCTTACAAAACATCTCCAGTTCAGTTAGGTTTGATGGTTGCCGAGCATGGACAGCCCGCTTCAAATCATCCCACAGATTCTCAATGATATTCAGGTCTGGGGACTGGGATGGCCATTCCAGAACATTGTACTTGTTCCTCTGCATAAATTCCCGGGTAGATTTTGAGCAGTGTTTTGGGTCATTGTCTTGTTGAAATATCCAGCCCCGGCGTAACTTCAACTTTGTGACTGATTCTTCAACATTATTCCCAAGAATCTGCTGATATTGAGTGGAATCCATGCGACCCTCAACTTTAACAAGATTCCCAGTACCGGCACTGGCCACACAGCCCCACAGCATGATGGAACCCCACCAAATGTTACTGTGGGTAGCAAGTGTTTTTCTTGGAACGCTGTGTTCTTTTGCCGCCATGCATAACGTCCCTTGTTATGACCAAATAACTCAATCTTTGTTTCAGCAGTCCACAGCACCTTATTCCAAAATGAAGCTGGCTTGTCCAAATGTGCGTTTGCATACCTCAAGCAACTCTGTTTGTGGCGTGTGTGCAGAAAAGGCTTCTTCCGCATCACTCTCCCATACAGCTTCTCCTTGTGCAAAGCGCGCTGAATTGTTGAACGATGCACAGTGACACCATCTGCAGCAAGATGATGTTGTAGGTCTTTGGAGGTGGTCTGTGGGCTGTTTTTGACCGTTCTCACCATCCTTCGCCTTTGCCTTTCCAATATTTTACTTGGCCTGCCACTTCTGGCCTTAACAAGAACTGTGCCTGTGGCCTTCCATTTCCTCACTATGTTCCTCACAGTGGACACTGACAGCTTACGACTCTGCGATAGCTTTTTGTAGCCTTCCTCTAAACCATAATGTTGAACAATCTTTGTTTTCAGGTCATTTGAGAGTTGTTTTGAGGCCCCCATGTTGCCACTCTTCAGAGGAGAGTCAAAGAGAACAACAACTTGCAATTGGCCACCTTAAATACCTTTTCTCATGATTGGATGCACTTGTCTATGAAGTTCAAGGCTTAATGAGCTCACCAAACCAATTGTGTGTTCCAATTAATCAGTGCTAAGTAGTTACAGGTATTAAAATCAACAGAATGACAAGGGTGCCCAAATTTTTGCATAGCCTATTTTTCACATCTGATTTAATTTCATACAACTTAATATTGCTACACTAAAAATCTTTGTCTGGACAATACCCCAGAACTCAGCTTTTATTAGAAAATGAATGGCATGCCACTGTGATCATTTTCTGTGACGACAGAGTAAATTATTATGCAGCCTCAGAGGGGTGCCCAAACTTTTTCATACGACTGTAAGTAGCCTGGTTTTCCTTTGGGTTTTTGTGGGTGATTGTTTTCTTTTAGTGTGTATCCTGACAGGACTGTTTTGCTGTTGTCTTTTGTTTATTTTTGTAGTGTTCTCTTTTTCAATTAAAATTCTAAAGATGAACACATCCTCCGCTGCACCTTGGTCTAATTCTGACGACGGCCGTTACAACGCACCAGTGACTCGGTCTATAAAAAAGTTGTCAGATGAAGTAAATGCTAAACTACAGGACTGTTTTTCTAGCACAGACTGGAATATGTTCTGGGATTCTTCCGATGGCATTGAGGAGTACACCACATCAGTCATTGGCTTTATCAATAAGTACATCGAGGACGTGGTCCCCACAGTGACCGTACATACATACCCCAACCAGAAGCCATGGATTACAGGCAACAATCGCGCTGAGCTAAAGGGTAGAGCTGCCGCTTTCAAGGAGCAAGACTCTAACCCGGAAGCTTATAAGAAATCCCGATATGCCCTCCAATGAACCATCAAACAGGCAAAGTGTCAATACAGGACTTAGATTGAATCGAGCTTCACCGGCTTCAAATCTGGATGGATGTGGCAGGGTTTGCAAACTATTACAGTCTACAAAAGGGAAGCACAGCCGCGAGCTGCCCAGTGACAAAAGCCTACCAGAGGAGCTAAATAACTTCTATACTCGCTTCGAGGCAAGTAACAGTGAAACATGCATGAGAGCATCAGCTGTTCCGGACGACTGTGTAATCACGCTCTCCACAGCCGATGTGAGTAAGCCCTTTAAACAGGTCAACATTCACAAACCCACAGGGCCAGACGGATTACCAGGACGTGTACTCCAAGCATGCGCTGACCAACTGACAAGCGTCTTTACTGACATTTTCAACCTCTCTCTGTCTGAGTCTGTAATACCAACATGTTTCAAGCAGACCACCATAGTCCCTGTGCCCAAGAACACTAAGGTAACCTGCCTACCGACCCGTGGCACTCACGTCTGTAGCCATGAAACGCTTTGAAAGTCTGGTCATGGCTCACATCAACACCATTATCCCAGAAACCCTAGACCCACTCCAATTTGCATACCGCACCAACAGATCTACAGTTGATGCAATCTCTATTGCACTCCACACTGCACTTTCACACCTGGACAAAAGGAACACCTATGTGAGAATGCTATTCATTGACTACAGCTCAGTGTTCAACACCATAGTGCCCTCAAAGCTCCTCACTAAGCTAAGGACCCTGGGACTAAACACCTCCCTCTGCAACTGGATCCTGGACTTCCTGACGGGCCATCCCCCAGGTGGTAAGGGTAGGTAACAACACATCCGCCATGCTGATCCTCAACACGGGGGCCCCTCAGGGGTGCGTGCTCAGTCCCCTCCTGTAATCCCTGTTCATTCATGACTGCACGACTCCAACACCATCATTAAGTTTGACACAACAGTGGTAGGCCTGATCACCGACAACGATGAGACAGCATAACGGGAGAAGATCAGAGACCTACCCATGTGGTGCAATGACAAAAACCTCTCCCTCAACATGATCAAGACAAAGGAGATGATTGTGGACTACAGGAAAAGGAGGACCGAGCAAACCCCCATTCTCATCGACGCGGCTGTAGTGGAGCAGGTTGAGAGCTTCAAGTTCCTTGGCGTCCACATCACCAACAAACTAACATGGTCCAAGCACACCAAGACAGTCCTGAAGAGGTCCCGACAAAACCTATTCGCCCTCAGGAGACTGAGAAGATTTGGCATGGGTCCTCAGATCCTCAAAAGGTTTTACTGCTGCATCATCAAGAGCATCCTGACGGGTTGCATCCCTGCCTGAGGGTAGTGTGTATGGCCTAGTACATCACCGGGCCCAAGCTTCCTGCCATCCAGGACCTCTATACCAGGCGTGTCAGAGGAAGGCCCTAAAAATTGTCAAAGACTCCAGCCACCCTAGGCATAGACTGTTCTCTCTGATACCGCATGGCAAGCGGTACCAGAGCGCCAAGGCTAGGTCCAAGAGGCTTCTAAACAGCTTTTACCCCTAAGCCATAAGACTCCTGAACAGCTAATCAAATGGCTACGCAGACTATTTGCATTGCCCCCCCCTTCTTTGCTGCTACACTCTGTTATTATCTATGCATAGTCACTTTAATAACTCTACCTACATATACATATTACCTCAATTACCTCGACACCGGTGCCCCCGCACATTGAATTTGTGCCGATACCCCCTGTATATAGCCCCGCTATTGTTATTTACTGCTGCTCTTTAATTATTTGTTATTCTTATCTCTTACTTTTTTAAATGATTTCCTTAAAACTGCATTGTTGGTTAGGGGCTTGTAAGTTAGCATTTCACTGTAAGGTCTATACCTGTTGAATTCGGTGCATGGGACAAGTAAAATTTGATTTGATTTGATTCACCTGGTCAGTCTATGTCATGGAAAGAGCAAGTGTTCCTTAAGTTTTTTACATTCAGTGTATAATGATTGTATATGAAATTAAAGGTTTATTTGAATGATGTGCATGTGACAAGTAAAATTTGATTTGATTCACCTGGTCAGTCTATGTCATGGAAAGAGCAAGTGTTCCTTAAGTTTTTTACATTCAGTGTATAATGATTGTATATGAAATTAAAGGTTTATTTGAATAATGTAACACTACAGAATACGGAAGCAATACAATACAATACAATAGAATATGTGACCCAATTCAAGAAACTAGGTATATTTCGCAAGTCACGACTTCACAGGAGAGCCGTTTGAACATAAAAACATAAAAAATATTTTTGATCAAAATGTCTTTTTTGGCAGAAATGCCTTCTCGAACATGTGAACTTTCCTGTGCCTTAATAACAAACTTGTTTTCCATCTGTAAATACGAATAAAATTGTTAAATTACGAGCCTTGTTGGTTAAGCCACAGAAAAAGTGAGCAACCTTCTCACTAGCCATGATTGGCTGAGATAATGAGTGGGCTGGACATGCCGAGAGATGAGTTCGGATTGGTCTGCCATATAGAGGCGTCTGTCTATTTGAGCTTGTCAGTCTGTGTTGGTAATCCTGTCAAATGCGTCTTTTAAAAAAATGTATTGTGTAGTGGAGCTGCATAAGTGTTGCTCTCCACTTTCTGGAGGAAGGGGCAACCGTGGTATGGCATTCCTGATAGGGAGACGTGTCCATCATGCATGATGATGTATACAGGTTAGCTAGCTACATTTTCAGATATTACATGTTACTAATTTTGACAGAAAGTGGTTTCATTTTAAGCTAAAGTGTCTGTTAGCTAGCTAATGAGAGCCTAATGTTAGCTAGCTAACATTGAACCTAGTTGGTTAGCTCCCAAGCACTGTGGCATTGTTGGCACTGTTCATTGTTGTTTAACTAGCTAACGTTAGCTAGCTGGCTCATTAGCTAACATTACGTGATGTGTGTACAACACCCGTTGAATATGGCCGGTGTCAGTAAATGTCTGCAAAAAAAGCTTTAATGAAATTGTTGCCAGCGGAGCTGGTTAGGCTGTTTTCATGTTATCCAATCATCGGTCAGAGTGACAAGTGTGTGCTTCGAGAGCAAAATGAGATGGGTTGGGCTAAAGCTTAAGAGGGTGTGAACGACGCTAAATGGGTGTGGACAAAGAAGTGCTCTTCACTAGATACCAAAACATTGAAAGCCATTTTCTCAAAGTGAGTTTACAAGTTGATCAACTTTAAAAGCAGAATTACTTTCCCATTATTCCTCAAATGCCGTGTATGATATACCATTTTGTATATCTGAGTCTCTACTTTTATCCAATGTAAAAAACACCATTTCAAATTTTGCTACACAAGACCGAATGCAGGCGGTGAGTCACATATAAGAAAAAAGCTTGTACAACTGTATTGTCCACCAAAAATTTAAATTTGCTATGACAGATAATATTATCCAGAACCTCTATCTGCAGAGGCTGTTTAACAGTAATGATGATGAGGTATACACTTCAAGGGGAAAGGAGGAGGGTGGGAGGGAAAACAAGGAAATAGTATACACAGGGAAATGGTGTCTGTAATACCTACATCAGGGATCATCAGCTAGATTCAGCCGAGGGCCGATTTCTTTCTTTAGAGGGTAGTCGGGGGGCCGGAACATAATTACAAATAATTTGTAGACTGCAAATTGACCACAAGAAGCCAAAACGGATATCATATTTGACTAAAACATAATAATTTCAAACCTTGCTTACATTTTTACACGAGATAATCATTTCAAACCTTGCTTACATTTTTACACGATCACGTGTCTCTCTATTATGCGTGGGAATACTTGGGAATTGATCTTCAAAATTAAAATCACTTAGAACTGATTTCCTAATGTTTTTCTAGTCTTTTATGTCTAATAATAAAAATAATAAAAACATTGGGGGGGGGGGGGGGGGGGTAAAACCACCCAAGGGTTGCCAGTTGAGAAACCCTGACCTACAGTTTCAAGCAGACCACCATTGTCCTGTGCCCAAGAACGCCAAGGCCCCATAGCACTCACATCTGTATCTATGAAATGCTTTGAAAGGCTGGTCATGGCTCACATCAACACCATCATCCCAGACACCCTGGATCCACTCAAATTCGTATACTGGCCCAACAGATCCACAGATTATGAACTCAATATTGCACTCCACACTGCCCTTTCCCACTTGGACAAAAAGAACACCTACGTGAGAATGCTGTTCAATGACTGTAATTCAGCTATCAATACCATAGGGCCCTCCAAGCTCATCACTACACTAATGACCCTGGGACTGAACACCTCCCTCTGCAACTGGATCCTGGACTTCCTGACGGGACGCTCCCAGGTGGCGAGGGTAGCAACAACACATCCGCCACGCTGACCCTCAACATGGGGGCCCCTCAGGGGTGCGTGCTTAGTTCCCTCCTGTACTCCCTGTTCACCCACAACTGAGTGGCCGCGCATGACTCCAACTCCAACATTAAGTTTGCCGACGACACGACGCTGGTAGGCCTGATCACCGACAACGATGAGACAGCCAGAACAACAACATCTCCCTCAAATTCAGCAAGACAAAGGAGCTGATCGCGGACTACAGGAAACGGAGTGCTGAGCACGCCCCCATTCACATCGACAGAGCCGTAGTGGAGCGGGTCGAGAGCTTCAAGTTCCTCGGTATCCACATCACTAAGGATCTATCATGGTCCAGACACAGAAACACAGTCGTGAAGAGGTCATGACAATGCCACTTCCCCCTCAGTAGGCTGAAAAGGTTTGGCATGGCCCCTTAGATTCTCTACAGGTGCACCTTTGAGAGCATCTTGACCCTCTGCATCACCACTTGGTATGGCAACTGCTTGGCATTCGATCGCAAGGTGCTACAGAGGGTTGTGCCTCTGTACAACCCAGTACATCACCGGGGCCGAACTCGCTGCCATCCAGGACTTCTATACCAGGTGATGTCAGAGGAAGGCCTTAAAAATTGTCAAAGCCTCTAGCCACCCCAGTCACAGACCGTTCTCTCTGTTACCGCATGGCAAGTGGTACCAATGCAAAAAGTCTGGAACCAACAGGACCCTGAAAGTTTCTACCCCCAAGCCATAAGACTGCGAAATAGCTAGTTAAATAGTTAACCAAATAGCTACCCGGACAATCTGCATTGGCCCCTTTTTGACCAAACTATTATTATGTGTTTTTTCTTTTCTATTATTAATCTATGTTCTTTCTCTGTGCATTGTTGGGAAGGTCCGTAAGTAAGCATTTCACTGTTAGTCCACACCTGTTGTGTCAAGCTCTGACCTAGGAGAGCTGTGTTTTCTCTGTTTAGTTAGGTCAGGGTGTGATAGGTGGGTGGGCATTCTATGTTTTGTGTTCTATGTTTTGCCGGGTATGGTTTCCAATCAGAGGCAGCTGTCATTCGTTGTCTCTGATTGGAAGCCATACTTAGGCAGCCTGTTTTTCCCTGTGTTTTCGTGGAATCTTGTTTTTGTGCAGCTGTGTTTATGCAGCCCCAGAACGTCACGTTTGTTTCAGTTTCACCTGTTTCTTGTTTTGTTCGGGTTCACTAATAAAATATGTGGAACTACCGGCATGCTGCGCCTTGGCTGATTTATGAAAGGGAATTCGAAGATAGCACTCGTGACATGTTGTTTACGAAGCATGTGACGAATAACATTTGATCACAGCAACCTGTGATTGTTTTCTCCCTTCCCTCTGGCAATAACAGAGTGGAGTACAACAGTGGACTGACACCCTTAACCACATATGGAACACCATTAGTGAGGTCGACAACGGCATATTAACCAACACAAAAAGAGACATCTGGTAAAATGTCTGTGTTGTAAGCAAAGTTCCCTAAATTTTTGGGGGCACTGAGCAAATTTCAGCTCTGCTGAGCGCAAACTTAATGTTGTGAAAATTCTGTCCAACTTCCAGCCCGCATTTACTGTGAACACTGAGGCTGTACCAGCTTTAAGTTACAGTTTTAACAGTGGCCAAGTAGGCATCTGTGGCTATTTAATCATAATGTAGGCCTACCAGTGTGGCCTACCATAAAAAAAACTATGGAGAAAATGTATCTCATAACATTTTAACATAGAAATAGAACAGCTATTATTCAGCCTATAGTAGCAGCCAATATGTGGTGTTCAACATAGGCCTACATTCCATGAGACTTTTGAAAAAAAAACATGCAGGGCTTGACATTAACCTGTTTATCCACTTGTCTTTCAGACAAGGAGGTACTGTTCGATGCAAGAAACCACTTTACAAAATTAAATACATTATTATTCCCATACCATTATTACAGAGAATCAGACCAATTATGTTACCCTCTGCCTATTGGCTACTTAGCTTATTCAAACCTGTCTGAAAATACAACAATGCCCCTTTAAGACAAAAAAAGCTCCGAGACTCTTTTCTAAGCTGTCTAGAAATGTAGACGTTTTGTGCTCTTGTAGGAAGCAATCACTCTTCTATTGATGACTACAAATAATCTATAACTGGGCTAATAACTCACTAACTAGCAAAGGATATGAACAAAATGTGCACACGTGGCTACATGCAGCTCTCCCTTAGATCTCAAAACAAGCACATTTACTCACGACCACTGATGCTGTAAACACAGTCCAGTTCAAAGTAAATGGCACAGATCCATATATAGCAATGGTCTATTTGCATATAGGCCTACTGCAGCTCTGATTGTTTATGCCACACCGGTCTGTGTAAAGTACAGAATGAGTAGTGCTTGTCAATGCAATAGAATCCTACTCAGATGAGTACTGCCTACAATAAAATATTTAGTGAAGTTCGTTTTGTTTTTGTATGTTTCATTGAAAGTGGCTAATATCGCGTTGATTCGATCACAATTGCCACAGTAAAGGGAAACGTTGATAGTGTTAACAGGGAAAACTCTAGAACAGTGGTCACCTACCTTTTCTGAGTCAAGATCACTTTGAGTCAAAATGCAAGGCAAGATCTACCGTTGAGATTTTTTTTTAACATGACTTAAAAAACCTAAGCCTATGCAACATGAACCAATTAAAAACAGTACTGTAGCAATGAGGTTTGCGCAGTAAGCTATAGGTCCAATACATTATCACCGCATGTTGGCTTTGCTTGAATTGCCCTGAATTGTTGTTCGGGCCATTTAACCCTTGTGTGGTGTTCGGTTCCATTTTCAATGTTTACTAAAAGAAAAATGATACAATGAATTATTTTTTCAACCTGAGACTCATTGGCCTTGGCTAATTTTCTATGAATAACATGTAAAATAACACATTTTCAGTGAGTGCACACTGTGCACCCCCCTACAGATTTATATTACATATGTGGTGTTCTGGTCCACTGGACCCGAGGGTAATAATAGTGTGGAAAAGTAAAAATGAAACAAAAAGGTTTGCTGTGTGCCTTCACTCTGTCTTCCTCCTCCCTGGGCCTGCTGTTTCAACATAGCACCAAGAACCTGTCTGTTGGGCCCAGGGTTGTAAAACAGGGGAAGGCGGTCCACCCACTTGTCCCACACTGACCTGAATGCAGCTAGCTTGTCTCTCTGCCACCGAGCTAGTCTGGTGTCTCGGTTATCGAAGCGGATAATCCTGGATATAACGTGGAAGTTTTCCAGAGACATTGTTGCACAGAAAGGTTCTCTGCCAGTTTCTGCATCTCACAGGGATTCTGTGGATTCCCCATTGGATCTGAAAACATTCGGAAGGATAAGAACCCCAAAGTATGCATGTAAATGAGTTTGGTCCATCTCTCCAAAAACACGTCATCTCTCCAAGTGTGAGGAATATTGTTGCATGTGTGTGTGTGTGTCTGATTCTCTTACCTTGGCCTGCTGTAACTATATATGTGAGTGAATGAGATGTTAGTAACATTCCTGAACTAAGTGTTTTCATCATTCTAGATTGCAGCAGGTAGCAACAAGAAGAAGTGCTGTGATGTGTGTGGACCAAGGACAGGAAGACACAGTACACATGCAACAAGTGCAAGAAATACATTTGCAACACACGCACACACAGTAAAACTCTGTCCCTCATGTGGTGTGTAGACCGGCCTTAATTTGGGTTCATTGGGGATCATTTATCATTTCCATAAAATACTGTATGTGAAATTTGTCCTTCCAATTTGTTCAGTTCAAAGCAATAAACATCAATAGTGATGAAAACCTTGTTCAAGATAAACATGATTTATTCCACCCATGTCTCGATTATAATTGATTTTTGTTTACAAAAATCACATTTTATTAAAAAAACGAATAGAGCTTTTATTGATAAATGAGATCTAGCAGAGGTAAATAGCAAATATTAACTAAGTATGCTGTCTATATTGCTTGTAATTGATATGTCAACATCTAAGTTTTTACGTACATTTTTATGGCTGTATTGTTTTAAAAATCCAATAATGTTGTGGGTCCATCAGACCCGTGAACATTGGGTGAATAACAAAAACATGAACACCACACAAGGGTTAAAAAAATAATATTTCATCATTTGAGGTACGCTATATGATCACATCGGTAATAGACCCGTTGTTGTATTACTGGTGAAGCACAGCTGGCTGAGCATACCTTTAAATAATTTGCTTTTTATTTTTATTTTATTGGGCTGATGATGCCTGCATCTGATGGTCAGTCTCAGCGTAGGGAGAGAGCAGCATACTGATGGTCCGCTTCTCAACATCCGTCCACTCTCCCTTTCTCCACTGACCAAAAAGGGAGACCGTCTTCTAGCTGACGGCGAAACTCGAGTCGCACCACATTATTTCTGCCCCATGCAGAAATTCATGTTCTTACTCCTATAAACAGAGAAAGTGAAATATTCTGCAATATAAAAAAAGACCCAAGCCGCTAATATTAACAACAGCGCAAGCCTATGTATACACTTTCCTACTCCTTCATTACTGCTGCAGTGCTTGTTGTAGCGCTGAGTGGAAATAGGAAGAATGAACATTTTATGACTTATAAAAGTGTTGAATACAAAGTGTTGACAGTGCTGAGTAAGAACTTAAACATGATCTCACTCATAAAAACAGCATCGCTTTACTGTATTCGTTGACAGTCTCTCTCTAGTCATGGTTTTTAACATTTTGAAATCTCACTGGATCAACTTAGCTGTAGCTTTCTTGTATGCCTGCTACATTACTGCAGACATGACCATCTAAGCCATCCTGTTGGCCAGCGGTAGGTCTATAGTGCACTTGATTTGCTCTCTGGGCCCGCCGGGAAGGCAGAGTTTGAACATTCAGACACATAAAATAGTTCAAAAATGGAACATTGGTTATAAGCTGTGTTAGTGTGTTTTAGGTCGCTGTGTTAACTGTGTTTTAGACAGAGTTAGCAGTGTTTAAGGCTATGTTGACTATTTTAGAAGGCTGTGTTGACTGTGTTAACTATGTGAGCTGCAGCTCGGGGCCTCTGCCAGGTGTTTCAGAAGAATGGGGACGAGGGGGAGGGGTAGAAGGGGGGGAAAGGGGAGAGCGGAGAGAGGACAGGCTTTGTGTGAGATCCAGATCCAGGGGGCCACAGCAATTAAAGGAGAACAGACCGGGGGAGAGCAGAGAGAGGGGAGAGGGAGGCAAGAGGGGGTAACAAGCTCTAGGGGGGACATGAGAGGCCAGGGGGGCTAGTGAGCGTGTGTGAGCCTGTTCATGATCCTACTCCACACGCCCTCCACACACTGCTACTTGTTTCGGCCTTTGAGACAGAAGCTCCTTTGCAGATTTTAACTCACATATGATAGCGCCTCCTATTGGTGACAAAAGGGACTTACACCACAGAGCTGTATGTCAGTTATTCAAGCCAGTACAACGCTTTCACAGAGCCAGATAGGGTTAGGCAGTGACTTGAGAGTGTTGATCAGAGGCCAAGACTTAGGTCTGTATGACTGGATGATTTGACTTTGAAGATCCTCTTTCAAAATTGGAGAGTCCCTCAGAGTTTCAGTCCTTTCTGTGGTGCTACACAGACATGCACGTATGCACACACGCACACACACACGCGCACACACGCACACACACACACACACACACACACAAAGATTTGCACTTTACCGTTACAGAGTAAATATTTTATCTACATGGTTGATGTGAGATACTGATGTGCTAGAACTGGAGTGCTTTTCATTCAGCTGGACCTGTGGATTATAAAATAGAACATTATTACTCTGTTATACCATGCTCTTTATGATATGGGCACCATAACCTAACTCTGCATTTACTCTAATGCATTGTGTCTTGCGTATCGATCTGGAATTCTACATTATGCATTACACTGTGTCTTTTTCATACATTTCTAAGCATATTAATTAGTGGTTAAACTGCATTGATACAAAACATCTACTGGCATATCAATGCACTATAATGGTTTTGTATTGTGTTTCATATTTTCTTTGTGAGGTTCTTGATTTAGTCGGAACAGCAGAAGTATATGTGACTTATCCTATACCTTTGCATTCGTTTTTTGTTGTTGTTTTATTTAACATTTTAATAAAATAACATTCTGTAACAATGTGTGGCTGTCCATTCCATCCGAAGAACACAGAAAGTATACATGATTTATCTCGTGCTAAAAAAAACAAGGGCAGTAGCCTGTTAATGTTGATAAAGTCCTTTAATTCCACTGAGGGGAGTCAGTCAGTTCTCAATTCTACCTACCTGTCCCTCTTAGTTTAAGCAGAGGAGTGAGCCTGGCTCTCTGGTGCTGTGGCTTTAAACGCTTCACTCACTCATACTACACAGGGGCGCCACCTAGGCCCTCAACATGGAAATCCACATTTTTTGAGGAAGTCGAATAAACTTTCTGCTTAGATGCGTTGTCCTTTATCTGTTATTCTGTCCTTTTTATTGGTCTACAACAAAGACAGGATTCATGTTACACAATGATTCTTAAGGTAGCCTACAACATGAAACAGAACTTTTATGAGAGTGACCTAAATTCACTTAATCCAAATCCTGTAAACACAAATCATTAGAACTTGTTGTGAGGTCATTGTGGGTAATGTAGTTTTACATAATGTATTGTTCAAGTTAGGAGGCTTGCTAGGCTGTCCCCCTATTGGGCTTACCCTGTGCCTGTGAGATCAGTGGTAGGCTTACTATGGATAAAAGTTGCCCTTAGGTACAGATCTACACTATTAGAAAAAAATTGCTGTTTAGAACCTAAAAGGGTTCTTTGGCTGTCCCCATAGGAGAACCCTTTTTGGTTCATTTTACATTTTAGTCATTTAGCAGACACTCTTATCCAGAGCAACTTACAATAGTGAATGCATATATTTCATACATTTTTTTCCCATACTGGTCCCCTGTGGGAATTGAACCCACAACCCTGGCATTGCAAACACCATGCTCTACCAACTGAGCCACACGTTCCAGGTAGAAGCCTTTTGAGTTCCATGTAGAACCCTTTACACAGAGGCTTCTACATTGAACCCAAAATAGTTCTACCTTGAACTAAAAAGGGCTCTCCGCTGGGGACAGCCGAAGAACCCTTTTGGAACCCTTTTTTTCTAAGAGTGTAGGATCAACACAAAACTGACCTTCGATCAGTATCTTGGGGGAGCATCAGTGATACAAAGCGGGCTGATGGGAACAAAGACCTTTCGTTGTGTCATTTGTGTCACACTGAATTAGACCTGGACAAAGGGGCCAGAGGCCTAGAAGCACACTGAATACTGCCTGAAGATGAATGGGGGATCACCACTCACAAACATACCCCCATGCACATGCGCAAACTCACACACACACACTCCTTAATGAGTGAAAACCTATTGAAATAATGCACCCACTAAACAAAAGATTGGCTGATAGGTATTGACCAATAGGATAACCAGTCTCATACACTGAGATAACTGAGATAAACCACTGGTTGAACTGGTTTCCAGGGGAGCAAACAAACACACAGACTGGAAGGAAATGTGTCTGCCACATCCACCATCCATGCATATAGAAGAAGTGTTGTTTTCTCTCTTCAAACATACCTCGGCGTTACAGTGGATGTCTCTGTGTGACCTTGGGGCTACTCGGAGGCCTATCCACTGTCTCATTAGTATTAGACCAGGAAGTCATGTTCTCAACAGAGCCCTCTGGCTGTAGTGACTTCCAAGAGGAGTTTCTTCTTCCTCTTCACTCTGATCAATGCTATCTCCATACTGTAGTTTACATTCCAGGGTGCTTTATAAGGTTGTTCAGAATACTAAATAGACTGTTTAGTATGGTGTGTTTCTGGTCAAGACATGTGACACCTAAACTGAACTTGCATGTGAAGAATGAGCTTTCATGCTGAGGTGGCTCATGCATTGGTCTGGGAAACTGCAGTAATCCCAACATCCCTATAAGAACATATGCCATTTATGGCAAACAAGAGACACCTTAGGATGGTAAACTTGCTATACCGTATGTGATCGTTTATGATGGCTGGAGATTGACTGTGAGATAGTGGTATTTGTGCACCATGCTTGATCAGCTACACCTTCTCTGCAATCCTTTTACTGTCCATCAAAAGCCCAGAGATCATCTTCAAATGTATACAGTATGTGTGTGGAGCTGTGCTATGTCCCTTTTTAGTCATAGACCATGACCTAGCTACACTCTAGGTAACCTCTACGTTAGCTTAGGTCACCATCACAGGTTCTGTCACTCTCCACATCTCTTGCTGGGCGTGCATGCCCCAGTCTGTAATCTATACCAACCAACGACAGTTAATATCAGCCAAATTATCATCCTACACAGTAAAAATGACAAAGTGAATTTGAAGAAAATTTGACTCTGCTAAAGATAACATTTGGTCCCAGTCCAAAAAGTATGGCAACTCTGGCAACTCTGGCAACAGAGTTCTTTTTTCAGAGGTGTATTTGCTCAATTTAGTGTTGATATTTAACTCTGCGTCATTGTGTCTAACTCTGTACAGTATTCATTGAAAATAACTTTTTTAACTCTCTGCTGTGTTGTTCAGTATTCTAAAGTAAATTGTTTAGAGTAATGTTTACTCCAACAAGTGTCATTACACATTTACTCTGACTCATAATACTAAATATATTGACTCTTATCAGGGTAAACACATAAAAATTATATTACTACCATAAATCAGTCAACACAAAATATTGCATAACAGGATTTGTTTATTACATGAGATGCCAAAAACAGCCCAAACAGTACTTGCATGGACTGGTGTATGATCTTTGAAACAAAATTAATTACAGACAAGAGTAGTTATATTGTGTACAATCTTTGCAATAAAATACATTCTAGAGCATTAACAGACATTACCAAAAGCAATCAGGACAGCACAAATTGAAGGCTACACCCCTTGCCTCCGTGGGGGAATTTCTACCCACAGGGGCATGGCATTTCGATTCCGTACTCTTCCTACATGACATCTGTAGGTATATGTACAATTGTTCTGGTACTAAGTACAAGTGTGGGAAAAAAATTGCATGAAGCAGTACGGGACCACAAACAAACTTGAATCATCACCACCATAATAACACCTTTCTTGTCCGTACAGCTTTAAACGCATCTAAAGCAAAGGTAACCAGCAGTAAGTTGTCATCTTTTACAAGAATAGATTGGTTTTCATGAAATATTAGCATCTCACAATGAACTTTAACACGAACAACCACGTCTGAACAGTATACACTGAGTACACCAAACGTTGGGAACACTTTCCGAATATTGCCCTCAGAACAGCCTCAATTCGTCGGGGCATGGAATACAAGGTGTTGAAAGCATTCCATAGGGATGCTGGCCCATGTTGACGCCAATGTTTCCCACAGTTGTGTCAAGTAGGCTGGATGTCCTTTGGGTGCTGGACCATTCTTGATACACATGGGAAACTGTTGAGGGTGAAAACCCCACCAGCATTGCAGTTCTTGACACACTCAAACCGGTGCACCTGGCACCAACTACCATACCCCGTTCAAAGGCACTTAAATATTTTGTCTTGCCCATTCACCTTCTGAATGCCACACATACACAATCCATGTCTCAATTGTCTCAAGGCTTAAAATTCCTTTTTTAACCTGTCTCCTCCCCTTCGTCTACACTGATTGATGTGGATTTAACAGGTGACATCAATAAGGGATCATAGCTTTCACCTGGATTCCCCTGGTCAGTCTATGTTATGGAAAGAGCAGGTGTTCCTAATGTTTGTACACTCAGTGTAACCTCTACGTAACATTAGGTCACCCTCACAGGAACATTCCCTTGATGTTTGGCCCATTTTACACTCAAAACCTTAGTGGAAGAAGATACCTGGAGTGCGTTTGCTATCTCATGAGCTCCTTCCATTACATTGAAGGACACCATTTCCCCTGGATCAATATCCAATCTATCTAGGTTAAACGTTTGCTAGTTGTATGCCATGTGACTTTGTTGTTTCTTGGCCAATGTTAGTTATGTATTAAAGCTTTTCACTAGTTAAATTTTTTTTATTGTGTTTCTATGGAGAATTGGGCTGATTTTCTTAATGTATCTCAGATAACGCACCATAGAATTATGCCTGGGTAACAACCTATTTCCAGGAAACAAATACTTAAGCAATCTGTGGTTTTCGGCAATCAAGTGCTTAAAATAGACTGTAAAACCATCTGATAACACTAGAGAAAATACAATGTCCACTATTTGAAGCAACAAAAACAGCAAATGCCAGTGTTGATCATTTGGATACACCAAGTCACCAAAGATAAGTGATAGATTGCATAGTAGACACCAAGACTGAATGTCATTTAAGGCCAAATCATTGTAACCCTGAAGTAACTTCACTGCAGGGGGTCTGTTGTTTCTTTCCATATAACCATAGTTGAAGCTCGATATTCTCATGTCAATTTCTTTTTAGGTTAAATGCTCATTTTGCAAGTGCTGTAGTAACAATTTCACCTCATGCCCAACACCCTCCAAGATGTCATGCATGATATCAACTGAAAAATTCTGACTTGCATGAACGTACTGTAATTAATGAGATTTTTTAACACCCATCACATCTAAGAGTTTCAAGGTCGTCATAGAGGAGCTGAGTTTGTTTCGCACATTTCTCTTTTGAGAATAGAGCATGATTCTCAATGAACGCTCCATCATTTAAGTCATAAGGTAGACTTTCTTTGGGACCATCCACAGGCTGGAACATTTCGTTTATGTGTGCATTTTTATAAAGACTCTAACGTCTGCAAAATGGGTATGTACATACATTCATCTGTAACAATAACCTGGTTATATGTTACAGTGGTTCTATTGCGTTGCATGTCAAATCTTGTGCCAAGAACACATTCAACTGGATCCACAGTTCTCACTTCTCTGAGAAATATTTAAACCTTTTGGTTTCAGAATTCAATACACTGATAGGATTTTCCATTTTCCAAACAGATCTGTTTAATGCAACATTCTGGCCCTCAGCTCTGCTACCCTGGATTCACCTTAGTTGTTTCAACGTCAATGTCGTAGATTGTCATTTGTAGAAAAGTGTACATGTTTGCCAGACTCTGACTGTATGAGGTACCGAATACAAAGTGAGCTTTGAAAAGCGAATTAAAACAGCCCAGTGAGCCAGATGCCTTAGAAGGTGCCGTATGTTTGTCGATCATGAGGAAGTAGGCGTGAATCCTCATTCTCTAGGGCCCCACGGCAAGCAGATAGGGCTGTTGACTTCCAGTGATGCCATCCAGATGCTGCTGGATGCTGGTCCCGGCCTATTAGACAATAATGTATTGTTAGAACATCTACTACTAATTCTCACAAGCCAGGAAGTTTTTTCCTCCTAACATTGTAATATTTCTCGCTTTACACACAATAGTGCTCACCCATTAGATGTTTTCCTTTTCTATGATCGCTCATGATCACTCTGCCCACAAAACAAAGTACATATCTGCTCCTTCCAGGAATATGAGCTACAGTATACAGCCTCACTATCGTGGAACAATCTGCTCCCTCTAAGGCAGGCAGACAAGCCTGTAGCTTAGCTAGCTTTGATAAAGAGACAGGACAGGGGCCTCCTGAGTGGTGCAGAAGTCTAAGGCACTGCATCGCAGTGCTTGAGGTGTCACAACAGACCCGGGTTCGATCTCAGGCTGTGTCACAACCAGCCGTGACCGGGAGTCCCATAGGGCGGTGCACCAATGAGTATGTTTCCTCAGACACATTGGTGCAGCTGGCTTCCGGGTTATGCAGGCGGGTGTTCAGGAGTGTGGTTTGGTGTGTCATGTTTCGGAGGACGCATGACTTGACCTTTGCCTCTCCCGAGCCCGCTGGGGAGTTGCAGCAATGAGATAAGATCGTAATTGGATCGCATTTGGATATCATGAAATTGGGGAGAATTCCCCTCTCCTCCAGGACTCCCTAGCCACTGAGGTGAGACACAGACAGAGGGAGACAAACTCACAGACCCACATACTGTATAAACACACACACACAGAGGCAGACAGGCACACACACACACACACACACACACTCACTCACACAGCCAGAGCCGCTTCCTGACTACCATGTGATATGATCAAGATATTGGTGGATCATGGGTAAACCATTAAGTTTTAAAAACATTAAGATCAATGTTTTGTCTTCATGTATTATTGGAAATCTTATTGCCAATCCCCCATAAACTTGTGAAGGCGGTACATGCAAGAGGAATAGTTTCCTTGTTTCCGTACCTGGCCGACCCCAATAGCAAAACTGACTATGTGATTATGAAATAAATCTGGGTCCCAATTCACTCTCTACCACTTCTCCTTAGCCCTAAACCTTTGATGTTTGCAGATTTGAAGGGGGTGGAAAGGTGTAAGCAGTGTAGCCTTGGAGCTTTCTGTGATGTGGTGAGGTTGGACCCAGGTGCAGAGAAGAGACCAGACGAAGAATCAGTCGTTAAGGATAAACATAATACTTTATTGGAAAATGGTAGCCGCAGGATCACAGTACACTTGCAAAACAACAGACACTAAGTCTCAAGCTCACTCAGGAAACGAATGCACACGGTAAACAATTCAAGCTTCTGCAAAGGACAACAGAAAACACACCTCTTTTTACAGGGAATTCATAATGAGTAAATAGGACACACCTGAGTGTCGTTAATGTTTCTAGGACGGTCTCTGTCGCAATGTGGTGACAGGTGGAACCATGACAGTACCCCTCATTCTAGGAGCGGCTCCTGCAGCGGAGCCAGGGTGAGCACCATGTAGTTGGTTGAAGTCCCGAACAAGTCCCGCATCCAGGATATCCCGGGCAAGCACCCAAGCCCACTCCTCGGGCCGTAGCCCTCCCAGTCCACCAGGTACTATAGGGTGCCTCCAACAGACGCCGGATAGTGTAGGCCGGGCGACCATCAACAAGTCGAGGGGGCGGAGGGGCAGGTGTGGGGAGAGAGAAGGGACTGGTCCTTACCACCTTGAGACGGGAGACATGGAAGGATGGACAGACCCTCATAGACCTGTGAAGCTGGAGACGAGATAGGTGACCGGGTTGATGCGACTCAGGATCTTGAATGGTCCTATATAGCATGGAGTGATATTCCGCGAGTCCACCTTTAAGGGAAGATCACAGGTAGACAGCCACACCTGTTGACCCGGTTGGAGGAGCCTGGTGTTGGTGTCGGGTAGAGGAGCAGATCAAGGAGGATCGCGCTCTGATCCAGGTGCGACGACATCGTCTAATGAATGCCTCGGCTGATGGCACCCCCGCTTCGGCCTCTTGTTCAGGAAACGGGGGGGGGGGGGACTGACACTCGAATGGTGACAGAGTTCAGCAGTGTGTTGTGAGCATACTCTGCCCAGACGAGGAACTTGCTCCAGTTGCTGGCCTGGGTGGAGACGAAACAGAGGAGGAACTGCTCCAGCTCCTGGTTGGTCTGGTCCACTTGCCCATTCGACTGTGGGTCCCTGAGGAGAGACCCTGAGGAGAGACTCACCGACGCCCCCAACAGGCATCAGAAGGCTTTCCAATACCGTGCGACGAACTGGGGCCCACGATCCGAGACAATGTCCTGTGGAAGTCTGTGTAGTCGAAAGACATGGGTAATCATGAGATCAGCGGTCTCCTTCGCTGAGGGAAACATGGGTAAGGCGATGAAATGGGCTGCCTTGGAAAACCGATCAACAACCACCAGGATAGTGGTAAGCTCTTGGGTGGGGGTAACCCTGTGATAAAGTCTACAGACAGGTGGGACCAGGGCCGGCTGGGGATGGGCAGAGGTTGGAGCAACCCAGCCGGTCGCTGTCCTGAGGACTTGCTTTGGGCACAGGTGGAGCAGGCCGTAATGAAGGATCTCACATACTCAATCATGTTGGGCCAACAGAATTTCCGCCTCAAGAACTCCAGTGTCCGATTAACCCCTGGATGCCCAGTTAATTTAGAGGAGTGTTCCCATTGTAGTACTCGGAAACGGGCTGATCGCAGGGGTCAGGGTCACCTCTTGGCTTCTTGAATGGAGACCAAGTTCTTATGGTCTGTCCAGATCATGAAAGGATGAGGTTTCCCTCTCCACCCCTCAAGGGCCCACTTACCTGCCAAGAGCTCCCAGTTGCCTACATCGTAGTTAAGTTCCGCTGGCGAGAACCGCTTGGAGAGAAAGGCACATGGGTGCAGTTTCTTGTCCCACTCTTTCTGCTGTGAAAGGACCACCAAAGAGTGTGCAAAGCTGTCATCAAGGCGAAGGGTGGCTACTTTGAAGAATCTCAAATATAAAATATATTTTGATTTGTTTAACACTTTTTTGGTTACTACATGATTCCATGTGTGTTATTTCATAGTTTTGATGTCTTCACTATTATTTTACAATGTAGAAAATAGTACAAATCAAGAAAATCCTGGAATGAGTAGGTGTGTCCAAACTTTTTACTGGTACTGTATGTATACACTGAACAAAAAAATAAACTTAAGATGTAAAGTGTTTTTCCCATGTTTCATGAGCTGAAATAAAATATCCCAGAAATGTTCCATTCGCACAAAAAGCATAATTCTAACATCGCTGTTAGAGAATTTTTTTCCTTTGCCAAGATAATCTATCCACCTGACAGGTGTGGCATATCAATAAGCTGATTAAACAGCATGATCATTACACAGATGCACCTTGTGCTGGGTACAATAAAAGGCCACTCTAAAATGTGCAGTTTTGTCATACAACACAATGCCACAAATGTCTCAAGGTTTGAGGGAGTGTGCAATTGGCATTCTGACTGCAGGATTGTCCACCAGAGCTGTTACCAGAGAATTGAATGTTAATTCCTCTACCATAAGCCACTTGTAATGGTGTTTTAGAGAATTTAGTAGTACGTCTAACCGGCCTCACAACCACAGACCACGTGTAACCAAGCCAGCCCAGGACCTCCACATCTGGCTTCTTCACCTTCGCAATTGTCTGAGACCAGCCACGCGGACAGCTGATGACACTCTGGATTTTTCTTGATTGGCAGTGCCCACAAAAGATGAGAAATGAACCTAAACCACTCAAGTATAGTTCACTTTTATTTTATATCACTCAAATATCCAATTAATGGTGGCCAATATTGAGAGACGCCGTGAGCTACACTCACATATCTGAAATGACATGATGAATTGATGTTTACTGATCATGAAAAGCATGCAGTTAGGCCTACTTGCTAAATATCTCTGACGATAGAGCTAAATGTGCACAATTGTTTTGCATGAAATGATCTGAAATTTGTAGTTGACTATGCTTTTCAAGAGATTATATATTACAACCAAATAGTTAACATTTGTTTAACAATTACCTTGATAACGGCACGCAGTTGTCAATGGTTTTAGTGGTGCTGGGGTCTCTTTGCCACCCAGTAGGTAAATCGAACGCTCTGCAGCTTACTGTAACGTTTTATTGATAACACGGCTTTATGACCATGTTTTCACAAATGTTCACACATATAATTAGAGGACAATATTTGGAAGTAAAGCGAAAGGAGCGGTTGCTTTAGATTTACATTTTTTACATTTTAGTCATTTAGCAGACGCTCTTATCCGGAGCAACTTACAGTAGTGAATGCATACATTTCATACAATTTCATACTTTTTTTCTGTGCTGGCCCCCCGTAGGTTAGCAGGGTAGCAATGGCATAATTCTCCAGAACCTGTCAGTCACCTGTATCAGACTCTTGCTTTTCTTTCATCCTTGCACCTCTTATGTGAAATGTCTCTAGCAATCCAATAAAATACTACATTCAGTCAACATCCACAAAATGACATCTTCCGAAAAGTATGGAGAATTGTCTACAAACATAAACAGTTGAAGTCGGAAGTTTACATACACTTAGGTTGGAGTCATTAAAACTTGTTTTTCAACCACTCCACAAATTTCTTGTTAACAAACTATAGTTTTGGCAAGTCTGTTAGGACATCTACTTTGTGCATGACACAAGTCATTTTTCCAACAATTGTTTACAGACAGATTATTTCACTTATAATTCATTGTATAACAACTCCAGTGGGTCAGACGTTTACATACACTAAGTTGACCGTGCCTTTAAACAGCTTGGAAAAGTCCAGAAAATTATGTCTTGACTTTAGAAGATTCTGATAGGCTAATTGACATCATTTGAGTAAATTGGAGGCGTACCTGTGGATGTATTTCAAGGCCTACCTTCAAACTCAGTGCCTCTTTGCTTGACATCATGGGAAAATCAAAAGAAATCAGGCAAGACCTCAGAAAAAAAGCTGTAGACCTCCACAAGTCTGGTTCATTCTTGGGAGAAATTTCCAAATGCCTGAAGGTACCACGTTCATCTGTACAAACAATAGTATGCAAGTATAAACACCATGGGACCACGCAGCCATCATACCGCTCAGGAAGGAGACATGTTCTGCCTCCTAGAGATGAACGTACTTTTGTGCAAAAAGTGCAAAACAATCCCAGAACAACAGCAAAGGACCTTGTGAAGATGCTGGAGGAAACAAGTACAAAAGTACCTATATCCACAGTAAAATGAGTCCTATATTGACATAACCTGAAAGGCCGCTCAGCAAGGAAGAAGCCACTGCTCCAAAACCGCCATAAAAAAGCCAGACTACGGTTTGCAACTGCACATGGGGACAAAGATCATACTCTTTGGAGAAATGTCCTCTGGTCTGATGAAACAAAAATAGAACTGTTTGGCCATAATGACCATCATTATGTTAGGAGGAAAAAGGGGGAGGCTTGCAAGCCGAAGAACATCATCCCAACTGTGAAGCACGGGGATGGCAGCATCATGTTGTGGGGGTGCTTTGCTACAGAAGGGACTGGTGTACTTCACAAAATAGATGGCATCATGAGGGAGGACAATTATGTGGATATATTGAAGCAACATCTCAAGACATCAGTCAGGAAGTTAAAGCTTGGTCGGAAATGGGTCTTCCAAATGGACAATGACCCCATGCATACTTCCAAAGTTGTGGCAATATGGCTTAAGGACAACAAAGTGAAGGTATTGGAGTGGCCGTCACAAAGTCCTGACTTCAATCCTATAGAAAATTTGTGGGCAGAACTGAAAAAGCGTGTGTGAGCAAGGAGGTCTACAAACCTGACTCAGTTACACCAGCTCTGCCAGGAGGAATGGGCCAAAATCATCCAACTTATTGTGGGAAGCTTGTGGAAGGCTACCCGAAACGTTTGACCCAAGTTAAACAATTTAAAGGCAATGCTACCAAATACTAATTGAGTGTATGTAAACTTCTGACCCACTGGGAATGTGACGAAAGAAATAAAAGCTGAAATAAATCATTCTCTGTACTATTATTCTGACATTCTTAAATTCTTAAATTAAAGTGGTGATCCTAACTGACCTAAAACAGGGAATTCTTACTACGATTAGATGTCAGGAATTGTGAAAAACTGAGTTTAAATGTATTTGGCTAAGGTGTATGTAAACTTCCAACTTCAACTGTACACTCAAAATTTTATGAAATCAAATAGAGATAGTAGAGAAAGAAAGCTCATCATCAATGCTGTGTGTGTGTGTGTGTGTGTGTGTGTGTGTGTGTGTGTGTGTGTGTGTGTGTGTGTGTGTGTGTGTGTGTGTGTGTGTGTGTGTGTGTGTGTGTGCGCGTGTGCGTGCGTGCGCGTGTGTTTCTGAACAGTTTTCCTATGGGTTTCCAGTTGATTCTCATCCATTCTCATCAACAGAAAAATATAGACAGTAATACAGGACATAAAATGGCCACTAACTAGCCAGAACTACATAGAACTATTTTTTTATAAATAGTTATATGAATGATCACACAAGCATGTGTTGTTTGTTGTAGGTGCTTCCACAATCTCGTTTCTCTGAAAGAATATTCTGATAAAGGCTTTCATTCAGATAGATAGCACACATACTCAACTGCTGATAACACTGAGACAGAGAGCACGTGAACACTTTCTTATCAGTTGTTTGTTTTGTATTGTTCGTCTATAGTATATGGTTTTGGCTGTGTGGAGTAGTCCTTATGTAATCTGTTGTTGTTTCTTGTTGTTGTCCGTATAGTCATACTCAGTAACAATTACCCCTTGGTGACAAATCAAATGTATCGAATTGGTTTTTATTTTCAGGAGGCTGTTGCATACTGCTCACCATTGCGAAAATGTGTTATTAATGTGTAACAGTCAGATCTAGACAGAATTTGCAAAAGGATCATTTCTAGAGTCCCCTGAAATTACTGAATACATCAAACCCAATACTGCTGCAGAACACGAACAGCTACAATTATGTTGATTACTGTAAAGCAATGCTGTGTAGGTGAGAAGGCCTATGCAGATTCTGTCTGCCCAAAACAATCTTTCAATATGCTTTGCCGATACTTATATCAAAACTATAAGACAGCGGCAAATGAAGAACTCACATTTTTCGGTGAATCTTAAAAAGTTGGACTGCATTGCTATTTTCCCATCTGTTTGAGGAGCTCCTCCAGTGTATTGAGTGTTCCACTAGAGGGCGAAGTGGAGAGAGGAGAGAGTAACTGTGGTAACAATAGCACAGAAAGATGATACAGTAACTCTGTAAGGACACTTTGATGATAAATATGACAGGCAGGCAGCCCATTGACAATCACACAGCTTTTCTTTATGTTGTTCTACCACAGATAGTAATTTAATGTGTGTAGCATATCCAGAAGGGTCACGTAATTGCTCACATAAATTACATAGTTCTATAGAGTGTTTATTGGAAAATAATCTAGAATGTAATCTAGAAACTCCAGGGCATGGAGCGATACTGTAATAACACTTAAGTGGTTATCCATTCACAGAGAAGGGTGTGCGTGTGTGTGTGTGTGTGTGTGTGTGTGTGTGTGTGTGTGTGTGTGTGTGTGTGTGTGTGTGTGTGTGTGTGTGTGTGTGTGTACTGTATGTACTATGTACGTGCCCGTGTGAGATAAGATCCCATCTCTGTAACAGGACAACACACATGTTCCCATCCAGGACTGGATCCTCTCTGCAGGTCACAGCATGTAGAGTCCATAGGGGCCTCCTTAGGAAGAGATGTTTTCATTTCTACAACGTAACACACAGCAACGTGACACAGATGCCTTACAATTCCTTACAAATTTAACACATGCTTGCTTTGATCTTTGAATACATACCACACATTAGTGCACATTTACAGCATGTAAGATTGAAAACATGCAGTCAGAGTTCTTTGCAAATGTAGAACATTTTTGTTAACACACAAAACTTTTTTCCATTCTCTGTTTTCCTATTTTATTCACTACAGAAAATAACAACCACAAATATTGTTATGTGCAAATGCCTAATAAATATGACCCTAGGTACAACTGTAGCAACTAACTACTGACATCAGTGCCCTATGTCAATGGGATCATACTATATGGTGCATAGCCCAACTGTCTCAATAGGCCATTTAAAATACATTCTTTATTCAAAATCATTAATTAACATATGTCCACATCTAGTAACTTTGTGCTATCCAGTACTGCGGGTTTTAAATAAATAATTCCACACTCTCCAGGTTTTGCAAACACCCCTAGTGGAGTACTACATTTGATTGAAAGTCGGATTATCCAATCCATGGGGGCAAAGCGTCATGTTTATGTTTGCTCCAGTTCATCTACCAATGAGGTTAGTTCTTTTACAATCACGACGACATATGGCACTTGGAAAAAGCCATCTTGGTGAGGTAAGTATCTCCTTTTATTTCAATGGTGCACACATGCATACAAGGAATCACTATGCAACACTGTTACATTTGTTTTCTGACAATGTGCGAGCTTTTTAGCTTTTTTCTATAGTCCTTGACTCCTTGGTGTAGTAGGCTATAGGTTAAATTCATTATGACTTCATTTTTTATTTGTGCCAAATTTCTGCACATTGTGCGTAAAGTATGTGCATAAAGTAGCATATTAATGAATTTCCTGACTGATTGCTATTTCTAAACAATGGATCCTCCAACAAATATGCTCTAAACATCTTTCAGATGTAAATCTTGGTGGCGTCGACCTTCACTCACACAAACACACAATAATGGCTGAGCCGGGAAAGGGAAGCTTGCGGAAAAGCGCGCATTTCGGTTTCCAGGGCGCGTGCGAGAGAGAGAAAGACAGAGAGAGAAGAGAAAGGGAGGGGCGTAGATAGAGAAGGGGAGGGGTGCGGAGGGAGAGAGAGAGAGAGAGAGAGAGAGAGAGAGAGAGAGAGAGGGAGAGGGAGAAAGGGAGAGAGGGAGGGAGAGAGAGAGAGAGATTTCTTCATTACATTATTTAGGCTGCATTAATTCATATACAGAATATAATGACATGTATTTTAGCAAACTAGACCGTCTATCAGTCAAATGAAAGTGCACGCAGGGTCAACCAGCAACACCTCATATAATAAACATTACATCAACTTTTTAAGTAATGACTGATGTGTTATTACATATAACAACTGCGGATGTGTGTGTTATATGTTGCCCAATGCAGTAGTCTAGAACTGAATCCATCTGTCCACTATTGGACATATCCTATGTGGGAGTTGCAATTGAATATTGGCATATATTACACACTGACCCGAGAATCGTCCACCGAGAGACTGAAAATCAGCTTCTATCTCAAGGCCATCAGACTGCTAAACAGCAATCACTAACTCAGAGATCCTGCTGCCTACATTGAGACCCAATCACTGGCCACTTTAGTAAATGGATCACTAGTCACTTTAAACAATGACAAATAATGCGACTTTAATAATGTTTACATATCTTACATTACTCATATCAAATGTATATACTGTATTTTATACCATCTATTGCACCTTGTCTATGCCGCTCCGCCATCGCTCATCCATATATTTATATGTACATATTCTCATTCACCCTTTTAGATTTGTGTGTATTAGGTCTTTGTTGGGAAATTGTTAGATTACTTGTTAGATATTACTGCACTGTCAGAACTAGAAGCACAAGCATTTCGCTACACTCGCATTAACATCTGCTAACCATGTGTCTGCTAACCATGTGTATGACCAATAAAATTTGATTTGATGTAATCTTGTGTTGACAGAGAGGAGCCTATGCTATGGGGGTCATCGATCCCAGCGCGGTGGGACAGACAGCTACTCGTCAAAGCAATGATTCGGAGAGACTGTTTAGGGGGCGTGAGCGCCTCTCTGAAAATACTGTCCATTGTTCCCCTCGGACCAATCCGGGCTAGAAATGTTCCTAATTATGGACCAATCATAACGCACTGGCCGTCCCCCGGCTCCACCCAGAACTGTATATTAAAGGTTCCTCTATCGAGCCATATGTCACTGGCACTACTGGCTGTCTTTTTTTCTTTTACAGTGGTCGGACTGAGTGGATTGTATCATTATTTATAAATATTTTTTATGGTCCCAACATTTGTTACATTAGGCTAAGACAGAAACATGGCTGACGCAAAAGTCGAAACTAGTACGGAGATCTCTGCCAAGGTAAGTGGACGGCAATTTGTGACCTGAGTGATGAATAAATGACAACTTCTACACTTTCTTTCATTTAAATCTATTCCGGACTAAATATTTTGAATGGAGAACAACTATCGGAAGCTGGAACAAGTGTTTCGCCGAGCTTCATTAAACCTAACTGGCGTTGGATGTGTCTTCTGTTGCGGATGTTGGAATGGAAACAGTTTTATTGGAGATCTCTGTCATATTAGATAAAATGTAGCCAAACAATATTTATCGAAAGTTGCACTCACTCACTAGTCTATTGAAACACACGCCAAGCGATGCCTTTTTTTGCCCGGAGTATAACAGTCTGCGCGCGGTTCTTTGTTTATGCTAACGTGTCCGTTCACTTGAACACCGATTTTAAAGCTCTTTTGAATAACTCAATCACACACGCACGTCTGGTTTACCGTTTTGATTAATTACCTTTGTTTGCATCTAATATCATATGGAAACATTGCAATTACCGGACGCAATCGCGGCTGCTATAGTGACTATTGATCCATTCTCCGATTTTGTACCACGCACCGGTCTGTCATAACTTGCTACTTGAATATATCCCATTGTTTTTGGAGGTGGTTTCATGGAGTATATGATATTGATATAGAAGTTTATGGGGAATGGCTCGGGCATAAAAGCATCGCGCCTTTTAGAATACAGAATGAGGTGAAAGGGATCTAAACTGCGCGTAAATGTTAAATAACGTAACCAACATAAAACAATTATACCCGACCTAAGTACGAGATGATCTAGAGAGGGAGGTTTAAGAGCGTAATTATTTTTGCATAACTGTAAACGGAGTAATGATAGCTGCTCCTGTCTTAAAGCTCAGTGTTAATGTTGACTGATTTACGGCTGTATTGACATGGATAAGCCACCCGATGTGTTCATTCCACTAGGCTTGTCTGCGCGCAATGTGACAGTGCCTCGATCGGAGCTCCGGAGCCTCCGGTTTAAGAGCATCAGTTGAGTGTATATGTGGGCTTTGGTGGCGCCAATAACGATAGGAATAACCAGTGTCGGACGTGAGTGCGAGCGAAAAGTTGAACTGTGGCCATTATCTCTTTCTCTCTCTCACACACACAACCTCCTTTACAGCGTAACCCTATTTAGAGAGAGAGAGAGAGAGAGAGAGAGAGAGAGGCGTTCACGACAAACCAGCACTGCCTCTTGAAGGCATAGTTTCTACCTGCTGAACCAATGGCGCGCTACTTCTTACATTTAACACTTTTAGTAATTTAGCAGACACTTATCCAGAACGAATAACAGTAGTGAGGTTTCGTACTTTCTTGCCGTACTGGTCCCCCGTAGGAATCGAACCCAAAACCATGGTCTACCAACTGAGCCACAAGGGACCATATGCTGCTCAAACGATCCCCGGTGATGATAAAACAATGCTAGTATGTTGATGTCTCTCTGTTAGCCTATAGGATGAAAAGTATGCTTAGGTTCCTTCTCTGTTGGAGCGGCGGCGCCGCTGTGCGTAGTTGCCTATAGGTAGGCTACAATACAATATTGGCATTTAAATGTATTGTTGAAGGTGGAGGGTACAGGGAGATGTAGCTGCTTACCGGCGTATGGGCTCAGCATTACTCAGACTAATTCAAGAATAGATGTCCTTATAGGAAGATGTTAAAACTAATGACGGTAAGAAAATCTTTATTTTATTTTGGGCACTAAAAAGGGCTACTGGAAAAAGTGCTTTTGTCCTTCAAGTGAATGGCCTAAACATAGCCTGCAACACCAACACCCGATCAGAATGGTTTTTGATTGATTACAAACCTTATTGTCTTCATTTGTAGAATGGAAAGTCAATCAAACGCATATCCCTTCTATGCGCTATTGTCTCACTTCCCTGGAGTTAATTTAGTCAACCTCCTTCTGGTAGCGTTCGTTTGCACGCTCTTATTGGCTGTGTTAAAATAACCTACCAGGGTTCAACGGGAATTGTAGTCTTTTTCCGGGCGTGTCTTCATAGCGTGCCATTAGATGGTTCATTGACTGAACTACAGTTATCGTTGCACTCAACTCCATCATGGTGTCAGGATGTCCAAAAGTTGGCGGGGAGTAGAGCAGAAAAGCAACCAATAGCAGGTTTAGGATCAAAGTATTGCATTTCAAATGAAAAACGAAAGCATTCACAGGTTTAGGTGAGGTTGGAGGGAGAGAGGGGGTGTGTATGTGTGTGTGTGTGTGTGCGTGCGTGTGTGCGCGTGTGTGACAACCTTCTCGTTTCTGCTCGTTTAGGTAGAAGTCATCAAAACCACACCCAACTCTAGAAATAAATCTGAAGGGGTGAAACCTTGATTGAACCTGTGATAGATATTTTATCCACCATGTGACACACAACAGATGACTCAAACATAGTCTCTCATTTTCACTTTTCCCCAGGACCTGAAAGAGAAGAAGCTTGTTGAAGAGGCAGAAAATGGAAAAGACACCCCAGCCAATGGAAAAGCTGTAAGACTTCACCTTTAAGACTACCTTTAATAGACCCTTTTCCCCATTTTACCTCTAAGATGGAACCATCAGCTTCTTTACACCTGTTCTCACCTGTCTTCTTCATTATCCTTATAGAAAGGTATTTGTAGAAGTAAATCTGAGGAAACTCATGTTTTCTTTTGTTTTTATTACTAACAAGATATCATCTGGTTATTACTTTCACTTCGAAATAATAGTGTCATCCAACATTTATTCTTCCCTGGAGACAAACATATCGGATGCATTGTGTTGTTTTTCCAAAGGAGGCTGAGGAGAATGGTGATCAGGACAATGATGTAGAGGAGGAGGATGATGATGTGGGAGAGGAGGAGGATGAGGAAGATGATGCTGAGGGTAAGTGATCTGGTCTTTCACAATGCTAGGATGACAGAGTATCCATTACATGTTGACATATGCACCTAGTGGCAGTGATGTCTATTTGCTTGTGTCAGAGGCAGTCTGCCTGTGAAATTGTTTTGTTGGAGCGCCCTCTATATGTTATAAACTGTAACTGCAAGAATCTAAACCTGTCTTCCTCTCTGAAGGTGATGAAGAAGATGATGACGATGAGGTCGAGGGTCGTGCAGGCAAGAGGGCGGCAGAGGATGATGATGATGATGATGACGAGGTAATGCAACAACTTGAATCTATCTATTGCATTTACATGTAGAAACTCAAATGACTGATCACATATTGACGTGTTCTTTGCAGGATGATGTTGGAACAAAGAAGCAGAAAACCGACGATGATTAAGAGTTGTGTGTTCAACCCACTGGAAGCTGCTGCAACCTCTCTCCTTAACCGCCGAGCGTTTTGGAGGGAAACTGTGGTCATCATCAAGTAGAGTTCAACGTCCGTGTACACACACACCAAACTGCAATTTTTTTAGAAAACCCAAGACGTCAAAGTTCTACCTTCTTAACAAGATACAGTACTTTAAAATGAGAATTTGTTTGTATTTTTATTTACATTTTATATTTTTGTACATATTGTTAGGAGGTCAGCCATTTTTCGACAGTGATCTCTGGTTACCAAACGGTGCTTTGAAGTTGATGCTTCTCTATGAAATAGACTTTACTTGTGGTTTGACCATGCCATGCTATCTCAACACAAACTTGTACAAATTTCAGAAAACAATTAAATTCAAAGCATTCCAGTAACTTTGTAATTGTACTTTAGTTGTACCATACAAAGTTGGTGTGTATGAGATGGCAAGGCCAAAGAAAATAGGTTTATTTTCTGTTTGTTAAATGGCTGTCTGTTATGGCCTGTTTAATGTATGTGTGAATTTCTTGTATGACAATAAACCTGAATTTTATTTTGTGAGTTCTTAATTTCTTCTGATTCGTTTATTTTTTTGTATTTTTGACCCATCATAGATGGGTTTTCATAATGTTACAGACAGCCACTTCAACTAGAAAAATCATCATGCAGTTTTTGGCTCTATAATCTATAAAAGCATCATTTTCAGACATGCTGTTCATTTGTTTTATTGGACTGTTAGAACTGTATATCAATGTAAATTACTCATGCCTTGGCTTAAAGACTTCAAGATCTGGTAAATTATATTGCATTTAATAAATTTACCTGAGTGAATACTTTCCTTCCGATACATATTTCTTTGAACACCAAATATCACACATCAGTACAAAAATATATGAAGTGCCAATTGTCCATTTCCACATGCATGCTCTTATGGGTTAATTTCGAGGAAATAACCAGGGAAATATTTAATAACAATTATTAGCCCAATGGACTGTGTCCTTTCATTTGACATTAGAAGAGTAGATGTTGAAATCAAAAAGAAACCTAACAGTATTAATCTGTTCAATATATAAACTTCCATGTAATTAC
The DNA here is from genome assembly GCF_901001165.1 of Salmo trutta. NCBI lineage: Eukaryota > Metazoa > Chordata > Actinopteri > Salmoniformes > Salmonidae > Salmo > Salmo trutta. Next base: position 27,115,796 of record NC_042960.1, on the reverse strand, counting down.
ATCAATCAATTACCTTATTATGACATGATAATAACCACAAATACAATACAACTTTATTGTCCTCCCTCACAAGTTACATAATCACACACATTATGTTAAAAGCAGTATTACAGCTCATTCCTTTGCCTACCACGTGTCTAGCGTCCCTGTGGTTGTGCTTTATGTGGGAACATGGTTTCAGGTGGGATATAAAAAGACATAAAACCGCTTCCTGTCACATTGTGCAGTATTCAGGTGTTTTTGAGAGCTGTTGGTTCTGTGGTCAGAGTGGAAATTGGCAATGAAACTGTTGGTTCTGTGGTTTTGCTGTGGGGCTAATAGGAACTTAAGCACAGACACAAACTAACAACCTCACACCTTGGACGAAAGCCATGCCGAAACGAGTCGGAGTTTTAAAAGTTGTTCCACTGAACATGCCATAGCAATAATGGAACTTTTAAGAGCGCTATGAAGAGTGCCTTGGTTCTCCTTTTTTTCTATTACAGTGCGAGAGAAGCAGTGCTAATAATAAGAACCAGTCAACCAGAGAGCAGAAAAAAAATATTGCGGTTCCTCCTCCAATGCTGCTACTGCCTCCTCAACAAGTGGAAAAACTAGATGTTTTTCTATTTCAGGAAAACATCTCGCTAATGTTTTCTGTTTCACTCTAGACGGCTGTGTAGACATAACTCATCTTTGATAAATAACCTTGGATGTTGTGGATTAATGAAGTATTTTATCTATTCAGAATATCAACATAGGGTGTGGTGCATGGGCCGAGATATCAACATTGTAAGGTGTAAAGCAGAAGGGAACCGTCTTTATAATGTATTGTGGAATACATGAACATGCAATATTATTCAATGGGGGATACTGCTACTGAAAATTATACTTCAAATTGGGCTACTACACATTCTGATCTAAATTATTTTAAATCAGAAACAGATTGGCGTGGATTAAACACTCATTTAATGAAGCATCATATACATACATATACATATATATATATATATATATATATATATCAAAAGTTTGGACACACCTACTCATTTCAGGATTTTTCTTTATTTTTACTATTCTCTACAGTATAGAATAATAGCGAAGATATCAAAACTATGAAATAACACATGGAATCATGTAGTAACCAAAAAGTGTTAAACAAATCAAAAATATATTTCAAAGTAGCCACCCTTTGCCTTGATGACAGCTTTGCACACTATTGGCATTATCTCAACCAGCTTCCCCTGGAATACTTTCCCAACAGTCTTGAAGGAGTTGCCACCAGTGTCATCAGACCAAAGGACTCATGTCCATTGCTCGTGTTACTTGGCCCAAGCAAGTCTCTTCTTCTTATTGGTGTCCTTTAGTAGTGGTTTCTTTGCAGAAATTCGACCATGAAGGCCTGATTTACTCAGTCTCCTCCGAACAGTTGATGTTGAGATGTGTCTGTTACTTGAACTCTGTGAAGCATTTATTTGGGCTGCAATTTCCGAGGCTGTTAAACTCTAATGAACTCATCCTCTGCAGCAGAGGTAACTCTGGGACTTCCTTTCCTGTGGCGGTCCTCATGAGAGCCAGTTTCATCATAACCCTTCATGTTTTTTTGCGAAATGTCTTTAAGTAACAATGGACTGTCGTTTCTCTTTGCTTATTTGAGCTGTTCTTGCCATAATATGGATTTTTACCAAATAGGGCTTCTTCTGTATACCAACCCTCCCTTGTCACAACACAACTGACTGGCTCAAACGCATTAAGAAGGAAAGAAACTCCACAAATTAAATTTGTGTTAGTCCAGTTAGTTACACATATGTGTGCGTGTGTGTGTGTGCATATGTTTGTATGTGTGTGTGTCAGCTAGAGAGTGCTAGAGAAAGCAGTCAACTAGTCAGTGTGAGGCTAAAGGTTAGTGGCTCACTGGGTCACAGATTAACACTGTATTTCCTCATGCATGCCATGACACTGTACCACACACACACACACACACACACACACACACACACACACACACACACACACACACACACACACACACACACACACACACACACACACACACACACACACACTCTCACAAAATGCAATGCTATCCTGTTCTACATATTTTGCTATGTCACGGTGATACTGTAGCTGGAGTGAGTTTTTGGACTGATGAGAGCAAACATATTTCAATCCTGATCCCTCATTGCTTTCCCAATAAAAAAGACAATGAAAAGCAAATTACACTGCTACCCTCACCAAAATATGATTTGAAACACATCAATGTAGCTACACCAACATTTAGCTAACTAAAATTGCACACTCTAATAGTTCCCTAGCTCCATAACCCCAAATTACACACATAGTAGAATGTGCTCCATTTACCGCAATTCACCCAAATTACACAGACCATTTCAGTTACTCACAAATCAAGAAGTTCTTCTCGGAGCTGTCTGTCCGGCTGGGTGGAAAAGCTGCACAGGGAAGAGAGTTAAATGCAGCCACTAAGTCACCAGTATTCTGCTGCTGTGTTTAAGTATTGTTTCTAACCGGGAATCTGGCATGCACCAGGATCCTGAGCAGTGAAAAAATCCAAAGGGTTAGTTTGGCTCCTATGTTCTGTAACCATCTCTTCCTTTCAGTCTAGCGAACCCTGCTGTGTCCTCTGTTTGAACATAATGTATGTGCCGCACATCCAAATGGAATGCCTTGATTCTAGAAATCTCTCAATATCTCACCTCTCACTTTCTCTCTTACTCTCTCTCTCTCTCTGTGTATGCAGAGGGAGCAGTATAATGTGTGTGTGTTCTGAACCCAGGCTTTAGTTCCCTGGCACATAGACAGAAGAGAGAGAGAGAGAAACACTCTCCACAGCACCTCCCAGAGAGCCACAATGTATGGTACTGTATCTCATACCCCTCTACTGCCACCTGGTGCTAAGAGGTAGTGCTGCTCCATTTGACATTGCAGCCACCTTGGTAGAGCTGTCTTCTGTAGACTACCTAATGAATAATAATAAACCAGCGCATCACCATAGCCCAAAATATATGAGATGCAATAGAAAATGCCAAGATTAGAGTATAAATGACTTTTTATTGCCTAAAGCCTTCCTCAAGCCTTCTTTATCCCTCACTATGTTTGCCTTTTCTTATCCCATTGACAGCCAACCAGCCTACTGACCTTGTGAGCCTCTACTACTCTATCATAGACTCTCTTTCACACAGGTACATGTTAGTTTTATTTATTTTGTCTTTTTGTTTGTTCAGTGTCCAGTCTTTTTTTATTTTTTGCATATAATCAAATGGACTTCTTCCCTTCTCTCACTTCCTTGACTGCTCTCTCAAGAACCTCAAGGGGGTATAGACCCCTGCTTGTTTTATGTTTGTATACACAGGGAATGTTGTCAACTTTCCCTGCTATGCGGACGACACAGCTGTACATTTCAATGAAACATGGTAAAGTCCCACAATTGCCTACCCTGGAAGCCAAGATTAATTTGACCTTGAATTAACTAGGCAAGTCAGTTAAGAACAAATTCTAATTTACAATGATGGCCTACCCCAGCCGAACCCTAACAACGCTGGGCCAATTGTGCAACGCCCTATGGGACTCCCAATCACGGCCGGTTGTGATACAGCCTGGAATCGAACCAGGGTCTGTAGTGACACCTCAAGCACTGAGATGCAGTGCCTTAGACCACTGCACCACTCGGGAGCCCAAAAATGGATTGCGGAAGTGGAAGTGGATAGAGTCAAATGTTGTACTTATAAACTTGGACAAAACATAGATAATAGTTCTACGTCCCAGAAAACAAAGGGATCTGCTAGACCCTGATCTCTCTTTTGATGAACATATCAACAGTATTAAAGGGCAGCTTTTTCCATCTTCATAACATTGCAAAAATCAGAAATCTTTTGTCCAAAAATGCAGAAAAGTGAATCCATGCTTTTGTCATTTCTAGATTAGACTAATGCAATGCTCTACTCTCCGGCTACCCAGATAAAACACAAAAAAACTTAAGTTAGTGCTAAATACGGCTGCTAAAATCTTGACTAGAGCCCCAACATTGTATCATATTACTCCAGTGCTAGCCTCACTTCACTGGCTTCCTGTTAAGGCTTGGGCTGATTTCAAGGTTTTACTGCTAACTTACAAAGCATTACATGGACTTGCTCCTACCTATCTCTCTGATTTGGTCCTGCCGTACATACTTACACGTACAGTTGTGGCCAAAAGTTTTGTGAATGACATAAATATTAATTTCCACAAAGTTCGCTGCTTCAGTGTCTTTAGATATTTTTGTCAGATGTTACTATGGAATACTGAAGTATAATTACAAGCATTTCATAAGTGTCAAAGGCTTGTATTGACAATTACATGAAGTTGATGCAAAGAGTCAATATCTGCAGTGTTGACCCTTCTTTTTCAAGACCTCTGCAATCCGCCTTGGCATGCTGTCAATTAACTTCTGGGCCACATCCTGACTGATGGCAGCCCATTCTTGCATAATCAATGCTTGGAGTTTGTCAGAATTTTTGGGGTTTTGTTTGTCTACCCGCCTCTTGAGGATTGACCACAAGTTCTCAATGGGATTAAGGTATGGGTTTCCTGGCCATGGACCCAAAATATCGATGCTTTGTTCTCCGAGCCATTTAGTTATCACTTTTGCCTTATGGCAAGGTGCTCCATCATGCTGGAAAAGGCATTGTTTGTCACCAAACTGTTCCTGGATAGTTGGGAGAAGTTGCTCTCGGAGGATGTGTTGGTACCATTCTTTATTCATGGCTGTGTTCTTAGGCAAAATTGTGAGTGAGCCCACTCCCTTGGCTGAGAAGCAACCCCACACATGAATGGTCTCAGGATGCTTTACTGTTGGCATGACACAGGACTGATGGTAGCGCTCACCTTGTCTTCTTCGGACAAGCTTTTTTCCGGATGCCCCAAACAATCGGAAAGGGGATACATCAGAGAAAATGACTTTACCCCAGTCCTCATCAGTCCAATCCCTGTACCTTTTGCAGAACATCAGTCTGTGCCTGATGTTTTTCCTGGAGAGAAGTGGCTTCTTTGCTGCCCTTCTTGACACCAGGCCATCCTCCAAAAGTCTTTGAGTCACTGCTCATGCAGATGCACTCACACCTGCCTGCTGCCATTCCTGAGCAAGCTCTGTACTGGTGGTGCCCCGATCCCGCAGCTGAATCAACTTTAGGAGACGGTCCTGGCGCTTGCTGGACTTTCTTGGGCTCCCTGAAGCCTTCTTCACAACAATTGAACTGCTTTCCTTGAAGTTCTTAATGATCCGATAAATGGTTGTATTAGGTGCAATCTTACTGGCAGCAATATCCTTGCCTGTAAAGCCCTTTTTGGGCAAAGCAATGATGATGGCACGTGTTTCCTTGCAGGTAACCATGGTTGACAGAGGAAGAACAATGATTCCAAGCACCACTATCCTTTTGAAGCTTCCAGTCTGTTTTTCTAACTCAATCAGCATGACAGAGTGATCTCCAGCCTTGTCCTCGTCAACACTCACACCTGTGTTAATGAGAGAATAACTGACATGATATCAGCTGGTCCTTTTGTGGCAGGGCTGAAATGCAGTGGAAATTGTTTTGGGGATTCAGTTCATTTGCATGGCAAACAGGGACTTTGCATTTAATTGCAATTCATCTGATCACTCTTCATAACATTCTGGAGTATATGCAAATTGCCATCATACAAACTGAGGCAGCAGACTTTGTGAAAATTAATATTTGTGTCATTCTCAAAACTTTTGGCCATGACTGTATATATAAAATGCTTTTAATTTGTATATTTGTTTACCTCTTGGGCCCCCTACGGGCTTTGGCCTAGCCCCTGACTCACACAATTGACCAGTCACATTTATTTATTATGTAGTTTATTGAAAAATATATATCTATCAGTTAACCAATAAAGGCAGGGCCCCCTAGTTACCCACTTGGCCCCCTACCTCTTCTCCTCCCTCATCTGATGATCAGCAGAGCAGCAGCAGGCAGCAACAGCCTGTCTACACTCATTGAGGGCAGGCTCCTAAGTCCTCCTGTGGTTGGCGGCTGCAGTAAAACATACAAAACATATACTACTATAAAACTGAATTTTTTTTCTCTTTGCCCCATAAAATGTTGTTGTTATGATAATGTTATCTGGCTTATGCCTGGCTAACGCTACCACTCCTTTTGAATAATTCATGTTTTCTATTTTACTGATTATTTTGAACCCCTGCTCAGATGAAACCACTCTCTTGGATGAAACAATTCATCAGTCACTCTCCCCCATCCTCACCTACAGGTCTTCCTGGCTGGCTGAGTTACTTCTGTATAGCCTATTTGAGCCAATGCAAACACAACACTATTTGGGATATCTAGTTTATTCGGTATACTGACTCACTTTTGAAAGTGGTCCCACAAAGGATCCTGTTTATAGTATCTGTAGGCTATCCGGTGCCTAAAAAAAACATCTAGACGTATCTACTAGACATACACACAATTCTATTTATTTCACTTCCATGCTACGCAAAGATAAATAGCATGCATGTTTCTAACCTATTGCACCTGCTACTGAAATGGTTGTTCCAGTTTAGATGTTAGGTAGTATCATTTATTCATCTTTCTAACCCTGGCAGTCATTCTGAAAGCATATTGTGAGTTTGCATCTATTTCAAGTTACAAAACATCCCCAGTTTAGCTGGATTCCAAATAGACATCACTTTGCAAGCCAGCATGATGTGACTTGATGCTGGTTTTGCGGGTGACCAGCATATAATGGTGACCAGCTTATGTGTCAAAAACACAACGAAGGCTGGTCTCCAGTGAAAACACAACGAAGGCGTGTCACCAGCGAAAACACAACGATGACTGGTCTCCAGACCATGCTGGTCTATGCTGTTTTTTTTAGCAGGGACCCCTGACCTAGACCCTAAGTCTACTGACATGACAACAATAGGTAGTCAACAACAGTGAGATGGAAGCCTGACAGTGGATAAATCATAAAAGAGACATTACTATTGGAAATATGATCCTTTCCTTATGCAATATGTTCTCATGGGAAGAAGGGAGGATGTAATGGTTGCTTTTGTGGAAGAAAGGTAATATTTAAAATGTCGTCCTGTGTAGAAGTATTTTGCCCCAGAATCTGTGGTGTTTGGTGGTGATTTGGATGACACTTGTAAAGACGGCCCTCTATTGTAGGCGTCCATCCATCCATTGTTGGATTGTCATGTCCTTCCTGAGAAGTATTGAGTGCCTGAGGAAAATTTAGATGATCTTTTTTGTTCACCGGGGTTTGTGTAGACTTTGTAACAACAACATAAAAACATGAGATCCTAGATTGTATGATGCATCCCTTCCAGTGAGTGTATAATGTGTGAGAGCTGGAGATGTATGTGGTGCCGATATGATACACATGCAGCAACAGTAGTAGGCCTTTTAACCGTCACGCTGTGTTGGCCTAGGCTTTCCTCTCTGCATCTGATAAGCACCATCTGACACGGGGAGGGAAACATGTCACAAAACCACCCACGCAGCACAGCCCTTCACTTCCTGTTTGTTATCAGGGTTATTCTGAGATCAGTTAGCTCCCTTTGAAGAAAAAAAGGTCAGTTTTGGTCTGTTAGCGGTGAGTGACACAGAAATAAACACATTGGTGTTCGGATACCATCCTCATAAAAACATGAAATAAAGTGACAGAGGTATTTATAAAAAAAAATATTTGAAGATAGTGGACCCTACGGTCTTGTCAGGGGGGTGCGAAGCATCAGGAGTCAGGTGCAAAATGGTGGTCTTTATTTACAGGTGCAGAAGGTGAATAAAGCTGGATCCAAAATATGTTGATGAACAACACTGAAATAGACTTTCAAAATAGTAACCAAATAAACGATATGTCCAATTAACTGAAGCTACAAGCTTCTAAGGCAAAGCACCTTTAAAATAGGCAGAGCACCTAGCCTATAACCTTTTACAGTGCCAATCATTCCTCACGCAGATGAGTCTAAGAGAGCACTAGAACAACATGTCACTCCTGCCTAAGCTCTCCTGAAAATCAGCATAGACTAGAGCAGGGCCGTTCAATTCCGGGTCCTGGAGGGCCGAAACACTTCTGTTTTTTTTCTTCTAGCTGGTAGTTAATTGCACTCACTTGATGTCCCAGGTCTGAATTAGTCCCTTATTATAAGGAGAGGATGAAAACCAGAAATGTTCAGGCCCTCCTGGACCGACATTGAACAGCCCTGGACTAGAGCAACCTGAACGAAAAAAGCCCAACCCTTAACACTGGGATAATCCAAAATCCACCTAAACAGGTATTTCATCATAATATTCCACTCAATAATCAATCATTTTTACTCATTTCAATATCAAATGTCCAATACATAATACACTACATGGCCACAAGTATGTAAACACCTGCTCATCGAATATCTAATTCCAAAATCAAATATGTAGTTGGTCCCATGTTTGCTGGTTAAACATCCTCCACTCTTCCGGGAAGGCTTTCCACTAGATGTTGGAATATTGCTGTGGGGACTTGTTTCCATTCAGCCACAAGAGCATTAGTGAGGTCGGGCACTGATGTTGGGCGATTAGGCCTGGCTTGCAGTCGGCGTTCCAATTCATCCCAAAGGTGTTCGATGGGGTTGAGGTCAGGGCTCTATGCAGGCCAGTCATGTTCTTCTACACCGATCTCAACAAACCATTTCTGTATGGACTTCGTTTTGTGCAATGGGTTATTGTCATGCTGAAACAGGAAAGGGCCTTCCCCAAACTGTTGCCACAAAGTTGGAAACACAGAATTGTCTATAATGTTATTGCATGCTGTAGCATTCAGATTTCCCTTCACTGGAGCTAAGGGGCCTTGCCCAAACCATGAAAAATAGCCCCAGACCTCATCCACCAAACTTTACAATTGGCACTATGCATTCGGGCAGGTAGCATTCTCCTGGCATCCGCCAAACCCAGATTAGTCCGTTGGACTGCCAGATGGTGAAGAGTGATTCAGAGAACACGTTTACACTGCTCCAGAGTCCAATGGAGGCAAGCTTTACACCACTCCAGCCAACGCTTGGCATTGCGCATGGTGATTTTAGGCATGTGTGCGGCTGCTCGGCCATGGAATCCCATTTCATGAAGCTCCTGACGAACAGTTCTTGTGCTGATGGTGCTTCCAGAGGCAGTTTGGAACTCGGTAGTGAGTGTTGCAACCGAGGACAGATGCTTTTTACACGCTATGCGCTTCAACACTCGGCATACTCATTCTGTGAGCTTGTGTGGCCTACCATTTGGCGGCTGAGCTGCTGTTGCTCCTAGACGTTTCCACTTCACAACAGCAGTACTTACAGTTGACCAAGGCAGCTCTATTAGGCCAGAAATTTGACGAACTGACTTGCTGGAAAGGTGGCATGCTATGGTGGTGCCACGTTGAAAGTCACTGAGCTCTTCAGAATGGGCCATTCTACTGTCACTGTTTGTCTATGGAGATTGCACGGCTGTGTGCTCAATTTTATACACCTGTCAGCAACTGGTATGGCTGAAATAGCTGAATCCACTTATTTGAAGGGGTGTCCACATACTTTTTTGTATATTCAGGCAGGTAACCTCGAGGTTAGAGCGTTGGGCCAGTAACTGAAAGGTCGCTGGTTCGAAATCCCAGTGCTGGGCCCTTGAGCAAGGCACTTAACGACAATTGCGCCAGGGGTGCTGTACAATGGTGACCCTGGCCATGACCCCACTCCCTGCGGTTGTCTAAGGGGAAGTTGGGATATGCAAAAACACATTTCCATTACATACGTGTGTAACAGGACAAATATAATCACCCCCCCCCCCCCCAAATTAATATTATTTATACATCATATAATCCAGAATATCAGGTCATAATCTAAACATAAAGATATTAAGAAAACACAAACACCCCTCTTCATAGAAGATTTTCATTACTATGCTCACTCACCTGCTGGATATCTATGGACATGACCGGCGCTCCCTTATCAGTCCACAAGCAATCCACGGCGGTGAGTACAGGTCGGCGACACAAAGTAACTTTAAACTATACACAATGTTACAATTTTGTATCGCCTGTGATCTTTTATGTAACAAATGTAATGCATGTTAAGGCTTTAACAACAGGATTATGCTTATACACACTAGCAAATGACTCACAGAAATGTTAGCAAACATTTTCAATATGTGTTTGGCACCAATGAGGGGTTAGCAATGGAGGGAAATGTCCCACGTGACAAGCACTCTTCAGTCAAGTCTGACTGTTACGGTAATCATCAGTAGGCCTGGGATTAAATACACCTACTCTCACTGATCAGAAGACTTTGATATAGACGTTGTTGTTGTTTTTGTTGTTTCTTACTTAAGTAAGTCTGTGTGTGTGTGTGTGTGTGTGTGTGTGTGTGTGTGTGTGTGTGTGTGTGTGTGTGTGTGTGTGTGTGTGTGTGTGTGTGTGTGTGTGTGTGTGTGTGTGCGTGCGCACAACTGCGTCTATGTGTTTGAGTGTGCGTGTTAGTGTGTCACATGGAAGGACATGAGAAAGGTAGAGAGGAGCGATTCATCATTTGACAGGTCCTTTGTGACCAGAGACTTGGCCTCTAGGTTGAAAAGAGAAAGGAGGAGGGCCGTCTAAGATTTCCATTCAAAGACATAGAGGCTGACATACGACTGGACTAGTCTTGAGATTTCTGTATGCCTCTTAAGCGGTTGTAAAGGTATACAGTACTGTGTCACATCGCCTGGCAGCTCTCTCTGAAAGGTGTTGTGTTTCTGTGCAAACAAACCCAATGTAAACATGTTTTCAATATGGATCAGATCCAGAATATGGATTGGAAGTGTTCACTATGCTTATATAGGTGGGTTTGTTGTGTTCTGTGGTGTTATGACTATGTTGTTATAGGTTATATTATGGCATGCATTTATATCAGTGTTTGTGTGATGGCCTGCCCTGGATCCCTGCCAAGGGATATAGTGTTTAATTAACTCTAATGACTGAGCTCTGCATAGCTAAACTCAGGCTAATTGTCTGGGAAAACCGGTTTCTACCAACAGTCTTGGCTCTGTCATGTTGTTGGTTTTACTGGCATTTGTCTCCCTCTTGTGGTCAATGGTATGTTTCAGTGAAACTTATCCTCAGTCACAGTCCATAAAATGTCTATTCAATCAGCTAAAATACAGATCTGACACACATATGTACCTCACCAGGCATGCTACCAGGGGTCTCTTCACAGTCCCTAAATCCAAAACGAAGTGAAAACAGCAGCTCAAAATACAACACTTTTTCCCTTACTGACCTAAATAACTTGTAGACCTATTATGTACTGATGTGTGTATGTGTGTAGCTGGCGGGGGCTGCTGGGTGTGAATGTGGCGTAGGGTAATGAAAATGGAAATGTAAGACAAGTTGATGAGGTAGAAAACCATCAAGTTGAAACTTTAGCGGGAGGAAACTCGACACGATTCAAGGTTGCTGCGTTCACGTTAGGGAATCTAATGGAAGTGATAGACCTACTTCGGTGCAACTCCATATGATTCAAGGCAAGGGTGAATTTGCGGTGTAGATATTGGCGGGACGAACAGTAGACAGGGTACATTTTTTGGGGACATTTTAAAACGCATTTCCGGCATTTCTACACGGTCTGACATGACTTATTATTCCTCTCTTAAGGGGTATTTTAAGGGGGACAGTTGAAGTCAGAAGTGTACATATACTTACGTTGGAGTCATGAAAACTTGTTTTTCAACCACTCCACAAATTTCTTGTTAAGTTCTTTGGGCTAGGGGGCAGTATTTTCACATCCGGATAAAAAACGTACCCGATTTAATCTGGTTACGACTCCTGCCCAGTAACTAGAATATGCATATAATTATTGGCTTTGGATAGAAAACACCCTAAAGTTTCTAAAACTGTTTGAATGGTGTCTGTGAGTATAACAGAACTCCTATGGCAGGCAAAAACCTGAGAAGATTTCATGCAGGAAGTGGCCTGTCTGACAAGGTGTTGTTGTTCTTGCTTCTGTTTATTGAAGAGTCAGGATCTTAGCTGTAACGTGACACTTCCTACGGCTCCAATAGGCTCTCAGAGCCCGGGAAAAACCTGAACGATGACGAGGCAGCCTCTGGCTGAAACGCATTATCGCCTTTTCCAAGTGGCCCATCAGAGGACAATGGAATTAGGCGCGTGCCGGATTCGACCCCGTGCAGTATTTTCCTTCGGCTGTTTACCTAATTGCAGATTCCCGGTCGGAATATTATCGCTTTTTTACAAGAAAAATGGCATAAAAATTGATTTTAAACAGCGGTTGACATGCTTCGAAGTACGGTAATGAAATATTTAGAAATCTTTTGTCACGAAATGCGCCGTGCGCAAGACCATTATTTACCATTGGGATAGTGTCTAGAACGCACAAACAAAACGTCGCTGTTGGAACATAACTATGGATTATTTGGGACCAAACGTACATTTGTTATTGAAGTAGAAGTCCTGGGAGTGCATTCTGACAAAGAACAGGAAAGGTAAGACCATTTTTGTTATAGTAAATGGGATTTTGGTGAAGGCTAAACTTGCCGGGTGTCTAAATAGCTAGCCCTGTGATGCCGGGCTATCTACTCAGAATATTGCAAAATGTGCTTCATCCGAAAAGCTATTTTAAAATCGGACATATCGAGTGCATAGAGGAGTAATGTATCTATAATTCTTAAAATAATTGTTATGCTTTTTGTGAACGTTTATCGTGAGTAATTTAGTAAATTCCCCGGAAGTTTGCGGGGGGTATGCTAGTTCTGAACGTCACATGCTAATGTAAAAAGCTGGTTTTTTATATAAATATGAACTTGATTGAACAAAACATGCACGTATTGTATAACATAATGTCCTAGGTGTGTCATCTGATGAAGATCATCAAAGGTTAGTGCTGCATTTAGCTGTCTTCTGGGTTTTTGTGACATTATATGCTAGCTTGAAAAATGGGTGTCTGATTATTTCTGGCTGGGTACTCTGCTGACATAATCTAATGTTTTGCTTTCGTTGTAAAGCCTTTTTGAAATCGGACAGTGTGGTTAGATTAACGAGAGTCTTGTCTTTAAATAGCTGTAAAATAGTCATATGTTTGAGAAATTGAAGTTATAGCATTTCAAAGGTTTTGAAAATCGCACCACAGGATTCAACTGGCTGTTACGTAGGTGGAACGAATTCGTCCCGCCGGTCCTATAGAGGTTAACAAACTATAGTTTTGGCAAGTCGGTTAGGACATCTACTTCACACCAGCATTGTAGATCAGGTATTCCCAAACTGGGGTATGCGTACCCCCAGGGATTCGCACAATGCCGTCGGAGGTACGCCAAATAAAAATGTTTTCAAACAGTCTGTTTATATTTTCCAACGGGGCTATACATATGGGTGAGGTTTTTTTCTCGCCTGAGTAGCCTCATTTCACTGCCAAAAATAAAATTAAACCATCTAGTGTTCAGCGAAACACAGGTAGCCTAGTCAAATAATTAACATCCAATCACATTAACCGTTACCCCCCTCGGTGAAACCTTCACTCTTGTGCAGACATTTAGAAACGAAACATGCCAATTTCAAAAATAAGCCACCGGAGTTTGAGTGAGAATTAAGACTACTTTTGAGTTAGACATGCATAAAAGCAACAGATACCATTAATAAGGGGCTAGAAGTGTCTTATATGGTGAGTTACCGAGTGGCTAGGACAGGCAAGCCCCATACTATTGTGGAGGACATAATTCTTCCTGCTGCCACTGATATGGCTGGGACAATGCTGGAGGAAAAGACCCCAAAAACTATACAGACAATTTCTTCATCAAACAACACTGTTTCACGACGCATCAGTGACTATGGGTGTTTTCTGTTAAGAGAATGTGTTTCTTGTTATTGGCTGAATAGCACTAAAGGGAGTAAGCAAAGGCACAGCTCCTGGTATATGTCCGTTACGTTTATGGGGGGGTCAATTAAGGAAGACATCCTATTCTGCAAACCACTGGAAACTCGAACAACAGGAGAGGATATGTTTAAAAACGTACTGGACAGCTTTGTGACATCAAATAGACTTTGGTGGTCAAGATGTGTTGGTATCTGTACTGATGGCGCAAAAGCCATGACAGGGAGACATAGTGGCGTGGTAACGCGCGTGCAAGCAGTTTCTCCCGACGCCACTTGTGTACACTGCAGCATCCACCGAGAGGCTCTTGCTGCCAAGAGAATGCCTGACAGATTGAAAGACATTTTGGACACTACAGTGAAAATGGTTAACTTTGTTAACCCTTTCATGCATGAGTTCCAAATATCTCTAACGGTCGCCCCAGCCTGAGTTTTTCTATGCACGTGATGTTAGAACGTTCTCTCCATTCCAGAATATGATTGTTACCCAACAGTACATTATTCCGCGCTGCCCTCAAACCAAGGCACACTGCCTGTTTTTATTCATAGGCTGTTTTCAATTTGTCAATTTCAAATGATTTTTTACGTTTTTTATTTTCTAAGAACATTTTGAATTGAGGTGTGTTCCGCCTCATTCATTCACATAAAACTAGTCATTTTGACTTTTGCAGACCAATTCGTAAAAAAAAAAATTCTGACTCGTACAAAATTCCCTAAACACTTCCCAATTGTTAGTGCAGTTCAAGTCTGCAGACATTTGCTCATCTCCCGTCCTGCACACACGTGTTCACATTTTCCGTCTGTTGCCTGCATCGCAGTCATAGTTGTTTTCGTTACTAATAATAACTTTGGAGATGTGTGCGTTTCTATCCAAAGTAAGCGCCTTATTACGTTATAATAGTTTCTGCATGGCTGTTATGTCATTTCTACTGTAGCATAATATTTTTGTGTATATTCCTTATAACCGCGGACACGCGAGGTAACGTTACTCATTTCATAACCTTTATGGTGTTATACTCAATGCTTAGGTATCTAGCTACATTCTTCTATTAGCTCTGGAAAGCAATTCTAATTGCGCCAGAGAAGTATTAGCATGTGTTGCATTTTGAAGCTACCCTGGCCTTATGACTCCCAAGTGGCGCAGGCATACCTTCAAACTCAGTGCCTCTTTGCTTGACATCATGGGAAAATCAAAGAAATCAGCCAAGACCTGAGAAAATAAATTGTAGACCTCCACAAGTCTGGTTCATCCTTGGAAGCAATTTCCAAATGCCTGGAGGTACCACGTTCATCTGTACAAACAATAGTATGCAAGTATAAACACCATGGGACCACGCAGCTGGCATACCGCTCAGGAAGGAGATGCGTTCTATCTCATAGAGATGAATATACTTTTAAGATGCTGGAGGAAACAGGTACAAAAGTATCTATATCCACAGTAAAACGAGTCCTATATCGACATAACCTTGGCCATAATGACCATCATTATGTTTGGAGGAAAAAGGGGGAGTCTTGCAAGCAGAAGAACACCATCCCAACCGTGAAGCACGGGGGTGGCAGCATCATGTTGTGGGGGTGCTTTGCTGCAGGATGGACTGGTGCACTTCACAAAATAGATGGCATCATGAGGAAAGACAATTATGTGGATATATTGAAGCAACATCTCAAGACATCAGTCAGGAAGTTAAAGCTTGGTCACAAATGGGTCTTCCAAATGGACAATGACCCCAAGCATACTTCCAAAGTTGTGGCAAAATGGCTTAAGGACAACAATGTCAAGGTATTGACATTGACTCACTGGGAATGTGATGAAAGAATAAAAGCTGAAATAAATCATTCTCTCTACTATTATTGTGACATTTCACATTCTTAAAATAAAGTGGTGATCCTAACTGACTTAAGACAGGGAATTTTTTCTAGGATTAAATGTCAGGAATTGTGAAAAACAGAGTTTAAATGTATTTGGCTAAGGTGTATGTAAACTTCCGACTTCAACTGCATATAGATTTTTCTATTGTGTTATTGACTGTACGTTTGTTTATCCCATGTGTAACTCTGTGTTGTTTGCATTGAACTGCTTTGCTTTATCTTGGCCAGGTCGCAGTGGTAAATGAGCACTTGTTCTCAACTGGTCTACCTGTCTAAATAAAGGTGAAATTAAAAAAATAAAAACCTATATGAGAGTGGATTCTCGGCCCTCACTAGCCTGACAACTAAATACAGGCACAGACTGTGTGGAAAATTAGACTGAGACTCTCTCCAATACAATCCAACATTGCAGAGTTATGTGCATCCTTTCAAGCACACCCTTCTCATTAACCTGTGGTCAGTTATTTTTGATGAACAAATAAGGTTTATATTTGTGCACTGGTCTTATAAGAGCTCTTTGTCACTTTCCAAGAGCCAGGTTGTGACAAAAACTCACACTCATTCTTATGTTTAATAAATGTATCGTATAGTGTGTGTGTGGCAGGCTTACAATGATGGCAAAAAACAACATTTGAGAGTGCGCTGACCCTGGTGCTACAGGGGGTACGCAGCTGAAGGTTGAATGTTTGAAGGGGTACAGGACTATAAAAGGTTTGGGAACCACTGTTGTAGATAATAGCTTATACGTAGATGCTCATGGGCCTATTGCAACATTCTCACGCCATTACATCCCAAAATATAAGGTTGTTTTGGTCCAATAAAATGTAAATGGACCATTTATAGCTTCAAAATTAATGACAGGAAAAAACTAGCTAGCTAGCTATCTTGCAAACTAGCCTCTTAGCTAGTCTGCTGAAGTTAGCCAGCTAGCTCCCCCTTTCCTTATGGCAACAGGTCACAAATATTGCTGCTGTGATGGCACAGACTGTAGATCTGGAATTTGGGGTAATTAGCCATTGTCTTACGACAGCGCGTTGATTCCACCTGCACTAATCTGTCTCGTATCTCGCAAAGGTTAATGGGAGAGGAAGTGAGCTTGTGAGAGTTCTGAAAGCACTTTGAAAAAAAGACAACAAGACAATGACAGGTTGGAGGGTAACGATAGAACAAGTATGGAGAGGCCAGAGATAGCCAGGCTTGTATATTGGGCTAAGGAACAGAAGTTGGGTTTTGGAGAAACGCCATCAGTGCGTGCTCTGCAAGTAATTTAGCAGATGAAGGCGTGGCAAGAGCGTGATGAGAAGATAGATGTGGTTATGGACAGCGAGGAAGAAGGAGAAGAGCTGAGTGCAGTGGGAAGATCTGTCTTGAGGAAGAATGGCAGCAAGTACAAACAGTATTCTGCTGTCTTTGATGGCACCGAAATTGAACCTGACGAGAGTGAGGATGAATTACCAGTGGTGACAAGTGTGGTGGGGACCTCCGAGCCCGAGCCTCACCCCAATTGTCATGCCGAGGATGATTCGGGCCAGTGGGAGTAAGATTTTTGGAGAAAGTGGATCCCTGCTTTTTGGCTGATTCATGTGTTCTCAGGCTGGGTGGAAAATACGTTGGGTGCTGTTGAATTGGTGAAGGTGGCTCGAAGTGGACTTGTGATGGTTTTCTGAGTTTCTTTCATCCACTTCGTGTCATGCGACTAGGGACGAGACCTGTGAATTGCTTTCCTCACCTTTGAAATAAGTGATTACTAGCATGGCATTAAATGTTGCCAGCAGCATACCACCCTGCATCCCACTGCTGGTTTGCTTCTGAAGCTAAGCAGGACTGGTCATGGATGGGAGACCAAATGCTGCTGGAAGTGGTGTTGGATGGCCAGTAGGAGGCACCCTTTCCTCTGGTCAAAATAATGTAAAAAATATCCCAATGCCCTAGGGAAATGGTTGCCCTGTTTAGGGTGCAGTCTTTGGATGGGATGTTAAATGGGTGTCCTGACTCTCTGTGGTCACTAAAGATCCCATGGCACTTATTGTAAGAGTAGGGGTGTTAACCCCAGTGTCCTGGCTAAATTCCCCATCTGGCCCTCATACCAACATGGTCACCTAATCATCCCCAGCTTACAATTGCTCATTCATCCCCCCTCCTCTCCCCTGTAACTATTCTCCAGGTTTGTTGCTGTAAATGAGAATGTGTTCTCAGTCAACTTACCTGGTAAAAAAAAAAATAATAATTTGAGGTGGAGCAACTGAAATAGAAAATTCCCTGTGTCTGTGACACCTGCCATTTGGTGCGACGCAGGTGTGGTGAAACTGAGAAAACATTGTCTTTCCTTTTGAGTTTTGAAGCAGAGACTTTACCTGATAAAGTACATTTAGGATATGTCAGTTATCCAGTGAGAGCTTTGTGTTGAACCCACTAAGGTGTTTCAGATGCCAAGTTTGTGGTCATGTTGCAGCAGTGTGTAGAAGGAGATTCTGATATGCAGGACAAAGGAATGTGTAGTATCGGTAGAAAATCTGTGTAAATCATGGGGGTGCCCATGTTGCTGGGGATCAGAATTGCCCGGTGCGAGAGAGACAGTTTGAAGTTGCCAGGGTCAGAGTAGAACAGAAGGTGTCGTATGCTGAGGCAGTGAAAAGGGTAGAGGATGATGGGTTGTAGGCCTAGGCCAATACAGAGTTATATGAATTTGTGCTTCAGTAAAGTTGGCTTCTTAGAATTCATTGCCATGGTTATCAACTGTACCACAGATATGGAACGTAAATCCCAGAAAATAGATGTTGTGGTGGCAGCTGCAGAGAAGTACTTGGGTGTACAAGGTTTTACTGCAGAAGAGTTACAAGGTGTGCTGAACGAAAGTGTCCCATCCTCTCAGGCCGTTGGCCTGGTGTAGGCTCAGATAGGGTCAAAGTAGTGGAATGGGGTGGTGTAATGTGTACGCTGGGAGTCGGGAGGCAAGTTTAGGGAGTGTATTAAATAAATAAATGAACATAGAACAAAACAAGAAATACAGGTAGCATACAGACATGAACACTGGAACAGAAACAATAACACCTAGGGAAAGAACCAATGGGAGTGACAAACTCAGCAACAAAAAATAAACTTCCCTTTTTCAGGACCCTGTCTTCAAGGATAATTTGTAAAAATCCAAATAACTTCACAGATCTTCATTGTAAAGGGTTTAAACCCTGTTTCCCATGCTTAAACAATTAATGAACATGCACCTGTGGAACGGTCGTTAAGACACTAACAGCTTACAGACAGTAGGCAATTAAGGTCACAGTTATGAAAACGTAGGACACTAAACAGGCCTTTCTACTGAGTCTGAAAAACACCAAAAGAAAGATGCCCAGGGTCCCTGCTCATCTGCGTGAATGTGCCTTAGGCATGCTGCAAGGAGGCATGAGGACTGCAGATGTGGCCAGGGCAATAAATTGCAATGTCCGTACTGTGAGACGCCTAAGACAGCGCTATAGGGAGACAGGACGGACAGCTGATCATCCTCGCAGTGGCAGACCACGTGTAATAACACCTGCACAGGATCGGTACATCAGAACATCACACCTGCTGGACAGGTACAGGATGGCAACAACTGCCCGAGTTAACCAGGAATGAACAATCCCTCCATCAGTGCTCAGACTGTCTGCAATAGGCTGAGAGAGGCTGGACTGAGGGCTTGTAGGCATGTTGTAAGGCAGGACCTCACCAGACTTCACAGGCAACAACGTTGCCTATGGGCACAAACCCACCGTTGCTGGACCAGACAGGACTGGCAAAAAGTGCTCTTCACTGATAAGTCACGATTTTGTCTCACCAGAGGTGATGGTCAGATTTGCATTTATCGTCAAAGGAATGAGTGTTACAACGAGGCCTGTACTCTGGATCAGGATCGATTTGGAGGTGGAGGGTCCATCATGGTCTGGGGTGGTGTGTCACAGCATCATCGGACTGAGCTTGTTGTCATTGCAGATGCCGTACAGGGAAGACATCCTCCTCCCTCATTACATTTAAGTCATTTAGCAGACGCATTTAGCAGACGCAAGCGACCCACCCCTGGTACACCCTATCAACAGCAGGTGAAATATCAAGGGCACCAAATTTGAAAACAATTAAATGTCATAATTCAAATTTCTCAAACATACAACTATCTTACACCCTTTGAAAAATAAACATCTCCTTAATCTAACCACGTTGTCCGATTTCAAAAAGGCTTTACGGCGAAAGCATAAAGTTTGATTATGTTAGGACAGTACATTGAAAATAGCTGTGTGTAATGTTTTGTCAATGCAAAGACAGGCGTCACCAAAAGCAGAAAACCAGCTAAAATTATGCACTAACCTTTGACAATCTTCATCAGATGACACTCCTAGGACATTATGTTAGACAATACATGCATTTTTTTGTTCTATCAAGTTCATATTTATATCCAAAACAGCATTTTACAATGGCGTTGATGTTGAGAAAATATTTTCCCTCCAATACCGCCAGTCAATCACCACAACAAATTAAATAATTACTTTTCGAAAGCATTGGTAAAATATTATATTGTCATTCAAAGAATTATAGATTAACATCTCGTGAACGCAACCGCATTGCCAGATTTAAAAATAACTTTACTGGGAAATCACACTTTGCAATAAACGAGGGGCTGTGTTCAGAAAAATAGGCTTGGTGATACAGACTAGGCGCCATGTTGGAGAGATCTAAAATCAAAAATACTATGTAAATATTCCCTTACCTTTGATTATCTTCATCAGAAGGCACTTCCAGGTCCATAACAAATGTAGTTTTGTTCGAAAAAGCTCATAATTAATGTCCAAAAAGCTCCGTGTTGTTAGCGCGTCCTGTAGGCTACTCAAAAACATGAACGTCGCCCGCCGGACTTGTCTTCACCAAAGAGGGAAAAAAAATATTTACGTTCGTTCAAACATGTCAAACGTTGTATAGCATAAATCATTAGGGCCTTTTTCAATCAGAACTTCAATAATATTCAAGGCGGACGATTGCATTCTCTTTTAAACCGTATTGGAACGAGAGTACCCAAACATGCACTCGCGCGCCATAGCAGTATAGGCCATCCGCTTATGACCAACTTACCAGGCCTCTCGTTCGGTCAGTTTTCACAGTAGAAGACTCAAACCACTTTGTAAAGACGGTTGACATCTAGTGGATGGCGTAGGACGTGCTAAATGATTAATACGTCCCTGTGTGTTTCAATGGCATAGGCTTAAAAGTAATTCAACACATCAGATATCCACTTCCTGTTAGAATTTGTCTCAGGGTTTTGACTGCCATATGAGTTCTGTTATACTTACAGACACCATTCAAACAGTTTTAGAAAATTCAGAGTGTTTTCTATCCAAATCTATTAATAATCCATATCCTAGCTTCTGAGTATGTGTAGGAGGCAGTTAAAAATGGGCACATATTTTTTTCAAAATTCTCAATACTGCCCCCTAGCCCCAACAGGTTTTAAACACCTTATGCTCATTTGAGACCCTTCTTTCAAAGTCACTGAGATTTCTTCTAGCCATGGTAGCCAAAATAATGGGCAACTGGACATTTTATAAATGGCCCTAAGCATGATGAGATTTTATTTGCTTAATTAACTCAGGAACCACAATTAACTCAGGAATTATGATAATAATTATTTTCATATTTAACCTTTATTTAACTAGGCAAGTCAGTTAAGAACAAATTCTTATTTGCAATGACGGCCTACCCTGGCTAACCATAACCCGGACGACACTGGGCCAATTGTGTGCCGCCCTATGGGACTCCCAATCACGGCCGATTGTCATACAGCCTGGAAACAAACCAGGGTCTGTAGTGATGCCTCTAGCACTGAGATGCAATGCCTTCGAACGCTGTGCCACTCGGGAAGCAATGCTTTCAATGTACTTTGTATCCCTCATTTAATCAAGTGTGTATTTGGGAATTTACCTGTAGATTGTGATTTGACTGTTTCACCACACTTCTTTCTGTAATGTGTACTATCTTCCAGTAGATGTCAGCACATTATTACTGTTAGCCAGTACACACAGCAAATGACAACTCAAGTGTGTACATGTGTTCTACTCAGGGCCGGCTCTAATCTTAAGCGCGATTTGGTTGGGGGTTTTAACGTTTAAAGTTCATTTCCTGCAATTCTACACATAACATTTATAATGCAATTCTACTCATTTTGCTGTGGCAGTATTGTTGTGGCAACATCATGTTATGGGGATGCTTGTCCTGGGGAGTTTGTTAAGATCAAAATAAACATGAAAGGAGAAAAGCCCAGGTAAAAAGTTAGAGTAAAACCCACCTCAGTCTTCTGAAAACCTAACCCTGCTACAGAGTTGTATTTTCCAGTGGAAGAAAAACACATTTTAATGCCAAAGACACACCAGAACGGCTTTCCAAGAGGTTTTGAGTGTTCCTGAACAGTCCAATCTCCATTCTGATTTAAATATGCTTAAAAAATCTGAGACAAAATGTGAGTATTGCTGAAGGTCAATGATTCCCAATGAAATTTACTGAGCTTGAGCAATTTTGACAAAAACAAAATCAAATGTTATCCCTTTTTAGATTTAAATTTAAGGAAGCAAAATGTGAAAACTGTGCAAGAGGTGAGTAGACATTCAATAGCGACTGTGTGTAGGTTACAGTATAATGTGTTGTGGGCTGTTGGGTCAGGAAGCTTATAGTGGCTGCTGATCTTAGATTCCCCTGAAGCACGCTTCACTGTAAGTAGCTCAGTGTCAAAGAGCACTGCCTGAGAGAGACCACTTTATCTGACATTCTATAGTGACACACAAGTGTGTGCGCACGCACACACAAACACACACTAAAGGCTTTGTATTAGGTTACCTTATACAACTGTCTCATTGTAAATGCATGATGAAATTTGGAACTGTAGGATTATAGGTTAAGGTGTATTGATTAAATTGTATTGTCTGTTCCCCAATCCCATCACCTTCTCTTCCTCTTTGCCATCTGATTACTCTAATAGCTCTATAATAAGCTCTAAATAAAGCTTTGTGATGGTGAATAATAGTGGTCTAATTCCCTTCACTATATGTATTTTCACTTCACCACATGGCCTTGTGTTAGTCCTTCTCTCAGAGGAAGCGGAGTTGTTGTCTCTTTTGAGAAGGAGTCATCATCATCAGTTCCTGGTTGTGACACTGTGGTTATCAGTGGAGAATGGACTGCACCTGTTCAGCACCTGTTTGTCATTATACAATGCAATACAAAGGGCATTGCATTGTATAATGAAAGATAATATACGCACATCCAAACAGTTCAGAAAAAATAGTATGAACTCATATGAATAATGTCTAACTTGATTGGGGAATCTAAACATCATCTATGTCTGCGTCTCATCAATAAATCAACTTTAGAAGCATATTCGAGTTGCAGACATTTTTATTCAGCTAAAATAAACCCGAAGATTCAATGTAACATGAAGCCAGAGAGAGCGGAAGAGAGAGATAATTTTTCTGACTAAGTGAAACTAGTAATGAAACGTAGAGTTCCATATGGGAAGCAGACTCAGTGTCTCTGTCTGAGTAGTTGGCTAGTTCTCCTCTCTGCTCTGCTCTCTCAGTGGTTGTAAAGCTGTGTTGTACAGGCTGATATTGTTCTGACTGTCAAGTAGCACCCACCAGCAATACTACTGTGTGTTTTAGACCTTGACTACAGTGTGTTAGTATGTGTGTGCGCGTGCATGCATGTGTGTGTGTGCTTGAAAATGAGTGTGTTCTTCCCCACTCTCTTGTAAGCCCAGCACTGTGGCCACAGAGTCCTCGGAGGGATTGAGTGCTGTGTTGTGTTGGTGTCTGTTGATTGGAGACTTCTAGACTGTGCATTAGGGTGAGATGGAAACAAAAGACACAAGAGCGGATCAGAACAAGGTGGAGCCATTCACCAGGCTATTACCACATTATAAATTATTAATTAACATCATCATGTAAGTCAGTGATTCTCAACTGGGGGGTCGTGACGCCCATGGGGGTCGCGGGAGGATTTTATGGGGTCGCTGGATACAGTTGCACAGCTTATTGTTGCTGACTTTACATGTGCAGTGCGTCCGCACTGGTGAAATTTCTAGCTAAGTTCGGACTCCAAGGCTTTTCGCGCTTCACTCACTCACTGACCAATACAATAACGTTCTCACCCCCCCACACACACACACTGACCCAATGAAAGGACAGATTTCTCCACACACACACACACTGATCCAATAAAATGTGACACGTCCAATCAAATAATACAGATCTTCTAACAGCTATTTTGATTGACAGCTAACTATGCAGATGTGTTCTGCAGGCATTGCACATGTGGATAGTCAACTGTCATTTAACTCATGTAGGCTCGCTGTCAGAGTAAACTCATGGACAAGTTTTTAAAATGTGCAGCTCCCTCTTCATCTAATGCTGCTTCCAATGTCAACAACAAGGCAGACAACCAGGTCCTTGTCAAGAAAAAAAAATACACCCCCCCCCGACTTCATCAAATATGGTTTTACATAGGCTCGTTCGTAAATTGAAAACTGAGGAATTTATGAACACATGCATATATAGAAAATAGTCAGGGTGAGTGTGTAGACCATAGTGCATCCTATGCAACGCATTGTTAGCTAATGAGAGCATGAGACCCTCCGAAATGAAAAGTAACCTGGGCACCAAGCATCCAAGACAGGTGAATAATAAAAAAAGGAAATGTCAATATCTGGTGGCCTCACAAAATTAATTGAACAAGGTATGCATGGTACAAAAAAAGGCACTTCTGGCATCATACCTTGTGGCCCAGCCCATTGCTGAGTGCAAAAAAAGCCCACACCAGCACAGAGGATATCATTCTCCCTGCTGCGATTGATATGTGCACTGAAATCTTGGGAGAGTCAGCCGCTAACAAACTTAAAACTGTACCCCTATCCAATGACACCACGAGGAGGAGAATCCAGGACATGTCTGAGGACATAACGCGCCAGACATCAGAGCACATCAGTGCAAATGGAAATTACTCAGTGGTGTGAAGTACTTAAGAAGAAATACTTAAAAGTACTACATAAGTAGTTTTTTCAGGTATCTGTACTTTACTTTTGATATTTTTGACAACTTTTACTTCACTACATTCCTAAAGAAAATTATATAGTTTTTACTCCATACATTTTCCCTGACACCCAAAAGTACTCCTTACATTTTGAATGATTAGCAGGACACGAAAATGGTCCAATTTACCCATTAATCAAGAGAACATCCCTGGTCATCCCTACTGCCTCTTATCTGGCGGACTCACGAAACACAAATGCTTTGTTTGTAAATTATCTCTGAGTGTTGGAGCATTCCCCTGGCTATCCATAATTTAAAAAACAAGAACATTGTGACATCTGGTTTGCTTAATATAAGGAATTTGAAATGATTTATACTTTAACTTTGACTTTTGACACTTAAGTAAATTTTAGCAATTGCATTTACTTTGATACTTCAGTATATTTAAAACCAAATTCTTTTAGACTTTTATTCAATTAGTATTTTACTGGGTGACTCACTTTTACTTGAGTAATTTTCTATTAAAGCATCTTTACTTTTACTCAAGTATGACAACTGGGTACTTTTTCCACCACTGCCATTACGCACTACAGCTTGATGAATCCACAGATGTGGCTAACCATGCAATTCTAATGGTCTATGTCAGACACATCTGGGAGAAAAACTTTGAGGAGCAGTCCCTTTTAGTGCTGAATTGCCCACCCCCATCACTGCAGATCCTGTCTTTAACACAATGGATATGTATCTGGGCTCTGTGGGACTGGCCTGGGATGGGTGCATCGGTGTGATCACTAATGGGGCAGCTGCCATGACGGGAAAGCACTCCGTGGTAGTAATGCAGATCCTGGAGAGAGCCCAGAGTGCGACGTGGAACCACTACTTCCTACACAGGGAGGCATTGGCAGCGAAGGACATGGTGCCTGAGCTACACACCACTCTCCAGAATGTATTTTTTTTGTATGTTTTTATTTTACCTTTATTTAACCAGGTAGGCTAGTTGAGAACAAGTTCTCATTTACAACTGCGACCTGGCCAAGATAAAGCAAAGCAGTGCGATACAAACAAGAACACAGAGTTACACATGGAATAAACAAGCATACAGTCAATAACACAATAGAACAACAAAAAAATGAAGTCTATATACAGTGTGTGCAAAAGGCGTGAGGAGGTAAGGCAATAAATAGGTCATAGTAGCGAAGTAATTTCAATTTAGCAAATTAACAGTGGAGTGATAGATGAGCAAATGGTTATGTGCAAGTAGAAATATTGGTGTGCAAAAGAGCAGAAAAGCAAATAAAAACAATATGGGGGTGAGGTAGGTAGATTGGGTGGGCTATTTACAGATGGGCTATGTACAGCTGCAGCGATCGTTTAGCTGCACAGATAGCTGATGTTTAAAGTTAGTGAGGGAAATATAAGTCTCCAGCTTCAGCAATTTTTGCAATTCGTTCCAGTCATTTGCAGCAGAGAACTGGAATGAAAGGCGGCCAAAGGAGGTGTTGGCTTTGGGGATGACCAGTGAGATATACCTGCTGGAGCGCGTGCTATGGGTGGGTGTTGTTATCGTGACCAGTGAGCTGAGATAAGGCGGAGCTTTACCTAGCAAAGACTTGTAGATGATCTGGAGCCAGTGGGTCTGGTGACGAATATGTAGCGAGGGCCAGCCGACTAGGTCGCAGTGGTGGGTCGTATAAGGGGCTTTGGTGACAAAACGGATGGTACTGTGATAGATTGCATCCAGTTTGCTGAGTAGAGTATTGGAAGCTATTTTGTAAATGACATTGCCGAAGTCGAGTATCGGTAGGATAGTCAGTTTTACGAGGGTATGCTTGGTGGCGTGAGTGAAGGAGGCTTTGTTGTGGAATAGGAAGCCAATTCTAGATTTAATTTTGGATTGGAGATGTTTAATATGAGTCTGGGAGGAGAGTTTACAGTCTAGCCAGACGCCTAGGTATTTGTAGTTGTCCACATATTCTAAGTCAGAAACGTCCAGAGTAGTGATGCTAGTCGGGTAAAGTGTTGGGTCGCTTTTATGAGCTTCTAGCAGAGATTGCTGCGTTTCTTTAGGAAAGAAAGTAATCTCTGCCCGAACATTTCGATTGTGAGGACTTGCTCTGCAAGTTGCTTAACCGGCGGATATTTTTGATAATCTGAATTTTGTCAATGTGTCAATGCAAGGGAGGGGGCACAATTGATTTTAACAGAGGGACAAAGTGGAAGCCTTCAACATGAAGCTTACCGTTTGGGCAAATCATGTTTCTAACGGGAGGACTGATATGTTTCCCACTGCTGATTTCGAGATTCACTGAAAAAAAAAAAAAAACGTTGAACAGCATCTTGTCAAGCTGCAGGGAACGTTTTGCGACTACCTCCCGGAAGAGAACAGGAGACAAGACCACTGGATACCGGAGACAAGACGACTGGATACCGGAACCTTTTCGAGTGGAGTTGGGAAGCAGTCATGTTGCCAAGCAATGAAGAGGAGCTGCTGGTGGGGCTGTCATTAGATCGCGGACTCATTTTGCGCCTCCTGGAAATGACACTGCCACAGTTCTGGTGCAGCGTAATGGGAGAGTATCCTGCTCTTGTCTGTCATGCAATCAGAATCATGCTACCGTTCTGCACTACCTACCTGTGTGAAAATGGCTTCTCTGCTATGGCCGTGCTGAAAACTAAAAGCAGAAACAAACTGGACAGCCAGCATGACCTCCAAGTTGCTCTGTCAACCATCACCCCAGATTTAAATAATAAATGATCTTATCAAACTAAAGAAACACCCCCAGCTTTCCCACTGGTCAAACACACACACACACACACACACACACACACACACACACACACACACACACACACACACACACACACACACACACACGCACGCACGCACGCACGCACGCACGCACACACACACACACAATAAATAAACAGGTTAAAATGTTCACTATGTTAATTATTATTGTTAATTAATTCTGACATTCATATGACATTTTATTGAACAGGTTAAAAACTTACACATTTAAAAAAAACATTTAAAGGTTGTGAAACTATTGGCCTTGTAATAGTTGATTAAGAATTCCTAATGATTGTTGTTTTTTCTATTTTAAACACTGACATGTGTTACTGTTCATTAACATTGTTGGATTAAGCATATGTTTTCATTTCAGTCTCCTCCGTCTCATCTAACCAAAGCTAATTGTATGGATCTTTTTTCTATTAATAATGTAAAATTAACAGCCTTACGGAAATACTCATGTGAAGGCGAAATTACAGAGGAGGAATTTCTTAATGCAATTAAAGCTTTTAAGTCTGGGAAATCTCCAGGGCTGGATGGCATACCAGTTGAGGTATACAAACTTTTTTTGATATACTCATAGGATTATTAGCATGTTTTAACCACTCCTATGTAAATGGTAGATTATCAGACACTCAACAAGAAGGTCTGATTTCATTATTACTGAAACAGGATACAAGTAGGAAATATAAAGATCCAGTCCATTAAAAAAAATTGTAGGCCCCTTACACAAAAATATGAGCAAAATGTATAGCGCATAGAATTAAAAAGGTATTGTCGGATACTATTCATTCTAATCAGACAGGTTTTTTACATGGAAAATACATTGGAGATAATATAGGGCAAGTAATGGAAACAATAGAACACTGAAACATCTGGGAAACCAGGCCTGCTATTCATAGCTGACTTTGAAAAGGATTTTGATAAAGTATGACTGGGGTTTATATATAAATGCCTGGAACATTTCAATTTTGGAGAACCTCTTATAAAATGGATAAAATCATGTATAGTAACCCTAGGTGTAAAATAATAAATAATGTCTACTTCTCAGAAAGTTTTAAACTGTCAAGAGGAGTAAAACAAGGTTGTCAACTATCGGCATATCTATTTATTATGGCCGTCGAAATGTTAGCTATTAAAATCAGATCCAACAATAATATCAAGAGATTATAAATCCATGGCTTAAAAACAAAAGTGTTATTGTACGTTGATGATTCAGGTTTTCTTTTAATTCCACAATTTGGATCCCTCCACAGCCTCATAGAGGATCTAGATGATGTTTCAAACCTCTCTGGATTACAACCAAATTATGATAAGTGTACTATATTAGATATTGGATCACTAAACAATACAACTTTTACATTACCGTGTAGTTGACCAATAAAATGGTCTGATGGTGATGTGGATATACTCGGTATGTCACGCCTGCACCCGCTCCTCTCTGGCGCTCGCTTATTGTTGTGCTTGTTTTCCCCTGTCCAGACGCTGTCCGTTTTTCATTAAATGTTCACTCCCTGTACTTGCTTCTCGTCTCCAACATCTGTCCTCATACGGTATACATATCCCGAAATAAATAAATGATCTCATTCCAATACATTTTTATAGAAAGTTAGCAAAAATAGATAAGATCTTGCTACAATGTAAAGGTAAATACCTGTCTATTTGTGGAAAAATCACCTTGATTAACTCTTTAGTCATATCCAAGTTGACCTATTTTCTTATGTTCTTGCCTACACCGTTGCGAACAGTTTTTTTGTTATTTGAGAAAAAAATATTACATTTTATTTGGAAAGGCAAGCTAGACAAAATTAAACGGGCCTATTTATATAATGAATATGAATTCAGAAGGCATTAAAGCATTAGACCTCTCACTAAAGGCTTCAGTCATACAAAAGTTATACTTAAATCAAAACTGTTTTTCTAGGAAATTAGTAATGTCTCACCCTATGTTCAAGAATGCCTTTTCCCCTTTATTCAGATTACAAACTCTCACTTTCAGTTATTTGAAAAGGGAATTTTCACCAAAATATCGCTATTTTAAAACAAGCCATATAATGTTGGTGGCAATTTCTATTTAATCCACCAGAAAAGACAGAACAAATAATACAACAAATATTGTGGTTAAACTCAAATATACTAATCGATAAAAAAACATTATTTTTTCAAAAATCTTCATAAATGATATCATAAATAGGACTGGTGGAGTTATGTCACACGTGCAGCTATATGGAAATGGAAATGTCTGGAAATGTCTGTTCTACCCAAAATTACAACCAACTAATTGCAGCATTACCGCAAAAATGGAAGAGGAAAGTGGAAGGGGGAAAAAGTAAGGAACTTGTCTGTCGGCACTGCATTAAAGAGTATACCAGTTAAATAAAAAAGTATACCAGTTTCATTTAAGGACCCAAAAAAATGACAGGCATGCCATATATATTGCAAAATAGTTGTTTTTGGTCACAGGTCCATGAATTGCTGAAGAATTGCAATATTTACCTGGAGCTTACCCTGCAGATAGCACTGCTGGGTGATCTTAAAAGTCATAGTCAATCAATCAATAATATAATAATACTTTTTAGCAAAAACAATCTGTAGAACCAATGAGAATAGAAAGGTTCAGAACTTTTGTGAAACATTACAGCACAGTTGGAAAATAAATGGCAAATAGGAATCCGATATGGATGGTGTTAAGAGATAGATGGGAGGGGTTCAATGGAGCTGAAGGTTGGGACTAATAACAACAAATAATAACAAGATAACTAATGTAAAACATAGTGTCCGTAAAACGTATATGGGTTAAGAACTTTTGTGAAAGAGCACAGTTTGAAAGATATGGTAAATAGAAATCAAACCGGATGGAAATCAGAAATAGATGGGAGAGATTGAGGAAGGACAAAACAAACAAAATAGAACTATTGTAAAATAGTCTGTGTCCATAAAATGTATATAGTATGTATAAGCTGGAAGTAGAGGCTTGGGTCCCCAGGCAAATTTGGGTCCCCAGGCAAAACCAGTTGAGAACCACTAATGTAAGTCACATAATGAGATGAAACAGGCCGAGAATGGTTCAACAGAAGAAAACATGTTCTGGGCTTGATACAATGCATTCGGAAAGTATTCAGACCCCTTTACTTTTTCCACATTTTGTTACGTTACAACCTTATTCTAAAATTAAATTGTTTTCTTCAATCATCAATCTACACACAATACCACATAATGACAAAGCAAAAACAGGTTTTTAGATTTTTTTCAAATGTATTAAAAATAAGTAAAGGAAATATCACATTTAGATAAGTATTCAGACCCTTTACTTAGTACTTTGTTGAAGCACCTTTGGCAGTGATAACAGCCTCAAGTCTTCTTGGGTATGACGCTACAAGATTGGCACAAGTGTATTTGGGGAGTTTCTTACAATCTTCTCTGCAGATCCTCTCGAGCTCTGTCAGGTTGAATGGGGAGCGTTGCTGCACATCTATTTTCAGGTCTCTCCAGAGATGTTCGAATCGGTTCAAGTCCGGGCTCTGGTTGGGCCATTCAAGGACATTCAGAGACTTGCCCCGAAGCCACTCTTGCCTTGTCTTGGCTGTGTGCTTAGGGTTGTTGTCCTATTGGTGAACCTTAGCCCCAGTCTGAGGTCATGAGTGCTCTGGAGCAGGTTTTCATCAAGGATCTCTCTGTAATTTGCTCCGTTCATCTTTCCTTCGATCCTGCCTAGTCTCTCTGTTTTCATTCTGCTTAGATTGATGAGGGGGAAAAATCATGTATTTCATTTTATAATAAGGCTGTAACGTAAAAACTGTGGAAAAAGGGAAGGTGTCTGAATACTATCCGAATGCACTGCATTATAAATAAATCAAATCAAATTGTATTTGTCACGTGCTGAATACAACAGGTGTAGACCTTACTGTGAAATGCTTACTTACAAGCCCAATGCAGTTCAATTGTAAGGCGTCTAGGTGTAGCAGGTAAGGCGGAGTCAGGCGCAGGACACAGATATGAGTAATTCACGTAACTTTACTCAAAACAACAAATATTCGAAGAAGGAAAATAATCAAGCTCACAAATACAGACCAACTTACAACAAACAAGCACGCACAAAACCATGGGGGAAACAGAGGGTTAAATAAGGAACATATAATTATGGGAATGGAAACCAGGTGTGTACAATGAAGACAAAATAAATGGAAAATAAAAAGTGGATCGGTGGCGGCTAGAAAACCGGTGACGTCGACCGCCGAACGCCGCCCGAACAAGGAGAGGGACCAACTTTGGCGGAAGTCGTGACATCAATACCCACACTACACTCTGTAGTGCCTTGCGGTCGGATGCCGAACAGTTGCGATATCAGGCGATGATGCAACCGGTCAGGATGCTCTCGATGGTGCAGCTGTAGAACTTTTTGCAGATCTGGGGACCCATGCCAAATCTTTTCAGTCTCCTGAGAGGGAAAAGGTGTTGTCATGCCTTGTTCATGACTGTCTTGCTGTGTTTGGACCATGATAGTTTGTTGGTGATGTGGACACCACGGAAATTGAAACTCTCGACCCCGCTCCACTACAGCCCTGTCGATGTGAATGGGGACGTGTTTGGTCTTCCTTCTCCTGTAGTCCACAATCAGCTCCTTTGTCTTGCTCACGTTGAGGGTGAGGTTGTTGTCCTGGCACCACACTGCCAGGTCTCAGACTTCCTCCCTATAGGCTGTCTCATTGTTGTGTCGTCAGCAAACTTAATGATGGTGTTGGAGTCGTGCTTGGCCACGCAGTCGTTGGTGAACAGGGAGTACAGGAGGAGACTAAGCACGCACCCCTGAGGGGCCCCCCTGTTCAGGATCAACGTGGCAGATGTATTGTTGCCTACCCTTACCACCTGGGGACGACCCGTCTGGGGAATATTGTCAAATATCACATTAAACAACTATCAATATCCTGATCTTCAGTCAATTGAGGTAATCATATTAGATAACATTTGGTTGACTGGCTCTTATATGGAATTATCTCAAATCTGTTGACAGTCAAACAAACAAAGCCTGCTTTATAACAACAAGGAAGCCCAATCTGTTTATACACACACACACACACACACACACACACACACACACACACACACACACACACACACACACACACACACACACACACACACACACACACACACACACACACACACACACACACACGCACACTAGAACTGGGACAATAAAACGAAAAATTATCGACACCGACCGAACCAACCACTTATCGTGGACATTTTGCTGATATTGTTAATTACGATAAACAACCTATAGGGCCCTACTAGAGGAATGTGAAGTTTGAAATGAAATAAGCTCGCTAACATGGTTGATTGTTAATGGGAAACAGATTGCAAGATGGTGCTGACAGACAAGGCCACCCCGTTTCTAGCTCCTTAACAACTTTGCAGTATTTTGTTATTTCTTACTTAATTTGCTCAGAATGTTTATGGTATAATTAAGCGATAAGGCCCGAGGGGGTGTGGTATATGGCCCATATACCATGGCTAAGGGCTGTTCTTAGGCACGACGCAATGCAGAGTGCCTGGATACAACCCTTAGCTGTGGTATATTGGCCATATACCACAAACCCCTGAGGTACCTTATTGCTATTATAAACTGGTTAGCAACGTAATTAGAGCAGTATAAATACATGTTTTGTCATACCTGTGGTATACGTTCTGATATACCACAGCTGTCAGCCAATCAGCATTCAGGGATAAAACCACCCAGTTTATAATTTCCTATGACCGTCAAGAACGTCTGGACATTAGATCGGCAATCACTTACCACAAATTGGGGTATGTTTCATGATTAGTAACTAATGTTGTGACTGTGGTAGCGTACAAAAACTGAAGACCTTTTGCTCTCCTGATCTGGAATGCCTCACCATCAAATGCAGACCACATTACCTCTCAAAATAATTCTCATAATTTATTGTCATGGCCATTTATATCCCCCGTTAAGCCAACACTATGATGGCACTCAAGGAACTATACAAGACCTTAAGCAAACAGGAAACCGCATATCCTGAGGCCGCATTTGTTGCAGCTGGTGACCTTAACAAATGAAATCTGAGGAAAATTCTCCCGAAATTCCACCAACACATCTCCTGTGTTACAAGCGGAGAAAGGACTCTTGACCATTGTTATTCTCCCTTCTAGGATGGCAACAAGGCCCTCCCCAGCCCCCCCCCCCCTCTTCGGCAAAACAGATCATGCCTCCTCCCTGCCTATAGCCAGAAATTAAAGCAGGAAGCACCCATGGTAAGGACTGTTCAACGTTGGTCTGACCAATCGCAATCCATGCTACAGTACTGTTTTGATAACGTGGACTGGGTTATGTTCTGGGTCGCCTTTGGCACTAACATCGACGACTAAACTGACTCTGTCACTGGATTCATCAGAAAGTGCATAGAGGATGTTGTTCCTGCAGTGACGATTAGAACATATACAAGCCACAAACCAAGCATAGATGGCAGCATATGTGCAAAACTGAAAGCGCAAACTTCCGCATTTAACCACTGTCAGGTTACTGGGAACATGTATGAGTACAAACAGACCAGCTATGACTGTAGAATAACTTTCTTCAAAGTAATGACTCGGGACGTCAGTTATAAGATGAAAGCTTATTTTTTGTAATAATACATGTCCACATCAAATTTTACCACTTTAGATTCTACAAAACAATAAAAGAAAGTTGCTAGCGAAAGCCAGGATAATCACTTGTCACTTGTACATAACTGGCGCATTCTCATTTTTCTTACTTCCTGTCGCAAGGCATTCTGGTACTTGCAGTCAATAGCGTAATCCAATACAACATAAATATGTACATTGTTCTCTCAATCTCCATCACATGAATTATAATACAATTAAACTTGTACATATGTAAATAACTGTAAAATAAAAATATATTTAGATACAGCTCAATGGATTAACAGTAAACATTAACTCTGTAACCCATTAAAGTTACAAAAATGACCTGTAGTCAATCAATGAGACAAAAGACATAACAGGGACAAAGTGGAGTAGTAATTAAATGGCTCAGACACGAGACTCATGTGGCAGGGAGTTCAGACTATCACGGATTATAAAGTGAAAACCAGACACGTCGCGGACGCCATCACCTCACTCCCAGACAAACTTAAAACCTTCTTCACCCGCTTCGAGGAAAAGAAAATAGAGCCGCCGCAGGGGGCTCCTGCTGCTTACGAGGACTGCAGGATCCTGATCTCTGTAGCCCACGTGAGTAGAACTTTCAAGCACGTTAACCCTCGCCAGACCAGCTGGCTGGAGTGTTTACGAACTTATTCAACCTCTCCCTAACACACTCTATTGTCCCCACTTGCTTCAAGATGTCCACCATTTTTCCTGCATCCAGGCAAGATAAGGTAATTGTACTAAATTAGTATCACCCTGTAGCACCCATCTCTGTCATCATGAAGAACTTTGGGAGGCTAGTTAAGGACCATATCACCTTCACCTATCCCAACACCCTAGACCCACTAAAATGTGCATACCACCCCAACAGATCCATGGACGACGCAATCGCCGTTGCACTGCACACCGCCCTATCTCACCCGGACAAGAGGAATACCTTTGGGAGAATGCTGTTAATCGACTACAGTTCTGCTTTCAACACCATAGTACCCTCCAAGCTCGTCACTTAACTCAGGGCTCTGGGTCTGAACTCCTCCCTGTGCAACTGGGTCCTTGACATCCTGATGGGCTAACCCCAGGTGGTGAGGGTAGGCAACAACACCTCCGCCACACTGATCCTCTACACGGGGTGTGTGCTCAGCTCCCTCCTGTACTCCCTGTTCATCCATGACTCCAACTCATTCGTTTGTTAACTTCTTGTGGGCCAGTGGCAGCATTCAGTATTTCGGATGACTTAGGTGCCCAAAGTAAACT
Organism: Salmo trutta; assembly: GCF_901001165.1. Classification (NCBI taxonomy): domain Eukaryota; kingdom Metazoa; phylum Chordata; class Actinopteri; order Salmoniformes; family Salmonidae; genus Salmo; species Salmo trutta. The sequence goes on along the minus strand of NC_042960.1, from coordinate 27,080,324 downwards.
ACCTGATACTCAGGCCCAGAAGCTAGGCTATGCATGTAATTGGTAGTATTGGATAGAAAACACTGAAGTTTCCAAAACTGTTAACATAATGTCTGTGGGTATAACAGAACTGATATAGTAGGCAAAAACACGAGGAGAATCCATCCAGGATATTTTTTTTTAACTCACCGCTCATTATAATGGCTGTTTATGGGTATATCAAAGGAATACCTCCCAGATTGCAGTTCCTAGGGCTTCCAGTAGATGTTAACAGTCTTTAGAAAGAGTTTCAGGCTTGTTTTTTGAAAAATGAGCTAGAATTTGTAGTTTTTCTAAGCGGCCCCCATTTTGGCTGTAGTATCTCCGGTAATGAACATACTATTCTCCGTCTTAAATTGTATAATTTATTTACATATTAGGGTACCTGAGGATTGATTAGAAACGTTGTTTGACTTGTTTGGACGAAGTTTATTGGTAACCTTTGGGATTCATTTGTATGCATTTTGAACGAGGGAAACCGGTGGATTACTGAATAAAGCGCACCAACTAAACTGACCTTTTTGGGATATAAAGAAAGACTTTATCAAACAAAAGGACCATTTGTTATGTAGCTGGGACCCTTGGGATTGCAAAAAGATGAAGATCTTCAAAGGTAAGTGATTTATTTTATCGCTATTTCTGACTTTCGTGACGCCTCTGCTTGGTTGGAAAATGTTTGGAATGCTTTTGTATGTGGGGCGCTGTCCTCAGATAATCGCATGGTATGCCTTCACCGTAATGCCTTTTTGATATCTGACAAAGTGTTTGGATTAACAAGAAGTTAAGCTTTTAAACGGTGTAAGACACTTGTATTTTCATGAATGTTTCATATTACGATTTCTTTATTTTGAATTTGGCGAGCTCCGACACAAACTATTGCATCATAAATACTGGAGGATGAGACAGGAGGGGTCGAGAGACACTGTGGCCCCATCCGACGATACCCGCGGACAGAGCCAAACAGGCAGTATATAACCCCACCCACTTTGCCAAAGCACAGCCCCCACACCACTAGAGGGATATTGTCAACCACCAACTTACCATCCTGAGACAAGGCCGAGTATAGCCCACAAAGATCTCCGCCACGTCACAACCCAGGGGGGGGGGGCGCCAACTCAGACAGGAAGATCACGTCAGTGACTCAACCCACTCAAGTGACGCACCCCTCCTAGGGACGGCATGGAAGAGCACCAGTAAGCCAGTGACTCAGCCCTTGTAATAGGGTTATAGGCAGAGAATCCCAGTGGAGAGAGGGGAACCGGCCAGGCAGGAACAGCAAGGGTGGTTCGTTGCTCCAGTGGCTTTCTGTTCACCTTCACACTCCTGGGACCGACTACACTCAATCATATGAACTACTGAAGAGATGAGTCTTCAGTAAAGACTTAAAGGTTGAGACCGAGTCTGCGTCTCTCACATGGGTAGGCAGACCATTCCATAAAAATGGAGCTCTATAGAAGAAAGCCCTGCCTCCAGCTGTTTGCTTAGACATTCTAGGGACAGTTAGGAGGCCTGCGTCTTGTGACCGTAGCGTACGTGTAGGTGTGTACGGCAGGACCAAATCGGAAAGATAGGTAGGAGCAAGCCCATTTAATGCTTTGTAGGTTAGCAGTAAAACCTTGAAATCAGCCCTTGCCTTAACAGGAAGCCAGTGTAGAGAGGCTAGCACTGGAGTAATATGATACATTTTTTGGGTTCTAGTCAAGATTCTAGCAGCCGTGTTTAGCACTAACTGAAGTTTATTTAGTGCTTTATCCGGGTAGCCGGAATATTCACAAGCCATAAGCCATATACACCACACCACTTAGTGTGGTGTGGACACCAGGTGAGGTGTCCAACAGATTCCTGTTGAACACTGTCTCTTTAACTACCGTATTTTCTCAATAACAGTCTCTGTCCTTCACTTCATTCCTCTCTCCTCTTCTCCCTAAATCCTCTAGGTTATATCACTTGTGTCGGTGAACCCCGGTAAAGCACAGTACCTGGTGAAACCCTATTGGAAGAAGGTCCTCATTCTGAAATGTGTCTGTGTGACCGTCTAAGTGACCCTCAGAAGTGGTGAATTCCAATTATTTTAAATGTGCTAGCCAGGTATGCCCTGGGTTTGGTCATTTAGCGTTAAATATCTAGAATCTGTGTGAACTAGATGGAAACTAGAATCTGCATGAACTCGTTTGGGCCATTTAACATTAAACATCCAGAATCTGTGTTAACTGGATGAAAACTAGAATCTGTGTGAACTAGTAAAGACCATTTCTGATATAGTATAAGACAGTAAGGTGCACCTGTAATTGTTTTAAACCTGTACCCCATTTTAGAAGTATTGAAATATGTAAATGTATGATTGCATTATCCTAGGAACTAACCATGAGATAGAAATGAGAAAATATTCCTGCAGGTTAAAATATACTGCTCAAAAAAATAAAGGGAACACTTAAACAACACAATGTAACTCCAAGTCAATCACACTTCTGTGAAATCAAACTGTCCACTTAGGAAGCAACACTGATTGACAATAAATTTCACATGTTGTGCAAATGGAATAGATAACAGCTGGAAATTATAGCCAATAAGCAAGACACCCCAATAAAGGAGTGGTTCTGCAGGTGGAGACCACAGACCACTTCTCAGTTCCTATGCTTCCTGGCTGATGTTTTGGTCACTTTTGAATGCTGGCGGTGCTTTCACTCTAGTGGTAGCATGAGACGGAATCTACAACCCACACAAGTGGCTCAGGTAGTGCAGCTCATCCAGGATGGCACATCAATGCGAGCTGTGGCAAGAAGGTTTGCTGTGTCTGTCAGCGTAGGGTCCAGAGCATGGAGGCGCTACCAGGAGACAGGCCAGGACATCAGGAGACGTGGAGGAGGCCGTAGGAGGGCAACAACCCAGCAGCAGGACCGCTACCTCCGCCTTTGTGCAAGGAGGAGCAGGAGGAGCACTGCCAGCCCTGCAAAATGACCTCCAGCAGGCCACAAATGTGCATGTGTCTGCTCAAACGGTCAGAAACAGACTCCATGAGGATGGTATGAGGGCCCGACGTCCACAGGTGGGGGTTGTGCTTACAGCCCAACATCGTGCAGGACGTTTGGCATTTGCCAGAGAACACCAAGATTGGCAAATTCGCCACTGGCGCCCTGTGCTCTTCACAGATGAAAGCAGGTTCACACTGAGCACATGTGACAGACGTGACAGAGTCTGGAGATGCCGTGGAGAACGTTCTGCTGCCTGCAACATCCTCCAGCATGACCGGTTTGGCGGTGGGTCAGTCATGGTGTGGGGTGGCATTTATTTGGGGGGCCGCACAGCCCTCCATGTGCTCGCCAGAGGTAGCCTGACTGCCATTAGGTACCGAGATGAGATCCTCAGACCCCTTGTGAGACCATATGCTGGTGCGGTTGGCCCTGGGTTCCTCCTAATGCAAGACAATGCTAGACCTCATGTGGCTGGAGTGTGTCAGCAGTTCCTGCAAGAGAAAGGCATTGATGCTATGGACTGGCCCGCCCGTTCCCCAGACCTGAATCCAATTGAGCACATCTGGGACATCATGTCTCGCTCCATCCACCAACGCCACGTTGCACCACAGACTGTCCAGGAGTTGGCGGATGCTTTAGTCCAGGTCTGGGAGGAGATCCCTCAGGAGACCATCCGCCACCTCATCAGGAGCATGCCCAGGCGTTGTAGGGAGGTCATACAGGCACGTGGAGGCCACACACACTACTGAGCCTCATTTTGACTTGTTTTAAGGACATTACATCAAAGTTGGATCAGCCTGTAGTGTGGTTTTCCACTTTAATTTTGAGTGTGACTCCAAATCCAGACCTCCATGGGTTGATAAATTGGATTTCCATTGATTATTTTTGTGTGATTTTGTTGTCAGCACATTCAACTATGTAAAGAAAAAAGTATTTAATAAGATTATTTCTTTCATTCAGATCTAGGATGTGTTGTTTAAGTGTTCCCTTTATTTTTTTGAGCAGTGTATTATTGAAAAACAACTAATAACATTGTGTGACTCTGATATGAGAGTTGTGTGAATGTGGAAATGAGTCTTTGAAGTTTGGATAGTAACATATAGAAATATGCTTAAATCAGATGATTGAAATTTGGATAATAAGCTTTGATATAACGGCATCTTTGGGTTCCATTCCTTCACTGCCCATCATAGAATATCACAGGGTGGTATTGAGAGCGGGATGATATTTTAGAAAGCATCAGAAGGTCTATAGTTCCTGAGAGGCTTGAATTTTGCCGTGGTCTCTGGGAGGTTAGAGAACCGTTGAAGATCCCATGACTGGCCGGTCATTGTCCGGGAAACAAAAGTAACATTTTTTGGTTCAGCTGGGAGTATGTTTGGAGAGCTGCTTCGTAGCTGTGGAGTCCTTGAAAAAGCAAATGGAATGGTTGTCGTGAATACCTAAGAATTTCTTATGTTTTATATGGATTCTGTGAAGATATGAAAATATGATGAATTGTATGTGTGTATAATCGATTACTAGAGATTTGATAAAGTAATTCTGGGAATATAATTAGATACAATTTAAACCACCCATACGTAGACGTACGTAGGTTTTGAGTTGGTATCTTTCATGGATAATTTTATAAAGGTGAGGTTTAAGCAACCCAAACATACCCTCGTAAAACTGACTATCCTGCCGATCCTTGACTTCGGCGATATCATTTACAAAATAGCCTCAAACACTCTACTCAGCAAATTGGATGCAGTCTATCACAGTGCCATCCGTTTTGTCACCAAAGCCCCATATACAACCACCATTACGACCTGTATGCGCTCGTTGGCTGGTCCTCGCTACATATTCGTCGCCAAACCCACTGGCTCCAGGTCATCTATAAGTCTTTGCTAGGTAAAGCTCCGCCTTATCGTAGCACACGCTCCAGCAGGTATATTTCACTGGTCATCCCCAAAGCCAACACCTCTTTGGCTGCCTTTCCTTCCAGTTCTCTGATGCCAATGACTGGAACTAATTGCAAAAATCACTGAAGTTGGAGACATTCTGAACCTTGTTTGAAGTCAGGGAGCTAATGAAATGTAAAAGTTAAAAAAATTCATGTAAAAACGTGTGAGATGAAAATGGACAAAGTAAAGGGTGTGCAATGTCTAGGCCCACTGAGTGGACATTCTGAACCTTGTCTGAAGTCAGTAGGTCACATGACCAAGAAGCTATTGACATTTTTAAGTTTGAGAAATTAATGTAAAAACGTGTGAGATGAAAATGGACAAACTAAAGGGTGTGCAACATAGATGGGTATTCAGTGGACATTCTGAACCTTGTTTGAAGTCAGTAGGTCACATGGCCAAAAAGCTATTGAAATGTTTAATTTAGAAAAATTCATGTAAAAACGAGTGAGATGAAAATTGGCAAACTAAAGGGTGTGCAATGTGTAGGCCCACTGACTATACATTCTGAACCTTGTTTGAAGTCAGTAGGACATATGACCAAAGAGTTTTGAAATTCAAAAATGTAAATAAATAGTTTAAAATAGTGTGAGATGTAAATTGACAAAAGTGTGTGCAATATGTGTCTATGCCATCGGGTTAGCTACAACCAGTTTTGAAAGTTTTAGGAGTAATTGTTAAAGAGCTATTGAAATTTGAAAAATTAGATTTGTCACTATGTTGACGGTTCCTAACTGCTGTTGGTGGACGTAAGGAAAACTACAGGAGAATATCCGTCGCATATCCAACCTGAAACTGACTTTCCCTCGGTCACCTCTTATGGCAGACCTTGTGGATCTGCTGCCATAGGTTTGGGTTTTCTTTTTAACAAAAGTACTGAGTGGAGGGGGATCTTGAATACAGTGTATTGCACAAGATTTTTCCAACTCAGGAGCTCATGCTTTCTGAGGATGTAACAGTGATGATGGCTACTGGGCTTCCTATCAAGCACTTTGAGAGCCTGTTTGCAGACAGACTGAATGGGATTTAAAGTTGTACAGCAAGTTTGGGCCCAACTAGTCAAGTAGTATGTTAAGTGGGGGAGTATCATAGATTTGAGGTACAGTTTTGCTACCTCTGTAGTCAAACAAATTCGTATGTATTGGAAATTAGCAAGGTTGAATTTGGTTATTTGAGTTACCTTTTTCACCTGTTTTTTAATAAGCCTAGGCGTACCGCTAGCGGGACAACTTCCAGTGAAACTGGAGAGCACGCAATTCATATAAATAATCATAAAAATGATGGATATTAAACATTTAGGTACATATAAGTGTCTTATATCGGTTGAAAGCTTAAATTCTTGTTTGTCTAACTGCACTGGCTGATTTACAGTAGCTATTACAGCGAAAACATGCCATGCGATTGTTTGAGGACGGCGCTGCACATAAAAATATTTTTCCACCGGCACAGGTTTCATAAATTCACAAATAGCGATTAAATATTCACTTACTTTTTGAAAATCTTCCTCTGATTTGTCATCCAAAGGGTCCCAGCTATAACATGTGGTGTCGTTTTGTTAGATAAAATCCTTCTTTATATCCCAAAAAGTCTGTTAAGTTGGCGCCATCGATTTGAGTAATCCACTCGTTCAACATGCAGAGAAAGGAATTTGAAAATCTACCCCTAAACTTTGTTTCAACAAGTCAAAATATGTTTCTATTTACTCCTCAGATACCCTAAAATGTAATCAAACTATAATATTTCTTACGGAAAGAAGTATGTTCAATAGGAAACCGATTTTAGCAGGTGCGTCCTGTCTTCATGGTGTGCGCAAACAATTTCCAAGACTGTGTCCCTGTACTAAAAGTGATATTTCTTATTCGTTTTGGAAGTTACATGCCTGAAACCTTGAAAATAGACTGCTGACACCCTGTGGAAGCCATAGGAATTGCATCCTGGGAGCTAATTTTCAGTATGCCCTTATACTTGCCATTGTAAGAGCATGGTTTCGCTCCCCCAAAAATATTTGGTTGGTTTTTCTTTGGATTTTCTCCTACCATATCTATTGTGTTATATTCTCCTACATTATTTTGACTGTTTTCTTTCCAATGGTACCAATTATATGCATATCCTGGCTTCAGGTCCTGAGCAACAGGCAGTTTACTTTGGCACGTCATTCAGGCAGAAATTGAGAAAAAAGGGGCCTAGCCCTAAGAGAGGTTGGAATCAAGTATGATGCCAAGGTACTTAAAATCGGATACCATCTGGAAATTTTGGAGATTTTCCTCCTGACACAGACATCTGGCTCAGTGGCATCAGTTGCCCTCTTTGTGAGGAACATGCAGACAGTTTTTTTACATTGAGATGCAAACATGAGTCACTGAGCCACTTTGTAACCTGGACCATTACAGTAGTGAGTTATTGTGTAGCTTGTTGTTTGCTATTTGCATGCACATATATCACTGTATCAACTGCATACATTTGAACTTCAGACCCAGTACAGACAAAAGGCAGATCATTAATGTACAGGCTGAACAGTATTGACCCTTGTCACGACCTCAGCTGAAGTCTGTTCCTCTCCTTGTTCAGGCGGTGTTCAGTGGTCGACGTCACCGGTCTTCTAGCCATCACCGATCCACCTTTCATTTTCCATTTGTTTTGTCTTGTTTTCCCGCACACCTGGTTTACATTCCCTCAATATTTGACGTGCATTTAACCTTCTGTTCCTCCCATGTCTGTGTGTGGAATTGTTTGTTGTAAAGTGTATGTGCACTTCAGACTGGTTTGCGACGGGTTATTTCAACCCGTATTTTGTTGTTCTGGGTGCAGTTTGTTTTGCCTCATTAAAGTGCTCCGGTTGTTACCCATTTCTGCTCTCCTGCGCCAGACTTCCCTGCAGCCAGTTACGCACCTCTTACTCCCTTGTGGCATGCCCACATCATAGCTAAGGGTGGGCGGCGGTTAGTTTTGACTATTACGCTGATGAGACAGCACAAACTTTTTGAAGGTTCTAGATTTGTTAAACAACAGGTTTATATTTTTACTAAATTAATGCAACAGGTTGAAATGATTAGATTACTGGAAAGGGGTTACGGGTTTGTTTGTTTATTTTAGGTGTCGATTTCACTCAATGAACACTGTATTTTCTGATGTGTTTTGAGTAGGATTCTTCCTTCCGAGACTGATCGAAGACCCCAACACTATGTATGTTAAGGGTTTTGTATGTTAAGGTTTTTTTAAATAAAAACAACAGTTTATTAAATGCCTGGGATCAAATATCACTGATTCCTTACGCTGAGAAATGTACTACATTACATTTAGTATTACATTTAGAGAGGTAGGGTTAGATAACAGTCCTCTGAGGTTTTGGATTGAAGTTTACACACCTTGAGTGATGTGTAGGAGTGTATGGAGTGATATGTGAAGGACTGTACTGTTGTGTTGTTTGTTCTATTCTGTTCCCGATGGGTTATAGTGTAAGGGCCGACGCCGGACAGGATATGCAGGTACGGGGAGTCAGACATTTATTCGGGAACAGACATAGAACAAGACAGGAACAGCGTCAGCACACGGGTAACACGGACATATGACAAACAATGCAGGGGAACAGAGCTGGAGAACTGGCAAATATAGGGGAGGTAATAAACAGGTGATTGAGTGAGTCCAGGTGAGTCCAATATCTCTGAAGCGCGTGACGAGGGAAGGCAGGTGTGCGTAAATGATGGTGGCAGGAGTGAGTAATGCAGGGCAGCCTGGCGCCCTCGAGCGCCAGGGGGGAAGAGCGGGAGCAGGCGTGACATATACAGTTGAAGTCGGAAGTTTACATACACTTAGGTTGGAGTAATTGAAACTCGTTTTTCAACCACTCCACAAAATTCTTGTTAACAAACTATAGTTTTGGCAAGTCAGTTAGAACATCTACTTTGTGCATGAGACAATACATTTTTCCAACAATTGTTTACAGACAGATAATTTCACTTATAATTCACTCTATCACAATTCCAGTGGGTCAGAAGTTTACATACACTAAGTTGACTGTGCCTTTAAACAGCTTGGAAAATTCCAGAAAATGATGTCATGGCTTTAGAAGGTTCTGATAGGCTAATTGACATCATTTGAGTCAATTGGAGGTGTACCTGTGGATGTATTTCAAGGCCTACCTTCAAACTCAGTGCCTCTTTGCTTGACATCATGGGAAAATCAAAAGATATCAGCCAAGACCTTAGAAAATAAATTGAAGACCTCCACAAGTCTGGTACCACATTCATCTGTACAAACAATAGTACGCAAGTATAAACACCGTGGGACCACACAGCCGTCATACTGCTCAGGAAGGAGACGCATTCTGTCTCCTAGAGAGTAGCGTACTTTGGTGCGAAAAGTGCAAATCAATACCAGAACAACAGCAAAGGACCTTGTGAAGATTCTGGAAGAAACAGGTACAAAAGTATCTATATCCACAGTAAAACGAGTCCTATATCGACATAACCTGAAAGGCCGCTCAGCAAGGAAGAAGCCACTGCTACAAAACCGTCATAAAAAAGCAAGACTACAGTTTGCAACTGCACATGGGGAGAAAGATCGGACTTTTTGGAGAAATGCCCTCTGGTCTGATGAAACAAAAATAGAACTGTTTGGCCTTAATGACCATCGTTATATTTGGAGGAAAAGGGGGGAGGCTTGCAAGCCGAAGAACACCATCCCAACCGTGAAGCATCATGTTGTGGGGGTGCTTTGCTGCAGGAGGGACATTTAAACTCAAAACTGAGTTTAAATGTATTTGGCTAAGGTGTATGTAAACTTTTGACTTCAACTGAATAATCAACCTCCTCCATATCTTGTAGTTTGAAGAAACAAAATTGAATAATATCCTAAAAATGCTCAACTAGCTATCACTATTCATGTCAATCTCAATCTATCCAACAATGTCACCAACTCACCAATTCTGAATCACACATGCGTGGTATTAGGTTAATTCTCTGATCCTTAGATGTCAGTTCATTCTGCAAAAGCTTTGATTGGTTGGAGGACGTCCTCTGGAAGTCACCACAATTACAATGTAGGTTTATGGAAGGGTGTGAGGAGCACGTGCCTCTTAAGCTTTGTATTGAAGTCAATGTAGTCAGAGGATGGGAAAATAGCTGTCCTCCCGCTATACCGTGGTGATACCCTAGAGGTGCTGTTGAGACTACTGTAGACCATTGCAAAACAGTGTGTTTTAATTAGGTTTTTGGTGATGTGAATATATTTAATATAGTTTTATCTAAAAAGGATAACTTTTTAAAGGTTTTTTATTATTTTTTATTTTTCTGAAATTCATTGAGTAGGATGGTCCTCCACTTCCTTCTCTGAGGCCTCCACTGACCAACTACACACAGACACCACACTCACTCACAGCAGTAAATGGATAGAAGAGTAATCTAGAATGACATCTCATTCACTCAGTCACTCGCCCACTGAGGGAGGGGAGATAAGAGGGAAAGGAAGCGGGAGGAGAGAAGAGAGGAAAAGGAGAGAAGAAAAGAGGGAATGAGAGGCCTGTGTTTCACCCATCTCTCTTCCACTGGGTAATTCATAATTCAATGCTATGTAGGATAATACTGCATAATTTAAAATAATTCTATATATTCAAGTATTCACAATACAGCCTTAGAAAGACCTTGATCAAAGTTCTGCTTGATGAACTTACATGCTAAATGTATGGAACTCGTGACTGTGTGGCTTTTTCACTAAACCATTTAGTACTCAACATTTTATAGATTTGTCAAAGTGAAGCATGTCCTCGATGATATTCAATTTTACACCCAGGCTTGAAGCAACCTTGACAAACTTTCTGCACATCCTTTGCATGTGGAAATAGACTAACTTCACAGGGACATTTCTGCCGAGTAAGAAGATTATAAACCCTGTGAGGTACAGGAGAGGAAGTTGTGCTGAGATGGACTGAACTAACTCCTTCCTTTTTTTCTGAGATGGTGGAAGATTTCTCTGAGATGTCTCTCTTTGTGATGTTATTTCTCATTCTCTCTCTCATTTTATATATCTTTCTCACTATTTCTCTCTCTCTCTCTCCCTGGGTGTGTATCTGTGGTAGCATCAATGTGGCTCAGCACTCTGTGATCTAGATAGAAGCTGATTGGTTGACAGGCCCAGAGCAGCGATTGGGATCTCCTCACACCTGCTTCCTATCTTCTAGCTCTGTCATCAGAAACAGGAGGACTGTATACTGTGTATGTCTGTAATTGTTTAAAGTGCTGAATACACAAACACACACACACTTCTGAATACAGCTTTGCCTTGTAACTTTCATTTTCCCCTCACTCAATATCCAAACTTATACATACAAACAACAACTTACAGATGCACACAAACAATGACTACAACTCATCTGCCTAGACACGCATGCTCACACCCCCATCCCTAGTGCCAGCATTATTGTTTGCCACTTGTTCCCCATGGTATTTCAATAAGAAATCATTAGATTGTTCCATTGTGTTAATGATGCCTGATTCATTGATTTCCACGTTTTTAGTTTATGTTTTGTCATGACGTGGCCCTTTTTGGGTATAGCTAGTGGCTTCCCCCTCCCTCTCCTACACCCAGGTTCTGTTATGTCAGGTCGTAAATTCCTGGAGGAGACTCTCTCCCCCTGGCCATGCAGAAAGAGACACATAGAGAGAACAAAGGATTTCACATGGCGAACTCCTAAATCCCCAAAATAGGGATTTGATACAAAATGTCCACTTGTGAGAAGGTGGGAATGGTCTGTGGACACTTAAGGGACGGGTATGACGAGTGTGTTTAATTTGGTGACCTCAGAGAGGACATGAAACACACATGACAATATCTCTGAATATGTACGTTTCTCAATTATGGGGTTTGCATCTACTTGTATAAAATGAATGAGTAAAGATGAAACTATTTGTGAAATGATGTTAAACCTTTAATGTGAAAGTATTGTATTCCCTTTAAAGTTTAACTAAGTCATTGGCCCGCCCCCGTGAGCACAGACATGATCTGGCATCATGGTACAGCCCTTTTCTACTGTTACAAATAAAACCCCCTCCTGAAGAAATCCTCTTCAGACCATGAGTACTTCGGTCAGCTAAGGGGGAAAAGGTTTGAGTAGAGACCACAAAAACCTCAGTGTCCGCTAAGGTTACCATGGTTGTTGAATTCCTAACCATACCACGTGGAGCATTGGCTACACGGGTGGAAATGGTTAAACTCTGAGACTATCATTCCCGACAGAATAAGAGCAAATTTTAGATAGTTATTACTAGTCTGCAGCTAGAAATTATGTCAACCTGGGATGCGAAGACCGACATCCGACGAAACATCTATTCTATGAGAACATTTCTGAATGGTACTCTGAAGGGTCCATTCTAACCACATAAGACTTCAGGGAAGCAGAGAGAGAGACACTGATGAACGGACTCTCCGCAGACTGCCAATTCCAACAGAGATCACGACAACACACTGGGTGTAAATATATATTGATTGCAATTATTCCCGAATGAGTGAGCGTTCATGTGCAAAGAATTAGCATTTCAATTAATATAATTAGCAGATAACCAACAATTTACGACGTTTGGAATGAGACTAACGTGAGGTAAAGAATACTTAATTAATTAGAAGAATAATTGATCAGATTGTAACGATTGTCGTCGGGAGACGAGGAAGCGGACCAAAACGCAGCTGGGAGCGAATACATGTTTATTTAACACACTAGAATTAAACATGTACACAAACTCAAGGAAAAACTGCCAATACGTTACGTGCTCAAATAACGAGACAACAACCCACAAACATCGTGGGGGAAAAGGAACTTAAATGTGATTCCCAATCAGACTTCACAAGCGACAGCTGTCTGATTGGGAAATCACCCCCGAGCCCAACATAGAAATAAAACACAAAGAAAGGCTATAACCAAAACATAGAAAATAAAGCATAGAAATGCCACACCCTGACCAAAATAACAGAGTTCACCTGGTCAGGGCGTGACAGTACCCCCCCTCCAACGGTGCGTACTCCCGGCGCACCAACCTAAAGTCTATTAGGGGGGGGACCCGGGTGGGCGCCTCACCCTCGGTGGAGGCTCTGGCCCCGGGCGTGTTTCTCCCCCTGCCTCCACCCTAGCCCTACCCCTCTGGCCCGGACTGGACCACTGTGGAGCGGCATGCTCAGGCTCCGGAGCGGAGCCGTCGACCGGAACAGGATTGGGCACCGGTGGACCAGACACGGGCCGTGCCGGACTGTGGACACGCACCGTGGGCTTGGTGCGGGGAACAGGAACGGGCCGGACAGGACTGTGGACACGCACCGTGGGCTTGGTGCGGGGAACAGGAACGGGCCGGACAGGACTGTGGACACGCACCGTGGGCTTGGTGCGGGGAACAGGAACGGGCCGGACAGGACTGTGGACACACACCGTGGGCTTGGTGCGGGGAACAGGGACGGGCCGGACAGGACTGTGGACACGCACCGTGGGCTTGGTGCGGGGAACAGGGATGGGCCGGACAGGACTGTGGACACGCACCGTGGGCTTGGTGTGGGGAACAGGGATGGGCCGGACAGGACTGGGGACACGCACCACTAACCTGGTGCGGGGAGCAGAGACGGGCCGGACAGGACTGGGGACACGCACCACTAACCTGGTGCGGGGAGCAGGGACGGGCCGGGCCGGACTGGGGACACGCACCACTAACCTGGTGCGGGGAGCAGGGACGGGCCGGACAGGACTGGGGACACGCACCACTAACCTGGTGCGGGGAGCAGGGACGGGCCGGACAGGACTGGGGACACGCACCACTAACCTGGTGCGGGGAGCAGGGACGGGCCAGACAGGACTGTGAACACGTACTGGTGACCTGAAGCGTGGAGCCGGTTTAGCCACTCGTCCTGGCTGGATGCCCATCCTAGCACGGCATGTGCTGGGCATGTCCACCGGACGCACTGGGCTGTGCGGGCGCACTGGCGACACAGCGCGCAACTCTGCATACCATGGCTTGGTGCGGGAAGCAGGGACGGGCCGGACAGGACTGGGGACACGCACCGTGGGCTTGGTGCGGGGAACAGGAACGGGCCAGACAGGACTGTGAACACGCACTGGTGACCTGAAGCGTGGAGCCGGTTTAGCCACTCGTCCTGGCTGGATGCCCATCCTAGTACGGCATGTGCTGGGCATGTCCACCGGACGCACCGGGCTGTGCGGGCGCACTGGCGACACAGCGCGCAACTCAGCATACCATGGCTCCTCCTCCAGATCTTCCCTCTGCAGGTCCTCAATCAAACGCCTCATCTCCTTCTCTTCCTCCGCCGTCATCCCCCACGAGAGCAGTGGTCTGGGCTCTTCCTCTGCCCTTCCGGACCACCCCATTAGCCCCCCCCCAAAAAAATTCTTGGGGCTGTTTTCCGGGCCTCCTCGACCGCCGCCTGCGACTCCGTCTACCGGCTGGCTTTTCCTCCTCGACCTGGGAATCCTTCCGCCAGGGTCCTTTCCCCGACATGATCTCCTCCCAGGTCCAGAACTCCTTTCCCTCGCGAGCCCATCTCTCGCGCTCCTTTTCCTCCCGCTGCTTGGTCCTGGTTCGGTGGGTTGTTCTGTAACGATTGTCGTCGGGAGACGAGGAAGCGGACCAAAACGCAGCTGGGAGCGAATACATGTTTATTTAACACATTAGAATTAAACATGTACACAAACTCAAGGAAAAACTGCCAATACGTTACGTGCTCAAATAACGAGACAACAACCCACAAACATCGTGGGGGAAAAGGAACTTAAATGTGATTCCCAATCAGACTTCACAAGCGACAGCTGTCTGATTGGGAAATCACCCCCGAGCCCAACATAGAAATAAAACACAAAGAAAGGCTATAACCAAAACATAGAAAATCAAGCATAGAAATGCCACACCCTGACCAAAATAGCAGAGTTCACCTGGTCAGGGCGTGACACAGATATTAAAATATCTGAAGAGTTATATTAGGAAAATTATAACTTTGTAATCTGAAGATTTTCCTTGGTGCCCTGACATCCTAGTTAATTACATTTACATGATTAGTTTAATCACGTAATAATAATTACAGAGAATTAATTTGAGAAAATAACAGTCTTCACTTTACTGATGCCAAAGACAGGACAGTTTTTTCAAGATGAGTGATGAGAAGAGAATCGTCCAGCCCATTTGATATCTCACTACACCCCCATATGCCTTGAAATATGCATTGAGACGGATTAAAAGTTTACATTACAATACTTCTAACAGCCAACGCTCTAGCTCCGCCCACAACTTCCAGAGTTTATAGCATTCCCAGAAAGCATGGATTATTGAGTCATTATTCGTTTTACAATAAAGACAAGACATACCGTTGTATTGTATGATTTGTGGATTTTTTCTCTTGTATAATATATTCTATACATTAGTTTATCCTGGACTAAACATACACTTTTTTTAACTGTAATTTCGTTAGTCATGCTCCAACTTTCCCTCCATCTTGTGCCAACATCAGTCAATTTTAAGTCTTTGTTCTAATAGTGAGTTGGATATGCTCTCTACAAGGTTTTGTACAGTTGAAGTCGGAAGTTTACATACACTTAGGTTGGCGTCATTAAAACTCATTTTTCAATCACTCCACAAATTTCTTGTTAACAAACTATAGTTTTGGCAAGTTGGTTAGGACATCTACTTTGTGCATGACACAAGTTATTTTTCCAACAATTGTTTACAGACAGATTATTTCATTTATAATTCACTGTATCACAATTCCAGTGGGTCAGAAGTTCACATACACTAAGTTGACTGTGCCTTTAAACAGCTTGGCAAATTTCAGAAAATGATGTCATGGCTTTAGAAGCTTCTGATAGGCTAATTGAAATCATTTGAGTCAATTGGAGGTGTACCTGTGGATGTATTTCAAGGCCTACCTTCAAACTCAGTGCCTCTTTGCTTGACATCATGGGAAAATCAAAAGATATCAGCCAAGACCTCAGAAAAATAATTGTAGACCTCAACAAGTCTGGTTCATCCTTAGGAGCAATTTCCAGATGCCTGAAGGTACCACGTTCATCTGTACAAACAATAGTACACAAGTATAAACACCATGGGACCACGCAGCCGTCATACCGCTCAGGTAGGAGAGGCGTTCTGTCTCCTAGAGATGAACTTACTTTGATGCGAAAAGTGCAAATCAATACCAGAACAACAGCAAAGGAACTTGTGAAGATGCTGGAGGAAACAGGTACAAAAGTATCTGTATCCACAGTAAAACAAGTCCTATATCGACATAACCTGAAAGGCCGCTCAGCAACGAAGAAGCCACTGCTCCAAAACCGCCATAAAGAAGCCAGACTACGGTTTGAAACTGCACATTGGGACAAAGATCGTACTTTTTGGAGAAATGTCCTCTGGTTTGATGAAACAAAAATAGCACTGTTTGGCCTTAATGACCATCGTTATGCTTGGAGGAAAAAGGGGGAGGCTTGCAAGCCGAAGAACACCATCCCAACTGTGAAGCAGGCGGGTGGCAGCATCATGTTGTGGGAGTGCTTTGCTGCAGGAGGGACTGGTGCACTTCACAAAATGACGTGGATGTATTGAAGCAACATCTCAAGACATCAGTCAGGAAGTTAAAGCTTGTTCGCAAATGGGTCTTCCAAATGGACAATGACCCTAAGCATACTTCCAAAGTTGTGGCAAAATGGCTTAAGGACAACAAAGTCAAGGTATTGGAGTGGCCATCACAAAGCCCTGACCTCAATCCTATAGAGAATTTGTGGGCAGAACTGGAAAAGTGTGTGCGAGCAAGGAGGCCTACAAACCTGACTCAGTTACACCAGCTCTGTCAGGAGAAATGAGCCAAAATTCACCCAACTTATTGTGGGAAGCGTGTGGAAGGCTACCCGAAACGTTTGACTCAAGTTAAACAATTCAAAGGCAATGCTACCAAATACTAATTGAGTGTACGTAAACTTCTGACCCACTGGGAATGTGATGAAAGAAATAAAAGCTGAAATAAATCATTCTCTCTACTATTATGCTGACATTTCACATTCTTAAAATAACTGACCTAAGACGGAATTTTTACTATGAGTAAATGTCAGGATTTGTGAAACTGAGTTTAAATGTACTTGGCTAAGGTGTATGTAAACTTACGACTTCAACTGTATGTTCTCATTTTTAAAATGATGCCATTAGACAATGTACATGAAGCTAATCATTATACTGGACTTTGTACGTGCTGACATTACATTTTTGGGTGCAAATCCAACCCTTGTAATTTAGGGGGTGAAATGTCTGAAAGCGGGAGATGGGATCCTTAGCTTAAAACATACTATTGCCAAGTTCAATGCCAGATACTTTTCTCCAAGAGGGTCTGAGTGGCACTTGGAGGTGCCAATGTGATAATGAAGATGGTTTGCCTAAGACTGCCACAACAATTACATTGTCTATGCTAAATGTGTTTAAAATAGTTGGGCTATAATAAATATGTTTTATTCAATGGGGCTAGGGAAAGCAGAGATGACAAAATACTTTTCATTTCACCCATACAACAATATAGCTTGTTTTTCAAGTACAGTATGTTTACAATATCATAAACAATAGTCTTTACTCTTTCCAAATGACATTTTATATATTCATACGGTTTAAGGGGGCACTTTTGTCATGACGACAAGGTGAAGATGCTCTACTCAAATGGCACAACAGAATCGTTCAGATTGACCAAAGCACAGCATAGCAACCATCTCGTATAATTGAGGGATGTCTCCATTCATATCTGGAAAATGGCAAAGTAGTAGGAGAAGAAACTGATGCTGCTGCAGCATTGCTCATCTTCATAGTGGGAATCCAGTCGACATGAGTGTCTTGATAGAGGTCAGCTGGTGAACCTACAGTAGTTCATAAACAAATGAAAAGCACACCGGATGTTAGACTATCACTTCTTCAGGCGCCTATACGATCAGGGCTCTTAATTTATTTGTTTGTGTTTAGTTCATTCAGGTGTTTTAGTGTCATATAAAGATTAAATCTATTGCTGGGCTTGAACAACCAACAGAGCAGGTTGTCATATCCCATCGAGACCTTTTTCCTATGCTGTAATGTCCATACATACATTTTCCCTGCTCTTATGAATAAAGTTCTCACAAAAATGATCATTGGGTTATCAATGATAATTAGGGTTAGCTGAAATGCACAACAATCTTATGAATATATGATAACCACTGGAGTTTTTGTGGAAAATAATGTCCTCCAGGCTACATGGACGTCACATTGTACCATTTGCGTCTCTCCTTTCATGGTCATGGCTAGAAGCGATCCATCTTTTGTCAAGTTAACTTCATATTTGACATTTCGTAGCAGATTAGGATAATTTAGGTAGCAGGTTAGGACAATTAGGTTAAGGTTAGGAAAAGGGTTAGGGTTAGCTAAAATGCACAAAAATTACTTTTGACAATTTGACCAAAGCTGGATCCCTTTTAGCCAGAAACCCTTTTTCATGGGCATAGACTACATGGTTGCATTTAAGACAAGGTCATTTTTATTGATCTGTTGTCAGTGTCAGTAGAGTAGGCCTAGGCTACCATCTTATTAAAAAATATTCTGCTAATTTCTCCAGTCATATAAAGTGTAGTAGAATTGCATGAAATGTTATCTTACGCCACATTTTTCCAGTGCAAAGGAAACGTCCCTGATATAGCCTATAAACCTATGCCTCTACGCACTTACTAATAGCCTAAATTATCACTATCCAATCTACTCATACCAATAGGAATAGTATGATTACATTTGTCTGCAATTGTGATAATAGAGGCATGCTATCCTTTGTTACAAAGATTAATTTTGATGGTGAAAAATAGCTTCCCCAAAACTTTAAACTCACTCGACACATGCTAATTGCTAGACTACAAGCTATCTAGAGAGCTAATTTTGGCTAACTTAGTGTTGTTATTAACACCTTGTTAACTTAACAGCTAAACTAATCTCGAAATCGATCAGACTTGACTTACCAGTGATGAAATGATCGTAGCAGACTTGACAGGCAAAAAGGTTTATTTGCTTTTCTGACAGTTCTTGAGTCTTATCTTGGTATGACAAATGGTGTTTCATGATTGAGGGTAATCTGTACACATCTTGTTTATCTGTTGTCTTTCCTGCCTTGTTAAAGCAGCCAAATACTCTACAGAAAATGACCGTGGTGATGAATCAACTAGTTTTAGGTACTGTTGTCATCCAGTTTGGGGTAGCCACTCGGCTGTTGTTGTCAGAAGAATTCATGCGGTGGTCTTCCAACATGGCCACCAGGAGGCGTTGTACGTCAACTGCAAGCCCTCGATTCCTCTTTGATTTAGAAGATACTGTTGCACAAACAACATGAAGATTTAAGTCTACACCATCACTGGTATTACCAGGCTGTTAGCCAGGTAACTAGCGATTAGCATTAGTGGCAAACCTAGATTTAGGCCAAACTTTCTAAGAAAAGAGAAACTAGCTGTTTGCAGATGTAAGAGAAACACAAACTAATGGTGTAATTATAGAACACTAGGGAATTTATATTAAGAAGCAAAGTGAAAACAGCATCATTGTAATCAACATTGTTGCATGTGCTGCATTGACCATGGAGACTGGACTCAAGTGTCTCGTGGTTGAGGAACAACAAATGCACTCCTTGAGTGACAGGGGTGAGGTTAGGTCTGTGTTAAAAACAGCATGGAGAGAGAGAGAGAGCAGAGAGAGATGACTCAAGTAGTGAAGTAAACTATAAAAATTGACTTAAAAACCCAAAGTCCGTTCATCAATACCAGTATATCGGAAAATACGGTATATCGCCCAGTCCCATGTAGAAATGAAAATGTTCAGCCTCTTTGGAGGCTCCTTATTAAGTCTTGTAACTTTCTGCAGGGTTTAACTCCAAGGTGCCCTGCTGGCATGTACTTGCACATTTCCGTAACTTGAGTTATTCTGGCTAAGGCTAGGTCTAGGTTTAGCTCCCTAGGGGTAGCTGAACATGTTTAACTACACCAAGGGGGAGGTTAATTTCACTATGAGTGTGCTGCTTTGATATGCTCTTGGGCAGCAGCGGGTTGTAGAGTGGATAGGTTTCTCTTGACTGCTGAGATCACATCTCAATTTCCTGGGTGAATTTCTCCTCTCCTCTGTTGTTCAGTTTGTTTGTTTCGTCAGTCCTGTCCACTGGTCTGTGTAATGAGCCCCTTCCCCTCATCTACCCTCTCTCCTCTCCTCTCTGTTCCTCTCCTCTGTTGTTCAGTGTGTTTGTTTGGTCAGTCCTGTCCACTGGGCTGTGTAATAAGCCCCTCCCCCTCATATACAGTCTCTCTCTCTCTGCTTGCTGCCCATGTTTGCGTGTGTGTGTGTGTGTGTGTGTGAGTGCACAAGTCATGACAGAGCCTCCACTGCAGCAGGTGGAGAGGTAGTGATGGAATGAGTGGAAATGCAGGATGAGCGAGAACACACACGCCCCCCCCCCCCCCCTTCCACATCCATCCCCCCGGCCCAGGGCTCTCTTTCTCTCTCCCTCTCTCGGTCCGCCACCATGGTTCTTCCCTCTGTCTCTCTGAGCTCATTGATCTGACTGCCTCAACGCAAAGCGCGAGTCAGCCGAGCAGAGAGCGAGGGAACAAGAGAGAAGTAGAGTGAGAGACACAAATACAGACTTTGATAGCTGAGCTGTGAGCTGGGCTCACAGAGAGAAAACTGGGACTGCTGTGCTGTGTACTAAGTAAGGAGAGAGACGGGAGAGACGGAAGGACAGAGACTGACGTTGTGAGGGAGAGAACGAGAGACTGCCTATATCTTTGACTGCCTACAAGGATTATGAGGATGGTGGTTGTGATGAAGAAGAGACTGGGGGAGCAGGCTGGAGGCAGAAAGAGCCAGGACTGACAGACCGAAAGAGTGACAGACTGACAGTTGTACAGAGGGTTCCTGGCTCGGGGGGTGGGGAGGGCGGGGGTGGGGAGGGCGGGGGTGTGCAGAGAGAAAGAGAGAGAAACCATGATGGAGGTGCCCAGGCACTGACAACACTATGACACCCAGCATCAAGCACTCGGATTGTTTTACACCAATGTTGTGCCACTGTAAAGTAGCATGCACCAACAGCACCATCTCGCTTATGTTTGGATGCAAGGTAGGAGACAAGCACTCACACACACACACACACACACACACACACACACACACACACACACACACACACACACACACACACACACACACACACAGTCTGGCCATGTGACTGAATACTCTCAGTAATGTAGGGAAGCATGGATGAATGGTGGTCAGTATTTGTTTACGTGTGTGAGTAAGAGGGAGTCTCTGTGTAATGTACTGTAATAGTCAGCCACATGGGGTCTGTGTGTAATATTTGCCATGTGTGTAGAAGAGAAGAGAAAAAGAGATAAAAGGAGCGGGAGAAAGAGGGAAAGAGAGAGAGAGGGAGAAAAAGCTGGAGAGTGTGAGAGGTAGAAAGAGAAATGGAGGAAGAGTTGATCCAAACAGAGCTGTGTTAACCCAAACAGAGCTGACGCACATGCTCCTACAGCGCTCGTTAGGCTGCTCAGTCTATGAGCAGAAGGAATCACCGTGTGTGTGTCTGTGTGTGCATGTATGTGTGTGTGTGTTAAGACCCTCATAGCTACCTCTTAAGATCGCGTCAAGCATAAATAATGTTTGTATTTCCTCTCTGTGCCTTCACACACACACACACAAACACGCACACACTAGTGATGTGCTCATTTTAAGAAGCTCAAATTGTTAATCTGGTTGGAGTTCAGTCATGTTTTTCTGGCTACGCTAGACTGAAGCTGAATCCTGACACACTGACATATGACAGCCTCTGTGTGTGTGTGTGTGTGTGTGTGTGTGTGTGTGTGTGTGTGTGTGTGTGTGTGTGTGTGTGTGTGTGTGTGTGTGTGTGTGTGTGTGTGTGTGAATATATGTGTGCGTGGGATTAGCTGTTTTTGAGTGTGCTGCATCAAGTCAAGCAGACACAGAGAATGTATCACTCCCAATGTCCTCGCCAAACCAAGTACGCATGTACTGTAGGGTGCTTGCTGTTCCATAAATAACATGTCATAGTATTGATGCACATAAAGCATGCTACCATGCCCTCAGTAGCGCCTCTTAAAACCATCCAAAACAATTATTCTCCATCTTATCTGTTTTGCTGCCTTCCGATCGGACTGTCTATCTCCTATTTCTGTACGTTTGTGCATTTGTGTGTGTGTGTTCTCCCTGTGTTGTCATCCGCTTTCGAAAACTCACACAGTAAACCAAACAGCTACTTCAGCTGATTACGCAACAACCTCTCACTCTGTTCCTCTCCTCTGGGGGGTTCCCTGCCTCCCTCATCCCTCCTCCTCACCCCTCCTCACCCCTCTCACTGTCTTATGTCATAACACTCCAGCTAAAGCACTCTGGCTAAAGGCATCAACATGGTTCGGCTGGCGCCTAGCCGAACTTGGCTAGGCGAACCATACGAGTGTGCTCACATACTCCCTTAAAATAACTTTGCTTGAGAAATGAGAAAAAGCAGCAGTTGTACTGTTTGTCCATTTTGAGATGCTGTTGCCAGTATACACTTCCTTAAAATAGTCAGAATGAATTAAAGATAACTCAAGAAATCGGTCATTAATTTTGACTTTTTTGCCAAGGAGATTTTAGTTGCGTAATTTTACATCTAACTAAGATTGTTGGTGCAGTATTTGTCATTGAAAAAATGTGCATGAAAACGAGTTGTCTCTCGTTGAATGACAACGAAGACTTTATTGACGAATCCCTACTATTGACCAATCATAGATGAAGGGGCGCAGACTTCTGCTACTGACTTCAGCTTGTCTCAAATAAATGTGCCCGAACTACCGAAAAAACCCTTACTGAAGTCCAAACCAAACAAAAACGTCACAATGTAGTCATAATATATGCACAAACTCTTCTGAACTGTTTCGGCTGGGAAGCATGCACACACTCGCCTCGCTCTACACTGGAGAAAATGATCTCTCAGAAGTGTTAGTAGGAAGGCAGGCCAGTACAGTGGACTGGTGGTTTTATTTATGTGAGTCTAACTCTTTGTTTCCCAACTGTTTCAGTCAAGAAAGGACCTCCCATAGCAGAGTGACTACCGGAGCTGTGTGGGTAGGATCAATTCAGTGTTAGTCTTGGTCTCTGAAATCTAACTGGTAGGGTAGAGCTGAGCAAGGCAGTGTAGTGCAGACCAGAGTACATGTTCATGTAAAGTTCTGTAAGTAATTGGCTGCTGGGTTGGCGTATGTATATGGGAAGGCTCAGGCTTGGTTGGTGTATAAGAGAAGGCTCAGGATGGGAGTTTGGCTGTCAGAGGAAACGTCAGCCATGGGAGAGAGAGAGACTGTTAGTGGCTGCAGTTTACCTGAATATGGTATTGCTGAAGACAAGTAACTTAATTAATAGATGAGGCGAGAGACAAAACTCTTCTGTCTGGGTGTCCTCTGTCTGCTGCTTGAGGTTTCTAAATAAATCCAAATTATTCAGTGACTGCAGGTTTACTCTTCCCTCTTCCTCCTCCTCCCATCTCATTGTGTCGAGAGATTGTGAGGGGAGCTACTGCTCAGAGCGAACAGAGCTGGAGATGAAGAACAGCGCAGAGAGATGAGACAGTTCGATCTATTTCCACTTTCTTCCCTTCCATCAACTCCTCCATAGCTCTACAGCAAACAGACTGAGGCCATTCACTGAAACCAACTTACTGAACTGGGGTGTATGCAGTAAAAAGCTGTGTGTGCCTGCGTCCGTGCGTACGTGTGTGCGTACACATGTATGTACAGAACGTGCATATGCATGTACATTTGAACTCAGAAGTTTACATACACCTTAGCCAAATACACTTATACTCAGTATTTCACAATTCCTGACATTTAATCCTAGTAAAAATTGACTGTCTTAGGCTAGTTGGGATCACCACTTTATTTTAAGAATGTGAAATGTCTGAATAATAGAAGAGAGAATTATTTATTTCAGCTTTTATTTCATCACATTCCCAGTGGGTCAGAAGTTTACATACACTCAATTAGTATTTGGTAGCATTGACTTTAAATTGTTTAACTTGGGTCAAACGTTTCGGTTAGCCTTCCACAAGCTTCCCACAATAAGTTGGGTGAATTTTGGCCCATTCCTCCCGACAGAGCTGGTGTAACTGAGTCAGGTTTGTAGGCCACCTTGCTCGCACACGCTTTTCAGTTCTACCCACACATTTTCTATAGGATTGAGTTCAGGGCTTTGTTATGGCCACTCCAATACCTTGACTTTGTTGTCCTTAAGCCATTTTGCCACAACTTTGGAGTATGCTTAGGGTCATTGTCTATTTGGAAGACCCATTTTCACCAAGCTTTATCTTCCTGACTGATGTCTTGAGATGTTGCTTCAATATATCCACATAATTTTCGTTCCTCATGATGCCATCTATTTTGTGAAGTGCAAGACTCCCCCTTTTTCCTCCAAACATAACGATGGTCATTAAGGCCAAACAGTTCTATTTTTGTTTCATCAGACCAGAGGACATTTCTCCAAAAAATACCATTTGAAAGGAAACACTTTGAAGTTTGTGGAAATGTAAAATTAATGTAGGAGAAAATAACACATTAGATCTGGTAAAGGATAATACAAAGAAAAAAACGACCATGTTTTTTGTTTGTTTTTTGTTCCATCATCTTTGAAATGCAAGAGAAAGGCCATTATCTGATTTTGGACTAGCCACAATTTAGATTTTGGCCACTAGATGGCAGCAGTGTATGTGCAAAGTTTTAGACTGATCCAATGAACCATTGCATTTCTGTTCAAAATGTTGTATCAACTCTGCCCAAATATGCCTAATTGGTTATTAGATACATGTTCAAGTACATAACTGTGCACTTTCCTCAAACAATAGCATGGCATGTTTTCACTGTAATAGCTACTGTAAATTGGACAGTGCAGTTAGATTAACAAGAATTTAAGCTTTCTGCCCATATAAGATATGTCTATGTCCTAGGAAATGTTCTTGTTACTTACAACGTCATGCTAATCACATTAGCGCACATTAGCTCAACCGTCCCGAAGGTGGGACACCGATCTGTAGAGGTCTTTAAGAGCTTGAGGCCATTCTACTGCCAATGTTTGTCTATGAAGATTGCATGGCGGTATGCTCGATTTTATACACCTGTCAGCAACGGGTGTGGCTGAAATAGCCGAATTTGAAGGGGTGTCCACATACTATAGTGTAGCTGCCATCTGATGGGCCTACCTACCGTACTGTACAGATCCCCCAGCATGAGTGTGCAATGGCAGAGTGGTACAACCTGCCATGTGGCATCCTGTCAAACAGCTAACCACCCACTCAGATGCTCTCAGGTTGTAGCTATAGCAAACCATGATACAAACTGAGCAGGCTACAAACAGAGGTACCATTTCTATTCTGTCCTTTGTGAGTCTTGCTGGGCTTGCTATGCTTTGACCCGCTTATGCCAGGCTATGTGACTGTGTGTGAGAGGCGGGGGCAGAAATTAGGCAGGGTTTGCACGTGTGTGTGTATGTATGTAAGCGAGAGAGAGAGAGAGAGAGAAAGCTGAGGGGGGCGTCCCATAGCCAGAAGGGTACTGAAGGCCTCTCTCTCCTCTCCCTCAATCTCCAGTCACGCAGCCCAAACCATCCCTGCCCAGCGTTGGCACAATGACTCAAAACCTCACACATCATGTCTGCTCCAGTCCTTACACTCTACTGCATGACACTAATTTACATAAGAGCCTGAGCCTCCCACTCAGACATAGGTGTATTTATGGCTTGTGTACGACCACGGGCAATATTTAACTCCGGTCCTCGAGGTACAGCACGCAATACAAGTGAGTGAGAGAGAAATCCGGAGAGGAGTGAGAGAAGAGGAATGAGGGGAGAGGAGGAAAAGTGAAGATGGATAGAGAAGGAGAAGATGAGAGAATGAGCTGATTAGCAGCATCTGATGTGGGGCTCATTACGGAAGCCAAGAGAGGCCAAAAGAGCAGTGCAGTCAGTCAGTCCCTCCACATGTCACAGATGCTTTGATATATAACGGCTGCATCGAACCAGAGCTGTTTGATGTGGGTTTTTTAATGACGAGCTCAGAAACTTTCAACATGGCACCGTCATAGGATGCCACCTTTCCAACAATTCAGTTTGTCAAATTTCTGCCCTGCTAGAGCTGCCCTGGTCAACTGTAAGTGCTGTTATTGTGAAGTGGAAACGTCTAGGAGCAACAACGGCTTAGCCGTGAAGTGGTAGACCACATAAGCTCGCAAGAATAGGACTCAAGCCGAGTGCTTGAAGTGCGTAGCAAGTGAAAATTGTCTGTCCTCGGTTGTAACACTCACTACTAAGTTCCAAACTGCCTTTGAAAGCAACGTCATCACAAGAACTGTTCGTCGGGAGCTTCACGCAATGGGTTTCCATGGCCGAGCAGCCTCACACAAGCCTAAGATAACCATGAGCAATTCCGAACGTCGACTGGAGTGATGTTAAGCTCGCTGCCATTGGAGCAGTGGTAACACGTTCTCTGGAGTGATGAATCATGCTTCACCATCTGGCAGTCCGACGGACTAATCTGGGTTTGGCGGATGTCAGATAATGCTACCTGCCCTAATACATAGTGCCAACTGTTTGGTGGAGGAGGAATAATGGTCTGGGGCTGTTTTTCATGGTTCGGGCTAGGCCCCTTAGTTCCAGTGAAGGGGAATCTTAAGGCTACAGTTCTTATGTACATAATGTTTCTGCCACCGTGTCTTATGACCGAAAAGAGCAACTAGATATCAGGACAGTGATTACTCACCCCATACTAGAGGAATACTTTTTCTTCAACGAGTCGGACAGGAAGGATTTACTTCAGACGCCTGAGAAGGCCCACATCCCTGTAATTCGCAGGAGAAAGAGACGGAAGTATCGTGGACGAAGATCCGGGTGCGGGTGCCTTGTTAGGATCCGTCGCCGAGAAGGTAATCTACCTTTACCATCGGTCCTATTAGCCAATGTACAATCAATTGATAAAATAGACAAACTACGAGCACGTATATCCTACCAACGGGACATTAAAAACTGTAATATCTTATGTTTCACAAAGTCGTGGATGAACGACGACATGACTGACATACAACTGCCGGGTTTTAAGCTTTTTCAGCAGGATAGAACAGCGGCCTCTGGCAAGGGGTTTTGCTCGCCTGAGGTAGAGTATCTCATGATAAGCTGTAGACCACACTATTTACCAAGAGTTTTCATCTGTATTATTGTAACTGTCGACATATTACCACAAATGGATGCTGGCACTAAGACCGCACTCAATGAGCTTCATACGGCCATAAGCAAACAGGAAAACGCTCATCCAGAGGCGGCGCTCCTAGTGGTCGGGGACTTTAATGCAGGGAAACTCAAATCTGTTTTACATCATTTCTACCAGCATGTTAAATGTGCAATCAGAGGGGAAAGAAACTCTAGACCACATTTACTCCACACACAGAAACGCGTACAAAGCTCTCCCTCGCCCTCCATTTGGCAAATCTGACCATACATCTATATTCCTGATTCCTGCTTATAAAGAAAAACTAAAGCAGGAAGCACCAGTGACTCTGTCAATAAGAAAGTGGTCAGATGAAGCAGATGCTAAGCTACAGGACTCTTTTGCTAGCAAAGACTGGAATATGTTCTGGGATTCTTCTGATGGCATTGAGGAGTACATCACATCAGTCACTGGCTTCATCAATAAGTGCATTGATGATGTCGTCCCCACACTGACCGTACGTACCCCAACCAGAAGCCATGGATTACAGGCAACATCTGTACTGAGCTAAAGGGTAGAGCTGCCGCTTTCAAGGAGTGGGACTCTAACCCGGAAGCTTATAAGAAATCCCGCTATGCCCTCTGATGAACCATCAAACAGGCAAAGCGTCAATACAGGACTAAGATCGAATTGTACTACATTGGCTCCGACGCTCGTAGGATGTGGCAGGGCTTGCAAACTATTACAGACTACAAAGGGAAGCACAGCCGCAAGCTGCTCAGTGACACGAGCCTACCAGACGAGATAAACTACTTCTATGCTCGCGTCGAGGCATTTACAACTGAAGCATGCATGAGAGCATCAGCAGTTATGGATGACTGTGTGATCACGCTCTCCGTAGACGATGTGAGTAAGAACTTTAAACAGGTCAACATTCACAAGGCCGCAGGGCCAGACGGATTACCAGGATGTGTACTCTGAGCATGCAGTGACCAACTGGCAATTGTCTTCACTGACATTTTCAAACTGTCCCTAACTGAGTCTGTAATACCAACATGTTTCAAACAGACCACCATAGTCCCTGTTGCCGATGACACAACAGTGGTAGGCCTGATCACCAACAACGATGTGAGAGACTATAGCAGGGGTGGGCATCTCCAGTCCTCGGGGGCCTGATTGGCATCACACTTTTTCTCCATCCACAGCTGATTAAGGATTAGATGAGAGAGAATAGAATGGGAAGTTCTCACGCTTCTATTCATCAGGGGTGCTGGAGTTGATTTATTAAGCTATCACACTGCCTGGCATAGGCCTAAACAAGCATTCTCATGACTGAATTAATTAATTAATGAGTTGCAAACAATGATGTACACGAACCCTGGATTGCTGATGCTATGTATTGGCCAATGAGAGGCTTTGAAGCATCTGGTCGGACAACAAAAATATAAACGCAACATGTAAAGTGTTGGTCCCATGTTTCATGAGCTGAAATAAAATATCCTAGAAATTTTCCATATGCATCAAATGCTTATTTCTCTCAAATGTTGTGCACAAATTTGCTTGAATCCCTGTTAAATGAGCATGTATCCTTTGCAAAGATAATCTATCCACCTGACAGGTGTTGCATATCAAGAAGCTGATTAAACAGTATGATCATTACACAGGTGCACCTTGTGCTGGGGACAATAAAAGGCCACTCAAATTTGTGCAGTTTTGTCACACAACACAATGCCACAGATGTCTCAAGTTTTGAGGGAGCATGCAATTGGTATGCTGACTGCAGGAATGTCAACCAGAGCTGTTGCCAGGCAATTGAATGTTAATTTCTCTATCGTAAGTCTCCTCCAACATCGTTTTAGAGAATTTAGGGAAGGCCACTCAGCTTCACAACCTCAGACCACCTGTATCCACGCCAGCCCAGGACCTCCACATCCGGCTTCTTCACCTGGGGGATTGTCTGAGACCAGCCACCTGGACAGCTGATGAAACTGTGGGTTTGCACAACCATATAAATTTTGCACAAACTGTCAGAAACCGTCTCAGGGAAGCTTATCTGCATGCTCGTTGTCCTCACCAGGGTCTTGACCTGACTGCAGTTCGGTGTTGTAACTTTTCACTAGATGTTTGACCATTGCTGTGGGGACTTCCATAAGAGCATTAGTGAGGTTGGGCACTGATGTTGGGCTATTAGACCTGGCTCGCAGTAGGCGTTCCAATTCATCCCAAAGGTGTTCGATGGGGTGAGGTCACCGATCTCGACAAACCATTTCTGTATGGACCTTGCTTTCTGCATTGGGTGATTGTCATGCTGAAACAGGAAAGGGCCACCCCCAAACTGTTGCCACAAAGTTGGAAGCACGGAATCGTCTAGAATGTCATTGTCAAATCAAATCAAATGTTATTTGTCACATGCGCCGAATACAACAACACAGTGAAATACTTACTTACAAGCCCTTAACCAACAATGCTTTAAGAAGTTCAGAAGAAAAACGTGTTAAGGCATCCGCATGCTTCCCATCTGAAACAGTTTGGAACAGTTTGTGCATATTATGAAGACATTTTGTGATGTTTTTTTTCGTTTTGGTCTTCGGCAAAGGGTTTTTTTCGGCTGTTCGTGAAAATGTATTTTTTCTTGAAGCAAGTCAAAGTTCGGTAGCTGGAGTCTATGCCCATTTGTCGGTGATTGGTCAACTGTAGGAATTCTTCAATTAAGTGTTTGTCATTCAACGAGAGATCGTTTTCATGCATATTTGAGTAATACTGATGTAAAATTGCGCAACTAAGATCTCCTCGGCAAAAAAATCTAACATTTATGACGGATTTCTTGAGTTATCTTTGATTAATTTGGACTATTTTGAGGAAGTGTATACGAGCTACGGCGTCTGAAGATGGACAAACAGTACTATTTTGTCTCGTTTTTCAAGTGAAGATATTTTAAGGAACTATGTGAGCACACTCGTTCGGTTCGGCTAGGCTAGGTGCCAGCCGAACTGAAGCATGCGGAAGGCTTTAGTCTGGCTAACACATAACGCTCAGCTCCTGACTTCAGTCTGCAATGAGTCGGCACAATGCATCAATAATGAAGGGGGCTGTGCTTTTACTGTTTGGCTCTCCACTGTCATTCTCACTCAAACACCCACAGCAACACACAGCCCTTGAGCCCCATCCCTTTACATTACAACGGTTGAATTTTCAAATCCAAACATATCCAAAAATTACATTTTTCAGCTAGGTTATGCACACACTCTTTTACACACAGATGTACAGTCTAACATAGTGGTATTTCCACTTTTTCAGCGGGGACACACCGCCCCATATCTCTTCCACACAACCATATATTTTTACATCAACAAATAACCTTCAATTAATTACATTTTCATCTCTCTATTCAAAATTAAGAGTACCAATGAATATATTTACTCAATAACATTTAAATGTTCTGTTTTTTTATTATACTTTTTTATGTGGAGAACCCACTGCAATTGCCAGCGACTCCAACTTTGAATGCTGCTGCTCTAACAACGGAATGAACATTATCTCTCAAAGCTACAGTATCAGGAGCACCAGTCTGTTTGTGATAATGATAAAGCAGAATGTAAACAGCTCAACTGAGCATACACATTCCTATTAGAACATCAAGTAATTTAGCAGTAGTACACATCCCAGACCTAATGTATTGCGTCTTTGTGGGGTGTGTGAATATATCATGGCATATTACTGCTGTTTGGGCCCTCTGCTCTAAACCGGATTAGTACTGTGGGCTCACTGAGTCTTATTTTAGGTGATTGATAGGGCTGGGAGGAGGGGAGAAGAGGAAACTGGAATGGGTTGACCCAGGAAGCGAATACAATACTTCTACTTACTCCCTCTACCATTTGTATACACTCTGCCTTAATGGCATGCTACATAAGTGTATTTTGAAATGTTTTGGGATGGCCATGTTCCCGTTGCATTTAGAATGTTCTCACAATCAAATGGGAGCCAGCCAAAATGGTTCTGATTGGGTTGTTTCTTTTTAGCTGGAATAGCTAATCTGTATGGTAAAATGTATGTCTGTTGTCCATCTAAGCACAAATGGTGTAGATTTTGTTAGAGTGCCTTCTACTGACCCCTAAGAAGCCAGAGTAGCCTTCTGAGGGGCCAGTTGGTTAAAGGTCAGACAGGGTGGACAAACCGCAGTACGGCTGGAGGAGAGGGATGGGATGACACGTACTTCCTGAGGCTGGCAGCTGAGTTGACACCGCAGCCGTAAACTGACTGCATTAGAGTGTGTTTGTGTATGTTAGGGATGGGCATTTTGAATAATTTCACTATTTGAAATAATTTCCTAAAATGTTTTGGCATATCCGGATAGTTGATAGCGTGTTTTTGGTAACTTTGTTTAAACTTGGACACTTGTTTAATGCGCAGCCTGCGCAACTCGAGAGAGAGACGGCGTACGCTCCAGAATGGTGGCGTTGGGCAGGGGGCAGTGGTGTGTGTGACACGGGAGGGAGAGAGAGAAAAAGTAGCCACTGACTCCCGCTACAAACTTGTAAATGCAACAGGTTATCTACACTACATGACCAAAACTTTGTGTACACCTGCTTATCGAACATCTCATTCAAAAATCATGGGCATTCATTTGGAGTTGGTCCCTCCTTTTTTGCTATAATAGCCTCCACTCTTCTGGGAAGGCTTTCCACTAGATGTTGGAACATTGCTGCGGGGGCTTGCATTCATTCAGCCACCAGAGCACTGGTGAGGTCGGGCACTGATGTTGGGCGATTAGGCCTTGATCGCAGTCGGCATTCCAATTCATCCCAAAGGTGTTCGATGGGGTTGAGGTCAGGGCTCTGTGCAAGCCAGTCAAGTTATTAAACACTGATCTCGACAAACCATTTCTCTTTGGACCTCGCTTTGTGCACACTGGCATTGTCATGCTGAAACAGGAAAGGGCCTTGCCCAAACTGTTACTACAAGTTGGAAGCAGAGAATCGTCTAGAATGTCATTGTATGTTGTAGCATTAAGATTTCCATTCACTGGAACTAAGAGGGTTAGCACGAACCATGAAAAACAGCCCGAGACCATTATTCCTCCTCCACCAAACTTTACAGTTGGCACTATTAACGTCCGGCAAACCCAGATTAGTCTGTCGGTCTGCCAGATGTGGAAGCGTGATTCATCACTCCAGAGAACGCATTTCCACTGCTCCAGAGTCCAATGGCGGTGAGCTTTACACCTCTCCAGCCGACTCTTGGCATTGTGCATGGTGATTTTAGGCTTTTATGCGGCTGCTCGGCCATGGAAACCTATTTCATGAAGCTCCCGACGAACAGCTATTGTGCTGACGTTGCTTCCAGAGTCAGTTTGGAACTCGGTAGTGAGTATTGCAACTGAAGAAAATACAATGTTGACGCACTACGCACTTCAGCACTCAGCAGTCCCGTTCTGTGTGACGAACTGACTTGTTGGATTCTACTTGTTGCCATTCTATGACGGTGCCAAGTTGAAAGTCACTGAGCTCTTCAGTAAGGCCATTCTACTGACGATGTTTGTCTATAGAGATTGCATGGCTTTAGACTCAATTTTATACACCTGTCAGCAACGGGTGTGTTTCAAATAGCCAAATCCACTAATTTGAAGGGGTGTTAACATACAATACTTTTGTGTATATATAGTATATCATCCCATCTGACAGTGCCTATCTTTACTGCATCAAATCTATTTAAATATGCTAGTTAAGATAGCCAGCTACCAAGGCTAGCTGAGGGTATTTTGCTGCGGTCCCCATCCTTGTCTACAACAACTCCATTCAGATTGAACAACAGCCTACCTGTCGGTTGCTCGTTGTAGCCTACTCCTTTTCATTTAGCTAACTTAATTCCGTAATTGTAGTCCATCTTGCCATGCCAAGAGCGAGCAAAGGGTGGCTACGTTGAAGAACATCAAATATATTTTGATTTATTTAACACTTTTTCGGTTACTATATGTTTCCATATGTGTTATTTCATAGTTTTAATGTCTTCACTATTTTTCTGCAATGTAGAAAATTGTCAAAATAAAGAAAAACCCTTGAATGAATGAGTAGGTGTGTCCAAACTGTTGACTGTTACTGTTGATAATTGTATTTAATTGAGACAAAGCCTTTTCATTGTTAAAAAAAAAACATTTCTCAAATGAATACTATCTCAAGTATTCGTATACTAACGTCCGCTCAGATATTCAAATAACCGTGCCCATCCCTAGCGTGTGCGTGTGGCTGTGTGTCATGAATTGCTGATTGTGTTATTGGTCCTGGAATGTGCTTGCTAAAAACAAGCACCTAATAGTTCAAGGTTCTTTTCTTGAGTCCTAAAAGTGCATTGAAATTATTTAGTAACTGTGCATACTTTGGAGAGATGTGTGGCCACCTGGAGACACCAGTTAGACCCCTTATTGACAAATGCTGCGAAAAGAATGTTTGGATTCAGGTGAACTGTTTTGTTCTGATAATTTCCCCATAATCTCCAAAGTGCTCCTTTTCAATTGCCACCATGGTTATGCATATGCTTCTCATATGTCTTCTGTTTGAAGCATTTAAATTTGGCCCTGTTCACCTATGCCAATTCTCAAGAGTGTAAAGGGTTAAAGAAATCGCAATCCTGCTGATTTCCATTTCTCCCTGGTAGTTAATTCATTGGCCAAATCACTGGTCACTGATTGCCCAGAGAGTCCCAATAACTGGTATTTTTTCCATGGTTTGAATAAGTCCCACTACCTGTCTGGTAGCGGCCCAGATTGACAAAGCCCTGTTGCGGTGCTGTGTTGGTTGATTGGGTGGGTATGTGCTGGGTTTTAGATGTGATCATGTGCAGGGTTTTAGATGTGATCATGCTGTGTATTTTCTCAGCAACATTATTTTATTATTATTTATTATGGCTACATCATCATGGAACAATGGGAAACACTCCTAAAGCTATTAGCTCCACACTGGTCCTACACCTGGGCTGCCCTACAGATAAATAAATACACACACAAACGCACACACAGCGCGTATGCTCAGTGTGATGGAACAAAGTCTGTTTGATCTTCATACAGTTCTAGCTGAGTGACATTAAGCCCATTTAGAAGTGCTTAGTCCTCTTCCACTGTGACCTGAAAACTAACAGAAACCTGTCCCTCTCCCCTCTTTCCCCTATTTTATCTTTGCCTCTCACTCTCTTTTCCTCTCACTATCCCATCTCTTGCCCTCTTCTCTCTGCCCCCCACCATCTACCCTCTACAGAAGTACAGGATTCAGGATGAAGATGGTTCAACCCCCCAGCAGGACCAAGGTCAGTTCCAGGCCTGTCCTCAGCACCCCTACCCTGGCTTGGAGGGCAGAGAAAGGGAGCTGCCGGGTAGCCACCACGGGACCCTCCGCAGCCACCATGGAACCCTAGACAGGCACCACCACAACAGGGGAGAGAGAGAGGGCAGGGAGGGCAGGGGAGAGGGACGGCTAGAGCTGGTCCAGGTAGCAGAGAAGAAACTATCCCGAATAGAGAACGTCCATGCACACATCTCCCCTACGAAGGTAGGACACAGCTATGTACTGTACATGTGTGCAATGTCAACACAGAGAAACATGCAATACATTCTTGCATGCACATGAAAGTGAAACGTAGCTTTTGTTGATGTACTGTATGACACTGCTCCCCCTCCGTCCTCTTCTTCTTTCTCTTTATCTGGTCTCCACTTTCCTATTTACACACACACTGTACCTTATCCCACACTCATAGCACACACTCATGCACAATATCATAATGGAATCCCCCTGCAGTGCTTGCATCAACACAGAAAGCATAAGAGGAATGCAAAATTCTTCCATGACTGTTTAAACACATCTCAATGTTTGCATAGACTCCAGCCAGCAAACCAGGAACATTCCCAGAACATTAGCTAAGATTGTAGTTAAGGTTTTATCAAATAATATTTTTGACAACAATATATTTGTTTATGTTTTAAATGAAATATCCTCTATAACAACCACCACAGAATATTCTAAAAAGTTCATTAGGTTTACAGGTAATGTAATAGCACAATGTACCAGTAATGTTTTCCCAGCAAACCAAAATTGGTTCTGTGAAAGTTCCCACATTTTCTCATATCACAAAAACTGTCCAGTTGTGCTGATGATTATACAATGTTTGTATAAAACATTTGAGTGATGTTTCAAGAACGTTCCCAGACACCTTTTGCCTGTTCTGTAACGGTTCCCAGAATGTTTCATTAGGTTGTGGGAACAGTCTGGTGTGAACATTGTGGGGACATCACAAAAGATATGTCACCGAAACACCAAATACTGTCCAGTTGTGCGGATGATTATACAATGTTTCTTTTAGGGTGCTAAAAACATTCACCTGATGTTACAACAACATTCCCAGAACACTTTTTTAAAGGTTCCCAAAATGTTTAATTAGGTTTATTTCTCAGAACAAGAATAGACTGTCGAGTTTCAGAAGAAAGGTCTTAGTTTCTGGAGATTTTGAGCCTATAATCGAACCCACAAATGCTGATGCTTCAGATACTAGTCTAAACAAGGCCAGTTTATTGCTTCTTTAATCAGCACAACAGTTTTCAGCTGTGCTAACATAATTGCAAAAGGGTTTTCTAATGATCAATTGGCCTTTTAAAATGATAAACTTGGATTAGCTAACACAAAGTGCCATTGGAACACAGGAGTGATGGTTGCTGATAATGGACCTCTGTATGCCTATATAGATATTCCAGAAAATAATCTGCCATTTCCAGGTACAATAGTCATTTACAACATTAACAATGTCTACACTGTATCTCTGATCAATTTGATGTTATTTTAATGGGAAAAGAAATTGCTTTTCTTTCAAAAACAAGGACATTTCTAAGTGACCCCAAACTTTTGAATGGTAGTGTACACG
This sequence comes from Salmo trutta, assembly GCF_901001165.1. Classification (NCBI taxonomy): domain Eukaryota; kingdom Metazoa; phylum Chordata; class Actinopteri; order Salmoniformes; family Salmonidae; genus Salmo; species Salmo trutta. The sequence goes on along the minus strand of NC_042960.1, from coordinate 27,044,242 downwards.
GCAAGGCTGCCTTTCCCCTGGTCTCTTTGCAAATTTTTACCAGATCACCCAAAAATTGGGGAGTAGTAGTTCAGAAATCGATTTTATCATGCAGAAAAAACATGACGACAACATTTGTCACGTTCGCTGTCTTCAAACTCCCTATCGTAAATAAGCCAAGGCGCAGCGTGCATGGAATTTCACATCCTTTAATGAAGTGAAACCAAAAAACAATACAGAAGGAAATGAAACGTGACATTCTGGGCTGCTCACTGGCAGCTACACAAAAACAAGATCCCACAATCACAGGGGGAAAAGGGCTGCCTAAGTATGATCCCCAATAAGAGACAATGATAGACAGCTGCCTCTGATTGGATACCATACCCGGCCAAACAAAGAAATAAGAAAACTAGATTGCCCACCCAAATCACACCCTGACCTGACCAAATACAGAAATAGAAAGGCTCTCTATGGTCAGGGCGTGACAACATTAATATTGATAAAATTAATATTCTTTTTTTTCACATCACTGCTATGAATGAAATAATGTGCAGATTGTCAACATATGTGTAAAAAAATATGGTTGTCCTTGTATGATTAAATGTCCTATGAATGCGAATTGCCATTAAATCTGGAGAGAAACATAATAGGGATGTATTCCAACCTGCTTTGCTATGCTTTAAGGAGCTACAAATTTGCATGCTGAGAATGTTGTCGTAATATTTGGTAAAACTTATGTTCTTGCAATGTTCTGAGGACCTCCAAGACAAAGTAAAATGTATATTGCGTGAACATCATTCAAATATGCTATGAACATCATAAAAACTGACTTATTTGGAAATTGTGGAACATTGTGCAACATTGTGGGAATGTTCTGTGCAATGATGTGAATGTCACAATAATATTCTTGCTACATCCAAGACAACTCCCATAACTTAATTAACCTTAACCTTTAAAGAACAGACCAGGTGTTATGTCATGTCCTGTGCAACATAACTTAAACATTTTATGAACGTCATCACAACTGAGCATATTTTGTGTTTCGTGAACTTCTCTCTTGTAATATACCCACACTGTTCCCACAACCTAATTACATGATATGGGAACGTTTAAAAAAACTCAGTAAGGCTGTTCTGTCAACATTCTTGCAACATCAATGGAATGTTTTGTGCAACCTGATACAAACATTATCTGAATGTCAACACAACTGGACAGTTTTAGTGTTGTGGGAACCTATCTCTTGTCATATCCCAACAATGTTGACATATCCTAAAGAAACATTCTGGGAACCGTTAAAGAACTGCCGAAATGTGTTCTGGGAATGTTCTTGTAACATCAGGTGAATGTTTTTTGCACCCTAAACTAAACATTGTAGAATCATCCGCACAACTGGAAAATGTTTTGTATTGGTATTTATTAAGGATCCCCATTAGCTGCTGCCAAGGCAGTTATTTAAACATTTAAGGCAGTTATATACAATTAAAAATATTACATGACATTACATTTCATAACACTTTTCACAAAACATTACGTGTTCACTCAGGTCACTCTACTACCACATATCTACAATGCAAAATCCATTTGTAAGTGTGTATAGAGTGCGTATATTATCATGTGTATGTGTAAGCGGGTGTCTGTGCCTGTGTGTGTGTCTCTTCACAGTCCCCGCTTATCCATAAGGTGTATTTTTATCTGTTTAAAAAAAGAATCTGATTCAACTGCTTGCATCTGTCATGAAGAGACCTCTAGTGGCATGTCTTGTGGGGTATACATGGGTGTCAGAGCTGTGTGCTAGTTGTTTAAACAGACGCCTTGTGCATTCAGCATGTCAACACTTCTTATAAAAACAAGTTGTGATGAAGTCAATCTCTCCTCCACTTTGAGCCATAAGCGTTTTGCAGGCATATGCACATTTAAGGGCCAGCTGTGCTGCCCTGTTCTGAGCCAATTTTACGAGGTCCCTCTTTGTGACTGAACAGTAGTCCAGGTGCGAGAAAACTAGGGCCTGTAGGACCTGCCTTGTTGATAGAGTTGTTAAAAAGGCAGTGCAACGCTTTATTATGGACAGACTTCTCCCTATCTTAGCTACTACTGTATCTACATGTTTTGACCATGACAGTTTACAATCCAGGGTTACTCCAAGTAGTGTAATCACCTCAACTTGCTCAATTTCCACATTATTTATTACAATATTTAGTTGGGGTTTAGTGAATGATTTGTCGCAAATAAAATGCTTTTAGTTTTGGAAATATTTAGGACTAACTTATTACTTGTCTCCCATTCTGAAACTAACTGCAGCTCTTTGTTAAGTGTTACAGTGATTTCAGTCGCTGTAGTAGCTGATGTGTATAGTGTTGAGTCCTCTGCATACATAGACACACTGGCTTTACTCAAAGTCATTGGCATATCATTAGTATAGATTGAAAAAAATTAAGGGGCCTAGACAGTTGCCCTGGGGAATTCCTGATTATACCTGTATTATGTTTGAGAAGCTTCCATTAAAGAACATCCTCTTTGTTCTGTTAGACAGGTAACTCTTTATCCACAATATAGCCAGGGGTGTAAAGCCATAACACATACTTTTTTTCCAGCAGCAGACTATGATCGATAATGTCAAAATCCACACTGAAGTTCAACAAAACAGCTCCCACAATATTTTTATCATAGATTTCTCTGTCAGTCATCAGTCATTTGTGTAAGTGCCGTGCTTTTTGAATGTCCTACCCTATGGGGCTCCCGAGTGGTGCAGTGGTCTAAGGCACTGCATCTCAGTGCTAGAAGCGTCACTACAGACACCCTGGTTCAAATCCAGGCTGTATCACAACCAGCTGTGATTGCGAGTCCCAGAGGGCGGTGCACAATTGGCCCAGGTTTGGCCGGTGTAGGCCGTTGTTGTAAATAAGAATTTGTTCTTAACTGACTTGCCTAGTTAAATAAGGTTAAATCAAAAAATACATGTTGATGATTTCATTCCTGTGCTGTTTGTAAGTACTCTGGTAGGTTGACTGATAACCTGAACCAGGTTGCAGGCACTGGCTACAGTTTTAAGCTTTTTCTTTAGTGGGCAGCTTGATGAAAGCCAGTCAGTATTTAAAAATCACCCAGAAAATAAACCTCCATGTTGATATCACATACATTATCAAGCATTTCACATGCTATCCAGATACGGACTGTTAGCACTTGGTGGTCTATAGCAGCTTCCCACAAGAATGGGCTTTAGGTGAGGCAGATGAACCTGTAGCCATGTTACTTCAACAGTATTTAACATTTTGTGATGTACCCACAATGTTCCCACCAGACTGTTCCCACAACCTAATGAAATATTCTGGGAACCTTTGAAAATCACATTAAATATGTTCTAGGAATGTTCTTGCAACATCAGGTGAATGTTTTATACAAATATTATATAATCACCAGCATGACTGGACAGTTTTTGTGTTATGAGAACATTTGCCTTGACCTAACGAATGTTCTGGGAACTATCAAAAAAACAGTTTTTGTAAGCTGGGTAGGTACTACACACAGTAGACAGCCATGGTAAGAACCAGAGATAGAAACAAGCAGTAACGTATATGTATTCACTTGTTTGTGTTTACCATAGACTGTATGTTGTTTACATACTCTGTTGACTATGGTCTGTCTGGAAACATTTAGTCTTCAAGCCAAACCCTTTTAGATTCCAGGTAGAACCGTTTCAGTTTCCATGTAGCTGGAACCAAAAAAGGTTCTTCAAAGGGTTCTTCTATGGGGACGGCCAGAGAACCTATTTAGGTTCTAGATAGCACCTATCTAGTGTGGTGTTGTGAGGTTCATTGTCAATAATGGATGTCTTCCCCCACCTAGTGGATCATTCCCGTCACTGCAGCTGTGTGGCCAATACTTCTCTGCAAGTGAAATACTTTGCTGAATACCATATCGACCACTAGCACCTTGGCACATGTAGTAGCTCGGTCAAGGTTGGATAGGTAAAGGAAATATAATAATAGCTCCACCTGGCCTTTTGAATTCTGGCTATATTTATTAAACTAATGACACAGACACTGAACATTGATGTACTGTATGTTCTGTACTAGATTTTAGCCATAAAGCTAATTTAGCAAACATACTGTCAGTGTTTTTATCAAGTAAACTATTTAATGATGCCTTTGACTATTTTTAAAGATTCATTGTGACTAGTGTTTTGTTCAGTCTGTGGGTTTCTCTGTGTGGTTATTTTGGTGGGGCCACAGCTGGTGTGTTTGTGTTCGTGTGTCACAGTAGCATCACAGTGGTCTGCTTGGCTCTGTAGGCCCTAACAGATGGAACAGCCATCTTGTTTCTCTCCAGGACTCTGGTACTGCAGGGCTCTGGACCCAAATGTACCTCATGTACTGGCCAACACAACACACACACACACAGAAGCATAGGAACAACTTTGCCATTTGGGATACACATTTTGCTACGGGGTCAGGGGACATGCCCCCAAATTTTAAATGCTACATTTCTAGTGACTTTTGAGAAAAGGATACAGACAAATATTAACTTACAAATGGGCAAATTTACAAGGCTAAGGGTGGCATTGCAGAGGGTCACTTACTCTGGTACAGTCCAATCAGTCTTATCTCCATGGCCATTCATAGTGTACTGAATATCAGTGTGACTGTGAATATATTCCATTAACCTTTTCACATGTGAGTTCCAAATACACTACCATTCAAAAGTTTGGGGTCACTTAGAAATGTCCTTGTTTTTGAAAAGAAAACATTTTTTTGTCCATTCAAATAAAAATAAAAACTACAGTGTAGACATTGTTAATGTTGCAAATGACTGTTGTAGCTGGAAACGTCAGATTTTTTCTGGAATATCTACATAGGCGTACAGAGGTCCATTATCAGCAACCATCACTCCTGTGTTCAAATGGTATGTTGTGTTAGCTATTCCAAGTTTATCATTTTTAAAAGCTAATTGATTAGAAAACCCTTCTGCAATTATGTTAGCACAGCTGAAAACTCTTGTGCTGATTAAAGAAGCAAAAAAGCTGGCCTTCTTTAGACTAGTTGAGTATCTGGAGCATCAGCATTTGTGGGTTCGATTACAGGCTCAAAATGGCCAGAAACAAAGCACTTTCTTCTGAAACTTGTCAGTCTATTCTTGTTCAGAGAAACGATTCTATGCGAGAAATTGGCAAAAAACTAAAAATCTCATACAACGCTGTGTACTACTCCCTTCACAGAACAGCACAAACCAGAATAGAAAGAGGAGTGGGAGGCGCTGGTGCACAACTCAGCAAGAGGACAAGTACATTAGAGTGTCTAGTTTGAGAAACAGACGCCTCATAAGTCCTCAACTGGCAGCTTCATTAAATAGTACCCGCAAAACACCAGTCTCAACGTCAACAGTGAAGAGGCAACTCCGGGATGCTGGCTTAATCTTTTATTTTTATTGGCCAGTCTGAGATATGGCTTTTTCTTTGCAACTATGCCTATAAGACCAGCATCCCGGAGTCACCTCTTCACTGTTGACATTGGTCTAAGTGACCCCGAACTTTTGAACGGTAGTGTACATTTTAACGGTCCACCCAGCCAGCGTAATTTTATTTATGCAGGTGATGTCAATGCTCTCACTGTTCCAAAAACAAAACACCCTCAAACTAAGGCACTCTGACTGCTATGTTTCAACGTTCCATCTCATTAATTCACATAAAAGTAGCCCATTTCACTGTGGAGGACAATTTACATTTGAGGCATGCTGTGCTAATGTAAGGCGAGGATTAGCTAGATGAGCCAGATAAATGTCTCTCTTCGATGAGAACCCAAGTACTCCCCCAGTATTTCCCCAGGTCAAGTATGCAGACATTTGCACATCTCCAGTCAGAACAGAACCTGTCCGAAGATTTCCCCCCTGGCACATTTTCCGGCTGGTGCCCACATTGCCTTCATTGTTGTTTTCCTTACTAATAATTACTTTGGACTTGTGTGTGTTCCTATCAAAGTAAGTACCTTATTACATTATAATATTTGTTTCTGTAAGTTGTTGTTGTTTCTACTGTAGCACACCGTATGTATCTATTTATGGAGCATAATGTATTGTACACTCCTTTACAGTTTTACTGAAGGAACAAACAGCTAGAAAAGACATGCCTATATGTGGTTGTCTATTTTATTGAACTAGTAGTAGTGGTTGAGCAACAAAAATGAGTTTTACTAGAGAAAAGAAAACAGCAAGAAAAGACTGACAACTTATAAATATGCATAACCCATATTTCAATATGTAGTGATTAAACAACAAAAACTAAATTCCCACCCCTTAAGGCATTGTATCATGGCAGGTCACCTGTCAAGTCAGTCAGTCAGTAATTGCTGCAGATGTGCTCAATAGTGCTTGAGCATATGGTACTACCCAAAGCATGGCGCAACACACAAGGGTGTGTCATAAGCTAAACACATGTACTTTGTCAACCTCCTCTGCTTCCTTCTCCTGGTGCTGGACAGGCAGACTTTGCAATGCCTCCGTGTGTGACTGCTTTGAGCAGCAGTTTGAGGGACTTCCGAGGGAAAATGCTGTGCATTGAGGTGTAGGGGACTGTCTGCAGCAGGACTGCCCCCAGTGGATGGACGCCAAGGGGTGTGGTGCTCCTCCAGCAGCTCTCTCATGAGCTTCTCTCTGTACTTTTGGTAAGTAATCACCTCACCTATGGGGGAGAGGGGAGGATGAGGGAGTGGTGAGGATGATGAGGGAGTGGTTTACCTGGGTAAGATATTGTCAATATAATTGCATAATGGAACTGTATGTGATTTGTATGTGAACTGTACGTCCAATTTCAAAATACATTTGTTCAGTAATCATCTCACCTATTAGCTGGCAGTGGTGAACTATGTGGCCATTGAGGATAGCAGTGTCGATCACATGGGGGAAAAAATATTCTTATACCAGTTGTGTGAGCGCATTCCATAAAACTGTTTCTCATGTCCACCTTATTCACTGCTCCCATTTGGAGTTTATAGGTCAAGCACAAAGTCCGGTTTGATCTTTCTCTCTCCTGTCAGGTGGTCCACCTTCCCTGTGACCAACATGGCTGCTGTATGGACAGTGGAGAGTATATGGACGTCCAGTTTGTCATGCCACTTTACTGTCAGCTGTTGACCGTTCTCCTTGAACTCTATCTTCCCGCTCTGTATCTTCCTGCTTCCAAATTCTAGCATCCCATTCCTTTTTCAGCTAGACTGTGCCACAGGCCCCTGTGCTGTTGGAGAGCAAATGCTGGAAAAGTGTGGCACTGCTGTACCAATTGTCCACATACAAAGTGTGTCCCTTCGTGAGATGAGGAGCCAGTGAACTCATCACCATGGACCCAGACACCCCAAGCCCCTCATAATGTTGGAGGTCAGTGGTGGATCCTGTGTAGACTATAATGTCCTGGATAGAACCTGTTTTCACAAGACACATGAAAAATAACTAACAAACCTGTGCCTTTTGGAGGGAATGTATAGATGGAACTCCAGCAAACCCTTCCATAACACGAGGGACTTGTCAATGCATAGGTCCTTGTATAGCACAAACACCCGACCAAATGCTTTCCATGAGAAGGACTGTTACCAGGAAGTTATACATTTTCCTGATTGTGGTTGTCACCCATTTAGCAAGCTTCCCCCTCATTCCTGGCTCTCTCTTCTCCTGTAGCTACAAGGCATAGCGATTGGTCTTCTCCACTGTCTTCTACCAGCTCCTCTGTCAGAAACAGTTTGAAGCACTCTGCCTCAGCGGGTGATGGCAAGGAGTTTGCACTCCAGACTGGGACTCCTCGAAGCCAACAGCAGGGCCAGGAGGGGTGAAATGACTGCTGGCCTTCCAACTACCTCTGTTCCCCGTACTTCACCCACTGTTAGTCTGCCTCATCACCAGCATCTTCAAAGAGACCTGGGACTTCGTTGGTTGGCAAGGGGTCCTCAGATTCAGAGTTCTCAATGGGCACAAGGTTTGTGGGGCAGTTCCTCACTGTCACTGTCAGAATCTGATTCCTCACTTTCATACCCAGAATTTCGGCATTTGTGAGGTGTCTCCTTTTGAAAAACATTGCTAATGATACAGCTTAGCCCATTAGCTACATACATAAACAACAACACTGAATGGCTCCGAGTGAGTGTCAGAGGTTACGCAAGAGTGTCAGAAGTTACATGATTGACTGCCGGCACGTGCCAATTGTATCAATAAATTATTATCAGAAAATGGTTTGTGTGGTAATAATGTATTTATTCACTGTTTTATTCACATTTTCAAGTACTGGTGTTGACAAATAATGCATTCCGATTCTTGCATAGATTGTAATGGACACACACTGTATGATGTGTGTAAAACTTTTTTTTAAGGTTGTGCTGATTATGATGAGTTAATGCTAAGGTAATTGCCAACTATGTGTGCAGCCATGTTTGTTGACATTATACAAAGATGTTTTTACAAAACGAGGTGAAGGGAAGGTTCACTCGTCTTTTGAGTAAAAAGTGAATGATGGTACACGACACACCCCCTTCAACATGCATACTGCAAACAGACCCAACTCATTTTGTCGCCTCTTCTTTGGTTGAAGCGGGAAAAAAAACTACATGGAGGATCGCACAAACTCTGGGATTACTTTCAACTTTTAGAAAGTGTTTTACTCAATTATTCTGATCACTGGTGAGCTCACCCGTAATGTGTTGAATTGTAAATAGTAATTGCTATTAGCTAATTCATATTATGGTTTCTGTCAGTAGAGAGTTAGCTAAATATGACCGCTTGTGTTAGCTCACTCTTTCCTCATTTAGCACTTGGACTAATGTAGCCTGCATATTCCAATTTGGATGAGAATTGTGTTAAGCTGTTCCAACTTCTATGAATGTCTGAACATTGTATCCAAAACTAAAACGGATCACATTGAGGACATAAAGTTGTAAAGACTGTGTTTGTACAAATTGTTTCTGTGGAAATAAAGTGTGGCCAGCTCGAACGCTGACTGTTGCGTCAATCGTATCGAGTAAATTGTTCTAATCACACCGGTTTGAGCATACAACGCAGTGACCACTGTAGAATGCTCAAACACGTGTGCTGATATCCGTCAAAGGGTTAAACAACCACTTTGCACTCTCTCTGCTACTGTATGATTCATTTCCTAGTATTTTTCTCACTTCCCCCATGTCAGGTTGTTACTACTGCTGCTCTACATACTGTATGGTTTAAAACGTATACTATTTTCAACTTATAATACAGTTATTATACTGTAATAATAACTAGCAACATACACAGTTAAAAACAGTTGTGGGGTCCACAAAAAAATCTGATCTCATCATGAGGGGCCGTAGTGGATCTCCGTTCTGGGTACAGTACCCACATCCATCGTGCGTAGAGAAAATGTTCCCATTATAAATCAAGTTTGCTGTAATTCTACACATTTTGCCATGTGGTGGAGAGAAACATGTGCCATTTTACAGCTAATTTCCTGCAATTCTACACATTTTGCCATGGGTTGGAGTAAAATGTTTAATATGATATCTGAGAGAGAGTGACTAACAAAATCAATGGTAGCTAGCTATAAATTGGCAAAAATCAGTTTTTCAAAGATTTCAAAGAAAAGGAAAGTAGACAATGAATGTAGGGTGTTCCAGCAAGAGTGGACATTGAAATATTTCTTTATTGAGGTATCAGGGAAAGCTGTGTGCTTAGTGTGCAAAGAGAGCATCGCTGTCTTGAAAGACTACAACTTCTCCTGACACTTCCAGACGAAGCATGCAAAGAAATATAGGAATATGTCTTCTGAGCAGAGGGCAAGTGCATCGAAAGAGTTGCTTTCTCAGTTGCAAAAGCAGCAAGGACTTTTCACAAAACTTCATCCAGCAAACGACAGAATTGCGAGAGCTAGCTATGTACTGTCCCACAAAATTGCGAAACATAGCAAGTCATTCGCTGAGGGCAAATTCATTAAAGAATGTTTAATTGACTCTGTAGCAAAACTTTGCCCATCTTTGACATCACAAAGAATATGGAACAACAGAAAGACACCCATTTCTCCTTGGCCCTGGATGAGAGCAGTGATGCACATGACACGGCGCAGTTGTTGATATTCTTACGAGGCATAACCCCAGACTTTGAAATTACACAGGAGCTTGCTTCAGTGCAGTCAATGAAGAGCACAACCACAGGGAAAGATTTATTGGAGGAGGTTAATAAGTGTGTGGCAAAGCTGGGACTGGGTTTTGAAAGAAGTTATCCAGTGTGACCACTGATGGGTGCCCAAACTTGACAGGAAAAAAACATTGGTCTTTTAAAATGGATACAAGATCAAGTAGCTGAGCTGAACCCAGAAAATATATATTTTTTCCTGCATTGCAATATTCATGAGGGGGTGCTCTGTAAATGTGTATTTAAAATGTGCCATGTTGTGGATACGGTCACTAAAGTGGTAAACTTCATAAGAGCAAAATCTTTAAACCACAGACAGTTTGTCTCACTGTTGGAAGAGACAGAGTCGGGCCATGCAGATCTCCCCTACCACACAAACGTGAGATGGCTGAATTTGGGGAAGGTGTTTAAAGGGGTGTGGGACCTCAAGTCGGAGATTGCGGAGTTTTTGCAAGTGAAAGGAAAATATGTGGATTACCCTCAACAGCAAGATAAACCATGGTTGGCTGATTTTGCCTTCACCGTGGACATCATCGCCCTCCATGAATGAACTGAATTCCAAACTACAAGGGAAGGGCCTTTTTGCACATCAGATGTACAGCCTTGTCAAAGCTTTCAAGGGAAAATTACTCCTCCTGACCCGTCAAGTAGAAGCCAACAATCTCACCCACCTTCCGACACTACTAGTCTGTTCCCTATCAGATGACCAGCGGGAGAAGTATACATCGCTGCTGCGTGCTTTGAACGGTGAGTTTTCTCGCCGTTTTGAGGATTTGAAAGTGTTGGAAAATGACATGCTGTTGGTTTCCTCTCCTTTCACCTTCAATGTGGATAACGCTCCCACTGACCTGCAACTTGAGCTTATCGATCTTCAGTCGGATGCAGTGATTGGAGAACTATTAAAAACAATGTCACTGACGAGGTTCTATGCATCTCTCGATGAACAAAACTGAGTCATGCTCAGAAGATGTTTGTACTGTTTGGGTCAACCTATGTAAACTCAGCAAAAAAAGAAACGTCCTCTCACTGTCAACTGCGTTTATTTTCGGAAAACTGTAAATAAAATATGTGTAAATATTTGGATGAACATAACAAAATTCAACAACTGAGACATAAACTGAACAAGTTCCACAGACATGTGACTAACAGAAATGGAATAATATGTCCCTGAACAAAGGGGGGGTCAAAATCAAAAGTAACAATCAGTATCTGGTGTGGCCACCAGCTGCATTAAGTACTGCAGTGCATCTCCTCTTCATGGACTGCACCAGATTTGCCAGTTCTTGCTGTGAGATGTTACCCCACTCTTCCACCAAGGCACATGCAAGTTCCTGGACATTTCTGGGGGGAATGGCCTAGCCCTCACCCTCCATCCAACAGGTCTTAGATGTGCTCCATGGGATTGAGATCTGAGATCGTCGCTGGCCATGGCAGAACACTGACATTCCTGTCTTGCAGGAAATCATGCACAGAATGAGCAGTATGGCTGATGGCATTCTTATGCTGGAGGGTCATGTCAGGATGAGCCTACAGGAAGGGTATCACATGAGGGAGGAGGATGTCTTCCCTGTAACACACAGCGATGAGATTGCCTGCAATGACAACAAGCTCAGTCCGATGATGCTGTGACACACCGCACCAGACCATGATGGATCCTCCACCTCCAAATCGATCCCGCTCCAGAGTACAGGCCTTGGTGTAATGCTCATTACTTCGACAATAAACACGAATCCGACCATCACCCCTAGTGAGACAAAACCGCAACTCGTCAGTGAAGAGCACTTTTTGCCAGTCCTGTCTGGTCCAGCGACAGTGGGTTTGTCTGGTGATGACCTGCCTTACAACAGGCCTACAAGCCCTCAGTCCAGCCTCTCTCAGCCTATTGTGGACAGTCTGAGCACTGATGGAGGGATTGTGTGTTCCTGGTGTAACTCGGGCAGTTGTTGTTGCCATCCTGTACCTGTCCGCAAGTGTGATGTCCGGATGTACCGATCCTGTGCAGGTGCTGTTACACGTGGTCTGCCACTGCGAGGACGATCAGCTGTCTGTCCTGTCTCCCTGTAGCGCTGGCTTAGGCGCCTCACAGTACGGACATTGCAATTTATTGCCCTGGCCACATCTGCAGTCCTCATGCCTCCTTGTAGCATGCCTAAAGCACGTTCACGCAGATGAGCAGGGACCCTGGGCATCTTTCTTTTGGTGTTTTTCAGAGTCAGTAGAAAGGCCTCGTTAGTGTCCTAAGTTTTCATAACTGTGACCTTAATTGCCTACCGTCTGAGAGCCGTTAGTGTCTTAACAACCGTTCCACAGGTGCATGTTCATGAATTGTTTATGGTTCATTAAACAAGCATGGGAAACAGTGAAGACCCTTTACAATGAAGATCTGTGAAGTTATTTGGATTTCTCTTGTTTTGCTTAGTTTATGTAAACAGACATTTTCAGTGATGAAATATAACAAGTCAAGGCACAGATCACCTCTCAGCAATCCTGCGCATAGCAACGTCAGGAACTATACCTGACTTCACTGCTCTAGTCAATGCCCATCAGAGACTTCACTCCTCACACTGATTGAGTAGTTTTAAATGTAATATTGAACTCTCTCTTTCTTGTGTTTTTGTGCATACCTGTTAACCTGTTATGGATAGGGGGCAGTATTTTCACGGCTGGATAAAAAACGTACCCGATTTAATCTGATTATTACCCCTGCCCAGAAACTAGAATATGCATATAATTATTAGCTTTGGATAGAAAACACTCCAAAGTTTCTAAAACTGTTTCAATGGTGTCTGTGAGTATAACAGAACTCATTTGGCAGGCCAAAACATGAGAAGATTCTGTTCAGGAAGTACCCTGTCTGACCATTTCTTCCCCTTGTTGATTCTCTCTATCCATTACAAAGGATCTCTGCTGTTACGTGACACTTCCTACGGCTTCCATGGGCCCTCAGAGCCCGGGAAAAAGCTGAATGACGTAATTCAAAGCCCTGGCTGAAACACACGAGCGCTTTTGCTAAGTGGTCTATCAGCAGACAAAAGGTTTAGGCGCGTGCCCGAGTCGACCCCGTGATGTATTTTCTTTCGGCTGTTTACCTAATTGCAGATTCCTGGTCGGAATATTATCGCTTTTTTACGAGAAAAATGGCATAAAAATTGATTTTAAACAGCGGTTGACATGCTTCGAAGTACGGTAATGAAATATTTAGAAATCTTTTGTCACGAAATGCGCCATGCGCACGACCCTTATTTACCATTGGGATAGTGTCTAGAACGCACGAACAAAACGTCGCTGATGGAACATAACTATGGATTATTTTGGACCAAACCTACATTTGTTATTGAAGTAGAAGTCCTGGGAGTGCATTCTAACGAAGAACATCAAAGGTAATCAAACTTTTCTAATAGTAAATCTGATTTTGGTGAGTGCTGAACTTGGTGGGTGTCTAAATAGCTAGCCCTGTGATGCCGGGCTATCTACTGAGAATATTGTAAAATGTGCTTTCACCGAAAAGCTATTTTAAAATCGGACATAGCGAGTGCATAGAGGAGTTCTGTATCTATAATTCTTAAAATAATTGTTATGTTTTTTTGTGAACGTTTATCGTGAGTAATTTAGTAAATTCACCAGAGGTTTGCGGGGGGTATGCTAGTTCTGAACGTCACATGCTAATGTAAAAAAGCTGTTTTTTGATATAAATATGAACTTGATTGAACAAAACATGCATGCATTGTATAACATAATGTCCTAGGGTTGTCATCTGATGAAGATCATCAAAGGTTAGTGCTGCATTTAGCTGTCTTCTGGGTTTTTGTGACATTATATGCTAGCTTGAAAAATGGGTGTCTGATTATTTCTGGCTGGGTACTCTGCTGACATAATCTAATGTTTTGTTTTCGCTGTAAAGCCTTTTTGAAATCAGACAGTGTGGTTAGATTAACGAGAGTCTTGTCTTTAAAATGCTGTAAAATAGTCATATGTTTGAAAAATGGAAGTTTTCGGATTTTAGAGGAATTTGTATTTCGCGCCACGCCCATCATTGGATATTGGAGCAGGTGTTCCGCTAGCGGAACATCTAGATGTAAGATTAACAAGAGTTCTGTCCGTGGCGCTGATTGAACAGTGTACTTTCCCTCTGTGTAGTTCATTGCATGTTTAATAATGAAAACACCTACCAAAAGGAGAACATGGATGTGGTTTATTTCTGTGCATGTTAAAAAAGTTAAATAAGTAGCATATCTGGACATGATTTGCAGTAGATATATCTTTCAACATAGTCATACACATGATGTATAATCCTGTAATATGACTCTGACCCACAATGGCAAAAATATATTCTAAAGTGGCCTTCCATGATAAAATAATTGCCCAGGCATGGCCTACAGTATCCATCTGAGCAATGAGCTCAAAGCAGAGCAGGCAGCATCCTGGCTGGTGTTGATTTCATCTCATCATACTGATCCTCATACTGGCTGGCTGCTCTATGCGTGTGGCACTCTTTCAGTCGTCTCTGTATGTATGTGTACACTCATTGCAGTAACAGGTTGAGTCTCTGTCCTCTGTACTGTAGGTAGTGTCGTTGGAGTGTGTCTTCGACGCTGGGTCACCTGTAGGCTATGAGGAGGTCCCTTTTCCTGACTTCTCTACACTACCAACCACACCCTTCTACAGGTAACACCCACTGACCAACCACCTGCTATGCCACACTGTTAGTTCGCCCCGGAATGATAGCATCACTGCCAATTATGCTTCTCCATTTTGCTTTGTTTTTCTATTCAGTTGAATCTTTCAATCGTTAATGATGACACTTCTACCATAGCTCTTCTATTCTCAGTATCCCTGCAAAATGTTGCAGTAACATTTTGAAAGCTCTAGGTGGCAAGGTTGCCATAGAGAGTTTGCTAGCTTTCAGATAGATAGAGCAATGTTATTTCTGTTTACATGGATGTTCTGGCTTTGGATTGCTCATTTATGTGGCTTTGTCATCATGTAGCTGGCTGTGCAATTGGTGTTCAACTGATGACCAAAGTAAGCCTGCAGGTGCCCATCCCGCCACAAGGAGTCACTAGAGCGCGATGAGCAAGTAAAGCCCCCCCGGCCAAACCTTCCCCTAACCCGGACGACGCTGGGACAATGGTGTGCCACCCTATGGAACTCCTGGTCAAGGCCGGTTGTGACACAGCCTGGGATCGAAACCCGGGTCTGTATTGATGCAGTGCTTTAGACTGCTGCGCCACTTGGGAGGCCTTCAACTTCATTTTCACCCAGGAAGTAGCCTAAGCTTTGTGTCATGAAAAATGTCCTCCTTGGAAATAGACCGATAAGCTGTTTGGCTGATGGTGATGGTTTCAGCGGACCTGTCATTTTTTTTAATGATTTGTATCGCATGTTCTCTTCCCTTACCCATCAGTAGCCATCTCCTGTCAAGTGAGTCTAGTATATGTAGTAGTAGAGTGGAGTCAGAGCTGTGATAATAGGACTGATGACTCGTTCAGGCCAATAAGTGCATTAATTCTCTTCAACTGCTCCATGTAATGCAGACTGGTGGAGGACACATTTCAGCAGCGCGCCACCCTGAATTCCAACAAATTGCCTATCTCTCTCATTCTATGATGTTGTACTGTGCTGTGCTTTGGGTCTGAGCCTATTAGGAGATGGTACTGATGGGCTGGGTGCTATGCAGAGAACAGAGAGAGCACTTAGTGATCCCAGCACCTCTCTCTGTGTCATTAAGCTAATGCACTCTATTAGGAATGCCAAAAAGATGGGCCGGTGCCTAATCTCAACCATAAGGAGAACCAAGGGACTGCAGCGGACCTTACTGGTAGGTAGGGAGGATGTATCTACTGTATTATTGGTAGGTAAGGAGTGTGTCTGTGTCGTAGTGAGACAAACCGCTTGTCATTGACTGACACTCTTAGCTGATGAACTCTCCAGTGTTTACTGCCCACTTACTCTATATGCATGCAGTGAACATGTGGTTTCCAGGCCAGACCTCTGTGGGTTTTTTTTTAACCACTGTGAAGTTTGTAGCTGGGTTTGTTGACTGCTGTATGGAGTTGATTTGAAGGTTTGTTTAGTGTTTATGTGCTAGTGCTGCTTTTAAATGTCTGTTTTCTGCTCTAAAAGACTACTTCTATGAAGCAGGTATGTTCGGTTTTAGAAACCACAGTGTTATATTCTTATAGGAATGGTCATGCTTTTGCTACATGTAAAGCAGATTTGTTTTGGCGTCATGACGATGCATTGGTTTAGCTCCCTGTCCTGCTCTCACCGACAACATGAGAACGCTCTCTCTGCTTTTCTAACAGCACACACCCACACTATACGCCAGGAGTACCACACACACAGACATCCCACTCCTTCCACAGTAATACAATGCTCCCATAGCACACAGACCTCAGCCCACTACCGTGGGTGTGATGCTGCTGCTGGACAGACAGAGACAGACAGACAGAGCTGTGCTGCAATGCTACGTGAGCTGAGCTGCAGTAAGTAAGTAGCCTTCTGAATGAATTCTAGAGAGCTAAATAAACCCAGTTCAGTGTGCCTATCTGTCTCTGAGGTATACATGTTGATGGTAAAGAACCAGTAATAGCAGCAGGAAGAGAGGTTTGACTGAGTGCTGGATACTGTTCCCGTGCTTCAGTGGCGATAACGTGATACTTCAGTTAGAGATTGATTAGAAGTGAGATAGAGATGTTATTGAGACACTATGTTTTACATGCTCAATTTACACTGAGTGTACAAAACATTAGGAAAACCGGCACTTTCCATGACATAGACAACGCAGGGGAATCCAGGTGAAAGCTATGTTCCCTTATTGTCACTTGTTAAATCCACTTCAATCTGTGTAGATGAAAGGGATGAGACAGGTCAAAGAAGGATTTTTAAGCCTCGAGACAATTGAGACATGGAATGTGTTTGTGTGCTATTCAGAGGGTGAATGGGCAAGACAAAAGATGTATGTGCCTTTGAACGGGGTATGGTAGTAGGTGCCAGGTGCACAGGATTGTGTGTTAAGAACTGCAACGCTGCTGGGTTTTTCACGCTCAACTGTTGTTTTCCGTGTGCATAAAGAATGGTCCACCACCCTGAGTATATTTACGGTATTATTGTTTTCACTCATAGAATTCCAACATTTTATTCACGCTCCAAGTATTTGTATTCATTTAAATGTAGCTGCTTCATTAAAATGAGAGCTTTGTCTTGAAGCAAAACCATTTCAGCACCCTGCAATATTATCAGTGAATAAGTGCATGGTACTTCCATGAACCCATAAATCCTTCCATGAACCCATAAATCATTATGAATACGGTATTCCCACCACCATAGCATGGGCCCAAGGCTTTTCCCAAGTCATCTAACTGAGCATCCATCTTTGATTTATATTAATGTTTGTGAGGTGAGTTTCTGTTATCAAACAGAAACTAAATAAAAATGAGAAAATGTAGTCTGAAAACAAACTTAAACTAAACTGAATTTCAAATAAAAATCGAAGGAGCGCCTGTAAGTCGCTCTGGATAAGAGCGTCTGCTAAATTACTAAAATAAAAATAAAATTAAAAATAAATTAAAAACAAATATTGAATCATATTATCATCCTACCCGACAGCCATAGGAATATAAAGAAATATGTAGGACGTGACCTGCAGGACGTTGTGCCATATTCAACATAAAAAACTCTACACACAGGCCAATTAGGTGTCTAAAGGCAAGTCTGTTTGTGGCAGCCCTTTCACAGGGCTGTCCTTCACAACCAGACAACCTATCATTCCACTACTGGATTCCAGCATCATTCAGGCTGGGATAATGGGATCAATGGGTCTCGTTTTCATGCAAGCTGCATCTGCTGACTGCCTACACAGAACTGTATAAATGGAAATTGATCACCCCACAACCCCAATACCCCACCAGTCATACAGGAAGGATACTTGACATTATCACTGCAACTTGCCCAGAATGACCAGTTAGCTGTGCAAGCTGGTCAGGCCCCAGAACTACAACCACCACAATCTCCTCACCCTGTTAAAATACACTAATGTCCTGGTCACACTAATGTACTGGTCACCTCAAATACTTATAATCAACATTGCACACTTAGTTTTAGTGTGGAAAGAGGGCTGTACATACAGTATACACTCCTAGAGTAGCAGACTGTTGTATTACGGTTGGTTTCCTATAACTTGGTTACGCTTCTGTGTACTTGTGTTGTAAGAGGCTTGTTATTATATTTTGTGGAATTGCCCGTTGTTGATAAGTGTGTGAATGAGATTAAAACATGAACACACATTGAAAAGCTAGTTGGCTTGGGCATTTCAAACACAACAGAGGCATGGCAGTGCAACCCCCTAGATATACCAAGAACCTTATGAAATTTTAAATACAGAATAACACAATACAAAATGAACATGGGCTAATTGTATGCAGGCAAAGGTGTTTGAGTGTAATCATGTTGGCCATATTGGATTCAGAATACAATTGATTTACACTAAAAGTCTTTATAGGCATGAGTGTTTTACACAATTCTGAGAAAATGCCTTGTATTTACACAATTCATATTTACAAGTGATTTAACCTCCATCAAATGTTATTATGGTAGCCGTATTGGATTTTGGAGACCATATTGGATTTTAGGCAAAATATAAAGATAATTGGCCCCCTGACTTAATTGCAAGACTAGGAGCTAAATATACAAAATCCTTTAAAGAACCTAGGACCCCAGACATTTTTATTTCGATGCTGGAGCCCACTTGTTTTCCTTAGAGTGGATTACAATAGCCACAACATTAAAATCATTTGTAACTATATGCATTTTTGTCAGGCAAAATGCATCAACAGCACTGAATGAGAGTTGTCTATTGAACAGCAACCAAAAACCAAAGTTAACATTCATCATAGATATTCATAGCTGGTGTTTACAAGTCTATATAAAAATGCAATATTAAATTTTAGCAATATCAGAGCTTGCAATATTGGCTTATGAGTTTATGAAGGCTCTTACAATATTCAATGATTACATTTATCTAACACAGGTTACCACCAAGCTAGAACATTAGGCACAAGTAAGAGGTGAAAATTGACCAAATTATTATTCAGAGGCACATTGAACACCGTTTGGGTCTTTGCATGTCAAAAAAGATGCACGTCATATAACACTATTTGAGGCGTTAAATAACACAATTCTATTATAGAATGTTGTGTGTACTGAATTTGCACGTGCAAGCCAAGCGCCACCACTACTATCAGTAGCACTGTCAAAGCTGTACAAAAAAAGTTTGCAAACAAGCAAACACCGGCCACAAACGAATGTTTACAATACCGTGTTGGTGAAAATAGACCAAATTAGGGTAAGGCACATGGGCTACTAACAGCTTACTACACAACATACACTTAGTATTACTTTCTTAGCTACAGTATACATATCTTCCTTGCATATTACATCATTTATGCAGCAGCATACAATACATTTTTGGACTCACCTTGTGAAGGTGGCGCGGCGGTCTGTTGTGGGCAAATTTAGTCAACAAAGTCTGGGAATCTATGGATTTATGGTGGGGACTCTGACAAAAAAATCACACAGCCACTCCATTGAATTGCAGGCTAACGCTAGTGGTTGCTTCGCAATGATTTCAGTTAGCCACTGAGTCCTTCCAAACGACTCATTTTTGAATTTGCGATTTTCAACTTGTTGTGTAATATTTATGTCCAATGGCCGATGAGCACCGATACGTTTTATCTATAATTTATCTTAATTATTTATCTTCATATGACAAGGATTAAAAAGGAGTTTCCAGTAGATTGTCGACTTGATCCATGATGACTGCTAGCTAGGACTTTGAAAGTAAGACGTTGACATGATCATTCCAATCAAAGCTACTGTACATATAACGTGATTTGACGTAATTTTATCTGTGGCCAATGACCTTGAGCCTTCTTGTAAGGGCTCTTGTAATATAACTTTATGGCATGACCCAAAGGGCTGACATGTTTTATGTCTACCCTTACTAAGGACTTCAACTTGGCGATGACGTACTGTCCCCATAAGTGACAGAACACTGAGTCATTCACGCCTCAATGCTCCTATTTTTTTGCTGGCTCGTCCCACCACCACAGAAAGCAATGAGCTAGGCTTAAACACCTGCATTTTGGAGCTGCCTTACTCAAGAAAACAAAAAACAGACCATGTGTGTATCCAGCTTTATTAGCTTAATGATATATATTTTTTTACATTGTTTGCAAACTGATATGTGACATATATTAATGCCCAAATAACATGCAAATGGGATCAGGTAGTAACCAAAAGTGTTAAATCAAAATATATTTTATATTTCAGATTCTTCAAATAGCCACCCTTTGCCTTGATGACAGGTTTGCACAATTTTGGCATTCTCTCAACCAGCTTCACCTGGAATGCTTTTCCAACAGTCTTGAAGGAGTTCCTACATATGCTGAGCACTTGTTGGATGCTTTTCCATCCCAAACATCTCAATTTGGTTGAGGTCGGGGGATTGTGGTGGCCAAGTCATCTGATACAGCACTCAATCACTATCTTTCTTGGTAAAATAGCCCTTACACAGCCTGGAGGTGTGTTGGGTCATTGTCCTGTTGAAAAACAAATGATAGTCCCACTAAGCCCAAACCAGATGGGATGGCGTATCGCTGCAGAATGCTGTGGTTAAGTGTGCCTTATTGTAAATAAATCACAGACAGTGTCACCAGCAAAGCACCCCCACACCATGCTTAAGGTGGGAAATACACATGCACAGATCATCTGTTCACCCACACCGTGTCTCACAAAGACCAAAAATCTCAGATTTGGACTCCTGACCAAAGGAAAAATGTCCAACGTTCTAATGTCCATTGCTCATGTTTCTTGGCACAAGCAAGTCTCTTCTAATTATTGGTGTCCTTTAGTAGTTGTTTCTTTGCAGCAATTCGACCATGAATCCTGATTCACACAGTCTCTTCTGAACAGTTGATGTTGAGATGTGTCTGGTACTTGAACTCTGTGAAGCATTTATTTGGGCTGCAATTTCTGAGGCTTGTAACTCTAATGAACTTATCCTCTGCAGCAGAGGTAACTCTGGGTCTACCATTCCTGTGGCAGTTCTCATGAGAGACAGTTTCTTTATAGTGCCTGATGGTTTTTGCGACTGCGCTTGAAGAAACTTTCAAAGTTCTTGAAATGTTTCATATTGACTGACCTTCATGTCTTAAACTAATGATGGACTGTCGTTTCTCTTTTCTTATTTAAGCTGTTCTTGCCATAATATGGACTTGGCCTTTTACCAAATAGGGCTATATTCTGTTTACCCTCCTACCTTTTCACAACACAACTGATTGGCTCAAACGCATTAAGAAGGAAAGAAGTTCCACAAATTAACTTTTAAGAAGGCACACCTGTTAATTGAAATGCATTCCGGATGACAACCTCCTGAAGCTGGTTGAGAGAATGCCAAAAGTGTGCAAAGCTGTTATCAAGGCAAAGGGTGGCTATTTGAAGAATCTCAAATATAAAATATATTTTGATTTGTTTAACACTTTTTTGGTTACTACATGATTCCATATGTGTTATTTCATAGTTTTGATGTCTTCACTATTATTCTACAATGTAGAAAATAGTAAAAATAAAGAAAAACCCTTGCATGAGTAGGTGTTCAAAAACCTTTGACCGGTAGTGTGCATATATATATATATATATATATATATATATATATATATATATATATATATATATATATCAGTGTTCTGGCACTCATGGGGACAGTACGTCCACGCCAAGTTTAAGTCCTTAGTAAGGGTAGAAATTCAAAATTTCAGCCCTTTGGCTTATGCCATAGAGTTATATTACAAGTGCCCTTCCACGTTAAATCACGTTATACTGTAGCTCTGATTGGACTGATCATTATCCTTTTTTGGGGGGGCTAAAAATGTGGGGCTCAAAACAGGTGGGTCTCTGCCCCACCTGCCCTGAATGACGGGTCGCCACTGTGCTTTCTTCTACCTCGGGTAGGGGTATCTCAAAGGTTTGGGAGACTTGCCACTATTATAAAGTAACTCCCATGCTGTCAAGATCTCCCCTGAAAACTTGATATTTTAGCCTTACAAATAGATAAACATGTCTTAGTTAGCTAGCTACATTGATATGAAATTGCCTATCTTAGCCATTTGATCCCTGGTTAATTGAATGAGGGAATTATTTTATAACGACATAAGTATTTGGTTATTACTGTAATGTTGCAGGGTGCCAACCATCCTCTAGGAGAGCTACTTGGTGTACAGGCTTTTGCTCCATGGTATTTTACTTTGTGGGGGGTTAAGGCCACAATGGCAGGAGATATAATACATGGGATCAGCAGCAGCTTTCCATTGTCAATACCAGTGATAATAATGCATTTTATTTTGAAGTGTTTCCTTGCATCATACAACACAATTTTCAGTAACTTTTTTGGCTTATGGTGTTACAGACCATTGTTAATTTTTGGACAAGTGACTTGAGCTATGTCCTAAGAACAAGTGGCTAAATAAGTTAATGTCAAGCCCTGAGATGCATTTATGTCTCCTAGTTACAGTACAGCTACAGCGAGGCTGATCTGATCTCCAGGACCTGACTGTAGGTGCCTGTACATGTGAACACAGACAGCACAGTGACATGTGGAAGAGGAGTCCAATTTATACTCTCTCCCTCTCTTTGCTGTGCTCTGGATAATATATTTAGAGCAAGAGGAGCAGGAAAGGAGGCAGGGAGGAGGCAGGAGCTTTGATGGTGAGGTTGCAGCTCTATTTGATGTGAAAGCTGTTTTGCCAAAGCGCTGGTCCTCAGGGAGTAGGAGCACAAGCTGTGACAATAGCTCTTACCTCGTTTGACACCTGTGGCATGGGCACACCTATAGGCAGGCTCCGAGTCTGAATGGAGAAGCAGAAGGATGCTTATACTAATTCAGTGTGAGAAGAGTAAGAGGAGAAGAAGATAGGGAATCAACAGGCTTTCGCACAGACGTGGATCGTGAGTGTGTCTCTCCTTTTTCTCATATTTCTCATATCCTTTTTCTCATATCTCATATTGGCACAGCCTGCTGTTTTTCCATTCTGGATCGACGGCAGCAGTGCGTGTGTGGGAGACCAGGGAGCCGCAGTGTCTGAAAACAGCTAGACTCACCATCACGCAGGACCAAAAGTCAACGTTTACCACACAGGACTGGCTAACGGCTTATACTTCCTTCCTGAATGAAACACACTCACCTGGAAAGTGTCCGCGGCATCTCACTCACTCTCTTCTTCTTCTTCTCTTCTCCATCTGTGTCTCCCTTCTGGACCTGCTAGCATGTTTAGAAAGAGGTGTTGGGTTTCAGCGTTATGCAATTGGTCGGCTGGCAGGGGCGTCAACAGCTTCCGTAATCATGTCTGATGAAGGGAGGCTTGGGTTTCTACACCTGGACAATGGACCTGGAGTGGGCCCAATCAATGACTGCTCTCTGTGAAAGCTTTCCTGTGGCCACAGAGGTTTCTGATGAGTTGCAATAGAGTTAAACTCTTCTGCAACTAAGTTAGGGGGAGGAGGGTGGTGAGTAGAGGAGGAAGAGGAGAGGAGTAGAAGACCCAGCCTTCAGATCAGAACTCGGGATGGATCTCTCTGTCTCTCTCTCTCTTCCCTCCCTCTATCTATATTTAATGTAAGTGTGGAGGATTAGAGGGGGGAGTTTCAGAGTTGTTCTTCTGCTCCTAAGGAGCTCCTAAAGTGCTGTGATTGAGTCCTGGTCATTTGACTGCACTTTACTGGAGGTCCACTTACAACCAGGAAGCAAGGGAGAGGGAAGGAAAGAGAACGAGAGGAAGAAATACAGAGAGAGCTCCCTACTCTGTCTCCAAGACTTGTCAGGTAATCAAGCCTATTTCCTGACTTTTCGACCGGCCCACTCTCTTGTGCTGTCATTCGTGAAAGGGAAGAAAATAAGGGAGAGGAGGGCCTCAGTGATCCAGAGACTCTGGGGAGTTGTTGGTGGTGCGATCTGTCTTTTTCGGTCCTAACTGCCTTCCCAGCTATTGACAATATGGCGTCTGGTGTGTCCCTCTGGTTAGGGAAAGAAAGATGCCGACGGGGCTGTTTGTCTGTCTGTAGGTTGCAAACTAATGGATTACCCTTTGGACTTTTAGTCTCTCTTACTGCTCAATAGGATGCAGTGAGTAATCTTATCCTTCCCTTCACACCCCCCACCTCCTCCTCCTCTTGTTCTTTCTCCTCTCCTCTGTGGCTGCCGGTTCAATCCCTCCATAGGCCAGCTGTTCTCTTGTTCCTGGCCCTGAGGGAAGAGAAGAAAAGAGGGGATTGTTATTCCTCTTCTTCCTTCCCTCCTCTGCTCCCTCGCACCAAAGATGAATTTCATCGTCGGTAACAACTCTCAGTTCCCACGGGATGGGCGAAGCAGTGGGGGCAGAGGCCAGGGAGGGCCCAAGAAACAGAAGCAGGGGCCCAAGAGATGCTCCTCAGAAGAACTGCACTCAGGACATAATATGGGCTCACCTTCCTGCTCCTCCTTTTCCTCATCTCGCTGGCAGCAGCTCATCACCTTCATCTCAAAGAGAAACGCCTTCAGTGAATGCATCACGGCTGGAGGCACACAGGTAATACCAGCTCACATACCTGTACATGTACACCTGTAGTACCAACAGTTATACTGTAAATGTGATCGCAATGTGGAATCCCTGCTTTTATTGACTGGTTATACTCGGTGTTTGTGGACAAGGCAAGGGACGATTCTGGTGTGTTCAATTGTTTGGGCTTGATATTTGCTGTGTAGACTGTGGTCTTTGATACTTGTGTGGCAAACAATGTGTCTATTTCTATTCCTCAAAGTTACTATAGTAGCTACTGATGCTCTAAGAACTCTCAAAGCATGTAGACCAAAAATGCAGAACGTTTCCAAAATCTGAAAGCTGAAAGGGTAAAATAAGATATCTGTTTCCTCAGTCTTCGAGAGAGGGATGTAGTAGAGCTGTCAGTGCTGGGAGCAGTGTCGAGAGCCCTACCCGTGATTGTCCACAAGGGTTCCAACAAGTCTTCTACTGCTGTTCTCCTCTGCCATTGTTCGGTATCCGGTGACTTGTCCTGTAGTCCTGAACAGAACTACAGAGTTGATTTTCATTTCATTCGCTCTGGAAGATGCTTCTTTGAAGATAGGCTAGCCAGGCGTGTCGATGGTTCCCAGTTGGGTGATGAGAGTAGCATACTACGATGGTTTGAGTAGAGTAGTAGAACAGCTCATTAGCCATACCAGTGATTGTCCGGGAGGTGAGTTTGTCTCTACCTCATGTTGAGAGTCAGAGTTCAGACCATTTTAAATGTATTTTCCGGTCTTATATGTTCATTGTTAACCCATCATTTTATACAGTTTGTTGAAAAGGGCGGTTCCGTCAGGCTAACACGCTCTCTGACCTCAGTCAGGGGCGTGACTTGTCAATGTGCAAAGTTTATGTAAAACAATAATCTCTTATGGCTTTTAAAATTATGTCCCTCTATTAACAAGCACACTTTCATAATTTTTCATATTTCATGCACAACGCATGGGATGGACACCACACATGTGGTTATACTTTCCAAGTTACAGTTGTCATGTCTCTAGTATGATTAAATTAGATGGCATTCTATTTTATCAAATCGATTACCTAACATTTAATTGATTATGTGATTGAATTAAACCATGCAACAATTAAACCATTAATAACCTGGGGCACCACAGAAGCATTAGTTTATATAGAGCAGCTATGTCCCGAATCCACACTTAAAGATCTGGTTTTTTATATCAATAGCAGTCAATCATTAATTATTCTTTACCTTCTATCAGTCTCATCTGAACGTCGTAAAATTCTTGTTTATCGGCACGAAACCTAGAATAAATTATGAATCAGCAATATACAAATTGGCTTAATTATTTATTTACTAACTAATCCAATCACAGAAATACATAACAAACAAACAGTAGATATTATTACTAACAATGGTACAGTGCCCTGCAAAAGTATTCATCCCCCTTGGCATTTTTCCTATTTTGTTGCATTACAACCTGTAATTTAAATGGATTTTTAAATGGATTTCATGTAATGGACATTCAAAATAGTCCAAATTAGTCAAGTGAAAAAAAAAAAAAAAAATTACTTGTTTAAAAAAATTATATATATATAAAAAAACGGAAAATTGGTGCGTGCAGAGGTATTCACTCCCTTTGCTATGAAGCCCCTAAATAAGATCTGGTGCAACCAATTACCTTCAGAAGTCACATCATTTGTTAAATAAAGTCCACCTGTGTGCAATCTAAGTGTCACATGATCTGTCACATGATCTCAATATATATACACCTGTTCTGAAAGGCCCCAGAGTCTGCAACACCACTAAGCAAGGGGCACCACCAAGCAAGTGGCACCATGAAGACCAAAGAGCTCTCCAAACAGGTCAGGGACAAAGTTGTGGAGAAGTACAGATCAGGGTTGAGTTATAAAAAAATAAACTTTGAACATCCCACGGAGCACCATTAAACCCATTATTAAAAAATGGAAAGAATATGGCATCACAACAAACCTGCCAAGAGAGGGCTGCCCACCAAAACTCATGGATCAGGCAAGGAGGGCATTAATCAGAGAGGCAACAAAGAGACCAAAGATGACCCTGAAGGAGCTGCAAAGCTCCACAGCAGAGATCGGAGTATCTGTCCATAGGACCACTTTAAGCCATAAACTCCACACAGCTGGGCTTTACAGAAGATTGGCCAGAAAAAAAGCCATTGCTTAAAGAAAAAATAAGCAAACACGTTTGGTGTTCACCAAAAGGCATGTGGGAGACTCCCCAAACATATGGAAGAAGGTACTCTGGTCAGATGAGACTAAAATTTAGCTTTTTGGCCATCAAGGAAAACGCTATGTCTGGCGCGAACCCAACACCTCTCATCACCCATAAGATACCATCCCCACAGCATGATGCTGCCACCACCATGATGCTGCCACCACCATACTTCACTGTGGGGATGTTTTTCATCGGCAGGGACTGTGAAAGTGGTCAGAATTGAAGGAATGATGGATGGAGCTAAACACAGGGAAATTCTTGAGGGAAACCTGTTTCAGTCTTCCTGAGATTTGAGACTCGGACAGAGGTTCACCTTCCAGCAGGACAATGACCTTAAGCATACTGCTAAAGCAACACTCGAGTGGTTTAAGGGGAAACATTTAAATGTCTTGGAATGGCTTAGTCAAAGCCCAAACCTCAATCCAATTGAGAATCTGTGGTGTAACTTAAAGATTGCTGTATGCCAGTGGAACCCATCCAACTAGAAGGAGCTGGAGCAGTTTTGCCTTGAAGAATGGGCAAAAACCCCAGTGGCTAGATGTGCCAAGCTTATAGAGACATACCCCAAGAGACTTGCAGCTGTAATTGCTGCAAAAGGTGGCTCTACAGATTATTGACTTTGGGGGGGGGGGGGGAATAGTTATGCACGCTCAAGTTCTGTTGTTTGTTTCACAATAAAAAATAAAAGATTATCTTCAAAGTGGTAGGCATGTTGTGTAAATCAAATTATACAACCTCCCCAAAATCCATTTTAATTCCAGGTTGTAAGGCAACAAAATAGGAAAAATGCCAAGGGGGGTGAATACTTTCTCAAGCCATTGTATGTTAGAAATATTATTCCGGTATTCACTTTAGAACGTGTACGAGTTTCTGCGGGAAAAGCCTGTTGAAACAAGACATTCCTCTGGTGAACATTCGAGAAGGAGAGCTGGATGTCAGTGCTTTGCGCCGTGATTGGCTCAGTGTTCTGTCACTCATGGGGACACTACGTCACCGCAAAATCTACGGGGAGTGCTGCCTTAGGGTTACATTAGATTTGCCCACCCAAGAAGGCTCAAGGTCATCGGCCACAGATAAAGTTAAGTCAAATCATGTTATATCTGCTGTAGCTTTGATAGGACTGATCATGTCAACATCATACTTTCAAAATCTTTGCTAACAAGCTAGCAGTCAGCATCATGAATCAAGTCGACAATCTACTGGCAAATTCTTTTCAATCCTTGTCATATGAAAATAAATTATTAAGAGAAATTATAGATCAAACGTATCAGTTCTCATCAGCCATTGGACATGAACATTACAGAAGTTGGAAATCGCTAATTCAACAATTAGTTTTGCATGCCAGCAAAGCCACTACACAACACAACACTAAACAATACATTAATTGCACTATAACGGTGACAAGCGGGGCCCAAAAACTGTTTGGGCTTACATAAAGCTGTCCCAACAGCAGAGCTTTCTTTCCAGCACAATGGAGTGAATCCTTACCACCACTACACATAGCTATCAGTGGAGCCTTGTCTGGCAGCAAAACCTTGTTTACTGCCTCTCAAGGATCGGCCCCTTTTTTTCAATTTTCGCTTAAAATGACATACCCAAATCTAACTGCCTATAGCTCAGGCCCTGAAGCAAGGATATGCATTTTCTTGGTACCATTTGAAAGGAAACACTTTAAGATTTGTGGTAATGTGAAAGAAATGTAGGAGAATATAGCACAATAGATATGGTAAAAGATAATACAAAGAAAAAACCAACCGTTTTTTTGTATTGTTTTGTACCATCATCTTTGAAATGCAAGAGAAAGGCCATAATGTATTATTCCAGCCCAGGTGCAATTTAGATTTTGACCAATAGATGGCAGCATTGTATGTGCAAAGTTTTAGACTGATCCAATGAACCATTGCATTTATGTTCAAAATGTTTTATCAAGACTGCCCAAATGTGCAATTTTTTTTATTAATAACTTTTCATGTTCAAAACTGTGCACTGTCCTCAAGTAATAGCATGGTATTATTTCACTGCAATAGCTACTGTAAATTGGACAGTGCAGTTAGATTAACAATAATACACTGCTCAAAAAAATAAAGGGAACACTTAAACAACACAATGTAACTCCAAGTCAATCACACTTCTGTGAAATCAAACTGTCCACTTAGGAAGCAACACTGATTGACAATACATTTCACATGCTGTTGTGCAAATGGAATAGACAACAGGTGGAAATTATAGGCAATTAGCAAGACACCCCAATAAAGGAGTGGTTCTGCAGGTGGGGACCACAGACCACTTCTCAGTTTCTATGCTTCCTGGCTGATGTTTTGGTCACTTTTGAATGCTGGCGGTGCTTTCACTCTAGTGGTAGCATGAGACGGAGTCTACAACCCACACAAGTGGCTCAGGTAGCGCAGCTCATCCAGGATGGCACATCAATGCGAGCTGTGGCAAGAAGGTTTGCTGTGTCTGTCAGTGTAGTGTCCAGAGCATGGAGGCGCTACCAGGAGACAGGCCAGTACATCAGGAGACGTGGAGGAGGCCGTAGGAGGGCAACAACCCAGCAGCAGGACCGCTACCTCCGCCTTTGTGCAAGGAGGAGCAGGAGAAGCACTGCCAGAGCCCTGCAAAATGACCTCCAGCAGGCCACAAATGTGCATGTGTCTGCTGAAACGGTCAGAAACAAACTCCAATAGTGTGGTATGAGGGCCCGACATCCACAGGTGGGGGTTGTGCTTACAGCCCAACACCGTGCAGGACGTTTGGCATTTGCCAGAGAACACCAAGATTGGCAAATTCGCCACTGGCGCCCTGTGCTCTTCACAGATTAAAGCAGGTTCACACTGAGCACGTGACAGACGTGACAGAGTCTGGAGACGCCGTGCAGAACGTTCTGCTGCCTGGAACATCCTCCAGCATGACCGGTTTGGCGGTGGGTCAGTCATGGTGTGGGGTGGCATTTCTTTGGGGGGCCACACAGCCCTCCATGTGCTCGCCAGAGGTAGCCTGACTGCCATTAGGTACCGAGATGAGATCCTCAGACCCCTTGTGAGTCCATATGCTGTTGCGGTTAGCCCTGGGTTCCTCCTAATGCAAGACAATGCTAGACCTCATGTGGCTGGAGTGTGTCAGCAGTTCCTGCAAGAGGAAGGCATTGATGCTATGGACTGGCCCGCCCGTTCCCAAGACCTGAAACCAATTGAGCACATCTGGGACATCATGTCTCGCTCCATCCACCAACGCCACGTTGCACCACAGACTGTCCAGGAGTTGGCGGATGCTTTAGTCCAGGTCTGGGAGGAGATCCCTCAGGAGACCATCCGCCACCTCATCAGGAGCATGTCCAGGCGTTGTAGGGAGGTCATACAGGCACGTGGAGGCCACACATACTACTGAGCCTGATTTTGACTTGTTTTAAGGACATTACATCAAAGTTGGATCAGCCTGTAGTGTGGTTTTCCACTTTAATTTTGAGTGTGACTCCAAATCCAGACCTCCATGGGTTGATAAATTGGATTTCCATTGATTATTTTTGTGTGATTTTGTTGTCAGCACATTCAACTATGTAAAGAAAAAAGTATTTATTAAGATTATTTCTTTCATTCAGATCTAGGATGTGTTGTTTAAGTGTTCCCTTTATTTTTTTGAGCAGTATATATCAGATATGTCTGTGTCCTGGGAAATGTTCTTGTTACTTACAACCTCATGCTAATCGCATTAGCTCAACCATCCCGTAGGGGACCCACCAATCCTGAAGAAGTTTTAAACATAGCTGACATGGCTGACCATATCTCCCTGGCATATTACATAATTTATGCAGCAGCATATAAAACATTTTTGGACTCACCTTGTTGTGAGCGGCGGTCCTTCGTTGGCTAATTTTGTCATCAAAGAAAAAGGTTTACAATTCCGAGTTGGATGATCACTTAAACTTAGGTTAGTTAGGATCACCACTTTATTTTAAGAATGTGAAATGTCAGAATAATAGTAGAGAGAATGATTTATTTCAGCTTTCATTTCTTTCATCCCATTCCCAGTGGATCAGAAGTTTACATACACTCAATTAGTATTTGGTAGCATTGCCTTTAAATTGTTTAACTTGGGTCAAATGTTTTGGGTAGCATTCCACAAGCTTCCCACACTAAGTTGGGTGAATTTTGGCCCATTCCTCCTGACAGAGCTGGTCAGGTTTGTAGGCCTCCTTGCTCGCACACGCTTTTTCAGTTTTGCCCACAAATTTTCTATAGGATTGAGGTCAGGGCTTTGTGATGGCCACTCCAATACCTTGACTTTGTTGTCCTTAAGCCATTTTGCCACAACTTTGGAAGTATGCTTGAGGTCATTGTCCATTTGGAAGACCCATTTGCGACCAAGCTTTAACTTCCTGACTGATGTCTTGAGATGTTGCTTCAATATATCCACATAATTTTCCTCCTCATGATGTTGTCTATTTTGTGAAGTGCACCAGTCCCTCCTGCAGCAAAGCACCCCCACAACATGATGCTGCCACCCCCGTGCTTCATGGTTGGGATGGTGTTCTTCGGCTTACCCCTTTTGCAAGCCTACCCCTTTTTCCTCCAAACATAACGATGGTCATTATGGCCAAACAGTTCTATTTTTGTTTCATCAGACCGGAGGAAATTTCTCCAAAAAGTACTATCTTTGTCCCCATGTGCAGTTGCAAACCATAGTCTTGCTTTTGTATGGTGGTTTTGGAGCAGTGGCTTCTTCCTTGCTGAGTGGCCTTTCAGGTTATGTCGATGTAGAACTCATTTTATTGTGGATATAGATACTTTTGTACCGGTTTCCTTCAGCATCTTCACAAGGTCCTTTGCTGTTGTTCTGGGATTGATTTCCCTTTTCGCACCAAAATACGTTAACCTCTAGGAGACAGAATGCGTCTCCTTCCTGAGCGGTATGATGGCTGCGTGGTCCCATGGTGTTTATACTTGCGTACTATTGTTTGTATAGATGAACGCGGTACCTTCAGGTGTTTGGAAATTGCTCCCAAGGATGAACCAGGCTTGTGGAGGTCTACAATATTTTTTCTGATGTCTTGGCTGATTTCTTTTGATTTTCCCATGATGTCAAGCAAAGAGGCACTGAGTTTGAAGGTAGGCCTTGAAATACATCCACAGGTACACCTCCAATTGACTCAAATGATGTCAATTAGCCTATCACAAACTTCTAAAGCCATGACAGCATTTTCTGGAATTTTCCAAGCTGTTTGAAGGCACAGTCAACTTAGTGTATGTAAACTTCTGACCCACTGGAATTGTGATACAGTGAATTATACGTGAAATAATTTGTCTGTAAACAATTGTTGGAAAAATTACTGGCATCATGCACAAAGTAGATGTCCTAACCGACTTGCCAAAGCCATAGTTTGTTAACAAGAAATTTGTGTAGTGGTTGATAAATGAGTTGTAATGACTCCAACCTAAGTATATGTAAACTTCAGACTTCAAATGTAACTATGAAGATGTTAATGTTCATATGCCTTGAAAATAGACATGTAAAAATATGCTGGGGATGAGCACGCACATCCTCAAGTTTTGCTACATTTGGGTCCTGTCTAATTCTTTCTGCAAGCGGTTCAATTGCCAATGCAAACAGGAGGGGGGAGAGGGGACACCCCTGTCTTCTGCCGCTGTCTAAAGCAATTTCATATTTCTATTACATTTATTATTTAGCTGGAAAGTTGAAAGCTTACAGTTTTGAATAGAAAAAGCTATTCAAGACAGTCAAAAGGCTTTTTGTTATCAACAGCCATTATTGATAAATCTATATCTTGTTTTTTGTGTATTGTATTATACTGAAACATGTTCTTGTATTTATTTTGAAAGCATCTTTTTTCATGAACCCAGTCTGGCAAGACTTTTGCCATTCTATTTCTTATAATTAAATTTGTCACATTTTATTAAACTTATGGGTGGGTCTATAATCAGCTGGGGACTCTCCATATTTTTCTGGTTTTAATATAACTGAAATAATAGTTTGATACATGGAACTAGGAAGTACTGAATTGAGTGACGTGTGGTGTAATTTATGTAAATAGGAGGGCTACTTTGTCATGAAATAATAGATCCTGGAAATTTGTGACCCAATTCATGACACTAGGCGTATGTCGCAAGTCACAACTTCACGGGCAGAGCCGTTTGAACGTAAAACATTTGTTTTTATCAAAATGCGTTTTTTGGCAGAAATGCCTTCTTGAAAATGTGCACTTTCATGTGCTTGAATAATAAACTTATATGCCATCTGTAAATACGAATAAAGTTGTTAAATTACGAGCCTTGTTGGTTAAGCCACAGAAAAAGTGTGCAACCTTCCCACTAGCCATGATTGGCTGAGATAATGAGTGGGCTGGACATGCCGAGAGATGAGTTCGGATTGGTCTGCCATATAGAATTAAACTACATGTCAGCAACCACAGCTAGTGAAATGACTGCAACCCTAAACAGAGTGGATGTCAGTTTTGGAATGGGTGGCTAGTAATAAACTAGTCCTGAACATATCTAAAACTAAAAGCATTGTATTTGGTACAAATCATTCTCTAAATTCTAGACCTCAGCTGAATCTGTTGAGGAATGATGTGGCTGTTGAGAAAGTTGAGGAGAATAAACTTCTTGGTGTCACCTTGGACTGTAAATTGACATGGTCAGAGTATTTTTTTAAATTTGTTATATATTTTATTTTTGCATTTTCCAATTAAGAACATTCAAAACAAAAGTGAAAATATGTTAGACAACAAAGGACAAAGTTACGGTAACAGACGAGCTGTCACGTCATGACCAGCAGAGGGAGTAAGTTTAAGTTTTGGTCAGAGCTGCTTGCCAGTCTAAAGTCGCCAGAGCTGCCCGCCAGTCAACAGTCACCAGAGCTGCCCGCCAGTCAACAGTCACCAGAGCTGCCCGCCAGTCGTAAGTCACCAGAGCTGCCCGCCAGTCAACAGTCGCCAGAGCTGCCCGCCAGTCAACAGTCGCCAGAGCTGCCCGCCAGTCAACAGTCGCCAGAGCTGCCTGCCAGTCAACAGTCACCAGAGCTGCCCGCCAGTCAACAGTCACCAGAGCTGCCCGCCAGTCAACAGTCACCAGAGCTGCCAGTCAGTCGTACGTCACCAGAGCTGCCCGCCAGTCAGGAGTCACCAGAGCTGCCCGCTAGTCAGGAGCCGCCAGAACCGCCCGCTAGTCAGAAGCTGCCAGAGTGGCCCGACTGCCCCGAGCTGCCAGAGTGGCCCGACTGTCCCGAGCTGCCAGAGTGGCCCGACTGCCCCGAGCTGCCAGAGTGGCCAGACTGCCCCGAGCTGCCAGAGTGGCCAGACTGCCCCGAGCTGCCAGAGTGGCCAGACTGCCCCGAGCTGCCAGAGTGGCCAGACTGCCCCCCGGGTCTGCCAGAGTGGCCAGACTGCCCCGAGCTGCCAGAGTGGCCAGACTGCCCCCCGGGTCTGCCAGAGTGGCCAGACTGCTCCCCGGGTCTGCCAGAGTGGCCCGACTGTCCCCCGGGTCTGCCAGAGTGGCCCGACTGTCCCCCGGGTCTGCCAGAGTGGCCCGACTGTCCCCCGGGTCTGCCAGAGTGGCCCGACTGTCCCCCGGGTCTGCCAGAGTGGCCCGACTGTCCCCCGGGTCTGCCAGAGTGGCCCGACTGTCCCCCGGGTCTGCCAGAGTGGCCCGACTGTCCTCCGGCCCAGCCCGAGTGGCCTGCCTGTCCTCCGGCCCAGCCTGAGTGGCCCGATTGTCCTCCGGCGCAGCCTGAGTGGCCCGATTGTCCTCCGGCGCAGTTATCGGCGCCACCGAAGTGGGCGACGCCGAAGGGGGAACGAGGTCCACGTCCTGCACCTGAGCCACCTCCAAGATAGGTGGGTTGGGGAGGGAGGGTGTAGCACAGTGCCGTCGGTGACGGCAGCCACCCTCCCTTCCCTCCCTTATTGTTTAGGGGGATATTTTTTGTTTGGGGGTTTGTTTTTTGTTTTTTTTGTTTTAGGTGCATTCCGGGGTCTGCACCTTTAGGGGGGGGGGGTAATGTCACGTCCTGACCAGCAGAGGGAGTAAGTTTAAGTTTTGGTCAGGGCGTGGCAGAAGAAGTTGTGTTTTCTATATTCTGTCTAGGTTGGGTGTTTCTATGTAGAGGTAATTGGGGTGGACTTCCAATTGAAGGCAGCTGTGTGGTGTTGCCTTTGATTGGAAGTCCTATATTAGTTGGGTGTGTTTGTCTGTGTGTTTGTGGGGAATTGTTTCTGTACTGCGGTTTTTGTATAGCCTGCAAAACTGTTGCACTATCGTCGGTTATTGTTTTTTTTGTATCGTGTTCACGTTAGAGATTTATTAAATTCAAAGATGAACACGACCTCTGCTGCGTATTGGTCTACTTTTTCTGATGAGGACTTTTCTATTTCTTCTGAAGACGAAGAATGTTGTGACACGAGCGTAATAAAAAATAAAAATTATATATACGGGCATACATAATACATAAAAAACATACATGATACATAAATCATAATAAAGAGTAAAATAAAAAATAATAATAATGAGACATTGAATCATATGGTCACCTGCTGTAAGCTACATATTATACTTTACGTGTGAAACATTATATAAGAATTATATAGAGATTCAATCAATGTGATGTGAGGGGAGATTCTCCATATAGTCAATAAAAGGTTGCCAAATTCTGTAAAATGTCTTTAACTTATTCCTCAAGCAGTAAGTGATTTTCTCCAGTGGGATACAACTATTAACTTCCGATAGCCACATTGCAACTGGCAGGAGGGAATCCGATTTCCGTTTCAAGGCAATACATTTCTTGGCAATCTCTAGCAATATTTCTGTTAGCTTTATAGTATGACTTTGCCTAAGATTGGTGTTAGTAAAGTTACCCAGTAGACAGACCTCCGGGTCTAAAGGGAATGCAACCCCGTGGATTGAGGATATGTTATCGCATACCCCCTGCCAGAAACCCTGTAGTTTTGAACACTGCCAAGTGGAATGGAGGAATGTTCCTTCATCTGAGCCACATCTAAAACATAGGGAGGAGATATCAGGGTTGAACCTGTGCAGTCTAGATGGGGTGATATAGAGCTGATGGAGGAAATTAAACTGGATCAGTCTGTATCTGGAGTTCAATGTGGATGTAACACCATCCCTGCATAGGTCACTCCATAGGCCCTCATCAAGATCAATACCCAGATCTTTTTCCCATCTAAGTCGGGGTTTATCTAGCTCAGGCAGTGTTAGTACTGACATTAGAGCATCGTAAACACGGGAAATGGTCTTGAATAGTGGTTGGTCTTCATGGCAGAGTTGTTCAATAGGTGACATCTTAGGTAGGTTCCATTGTCCCTTGAGAGTCACCCTAATAAAGTCTCGTAGTTGTAGGTAGCTAAAGAAGTCCCTGTTAGACAAGTGGTATTTCAGTTTCAGCTGTTCAAAAGACATAAGAACTCCCTCCTCATAACAGTGTTTCTGAAGAGTGATCCCCTTATCAGACCATGGTCTAAAGTTACTATTCTGGAAGAACATAGGGATCAATCTATTGTTCCATAAAGGGGTTTTAGGGGAAAGAAATCCCCCTCGTCTGAACAGCTCATGCAGTTTACACCATGCCAGGACAGAATGTATGATTAAAGGGTTGTCTGTCATGGTTTTTATAGATTTTCTGTCCCATTTGTAAAACAATTCTGCCCCCGTGTCATCATTCATCTCAAGCTTTTCAATGTTCAACCATGAGGGAGAGGGACCATTGTCAAACCTCTGAGCCAGAAACCTAGACTGTGCAGCCCAGTAGTACATTCTAAAATTGGGGAGGTTTAAGCCCCCTTGACCGTAATCTAGGGTCAGTTTGTCCAGGCTAACCCTCGGGGTTTTGCCATGCCAGATAAACCGTCTGGTCAGCTTGTCGAGAGAGGAAAAGAATGCTGCGGGCACAGGGATAGGGAGAGATTGAAACAAATATAGAAATCTGGGCAGGATATTCATTTTAATCACATTGATTCTACTCAGTAGGGTGAGAGGCAAGTCCATCCACCTACACAGGTCACCCTCCACCTTTTGCAACAAGCCGGCTAGATTGAGTTTATAGAGGTTGTTCAGGTTACCATCCACCATTATGCCCAAATATGTGAAGCCCAGAGGCGACCATCGAAAAGGAAACTTGTGCTTGATGGTATGATGGTCAAAGACAGACAACGGTAAGATTTCGCTTTTATCGAAGTTAACCTTATATCCAGAGAAAGAACTATAACACTGTAGTAGGATCTGTAAGTGAGAGAGGGAGTGTTCTGGGTTTGTTAGAAATAAGACAAGGTCGTCCGCAAAGAGTGATAGTTTATGGGTATGGGGGCCCACCTCAAAGCCATGTATGTCAGGGCACGATCTAATAGCCTCAGCCAACGGTTCGATGGCGAGGGCAAAGAGGTGGGGGCTAATTGGGCAACCTTGTCTGTTCCCCCTATAGAGAGGGAAAGAGGAGGAATTAATCCCATTGGTAGCAATCCTAGCTTTAGGAGATTTGTAGAGTGATTTTATCAAATTTACAAACATGGTACCTAAACCAAACTTTTCCAAGACGCGAAAGAGGTATGGCCATTCAACCCTATCAAAGGCCTTTTCAGCGTTGAGGGAGACTGCGACACTAGGTATTTTGTTTTTGTTAGCAAGGTGAATTATATCAAAGAACCTTCTGAGATTATTGGAGGACAGTCTATTAATTATGAAGCCAGTCTGATCTGGGTTGACCAGCAGGGGAAGACATGACTCCAGTCTCTTAGATAGCATCTTGGTGACCAGTTTACAATGTTAAGGAGAGAGATTGGTCTATAGGAGGCGCACTTTAGCGGGTTTTTCCCTTTCTTGTGGATTACAGTAATTACTGCTTGAGAGAAAGACTCTGGAAAGCAGTTATCTTCCCCGGCTTTTTGAAGTACCTCCATAAGGTAGGGGAACAACAGCTCCCTAAATTCTTTATAGAACTCTGGAGGGAAGCCATCCTCCCCAGGAGATTTATTAGAAGGTAAGGATTTAATGACTTCCACCAATTCAGGAAGAGAGAAGTTTTCACTCAGGCGCTCTCTGTCTTCCTCTGACAGGCATGGGAGGTTGAGAGAGGAGAGAAAGGAGTCGATCTCTGATAGATCATCGCTTGATTGGGAAGTGTAGAGGTCTTCATAGTATTTCTTAAAGGTATTATTAATTTCGATAGGGTCGAAAGATATCTCATTAGTAAGAGTTTCTATAGCATTAATTGTCCTCTTACTTTCCTCTGCTTTCAGTTGCAATGCCAATACTTTGTGAGCTTTCTCTCCAAGCTCGTAATAACGCTGTTTTGATTTAGTGATGGCCCTCTCAGCTTGATATGTGTTCAGAATATTATATTTCAGTTTTTTATTTACCAAAAGCCTATATAGATCTTTAGTCGGGCCTCTTTGGTAGGTTTTCTCCAGCTCAGAGATTTCAGATTCAAGGACATTCAGTTCCGCACCGTGTTTTCTCTTCAACCCTTTAGTATAGGAAATAATCTGACCCCTCAGATAGGCTTTCAATGTGTCCCAAAGAATGAAACTGTCAGGAGCGGAGGGTTTGTTTGTCAAAGTAAAAATATTGAGCTGCTCTTTGATAAATGCACAGAATTCAGGTTGCTTTAGGAGTGTAGGATTTAGTCTCCATCTATATGCTCCATTTACATTTTAGTCATTTTAGCAGACGCTCTTATCCAGAGCGACTTACAGTGGTGAATGCATACATTTCATACATATCATACATTTTTTTTCTGTGCTGGCCCCCCGTGGGGGGCGAACCCACAACCCTGGTGTTGCAAACACCATGCTCTACCAACTGAGCTACAGGGAAGGCCCTGTTACCTTGTTACCTGTTACCATTACCTTGTTAGGAATGGAGATTGATAATACCAGAGGAGAATGGTCGCTAAGCAATCTGGGGAGATACTTGATATCTAACACTCTATGAAACAGTTGGGTTGATAGTAAAAAGTTATCTATGCGTGTGTGTGTCTTGTGTGGGTGTGAATAAAAAGAGTAGTCCCTATCCTGTGGGTGCAACTGTCTCCAGATGTCTAGTAAATTAAGATCTTTCATGAATGACATGGTGAGCTTGGTGGCTTTGGTAAGAAGGGAGGGTTTATCAGAGGACCTATCAAGAACTGTATCTAAACAAAAATGTAGATCTCCTCCAACCAGTAGCCATCCTGGTGGTGCTTGAGCGACCTGAAGGAAGACATTCTGTATAAACATATGGTCATCGAAGTTAGGAGCATAAATATTCAACAGGGTCCAAGACTCTGAAAACATATGCCCCTGCACCAAAACAAACCTGCCCGAGGGATCAGAGATGGTGGTGTTGACGCAGAAGGGGATGTGTCTACTTATCAAAATTGCAGTTCCTCTTGCTTTGGAGTTAAAAGAGGACGCAAAAACTTGTCCTACCCATTCCCTCTTCAATTTCTTGTGTTCGCTGGCTGTAAGATGTGTTTCTTGTAGAAACACAATGTCAGCCTTTAATTTCTTAAGGTATGTATAGACTCTTTTCCTTTTAATCGGGCTGTTAAGGCCTTTTACGTTGAATGTGACATATTTTAGTGGATTAAGCATAGGTTGGGTTTCAAATATGTAACCGAATGGAAATCTCTCATATGTAAACAGTCAGGAAATGTTTAAACTTTAGTTTGAACACAGAAGTGACCTATGTGTCTCTTTAGGAGGAAACAACAATAAACATGGAAAAAAAGGGGGAAAAAATCCCACCCACCCCGATTGTCAGACTAAAACAACAATCCCAACCATCAAACATGAATACACTTGTAGAGATACGTTGCTGCTCGCTTTCCAACTTACTCTTACTAGCTAAACCTTGGCGTAAACTAAAACCTGTGAGCTCTCTAAATTGGAAACAAACGTTGTGAATAGACATTTATGGTTGAATAATTACTGCCCACGGTAAGGGCTGCTTGAGTCTCTTTTCGGGAGAGGAGAAACAGAAATGGGGGGGAAGCGGTGGGCCTAAACCCACTTATTGCTTCGCCCAGTGGATAATGACTAAACCAAAATAGAGTCCCCTGTAAATGTAATAGAACTCACCCCGGGGAAAAACGGTTAGTTGAAAATGTACAAATCAATTATAGCGACCGGATAGCGGGGTAAACGGATCCGATATCAGCAGTTCAGTCCAGATAAGAGAAAACAAACAGATTGGATCTTATCCCCCAGAGAGACCGTTTTTCAGTCGCGGTTCGGTTCTTTGAGAAAAGTGAACACTTCTCCCGGTGTGTTGAAGATATGGCATCGGCCTTTGTACTGAACTTTCATCCGCGCCGGGTGGATGAGGTAGCCGGTGATGTTCTTCTCCTTCAGTGCTTTGGCGGCAGGTCTGAACTGCTTGCGACGTCTGGCGAGATCGGCACTCATATCCGGGAAAAGGCTGACCCTCTTGCCATCGAAGGTGATGTCCCCTTTGGCTCTTGCGAGTTGCAGTATCTTCTCTCTGTCTTGGAAACGGAGGAACCTGACCAGAACGGCACGTGGGGGCTCCTCTGGCCGGGGTTTCGGCGCTGATGTTCTGTGGACGCGTTCGATTTCCAGCGGCTTGGTGAAGTTGATTATGCCTAGGACATCCGGGATCCATTGAGTGAAGAAGCGGACCGGGTCACGGCTCTCGCTGTCCTCTTTCAATCCCACCACACGGATATTACTGCGTCTGCTCTGGTTCTCCATCTGGTCTACTTTGTTTTTGAGGTAGGCATTATCCTTCTACAGTTCTATCAGAACCTGGTCATGTCGAGCAACGGTGTCCTCAACTGTGCTAATGCGCATCTCGGCCTCAGTCGTTCTCAGAAGGAGATCATTCATGGAGGATTTCAGGTCGTCGATGGAAGAATGGAGTTCAGCCGATTTCTTGTCAATTTTCATAGAAAGACCTTTGTTACCATCCTGAATTTCCCGGAGGAGAGTAGCCAGCATGTCGGCAGGCTCGCAAGAGGCTGCCGAGAGCAATAGTCTGGTACTGTCGTCTGAGATATGAGGGCTAATGCTAAACTTGCTAGCTGTGGCGTTATCGTTGTCTTGGGATACAACAACGTTTTGGTCGTCCTTCTTGCCTCTCGGTCGGAGGTCCATGGCTCTTTGGGAAGGTAAGTATTTGACAATTTATCAGCCGATGTTTGAATATTGTTTCAACGTCGTTATTTAGGTAATAATAGGATAACTTTGAAGAGCTCGGTTTGTCAACGTCTGTTCAGCTCCGCGGCATCACGTGTCTCCGCTCAGAGCATTTTTAACATCACATTCGACCAAACAAATCCTGCAGGCTCTAGTTTTATTTAAAACTTG
The DNA here is from genome assembly GCF_901001165.1 of Salmo trutta. NCBI lineage: Eukaryota > Metazoa > Chordata > Actinopteri > Salmoniformes > Salmonidae > Salmo > Salmo trutta. The sequence goes on along the minus strand of NC_042960.1, from coordinate 27,002,976 downwards.
AGTGTTGCCCGGTGACATGGTCAAGTGCTGCAAAGAAGGACCTAGAAAAGCTGCAGCTGGCCCAGAACAGAGCAGCACATCTTGCCCTACAATGCACATAGAGGGTTAATGTCAATAGTATGAACGCCACTCTCTCTTTGCTCAAAGCAGAGTAGAAATTGACTGCATCTATTCTTGTTTTTGTGAGAAATATTATTCTGTTAAATTCTAAAATTGTCTGTATAATCATTTTTGTAGGGGTTGTATAATCATTTTTGTCTGTATAATCATTTTTGTAGGGGTTGAATACATTTTTTGTTAGGGAAAATCAATCTGACATTTAGAAGCCTTTTTAAACCTTGAATATTTTTGGTATTTGGAATTTGGTATTTTATTAGGATCCCCATTTAGCTGTTGCAAAAGCAGCTGCTACTCTTCCTGGGGTCCACACAAAATATGAACCATGACATAATACAGAACATTAATAGACAAGAACAACTCAAGGACAGAATTACATATATTCTTTAAAAAGGCACACGTAGCCTAAATGTCAATGTATACACACAAACTATCTAGGTCAAATAAGGAGGAGGCGTTGTGCCATGAGGTGTTGCTTTATATGTTTTTTTTAAACCAGGTTTACTGTTCTTTTGAGAAATATGAGATGGATGGAGTTCCATGCAATAATGGCTCTATATAAAACTGTACGTTTTCTTGAATTTGTTCTGTATTTGGGGACTGTGAAAATACCCCTGGTGGGGAAGCTTGCACTTCCTGCTGTGCAGGAAAATTCTCAGCAACAAAATAGTGATCAAATTAATATCCAACATCTATATGTAGTAAGGTATGTATGTGTGTAAATCTGTAATGTTTAGGGTAATGTTTGTAAAATGTATGTAAAGTATTTTTGTCAGTAATGTATTTTTCATTATATGTTGGATCCCAGAAGACTAGCTGTCACCATTGCCGTCGCTAATGGGGATCCCAATAAAATCTAAATTTTCTTCCATTACACACTGATGGACAGAAATTATCTTCCATGGACAGAAATTCTCTTCATTACACACTGATAGCAGATGAATTGACAGAATGTTTGTGTTGACTTTTCACCTGGACAAGACAAGACCAGGATTAACTACAAGCTTGATTTGTCTTTTCATGTTTCGACAAACTCATTGTCATCAAGATCTGTTGAGCAAAATGTTGGTGTAAAGATGCTTGAGGGTGTTCAAGAATAGGCCTACTAGTGAACTGGAGGGGCTGCTGCCTGTGTGCTGATGTACAGGGCCTGCTGTCTGTATGCTGATTTCCTGATGCCACGGCCTGCTGTCTGTGCGTGTGGTAGGCAGTGCTAGCAGCACTCAGTGCTCTTTTATCCTCTGAGAAAAGCTGTAATCATAACGGACTGGGCCTGGCGCTTCTTCCCAAGGTGTTATACAGGGCACTTAGCATAAACATAAATTCATCCTCACAGTCTTTTACTGAGGGAGGAAAGATGGAGAGGGATGGATGGAGACTTTTGAGAGAGGGAAGGATGGAGAAGGGCACTGGGAAGAAGAATTTACTGTAGTGCTCACGTGTGTGTCTGTGTGTGTGTGTGCAGGTTGGTGCATGCAGTGTGTGTGTGTGTGTGTGTGTGTGTGTGTGTGCATGGAGCATGCTCTATTCTTCTAGATCTCCTGTAAATCAATTATTTGTACAGGACTACATAATGTACAGAGCTGTATGGTCATGCAGTATTGAATGATGTGATGTATGTCCATTGTGTAGAAAACTTGAAACAATTGTACTTTTTTATGTAATATTTAGTGCATCTCTTCTAGTGTGGTGTTCGAAAGCTTTCTCAGGTAACATGGACTGTTGTGTTGGAGATGTATGTCTCTCTATAAGTGGTGGACTGGAGTGGAGTAATGGTAGAAGGCAGAGAGGTAAATGGCTCTCTGTATCATCGTTGGGCACTGTAATAATGCGTGAGGACATGGACATCTCTGGGGAGGAAACTTATACACAAACTACAGAGTGTTTCTTAACAGAGTATCATGTAAAACGGAGGGAAAACACAGGGGGATTGCTTTGGTGGATCCTTCTGTTCTCTTCGTTGTAATTAAAATTCAAGATGAACACTAACTCCGCTGCACCTTGGTCAACTCTCTCTCCCGACAGCTGTTACAGAATTACCCACCAAAAACGGACCAAGCAGCGGAGGAAGGAGCAGCGCAAGGAGAAGAACCAGGAGAGGAGCTATCTGGAATCGTGGACTTGGGAGGAAATCCTGGACGGTAAAGGACCATGGGCTCAAGCTGGGGATTATCGCCGCCCGCAGTGGGAGATCGAGGCGGCGAGAGCTGAGAGGCGCTGGTATGAGGAGAGGGAGCGCAACAGGCACGAGAGGCAGCCCCAAAAAATTTTTTGGGGGGGGCACCCGGGGAGTGTGGTGGAACCAGGAAGGAATTCTGGGCCAACTACCCATGCTTACGGCAGGCAGCGCAGTACTGGTCAGGCACCATGTTATGCGGTAAAGCGCACGGTGTCTCCAATGCGCGTGCATAGCCCGGTGCGCTATAGGCCAGCCCCCCGCAAGTGCCATGCGAGTGCAGGCATCGAGCCAGGGCAGATGGTGCCAGCTCAGCGCGTCTGGTCTCCAGTGCGCCTCCTTGGTCCAGGTTATCCTGCGCCGGCGCTGCGCACTGTGTCTCCGGAGCGCTGGGAGGGCCCAGTTCGCCCAATGCCTGCGCTCCACCCGTGCCGGGCCAAAGTGGGCATTCAGCCTGGAGTATGGGTAAAGACCATAAAGTCTAGAACTCCAGTGCTCCCCCACAGCCCGGTTTATCCTGTGCCTCCTCCTCGGACCAGGCCTCCAGTGGATCTCTCCAGCCTGGTGAATCCTGTGCCGCCTCCACGGACCAGGACTCCAGTGGGTCTCCCCATCCTGGTCTCTCCTGTGCCGCCTCCACGGACCAGGCCTCCAGTGGGTCTCGCCAGTCCAGAGCCGCCAGAGCTGCCCGCCAGTCCGGAGCCGCCAGAGCTGCCCGCCAGTCCGGAGCCGCCAGAGCTGCCCGCCAGTCCGGAGCCGCCAGAGCTGCCCGCCAGTCCGGAGCCGCCAGAGCCGCCCGCCAGTCAGGAGCCGCCAGAGCCGCCCTCCAGTCAGGAGCTGCCCGCCAGTCAGGAGCCGCCAGAGCCGCCCGCCAGTCAGGAGCCGCCAGAGCCGCCCGCCTGTCCGGAGCCGCCAGAGCCGCCCGCCTGTCCGGAGCCGCCAGAGCCGCCCGCCTGTCCGGAGCCGCCAGAGCCGCCCGCCTGTCCGGAGCCGCCAGAGCCGCCCGCCTGTCCGGAGCCGCCAGAGCCGCCCGCCTGTCCGGAGCCGCCAGAGCCGCCCGCCTGTCCGGAACCGCCAGAGCCGCCCGCCTGTCCGGAGCAGTCAGAGCCGCCCGCCAGCCCGGTGAGTCCTGTGCCAGCGCCAAGGGCCAGGCCTCTTACATGTCTCCTCAGCCTGGTGAATCCTGGGTCAGTGCCGCCGGAGCCACCAGGGAAGCCCGCCAGCCGGGCGCAGCCAGGGACGCCCGACAGCCGGGTGCAACCAGGGTCGCCCGCCAGCCGGGCGCAGCCATCACCGCCCGCCAGCCGGGCGCAGCCATCACCGCCCGCCAGCCGGGTGCAACCAGGGTCGCCCACCAGCCGGGTGCAACCAGGGTCGCCCGCCAGCCGGGCGCAGCCATCGCCGCCCGCCAGCCGGGCACAGCTATCACCGCCCGCCAGCCGGGCGCAGTCAGGGTCGCCCACCAGACCTTCGGCGCGGCCAGGTGCACCACCTAAGAGGGTGACGCCGAGGGTGGAGCAGAGGCCACGTCCCGCACCTGAGCCGCCGCCGTAAGAAGGCCCACCCGGACCCTCCCTTTCAGAGTCAAGTTTTGCGGTCGGAGTCCACACCTGGGGGAGGGGGGGGGGGGGGGTTACTGTAATGCCCTGGCCATAGAGAGGGGTTTTTGTTCTTTATTTTGGTTAGGCCAGGGTGTTACATTGGGTGGGCGTTCTATGTGCATTTTTCTATGTTGGTTTGTTTCATTGATTTTGGCCATGTGGCTTCCAATCAGGCACAGCTGTAGAGTGTTGTTGCTGATTGGGAGTCACACATAAGTGCCTGTTTTTCCGTTGGGGTTTTGTGGGTAATTGTTTCTGTTTCTGTTTAGAGTAATTTCCAACAGGACTGTTCTGCTGTCGTGTATTTGTTATTTTTTGTAGTGTTCTCTTCGTTGTAATTAAAATTCAAGATGAACACTAACTCCGCTGCACCTTGGTCAACTCTCTCTCCCGACAGCCGTTACAGGATCCTTTAATATGAACCTGGTGGAGAGAAAGTAGTTTATTCTAGTGAAACTGTCTCCTCTCTCTCTATCCCAGAAGGAATCCCCTATACTCCCCTGTATCTATCTCAGGTGATGGGTCTAGTGTGTAGCCTACCTGAGGGAATATATTACCTTCTGTGTGCATGTGTGTGCCCGTGGGTGTGTCGGAGTTTGTGTATAAGCGTTAGCATCTCTAGCTACTGTTCGTGACCATATCTCTCCACTGTCAGGGCTAGTGTATTTCCAGAGGCCCTGTGAATGGTGGCAGCTAATTTATAAGTCATTTGTAGTTTCAAAAGAATAAAGGCTTAGTCTTTGTGAGCTCCTTTCAGCAACGCGTCCATTAAGCTCCAATGACAGCACCTCCTCTCCTCGCCTGCTCTGGTTACAACAGCTCTTTATCACTCTATCACTCAGGTTCATATTGAAGGATCCAGTGGTTGGAACCAGTTCAGGGAACAGAAACGGAACCTGGAATGAAAGCGATCCATACTGTTCCGGAACAGAAACGTTATTTTAAAAGCATGGGAACTGCTTAATAACATTATTTTACGTTCCAGGCATTTTTTCTAGTCCCACAGAAAAATGCAACAAAGCTCCTATGCAAAGCCCTGACTCAGTCAAGTTAGCTAGAGAAGAATGGTTAAGCTTGTTAGCTAGCTAGCTCAAAGGACATTAAATGTTGCTCCATAGAAGCCGCTCCTCCTAGGTATAATTCTTTGGACCTAATTCAGATAATGCATGTCATAACAAGATGCCCAGTGCTTCAAGCCTCCTCCTCAACCCTCGCTATCTCTCTCCCCACTCGCAAAATGTCAGTTGCATCTTGCGCCATAGGCTACACTTGTCTGTCCATCACGCATGTAAAAACTAGCTTGCCTGCTCTATCTGCACTAATTTGTGAAGTAACTGAATGAGCTAAATGTAACTGTTGATTTCACAGATTACAAAAGGAACAGAAAGGAACAATATAAACCTGGGAAAAATGGTGGTTCCGTTCAGAATTTTTGTTCCAACCTATGTCACTGACAAACCTTCTTTGTCTGTCTCTCTCCCTCCTCTCTCAATTGGTCAGTTTGTCTGTGTAATCCTCTATGGTTTTAGTCTTTGAAGTATCAGAGTAGCGCTAGCCCCCAGAGGCCACACATAACCTTACATTGCAACCATCATCAGACAAGAAGGCATCTCTGGTCCTCGTCTCTCCTCTGATATGCCGGCTTTGTATTGTATTGTTTATTTATTTTGACTCTGCTAGCTGTGGGTTGTGCTGGTGCGTGTTGGGCACACGTGTTTACACCCACATGGTGGTGCAGTTTCGATGGCTAGGCAGTGATGCTGTATCCAACACCAGAAGGCAGCTCACCTCAATCAAATAATAACCCTCCTCTGCGCTCCCTTCTCCCTATCAGCCATCTGCTCTGTATGTTGCGCGCGCGCACACACACACACACACACACACACACACACACACACACACACACACACACCCTGTTGTGTTATTTTGTTAGTCTTGGCTGCAATCAAATCAAGGTTTATTCGTCATATTCACAGTGGGGTGTAAACGATACATTGTTTACTTGGGAACCGAAAGGTTGCTAGATTGAATCCCCGAGCTGACAAGGTAAAGTCATTTAAGAACAAATTCTTATTCACAATGACAGCCTATGAATAGTTGGTTAACTGCCATGTTCAGGGGCAGAACAACAGATTTTTACCTTCTCAGCTCAGGGATTCGATCTAGCAACCTTTTGGTTACAGGCCCAATGCTCTAACCACTAGGCTACCTGCCGCCCCGTGGCCACACTGGGTAGAAGTTGCCTGTAGGCACAGATCTAGGATTAGTTGACCCTTTCTGAATCTTAATCCTAACCATTCGGCAGGGGAAGCACAAAACTGATCTTAGATCAGTGTCTATGAGAAGCTTCATCCTTATAGGCTAGTGTGAGTGCCGGTCCTTGTGGGCCTGAAGAGCACCCTGGTGTTTAGTCTTGGTATGCTTCAGAAACCATCCAGCGGTGGTGGTTGGGTTGGGTTATCCCCATACTTTACAAGGTGCTTTGAGACCTTGGGTGAAAATGCTGTGTAAATGCAGTCCATTATTTGTTATTCCTGTAGTAAGTGTATCTCTCCCTCGCTTGCCATGCCTTTGTGTTAGGTTAATAATTACACATTTTACACAGATTCACATGAAGATGTTCTTTTCAGTCATTGTATTTGAAGGGTTCCTGTACACTACTTCCAGTATATCTGACACACCTTGTCCATTTCTTTCTCTTTCTCCCCCCTCCCTTTATTTTTAATGCAATTACTGGTCTTTCACGGCTGTCCTTTGTCAGAGTGGTGTTTTTAGTGGTGAGATGCTAACCTATTCTTCGTAGCCACTTTAACTGGCAGAATAAAATAGCCAATAGGGTTAGTACTTCACATACAGTAGAGACCTCTTGCACTTCTCTCTCTTACCCTGATTTGCTGTCGTCCCCTTTGTCTCTCTGTTTCACTCACTATTGTCTCTCTTTCTCACTCAGTCGTATTCTTTCTTACTCTGGGTTACAGTTCTCATTTCTTTCTTTCTTTCTCAGTGCCCTCAGCACTAGTGTTAGCTCTTTATAAAGACTCTCATGTACTAGCCTGTCTGTGTCTCTCTGTGCGTTACAATGGAACAAGTGAACAGTTCAAATTTCTCTGGTGAGGGCTAGCCATGACACACATTAATGCCACCTGCCTTGGAGCCCTATAGTGGCTTGCGAAAGTATTCACCCCCTTGGAATTTTGTTGCAATTGTTGCCTTACAACCTGGAAATAAAATAGATTTTTTGGAGGGTTTGTATCATTTGATTTACACAACATGCCTACCACTTCGAAGATGCAAAATATTTTTTATTGTGAAACAAACAAGAAATAACACAAAAAAACTAACTTGAGCGTGCATAACTATTCACCCCCCCAAAGTCAATACTTTGTAGAGCCACCTTTTGCATCAATTATAGCTGCAAGTCTTTAAGGGTATGTCTCTATAAGCTTGGCACATCTAGCCACTGGGATTTTTGCCCATTCTTCAAAGCAAAACTGCTCCAACTCCTTCTAGTTGGATGGGTTCTGCTGGTTTACAGCACTCTAAGTCATACCACAGATTCTCAATTGGATTGAGGTCTGGGCTTTGACTAAACCATACCAAGACATTTAAATGTTTCCCCTTAAACCACTCGAGTGTTGCTTTAGCAGTATGCTTAGGGTCATTGTCCTGCTGGAAGGTGAACCTCCATCCCAGTCTCAAATCTCTGGAAGACTGAAACAGGTTTCCCTCAAGAATTTCCCTGTATTTAGCGCCATCCATCATTCCTTCAAATCTGACCAGTTTCCCAATCCCTGACGATGAAAAACATCCCCACAGCATGATGCTGCCACCACCATGATGCTGCCACCACCATACTTCACTGTGGGGATGGTGTTCCATGGTTTGTGCCAGACATAGCGTTTTCCTTGATGGCCAAAAAGCTACATTTTAGTCTCATCTGACCAGAGTACCTTCTTCCATATGCTTGGGGACTCTCCCACATGCCTTTTGGCGAACACCAAACTTGTTTGCTTATTTTTCTGGCCACTCTTCTGTAAAGCCCAGCTCTGTGGAGTGTACGGCTTAAAGTGGTCCTATGGACAGATACACAAATCTCTGCTGTGGAGTTTTGTAGCTCCTTCAGGGTCATCTTTGGTCTCTTTGATGCCTCTCTGTTTAATGCCCTCCTTGCCTGGTCCGTGAGTTTTGGTGGGCGGCCCTCTCTTGGCAGGTTTGTTGTGGTGCCATATTCTTTCAATTTTTTAAAATGGATTTAATGGTGCTCCGTGGGATGTTCAAAGTTTCGGATATTTTTCTATAACTCAGCCCTGATCTGTACTTCTCCATAACTTTGTCCCTGACCTGTTTGGAGAGCTCCTTGGTCTTCATGGTGCCGCTTGCTTGGTGGTGCCGCTTGCTTGGGGGTGTTGCAGACTCTGGGGCCTTTCAGAACAGGTGTATATATACTGAGATCATGTGACACTTAAATAAAGTCCACCTGTGTGCAATCTAACTAATTATGTGACTTCTGAAGGTTATTGGTTGCACCAGATCTTATTTAGGGGCTTCATAGCATAAACACTTTTTTTTTCATTTCACTTCACCAATTTGGAATATTTTGTGCATGTCCATTACATGAACTCCAAAGAAATATTCATTTAAATTACATGTTGTAATGTAACAAAATAGGAAAAACACCAAGGGGGATGAATACTTTTGCAAGGCACTGTAGAGTTTTAGTATATGACTGCTAGAAGGGCACAGTGCTATATATAATTTTAATAAACATGAAATACCAAGCATATATGTCTTTGCTTTGGTCATATGACCCGAGGTATTGTTTGTCCCATAGATGCTTGTGATTTACAAATATTAAATGTACATTGAGGAAATGTACTACATCATGTATCTAATGTATTTCTATATCTAATGGTGTACCCTTTAGAGATATGCAACCCAATATATGCAGAATTAGTACAGAGTGTATGTCAGGAACAAATCTAGAGTTGTCTTATAGAGTTTCATTCTCTGTACAGCATGTACAGTACCACATCCATGATGACACACTTCTGAGCTCTTAGCGCCTGCTGTAGCATGTTGTCTCTGTGTCGTCATACAGAGTAGACCCACAGCTGGTCATGACTGGTCACCTGTTGCCTTCCATCCTGTTAAACACTATTGTATCAGGCTAAATTAATCTCTCTCTAAGAATGGACGTCAGGAGGACAGACACACTGGAGAAACTGTGGGCTCTTCTTCTTCACACACATCCAAATGCGCACACACACACACTGTTAAACTTCCCGTACTTTAGAAGCGTTCACTAGTCAGCGTTTTCTATTTAATAATTTTTTGTAGGGGGGAGGGGTGTGGCCAATAGCGCAGTCTCCACTGCTTCAAAATGAATATAGGGGAAACACTGCTAATGCTTTCATGAAAAGAGAAACAAAAGCCTGTGAATGTAGATGTGAGTTTGACAGGTAACTATGACACTCCTCCTCCCATTGTAAGGAGCATGGAGGGTCAGCCACTGTCCACCGACGAGCCCTGATCTCCATATCACAGTCCCGGCTCCACATTGATTATTCATGCCTGTGTGCTGTCATGTGCAGTGCCCACTGGATCTCATTAATTGGTGAGCGAGGGAGAGGGAAAGAGGGGTGAGAGGCAGAGAGATAGAGCAAGAGAGATGGAGCGGCAGAGATGCTGAGCGATCTGAGAGGGAAGCAGTGCAGAAGAGAAAAAGAGAGAGTGAGTGAGAAAGAGTGGAGAGAGGGGGCTGTAGCCAGAAGATAAGACTGGAGACTGGATATATCTGTGCTGTAGCCAGAGGATAAGACTGGAGACTGGATATCTCTGCTGTGCTGCTGTGCTGTGGTCTCTCTCACTGGTAGCACGCTATACACCACTAGCTAGCCTGCTACATGAGACCGAAGAGGAATACCAGGCTTTCTACTGTACCTACTCCTCATCTCCATCTCCAACTCTACCATTGCTACATCTTTTCTTGGACCTACCTTGGATCTTCGTCTAAGCCCCAGCCATGACCACCTACTACCATAATCACGAGTACTGCTGCGGAAGCCCTGAGGGTTGCAGTCCCAGCCCAGGAAAGGTCGTCTCCGGGCAGGGTAGGTCGCCTGGGAACCAGGCCCTGGGGAACCAGAACCAGCCGAGTGTCCAACACACCCAACAGAGGCTCCAGCAGACCCAGAGCCAGCTGGGTCTGATCCACAGACCGCAACAACACCTCCAACAGCAGCAGATCCAGCTCCAACAGCAGCTCCAACAACCACAGATGCAGATTCAACACCCCCAACAGCTACAGTTGCAGCTACAGCACCAACAACAGCCACAGATTCATCCCCACCAGCAGCTCCAACAGCAGGCACTACAACACGACCAACAACAACAACAGATACACCACCATCAACTACAACAACAACAGCAGCAGCTACAGCGCCAGCAGCATCATCATCACCACTACCACCATGATCCTCACCAGATGGAGCAGACGCCCAACACCCCTCCGTTGAACCTCCACCCGCTGCTCTTGCAACCACTCCCCCTACAGAGCCTCCAGAGAAACTATAGTTCCTGCACGCTGCCCGCCTCCATGTCTAAGAGCCGGGGAAAGTTCACCAACCTGAGGGACAGCGTAAGGAAGAGTCCTACCAAGAGCAAGGCCAAGGTCCGGGCCACACACAGGCAGAGTGGCTGGTGGTCCGATAACACCCCATGGGCCACACTGTCACTGGAGAAACCACCCCAGGTATGTGTGTGTGCACAGGGACCAACGTGGGAGAAGCCCTGTTGGTACACTACCGTTCAGAAGTTTGGGGTTACTTACAAATGTCCTTGTTTTGAAAGAAACACACATTTTTTTGTCCATTAAAATAACATCAAATTGATCAGAAATACAGTGCAAACATTGTTAATGTTGAAAATGACTATCGTAGCTGGAAATGGCAGATTTTTTTATGGAATATCTACATAGGCGTACAGAGGCCCATTATCAGCAACCATCACTCCTGTTCCAATGAAACGCTGTGTTAGCTAATCCAAGTGTATCATTTTAAAAGGCTAATTGATCATTGGAAAACCCTTTTGTCATTCTTTAGACTAGTTGAGTATCTGGAGCATCAGCATTTGTGGGTTCAATTACAGGCTCAAAATGGCCAGAAACAAAGAACTTTCTTCTGAAACTCGGCAGTCTATTCTTGTTCAGAGAAATGAAGGCTATTCTATGCGAGAAATTGCCAAGAAACGGAAGATCTCGTACAAAGCTGTGTACTACTCCCTTCACAGAACAGCGCAAACTGGCTCTAACCAGAATAGGAAGAGGAAAGGGAGGCCCCGGTGCACAACTGAGTAAGAGGACAAGTACATTAGTGTCTAGTTTGAGAAACAGACGCCTCACAAGTCCTCAACTGGCAGCTTCATTAAATAGTACCCGCAAAACACCAGTCTCAACGTCAACAGTGAAGAGGCGACTCCGGGATGCTGGCCTTCTAGGCAGAGTTGCAAAGAAATAGCCATATCTCAGACTGGCTCATAAAAATAAAATATTAAGATGGGCAAAATAATACAGACACTGGGCAGAGGAACTCTTCCAAAAATAAGTGCAATCTCTGACGAGAGACATGCTGTCCTCCATCTTGCGTTACAAACACTAAACTTGTCCGTTCAGAAGCGTGGCAAGACGACGTACTGAAATACGTCACAATATAAATACGGCTTAAGTCACGCTTGCAACATCTTTATGTATGAGTGGTTCAGGGAATCGAACCCACAATTCTGGAGTTGCAAGCACCATGCTCTACCAACCGAGCCATGCAGGAACACTCATTAACCACAATATGAGAGTGATGCATCACCGCTGCATATAAACTATGAGGTGTTGCTATACACTGAGTATTCCAAACATTAGGAACACCTTCCTAATATTGAGTTGCTACTCAGATCAGCCTCAATTCGCCGGGGCAAGGACTCTACAAGGTACCGAAATCACTCCACAGGGATGATGGCCCACGTTGACTCCAATGCTTTCCACAGTTGTGTTAAGTTTGTTGGGTGTCCTTTGGGTGGTGAACCATTCTTGATACACATGGGAAACTATTGAGGGTGAAAAACCCAGCAGCATTGCAGTTCTTGACACAAACCGGTGCGCATGGCACCTACTACTATACCCCGTTCATAGGCACTTACATTTTATGTCTTGCCCATTCGCCCTCTGAATGGCACACATACACAATCCATGTCTCAAATGTCTCAAGGCTTAAAAACCTTCTTTAACCTGTCTCCTCCCCTTCATCTACACTGACTGAAATGGATTTACCAAGTGACATCAATAAGGGATCATAGCTTTCACCTGGAGTCACCTGGTTAGTCTATGTTATCAAATGTTTTGTATACTCAGTGTATCACTTGAGCTAGAAGTTTCCTTCACTTACATATCTAGGGTGGGTGGAGGGCAGGGGGATTAACGACTGTGTCAGTATCAGGGGCAACCTCTGTCTATCCCAGTTTAAGCATTACTGAAGGTCTTCCAGTCTGTAAACCAGATCTTGAATGGAAGTTAATAATGGAGATTAATGGACCATCAGCTAGGTTTGTGTTCTCGTCCAAGGCACTTAAATGTGAAGTTCAGTTCAACTTGTTTGGGATGTTGTGTTTAAAGTGTCTCCACCCCTTTCTCTCAGGGGGCCCTGGGCTCTCAGCATTAGGAACCTGCTGAGCAATAGTAAAAGAGTAATGCTGTGTGTGTGCGTATGTGACGTGTGTGTGTGTGTCTGTCTACAAATCAAATCAAATTTAATTTGTCACATACACATGGTTAGCAGATGTTAATGCAAGTGTAGCGAAATGCTTGTGCTTCTAGTTCCGACCGTGCAGTAATATCTAACAAGTAATCTAACAATTTCACAACAACTACCTTATACACACAAGTGTAAAGGAATGAATAAGAATATATACATAAAAATATATGGATGAGCGATGGCGGAACGGCATTGGCAAGATGCAGTAGATGGTATAGAGTACAGTATATACATATGAGATGAGTAATGTAGGGTATGTAAACATATAAAGTGGCATTGTTTAAAGTGGCTAGTGATACATTTATTACATCCAATTTTTTATTATTAAAGTGGCTAGAGATTTGAGTCAGTATGTTGGCAGCAGTCACTCAATGCTAGTGATGGCTGTTTAACAGTCTGATGGCCTTGAGATAGAAGCTGTTTTTCAGTCTCTCGGTCCCAGCTTCGATGCACCTGTACTGACCTCGCCTTCTGGATGATAGCGGGGTGGACAGGCAGTGTCTCAGGTGGTTGTTGTCTTTGATGATCTTTTTGGCCTTCCTGTGACATCGGGGATGTAGGTGTCCTGGAGGGCAGGTAGTTGGCCCCTGTTGATGCATTGTGCAGACCTCACTACCCTCTGGAGAGCCTTACGGTTGTGGCCATTTCAGTTTGTCCGTGATGTGTACGCCGAGGAACTTAAAACTTTCCACCTTCTCCACTACTGTCCCGTCAATGTGGATAGGGGGATGCTCCCTCTGCTGTTTCCTGAAGTCCACGATCATCTCCTTTGTTTTGTTGACATTGAGTGTGAGGTTATTTTCCTGACACCACACTCCGAGGGCCCTCCTCTTCTCCCTGTAGGCCTTCTCGTCGTTGTTGGTCATCAAGCCCACCACTGTAGTGTTGTCTGCAAACTTGATGATTGAGTTGGACGCGTGCATGGCCACGCAGTCATGGGTGAACAGGGAGTACAGGAAAGGGCTGAGAACACACCCTTGTGGGGCCCCAGTGTTGAGGATCAGCGGGGTAGAGATGTTGTTTCCTACCCTCACCACCTGGGGGTGGTCTGTCACGAAGTCCAGGACCCAGTCGCACAGGGCGGGGTCGAGACCCAGGGTCTCGAGCTTAATGACGAGTTTGGAGGGTACAATGGTGTTAAATGCTGAGCTGTAGTCGATGAACAGCATTCTTACATAGGTATTCCTCTTGTCCAGATGGGTTAGGGCAGTGTGCAGTGTGATTGCGATTCCATCGTCTGTGGACCTATTGGGGCGGTAAGCAAATTGGAGTTGGTCTAGCGTGTCAGGTAGGGTGGAGGTGATATGGTCCTTGACTAGTCTCTCAAAGCACTTCATGATGACAGAAGTGAGTGCTACTGTGTGTATGTGGGTGTGTGTGTGTGCGCGCGTTCAGTACACCACTAAGCTCCACTCATCATCATTATATACCACCGTCATGCTGGGTTTTAGCTAAGGCATGGTCACTTTTGTCAATGGAGCCAACTGGCAGATCAGATTAACATTCGGTCCACTGGGGAAAACTGTCAATGAGTTTGTTTTACATTTAGAGGTTGGAGAGGAGCACCTGTTAACTCTGAGGATGGAACGGCCATGTGTCTCATATAGAGGGGTTGCAGTTGTGTCAGAAATCACCTAGCAACCACACAAGGGGCCATGTTGAAGTACCAGAGTCTTACTGGTGGAAGAATAGCACAGCCCGTTTGCGATGATGGAAAAAATATGTTTCAAATCTCTCTGATCCAGAAAAAAAGAGCGATATTTGAAAAAAATGTAAATTGTACGTACAGATCCGTACAACATAGTTAAAACGGAATGGTCCCAAAATGTGGATTTGTATTCATTTATTAGCTATTGTGACATTGTTAACTTACAAGCATACACTTTTTTCATTTCTGGATGGGTGAGACAAGTGAGGCTGACAATCCGAAATGGGATAAATATCTTGGCAGCTAGGGTAAGTGTATTTGACATACATTGCCGTCGGAAAGTATTCATACCCCTCGACTTTTTCCACATTTTGTTACGTTACAGCTTTATTCTAAAATGGATTAAATACAAAAAATCCACAGAAATTTACACACAATACCCCATAATGAGAAACTCCCCAAATACAGGTGTGGCAAGCCTGTAGCGTCATAGTCAAGAAGACTCAAGGGTGTAATCGCTGCCAAAGGTGCTTCAACAAAGTACTGAGGAAAGGGTCTATCGATGCACTTATTAAGGTACCTAGGTGAGAAAACTGCATATCACAGTAATAGTAAATACATTTTTTCCTCAATAAAGTAGCTAGGGGTGGGAGGGCCAAGAGACGAGAGATGGAGTGCTCGGGTTGGGGTGTTGGGTTTGAGCATAGCCTGAAGGTAGTTTCTCTTGCTGCACCGTAGGAAAGTACACGGTCTTGTAGTGGATGTGAGCTTCAACTGGAAGCCAGTGGAGAGTGCAGAGGAGTAGGGTTTCATGGGAGAACCTGGGAAGGATCTGTGCCGCTTCCTGTGTGAGGTAGGGTCGTACTCTACGGATATTGTTGAGCATGACCCTGCAGTAGCGAGTCACTGCTTTGATGTTTTCAGATGCCGACAGGGTGTTATCCAGAGTCACGCCTAGGGCTGTGTCAGTCACGAAATTTCATCAGCCGTTGATTGTCAAGCAAATAACTGTCCGTCTCACGGTAATTGACGTGAATTAACATAAGCACATTTAGCGTCTCCTGGCTTCCACACATCTCCTGGTTTCCATGCCTACAAGCCACTGATACAGACCTACATTTTAAAAAGTTTAATAAATCCATGTAATATAGCCTACATCTTCACAATAAATCCATTATTTCTTTTAGACAGGTCTAAAGAAGCATGATGAAGAAAATGTAGTCTATTTCAGAAGAACAGAATAGCATACTCTGAGTTGTCCTTATGTTAAAACCTCTTAGGAATCACACCCTTTTTTTCATTTTTCGGCTAAAATGACATACCCAAATCAAACTGTCTGTAGCTCAGGACCTGAAGCAAGGATATGCATATGCTTGATACCAGACACAGCAGGGGTTCAAACTGTAGAACCCAGTTCTTACATTTTATTATAAAAATTGATTTTATCAAACAAAACTATGCTACATTTTATCTCTGGGACCCTCATGATGACAAATCAGAGCAAGATTACTGAATGTAAGTACATTATTTACCTTGCGATGATAAAAGTGTTTTGTTGTTGTGCACTCTCCTCAAACATTAGCATTGTATTTTTTCACAGTAACAGCTATTGTAAATTGGACAGTTAGATGAACATGTTCTTGTTAGTTACAATGTCATGCTAATCACATTAGCGCATGTTAGATCAACCGTCCTGTGGGCGGGGACACCGACCCCGTAGAGGTTTAAGTCCTGATCTGGCTATTCCAAATGGCTGTGGTCTAAACTAGTTAATTTAACAGACAAGATTTGCTTAGAATTCCATGGCATTATTTTATAGTATGAAGAATACAATTTAACAAAGCTGAATAAAATAGAAAGGATATTTTCTCCAAACAATTTGCGGCTATTCTGTGATGAGCGGTTAACAAAGAAATAGGCACTCCTATATTATACTTCATTTAGAGTTATTAATGTAACTTCAGTTGTTCTATAAACGTTGGACTGTATGTTTTATTTTTAATACATTGTAAGGATACATAATGCGACTGCTGATTTGGAAAAAAAATGCTTGGAAGGCATGAGCTCTGCTTAGTTTTTTGAGCAGGCTGTACATACTTTATCAGTATCTCATTCACAATTTGACAAGCACTTGATAATGCCTCGAATTTCACAGCGGCATCCCATTTTAGTGGCCGTAAGGTACCCTAAAAAAAAACATGTGTCACGGGTGTCGTAATGTAAAGACCAAGGCGCAGCAGGTTGCGTGCTCATCATAATTTATTTATATGAAAACACGGGAAAAAACAAGAAAACAAAGAACGACAGGAACAGTTTTGCAGGCTAACTAAAAGCAGTGCAAAAACAACTACCCACAATACGACAAGTGAAAACAAGCTCCCTAAATATGACTCTCAATCAGGAACAACGATGTACAGCTGTTCCTGATTGAGAGCCACACCAGGCCAACAAAGAATTACAAAAACTAGAACAGCCCCTAGAAATACAAAACACAAGAACATACCCAACACCCCGGAACACATAAATCAAATAATCCCTCTACAATACACACACACAAATAATCCCCCAAAACACTCTACACAAAATATCCCTCTTATCTAAACATATACACAAACCCATGAAAACAAATACCCTCTGCCACGTCCTGACCAAGCTACAATAACAAATAGACCCCTATACTGGTCAGGACGTGACAACATGCCTTTTGTGGCCGTTGTGCCCTTGGCCCAGAGAGTTACGTTGTGCCCTTCTCCCTGAGTGCACCACATGGCTCTCCATCACGTGATCGGGTCTTTCTCACAGGCTACAAGTGAAGACCGACACATCATAGGTGCATCTTGAAGATAGTGGAAGAACTGTCCACATTTGCTTTTCGTCAGCCAACAAGATGAGTAGGACTAACGAACAACAAAAGCACTAGCCTATGTCAATCTATTATCCCCCATAGTACAAAAGTTGACCTGTTCTATTTTGTGCTTGAAATAAATATTAAAACATAGTCTGGGACAGTTGTGGGATGCAATAGATACCAAATTAATACAACCACTAGCACCAAAACAAACTTTTTACGCAATATTGATAAACTATTAGGCTATTCCTTCACATTATAAGCATAGAAAATGCTCACATGGCAGTTGGATGATTGTTTGGCCTACTCATCTTGTTGGCTGACGAAAAGTAAATGTATCTTCCAAGATGGCGTAGCAGTCGGATGTCTGTTCTCTTTGTCTTGTCCCGTTCCGTGTAAATATCGTTTTTCTTCGTATATATTTCGTATATATTTTTTATATTTTTAATCTCAATTTCCATCTACAGACTGAACATACTCTCCTGCAACCTGCCTCACCCAATGTGGTATGGATCTGCTATTTTCTATACTTTAGAACCAGAACCCCCTTCAGCAGCAGCGGTCATCACCGTTAACTCGGAAATCTGCCAGCGTCAGCCCAGTCAATTCCTGCCAGTCTACACAGCGCGATATCAACCCAGAGCATATCAGACTGCTTTTTCTCTACCACATCTCCAGATTCCTAGCTGCTATCCGAGTGGCTACTCCTGGCTAACGTCTCTGTCCCAAAGCAAGCACCAGTTAGCCTGGAGCTAGCCTCGAGCTAGGCCCATCTCCCGGCTAGCCAAATAGATCCATCAGACAATTCCTGGGCTTCAAAACCTCTTTTGCCAATTGGCCTGGACCCTTTGCTGCCAACACGGAGCCCCGCCGATCCATCACGACTGGTCTACCGACGTAACCGTCCGAGGGGGTTTCAACGGGCTCTTCTGTTGTGACGTCCCCCTGAGGCCCATCTGCAAGCCTGCTAGCCCCGGCCTGCTAGCTGTCTGAATCGACGTGCCTCCAGCTCACATAGCTACTCACTGGACCCTATGATCACTCGGCTGCACATGCCTCTCCCTAATGTTAATATGCATTGTCTATTGCTGTTTTGGTTAGTGATTTTTGTCTTATTTCACTGTAGAGCCTCTAGCCCTGCTCAATATGCCTTAGCTAGCCCTTTTGTTCCACCCTCCACACATGCGGTGACCTCACCTGGCTTAAATGGTGCCTCTAGAGACAAAACCTCTCTCATCGTCACTCAATGCCTAGGCTTGCCTCCACTGGAGTCACATCCTACCATACCCTTGTCTGTACATTATGCCTTGAATCTATTCTCCGCACCATGAAATCTGCTCCATTAACTCTCTGTTCCGAACAAACTAGACGACCAGTTCTTTTAGCCTTTAGCCGTACTCTTATCCTACTCCTCCTCTGTTCCTCTAGATCCTCTGTGATGTAGAGGTTAACCCAGGCCCTGCAGACCCCAGCATCACTCCCATTCCCCAGGCGCTATCATTTGTTGACTAATGTAACCGCAAAAGCCTTGGTTTCATGCATGTTAACATTAGATGCCTCGTCCCTAAGTTTGTTTTAGTCACTGTTTTAGCCCACTCCGCCAACCCGGATGTCCTAACCGTGTCTGAATCCTGTCTTAGGAAGGCCACCAAAAATTCATTTCCATCCATGACTATCACATTTTCCGACAAGATAGAACTGCCAAAGGGGGTGGAGTTGCAATCTACTTCAGAGAGAGCCTGCAGAGTTCTGTCATATTATCCAGGTCTGTGCCACAAAAATTTGAGCTTCTACTTTTAAAAATCCACCTTTACAGAAACAAGTCTCTCACTGTTGCTGCTTGTTATAGACCCCCCTCAGCCACCAGCTGTGCCCTGGACACCATATGTGAATTGATAGCCCCCATCGATCTTCAGAGTTCGTACTGTTATGTAACCTAAACTGGGACATGCTTAACACCCCGGCCATCCTACAATCTAAGCTAGATGCCCTCAATCTCACACAAGTTATCAAGGAACCTACCAGGTACAACCCTAAATCCGTAACCATGGGCACCCTCTTAGATATCATCCTGACTAACTCGCCCTCTAAATACACCTCTGCTGTCTTCAACCAAGATCTCAGCGATCACTGCCTCATTGCCTGCGTGCGTAATGGGTCCGCGGTCAAACGAACATCCCTCATCACTGTCAAACACTCCCTAAAACAATTCTGCGAGCAGGCCTTTCTAATCAACCTGGCCCGGGTATCCTGGAAGGATATTGACCTCATCCTGTCAGTAGAGGATGCCTGGTTGTTCTTTCAAAGTGCTTTCCTCTCCATCTTAAATAAGCATGCCCCATTCAAAAAATGTAAAACTAAGAACAGATACAGCCCTTGGTTCACACCAGACTTGACTGCCCTTGACCAGCACAAAAACATCCTGTGGTGTTCTGCATTAGCATCGAATAGCCCCCACGATATGCAACTTTCAGGGAAGTCAGGAACCAATATATTCAGTCAGTTAGGAAAGCTAAGGCTAGCTTTATCAAACAGAAATTTGCTTCCTGTAGCACTAATTCCAAAAACTTTTGGGACACTGTAAAGTCCATGGAGCTGCCCACTGCACTGAGGATAGGAAACACTGACACCACCGATAAACCTACAATGATCGATAATTTCAATAAGCATTTTTCTACGACTGGCCATGCTTTTCACCTGGCTACCCCTACCCCGGCCAACATCTCAGCACCCCCTGCAGCAACTTGCCCAAGTGTGGACAACTACAAATACCTAGGTGTCTGGTTAGACTGTAAACTCTCCTTCCAGACTCACATTAAGCATCTCCAATCCAAAATTAAATCTAGAATCGGCTTCCTATTTCGCAACAAAGCCTCCTTCACTCATCCTGCCAAACATACCCTCATAAAAACTGACTAGCCTACCACTCCTTGATTTTGGGGATGTCATTTACAAAATAGCCCCCAACACTCTACTCAGCAAATTGGATGTAGTTTATCACAGTGCCATCCGTTTTGTCACAAAAGCCCCATATACTACCCACCACTGCGACCTGTATGCTCTCGTTGGCTGGCCCTCTCTACATATCCGTCGCCAAACGCACTGGCTCCAGGTCATCTGTAAGTCTTTGCTAGGTAAAGCCCCGCTTTATGTCAGCACACTGGTCACCATAGCAACACCCACCCGTTGCACGCGCTCCAGCAGGTATATTGCACTGGTCATCCTCAAAGCCAACACTTCCTTTGGCCGCCTTTCCTTCCAGTTCTCTGCTGCCAATGACTGGAACGAATTGCAAAAATCTCTGAAGCTGGAGTCTTACATCTTCCTCTCTAACTTTAAGCATCAGCTGTTGGAGCAGCTTACCGATCACTGTACCTGTACACAGCCAATCTGTAAATAGCACACCCAACTACCTCATCCCCATATTATTACTTACCCTCTTGCTCTTTTGCACCCCAGTATCTCTACTTGCACATCATCATATGCACATCTATCAATCTAGTATTAATGCTAAATTGTAAATATTTCGCCTCTATGGCCTATTTATTGCCACCTCCCTACTCTTCTACATTTGCACACACTGTACATAGATTTTTTATTTTTTATTTTCTATTGTCTAATTGACTGTACGTTTGTTTATGTGTAACTGTGTTTTTGTTTTTGTCGCACTGCTTTGCTTTATCTTGGCCAGGTCGTAGTTGTAAATGAGAACTTGTTTTCAACTGGCCTACCTGGTTAAATAAAGGTGAAATATATATACACTGCTCAAAAAAATAAAGGGAACACTTAAACAACACAATGTAACTCCAAGTCAATCACACTTCTGTGAAATCAAACTGTCCACTTAGGAAGCAACACTGATTGACAATAAATTTCACATGCTGTTGTGCAAATGGAATAGACAACAGGTGGAAATTATAGGCAATTAGCAAGACACCCCCAATAAAGGAGTGGTTCTGCAGGTGGGGCCACAGACCACTTCTCAGTTCCTATGCTTCCTGGCTGATGTTTTGGTCACTTTTGAATGCTGGCGGTGCTTTCACTCTAGTGGTAGCATGAGACGGAGTCTACAACCCACACAAGTGGCTCAGGTAGTGCAGCTCATCCAGGATGGCACATCAATGCGAGCTGTGGCAAGAAGGTTTGCTGGGTCTGTCAGCGTAGTGTCCAGAGCATGGAGGCGCTACCAGGAGACAGGCCAGTACATCAGGAGACGTGGAGGAGGCCGTAGGAGGGCAACAACCCAGCAGCAGGACCGCTACCTCCGCCTTTGTGCAGGAGGAGCAGGAGAAGCACTGCCAGAGCCCTGCAAAATGACCTCCAGCAGGCCACAAATGTGCATGTGTCTGCTCAAACGGTCAGAAACAGGGGTGGTATGAGGGCCCGACGTCCACAGGTGGGGGTTGTGCTTACAGCCCAACACCGTGCAGGACGTTTGGCATTTGCCAGAGAACACCAAGATTGGCAAATTCGCCACTGGCGCCCTGTGCTCTTCACAGATGAAAGCAGGTTCACATTGAGCACGTGACAGACGTGACAGAGTCTGGAGACGCCATGGAGAACGTTCTGCTGCCTGCAACATCCTCCAGCATGACCGGTTTGGCGGTGGGTCAGTCATGGTGTGGGGTGGCATTTCTTTGGGGGGCCGCACAGCCCTCCATGTGCTCGCCAGAGGTAGCCTGACTGCCATTAGGTACCGAGATGAGATCCTCAGACCCCTTGTGAGACCATATGCTGGTGCGGTTGGCCCTGGGTTCCTCCTAATGCAAGACAATGCTAGTCCTCATGTGGCTGGAGTGTGTCAGCAGTTCCTGCAAGAGGAAGACATTGATGCTATGGACTGACCCGCCCGTTCCCCAGACCTGAATCCAATTGAGCACATCTGGGACATCATGTCTCGCTCCATCCACCAACGCCACGTTGCACCACCGACTGTCCAGGAGTTGGCGGATGCTTTAGTCCAGGTCTGGGAGGAGATCCCTCAGGAGACCATCCGCCACGTCATCAGGAGCATGCCCAGGCGTTGTAGGGAGGTCATACAGGCACGTGGAGGCCACACACACTACTGAGCCTCATTTTGACTTGTTTTAAGGACATTACATCAAAGTTGGATCAGCCTGTAGTGTGGTTTTCCACTTTAATTTTGAGTGTGACTCCAAATCCAGACCTCCATGGGTTGATAAATTGGATTTCCATTGATTATTTTTGTGTGATTTTGTTGTCAGCACATTCAACTATGCAAAGAAAAAAGTATTTAATAAGATTATTTCTTTCATTCAGATCTAGGATGTGTTGTTTAAGTGTTCCCTTTATTTTTTTGAGCAGTATATTTTAAAAGGCTATAAGCACAAATGTTCCATTAGAGGGAAAACACCATTATCTAAAGTGACCGCAAATGTGATTATGCATTTAATGCTTTTATTATAAAGGTGCATTGTTATGGTGAAAATTAGGGGTTTAGAGCCTAACTGCGGATTAATGTGCTTAATTTTAAGAAGTTATTTTGCCACTTTAGTTGTGATACAAACCTTATCGAAACATATAGTCCTATCGGCTAGGCTACATGAGGTGTGCGACTATGATTCGAAAAAGTTGCAAAAAGAAGGCATTGTTTCTTGCCTAATGTTGGGCATCATTCACAAGTGATAATATATAATTCATAAGTGATTGGCTAATATCATCACCGATCAGACTATTCTTGATTTAATGTTGTCTTTATAAATACTAAATATTATATGTGTGACATTTATTTTGATTTAGAATGGAAAATTATCATGCACCGGTCTTAATAAAACAGGGGCAGCGGGAAAAAAGATATGTCACTGTCACGCCCTGACCATAGAGAGCCCTCGAGGTTCTCTATGGTGTAATAGGTCAGAGCGTGACTAGGGGGGTTTTCTAGTTATTATAGTTCTATGTTGGTGGGTGAATATGGTTCCCAATTGGAGGCGGCTGAATATCGTTGCCTCTAATTGGGGATCATAGTTAGTGTGTCCCTTTTCCCACCTTTGTTGTGGGATATTGTTTGTGTGAGTGCTTATGTGCGCTACGTATTGCATGTTCGTTAATTCTTTGTTGTTTTGAAGTTTCACTGTAATAAATATGTGGAACTCTACTCACACTGCGCCTTGGTCTGATTATTTATACAACGATCGTGACAGTCATCTATGCACTTAAATAGCGAATGGAGGAGGCTGAGTACCAGGCAGTTAGCAAGTTTGGTAGGCTACTAATTACCATCAGCTGCATCAGAGCTTGCAGAAGCCTAATTACCGTGACTAAATGGTCATGTAGAATTTGACTGACTTCCTGACTTGTGACCGCCGGTGTGGCAGTTATATGGTCTTTGCAACAGCCCTAGTCACGCCAAGGTTCTTTGCACTCTGGAAAAGAGGACACTGTGGAGTTGTCAACCGTTATGGAGAGGTCTTGGAGTGGGCAAGCCTTCCCCGGTACGAAAAGCAGCTCTGTTTTGTCGGAGTTGAGCTTGAGGTGGTGGGCCGTCATCAAAGCTGAGATGTCTGACAGGCATGCAGAGATGCGTGTCACCACCTGACATTCAGAAGGGAGGAAGGTGAAGAGTAGTTAAGTGACATCCACATAGCAATGACAGAAGAGACCATTTGAGTATATGACGGAGTCGAGTGACTTGGTGTATAGAGAGAAGAGGATAGGGACTGGAACTGAGCCCTGAGGGACACCAGTAGTGAGAGCACGTGGTGCAAACACAGATCCTGCCAGATAGGATGCAATCCAAGAGTGTTCAGAGCCTCAGACATCCAGCTCTGAGAGGGTGGGGGCAGGAACGGATGGTTCACGATGTCAAAGGCAGTGGATAGAACTAGGAATATGAGAACAGAGGAGAGAGAGTCAGCTTTGGCAGTGTGGATAGCCTCCATGACACAGAGAAGAGCAGTCTCGGTTGAGTGACCCATCTTGAAGCCTGACTGGTTAGGGTCAAGAGATCGTTCTGAGAGAGATAACGAGAGAGTTATCTTGAGTGTTTCGGAAATACAATAATGAAGGGATGCTGGTCTGTAGTTTTTGACATTAGAGTGGTCGAGTGTTCATCTGAAGAGAGGGGAGAAATAGTTCTAGGCGTAAGCTAGTTCTGTATGAGTGGGACCAGTGGACTCAATAGGCTGAGTGAATGAGGAGCGGATGTCGTCAGCCTTCTTCTCAAAGTGGTTGACAAAGTTGTCCGCAGAGAGGGAGGGGGAGGGGTGGATGATTAAGGAGGGAGGATCTTACTAGGGAAATGGAAATTAGTTTCCTAGGTTTAGAGGCAGAAGCTTGAAATTTAGAGTGACACAAAGTGGCTTTAGCACTGGATACAGAGGAAGAGAAGGTAAGCTGCCCGCAGCCCTGTTCTGTAAGCTCGCAATGAATATTTCAGCCACGGAGCGTGAGGGGAGGGTCAACCCGGCCGGGAGGAAAGGGGAGAGTGCGAGTCATAGGATACGGAAAGGGAGGAGAGTAATGTTGAAGAGGCAGAATCAGGAGACAGGAGGGAGAATGATTCAGCAGAAGGGAGAGATGATAGGATAGAAGAGGAGAGAGTAGTAGGGGAGAGAGAACAAAGATTGTGACAGCGCACATGACCATCTGGGTAGGGGCTGATTGGCTAGGGTTGGAGGAGAGGGAGCCGGAAAAGGAAACAAAGTAGTGATCAGAGACCTGGAAGGGGGTTGCAGTAAGATTAGTAGGAGAACAGCCTCTAGCAAAGATGAAGTCAATTGTATTGCCTGCCTTGTGAGTGGGAGGTGACTGGGAAAGGGTGAGGTCAGAAGAGGCAAGGATGTTCACATCGTTCTTAGTACTCAGTCAGTAACACAGTAGTAAATACTGACTGCATCCTCAGTCACACAGAACAACACACCAAATCCCCAAACTCTTATCAATGGATGCACTTTGACAGCCTCTCTGATGCTGGGTGGTTCAACCCATTCTTCTCTCTCTCCATTTTCTCCTCTCATCCCCCTCTCCATAATCTACGCACACATTTGAGCCCTCAGCAGCTGCCACTAGACAATCCAGACAATCCTCCCTCACTACCACATTATCATCACTCAGAGCATTATCATATTTTCGCTCTCTCTCTCAATTTCTCTTTCAATTTCTCTCACCTGTTCTCTCTCACTCACCCACTCACTCAATCTCTCGATTCCTCTCTCTCTCTCTCTCTCTCTCTCTCACCCACTCTCTTTCCATCTCTCTCTCTCTCTCTCTCCATCTCTTCCTCCCTCCCTTCTTGCCCTTCATCATGTGATGTGTTGTGTGTAGTTGTGTATTCTGCCTGTGTGTCTATATGTGTTGTACCCTGACCCTCGACCTCCATTGCCATTGTTTAGCCAGATGGGGTGGTCCCGCCCCACCGTACCCATAATCCCTGTGATCCTTATACCAGCTGAGACCATATCCTGCCATCTCTCCACCCTTCTCTCCACCCGCACCCTGGTCACCCATGTCATAGGTCATACTCTCTTCTTTTTTTTCTCCTCTTTTCTGTTACTGTTTTTTTTTTACACCCCTCCCATTTGGCTTCTGTTTTGGTGGGGGTGATGGGGTTTGTGGTGGGGAGTGTTTCTGGAGAGATATTCAGCTTCGGGTGGTTGTTTTTACCTCCAGACCTGTAGGAGAGATCAGCCCAGTGAAGCGCCAGAAGGAGTTGTCTGTTATTAAGGCTGTAGTTGGGGGTGTTTGGGTCGACGCCATAGCTGTAGGCTTCAAGCTTCAGGAGTTCGGCACAACAGAACACCATGTCATGTCGCATATGGACCCATTCTGCCGTGATAATCTCTAGCCGATGCTTTCAAAATGTTCTACCAAAACATGCAGAGAGTAAGTGATTATTTTGTCTCAGAAATTTTGGGGGGGCTTTGCCAAATGTATTTATTTTTTGTTGTTGTTGTGTGAAGCTTTTGCAACATACTACCAGGGTAATCGCGAGGTGAAAAAAAATATGTATTTTCTCACTAAATATTTTGAAAACCAAAACTGAGTTCATTTTGTTTTTCTGTTGCAGGCAAACCCACCTCCAGTGGTGGTCAACACAGACAGTTTGGACACCCCCTCATACGTAAGTCTACATTTCTTTACGCACGCACAGATAAATACTGAACTGAAATTAGCCACAAATAAATGTATGTAGTTCTGTCCTTGAGCTGTTCTTGTCTATTGATGTTCTGTATTATGTCAATCTGTATTATGTTTCATGTTTTGTGAGGACCCCAGGAAGAGTAGCTGTTGCTTTTGCAACACCTAATGGGGATCCTAATAAAATACCAAAACCAAATGGTTATTAGAGAACTGTTATGTAATTACCATGTTACCATGTAATGTCGACGATGTAGTCTAAGTACCAGGAAATAATGGACTACAAATAGAGTGTAACCATCCTATCCTTTGTTTATGAAGCACAACATAGTTGCTGTTAAAGCAAAATACCATGTCAAAGTTATAATCTATAATTGTTACCAGCCAGAGCTAGAAATGAAAGCTGCAAGCTACAGCCGTTGACTATTATGTCTGGTTTATCTACTTGGTGATTTGAACCTCTCTTTGTACAGTATGCAGCAACAACATTGTACTGTACAATTTACATTATTATTCATTTCTGTTACATTTTAATTACCAGGCACACTGAACCTCCCGAATGTCCAGAATAGTGTATTTATCTGGGCTGGGGAAATGCCTTCCATTGAGATTGTTTATTGAGATTACAAGCCAAATAATGGTGCTTGGTCTAGTCTCTGTGCACAATTCTGCTGAGGGGAATATAGAATGTATGCTCATCCCCTGTATACCCACTGCTCAGTCTAATGGTCAATGAATAGCACGTATATTACAGTAACTGCTGTTCCCGATGGAAATTGCTGGTGATGTGACTACTGCATAAGAACAGGTCCTCACGATAGCAGCATGGTCATATTAATGAAGAGTTGAGGGACACGGTTGAGGTGTGAATTACAATAACCAGGGTGCCAGTTTTACACAGAGAAGATCAATAAGGTGTGTGTGTCTGTGTGTGCGTGCATTTCTGTGATATGACAAGATGCTTCTAAGACACCAGGGGAGTTACGGTAGCTATTGTTTTCTTCTGAGCAGGTGTTAGAGAGAGAAGGCAACTTCACTCTACTGTAGTTCAGCCATCAAGCTGGCCAATGGCTACTGATAGTTTTTCTAACTAAATGTTGAGTTTACTGCTACCTCCTCACAGGGAAACACCGGAAAGTGCAGACCAGCATATGATAAGAGATGTAAAACCCTTGGGCGGGATGGATATCATACATTACATGTCAAACTGATTCTCTTTCCTCTGGTGTTACTCCTACCTGCTGGAGAATAGTTCTTTGCTCTGAGGGTCTTACTATAGTCCTGTGCCCAGAGATTCCATTCTGTCTCAGTGCATGGGTGTATCTAGTGTTGAATGCTTGACTTCGTCTCAGCAGCCTAGTGAGTGACTGAGTTCAGTAGTTTTGCTTGCACTGACTGTCTTGTTCATCTGTTTCCCTGGGACTCTGATGACAGCATAAGAGGCCTCATTTAAAAAACGTTGAGTACGTACAAAATATACCCCAAAACATGCGTGCGCCAGTTTTCACACAAAAGTTGGCATTTATAAAAATTGAACTTGAACAGAGAATGTGCGTAGCTTCCCACAAACTTCAGACCATGCATATGCACAGTTTCTAGTGGTTGAAGTATTGCATTGCAAGCAGGTAAGTAGCCTAGTATTTTGTGCAAATAGACAGGAATGCATTTGGTATTTAAAGGCCTTAGAGTCCCATCAGGGAGCTTAAAGCCTGGGTTACAGGATCACACTCAAATAGCCCAAATCATGGACAGAGCCTTGTGTAACACTTTGGCATGCTGGGGTTGGTTGGGAGATTAATTGTTGGGTGTTTATTTATTTTCCTATTGCAACTTTTTATTTAGGAACTCTAAACCTCTAATCCCTCCCCAGCACTGTCTGTGTGTATTATTTTATCCCTAACATTGTTATTCAACCAAACTGATTGAAAGAAAAAGTGGAAAAGGAAGTTTCTACTACACCAAATGTCTCTAATTGATCCTAATTTGGAGCCTATATCGCTACCCTGGCAGAGAGAGAGGGAACAAGAGAGTGAGACAGAAAAACAGAGCAATGTTTCTGAGATTGAGCCTAATTTGGGGCCTGTATGGCTACCCTGGGAGAGAGCAAGCGAGAGAGGAAGGCCTTAGAGAGAGAAGGGGGGTTGTAAAGGGGAAGGGGGTACCTAGTCAGTTGTCCAACTGAATGTATTCAACTGCGATGTGTCTTCCGCATTTAACCCAACCCCTCTGAATCAGAGAGGTGCGGGGGGCTGCCTTAATCGACATCCATGTCTTCGGTGCCCTGGGACAGTGAGTTAACTGCTTTGCTCAGGGGCAGAGCGACAGATTTTTACCTTGTCAGCTTGGGGGTTCGATCCAGCAACCTTCCAGTTAGTGGCCCAATGCTCTAAAGACACGTAACATAAAGGTGCATCTGGGTCTATAAGGGCACAGGGCGAGACCCAGATGCAGACACGAGAGGCAGATGGCTCGAGTCTCTGATATTTATTATAATCCAAGGGGCAGGCAAGAGAATGGTCATGGACAGGCAAAAGATCATAACAAAGTCAGAGTCCAGGAGGTTCAGAGTGGCAGGCAGGCTCGAGGTCAGGGCAGGCAGTATGGTCAGGCAGGCGGGTTCAGAGTCAAGGCAGGCAAGGGTCAAAACCGGGAGGACTAGCAAAAGAGAGATAAGAAAAAGCAGGCGCACGGAAAAACACGCTGGTTGACAAGACAAGACGAACTGGCAACAAATAAACAGGGAACACCGGAATAAATACCCAGGGACTAATGGGGAAAACGGGTAACACCTGGAGGTGGGTGGAGACAATCACAAAGACAGGTGAAACAGATCAGGGCGTGACAGGGTCATTCTCACAAAAATTCTCAAGTGTAATTTTTTACAAAATTTCCTCATAGATCACTGAGATTAGGATCTGTACATATCTATTTCTTAATTATTATTATGGTTTTTTGATCAGATATTATGCATGTTAACACAATTTCTTCAACTACCCACGCAAAAATTGTTACCGCAACAATTGTCAACAACATAATGAACAAATAAATTGTTGACATTACGCCACTAATGAAAAGGCCTGAGTAAAATGTTTTAAATAAAATGTAATTATTACATTTACATTAATAACTCTAAATTAAGCATATAGGAGTACCTATTTCTTTGTTAACCGCTCAACACAGAATATCCTCGTGGGCACTCCCTCCATCGTTTGGAGAAAATATTGATATTTTGTTCAGCTTTGTTCAATCGTTTTCTTCATACTATAAAATAATGCCACGGAATAATAAGCAGATCTTGTCT
Organism: Salmo trutta; assembly: GCF_901001165.1. Classification (NCBI taxonomy): domain Eukaryota; kingdom Metazoa; phylum Chordata; class Actinopteri; order Salmoniformes; family Salmonidae; genus Salmo; species Salmo trutta. The sequence continues at coordinate 26,973,391 of NC_042960.1, read as the reverse complement.
GCTAAATGAACTAGTGTAGCTCACAGCCATTTGGCATAGCCACATCACAGGACCTAACATAATGTCACGTCTGCTCCTGCTCCTCCCCTTTGGCGTATGACGTTGCCAGAGAACTAACCAACGGTCCTGGGATTCATCATTTACGCACACCTGGCACTCATCATTACGCGCACCTGTTAATCATGATTCACACCTGGACTCTATTACTTTCATCATCTCTTTCCCTTTATATGTCACTCTCCCATGTTCACTCACCAGTTGGTATTGTCATTGTGTATCGGCGTTCTGCCTTATGTTAGTGGCGTGTTCCTGGTTCCGACTCACCGCCCCATCATTACAGAATACCCACTCAAAATATTGAAGCAGCAGGACAACTGGACATCTCCCAGACGATTGATGAACAAGGTTACCTTCTTCATCAAAACCATGATCAGCTGGCTCAACTGGGGCCGGCCATGGAAGAGGTTCTCCGCAGTCTACAACATCTCAACAGCAGAGGATATTCTAGAGCCCGTCTACCCAACGAGTCAGCACACCAGCCCATCCAGCAACCCGCTCAGGTCAGCGATGCCCGTCTATCCCTCCCGGAGAAATATGACGGGAAACCATCCAAATGCCGTGGCTTCCTCCTTCAGTGCTCCCTCTATTTCGCACATCAGATGGGAGCCCCCACCACTGAGAGGTCTAAGGTTGCCACGGTTATTTCTCTGCTGACTGGGCGGGCATTGGAATGGGAGAGAAGAGAGGAGGAGCTCGAGTCTTATGAGGGGTTCATGGCTCTGTTTAAATGTATTTTCTATCATCCCGCGAAGGGCAGAGAGGGAGGTGAGCATCTGCTTCAGCTTAGCACGGGAATCAGACACCTGCTGAGTATGTGCATACCTTCCGGACAGTAGCAGATTCCAGTGGATGGAATGAGTCGGTGCTCAGAACGTTATCTAGAAGAGGTCTGCTCGAGGAGGGCCATCCGTCTGAATAACCTCCTCCGAGAGCGTCGGCATCTTCATCACTTTTCTCCCTCCTTCGGCGAGTGTTCGGGATCAGAGGCTGAACCCATCGAGGTAGGGGTTACACACCTTCCCGCGGCGGAATGACGCAGACGGATACAGCTGGGTCTCTGTCTGTACTGTGGCCAGGGAAGGCACAAGAGCAAAGTGTTGTCCGTTACTTCAGAATTCGGGATCCACTAGACCAGAGGGACGGTCATGGGATGTTACATCCCCTGGACCAGGAGTGAGTATTCCATCTACTGCTCTTCTGGTTAGACTCTTTGTAGTACCCATCACTTTGGCTGACTGTCCCTCATGCCCTGTGTCTACAGCTCTAGTGGATTCCGGCACCGCAGGGATCTTTATGGATCAGACACTTGCCTCCTCTCTCAATATTACTACCTACCCGCTCTCCTCTCCTTTTTTGGTTCAAGGTCTCTACTGTCGGCCTTTAGGATCTGGAACCATCACACACATCACCCAACCACTCACCCTCATCGTGGAGCCCAATCACCAAGAAAACATCCCCTTCTTCATCACCAGTGCACCAGTTCACAAGATCATAATCGGCCTACCTTGGTTTCAGCGCCATAACCCTATCATCTCATGTTCGAGGATGAGAATCACCAACTGGTCACCTGAATACCGGAGGACCTGCTTCCCTGTAGTTCCACGTCGGTTGAGAGTCCTGTGGTTGCCCTCCAGCCCAACAATCCCGGAGGAATATCAGGATTTAAGGGAGGTATTCTCAAGACCCGTGCTACCGGTCTCCCTCTTCATCGCCCCTGTGACTGTGCCATTGACCTGTTTTCCGGTGCTACACCTCCATGCAGACGTATCTACCCTCTGTTGGTGGCTGAGACCCAGACCATGGAGAACTACAGTTGAAGTCTTAGTTTTTCACAATTCCTGACTTTTAACCAAGTAAAAATTCCCTGTTTTAGGTCAGTTAGGATCACCACTTTAATTTAAGAATGTGAAATGTCAGAATAATAGTAGAGAGAATGATTTATTTCAGCTTTTATTTCTTTCATCACATTCCCAGTGGATCAGTTTACATACACTCAATTAGCATTTGGTAGCATTGCTTTTAAATTATTTAACTTGGGTCACACGTTTCAGGTAGCCTTCCACAAGCTTCCCACAATAAGTTGGGTGAATTTTGGCCCATTCCTCCTGACAGCTCGTGTAACTGAGTCAGGTTTGTAGGCCTCCTTGCTCGCACACACTTTTTCAGTTCTGCCCACAGATTTTCTATAGGATTGAGGTCAGGGCTTTGTGATGGCCACTCCAATACCTTGACTTTGTTGTCCTTAAGCCATTTTGCCACAACTTTGGAAGTATGCATGGGGTCCATTTGGAAGACCCATTTGCGACCAAGCTTTAACTTCCTGACTGATGTCTTGAGATGTTGCTTCAATATATCCACATCATTTTCGTTCCTCGTGATGCTATATATTTTGTGAAGTGCACCAGTCCCTTCTGCAGCAAAGCACCCCCCCACAACATGATGCTGCCACCCCCATGCTTCATGATTGGGATGGTGTTCTTCGGCTTGCAAGCCTCCCCATTTTTCCTCCAAACATAACGATGGTCATTATGGCCAAACAGTTCTATTTTTGTTTCATCAGACCAGAGGACATTTCTCCAAAAAGTACGATCTTTGTTCCCATGTGCAGTTGCAAACCGTAGTCTGGCTTTTTTATGGCGGTTTTGGAGCAGTAGGTTCTTGCTGAGCAGCCTTTCAGGTTATGTCAATATAGGACTCGTTTTACTGTGGATATAGATACTTTTACTTGTGTCATGCACAAAGTAGATGTCTTAACCGACTTGCCAAAACTATCATTTGTTGACAAGAAATTTGTGGAGTGGTTGAAAAACGAGTTTTAATGGCTACAACCTAAGTGTATGTAAACTTCCAACTTCAACTGTACATTCAAGAGGCCCTCCAACAGGGTTTCATTCGCAGGTCCATGTCCCCTGCGTTGGCTGGTTTCTTCTTTGTTGCCAAGAAGGAGGAAGGATTACGCCCTTGTATCGATTACCGTGGACTCAATCACCACGAAGTATCGGTACCCTCTCCCGCTGGTGCCGTCAGCCATTGAGCCGCTCCGCGGGGCCTGGTTCTTCACCAAACTGGACCTGTGGACTGCCTACAATCTCATTCGCTTCCGGGAGGGGGGTGAGTGGAAGATGCCCTTTGGCTTAGCCAATGTTCCGTCAGTGTTCCAGGCATTCGTCAACAAGGTGTTCAGGGACATGCTCAGACATCAGGTGATTGTTTACATCGATGACATCCTGATCTTCTCGACCAACCTGGAAGATCACATCACTCACGTTCGAGCAGTCCAGGATTGCCTCTTGGCTAACCACCTGATCGTCAAGGCAGAGAGACGTGCCAATTCCACCAGAGGACTGTCTCCTTCTTGGGCTCCAAATCAGCCCGCAGGGAGTGAGGATGGACGACAAGAAGGTAGATGCAGTAAGGTCATGGCCAGTCCCAACCACCATAAAGGTGTTAATGGTTTTTGGGGTTTGCCAACTTTTACCGCCGCTTCATCAGGAACTTCAGCACCCTCGCCGCCCCTCTCACCTCCCTCCTCAAGGGTGGGCCTCGTAGGTTGGTTTGGTCTCCTGCAGCCAACGAGGCCTTTCGTGAGAATTGTCCTCCCGCGTGCATCTACATTCCCACAGGGATAAGGGATTGGCTGCTGACCTGGGCACACACAGCTGTCGTCGCTGGACATTCAGGTATTTCTCGCACCATCCATTCCCTCCCTGAGAAATACTAGTGGCCCACCTTGGTGCAGGAAGTTACGCGGTATGTCAACTCCTGTTCCGTGTGTGCTCAAACTTAAGTCCCCCCGGAATGCTCAGCAGGGAAGCTCCTGCCACTTCCCGTGCCTCAGCGACCTTGGTCCAATCTATCCATTGACTTTGTTACTGATCTTCCGCCTTCTGATGTTTTCACCACCATTCTGGTGGTAGTGGATAGATTTTCCAAGTCATGTCGATTCATCCCTTTTCCTGGTCTTCCCATTGCTCTCCAGGTCGCTGAGGCACTCTTCAAGCAGGTCTTCCGTAATTATGGCTTTCCGGAGGACATCGTCTCGGACCGTGGCCCCCAATTCACATCCCGAATATGGCGGGCCTTCTTGGAGAAGCTCGGGGTCATGGTTAGTCTCACATCCGGGTATCGCCTCAGTCTAACGGGCAGGAGGAGAGGATGAATCAGGAACTAGGGAGGTACCTGAGGAGTTACTGTCAGGACCGGCAGGGTAAGTGGGCACATTTCCTTCCTTGGGCCGAGTACACCCAGAACTCTCTACGTCACTCCTCCTCTGGGTTGAACCCCTTCCAGTGTGTTTTGGGTTTACAGACGGCCCTGGCCCCATGGACCCCAGGCCAGACCATGGCTCCTGTGGTAGATGAGTGGTTCCGGCGACTGGAGGAGGTGGGAAACAATGTGCACGTGAGACTCCAGAGCGCCGTCGTCAGAAGGAACAGGCAGACCATCATCGCAGTGAGAACCCTGTGTTCCATCCTGGGGATCGTGTTTGGCTCCTACTCCGCCTGCCCTGCAAGAAACCGAGGCCCTGGTTTGTGGGGCCGTTCAAGGTTCTCCGGAGGGTCAATGAGGTGACATACATACCCTCTTTTCATGTTTATTTTTATTTTACCTTTATTTAACCAGGCAGGCCAGTTGAGAGCAAAGCAGTGTGACACAAACAACACAGTTACACATGGGATAAACAAATGTACAGTCAATAACACAATAGAAATGTTTATATACAGTGTGTGCAAATGTAGTAAGATTAGGGAGGTATGGCAATAAATAGGCCATAGTGGCAAAATAATTACAATTTAACATTAACACTGGAGTGATAGATGTGCAGAAGATGAATGTGCAAGTAGAGACACTGGGGTGCAAAGGAGCAAAAAAATAAATAACTATATGGGGATGAGGTAGTTGGGTGGACTATTTACAGATGGCTATGTACAGGTGCAATGATCGGTAAGCTGCTCTGACAGCTGATGCTTAAAGTTAGTGAGGGTGATATAAGTTTCCAGCTCAGTGATTTTTGCAATTTGTTCCAGTCATTGGCAGCAGAGAACTGGAAGAAAAGGAGGAGTTGGCTTTGGGGGTGACCAGTGAAATATACCTACTGGAGCGCGTGCTACGGGTGAGTGCTGCTATGGTGACCAGTGAGCTGAGATAAGGTGGGGCTTTACCTAGCAAAGACTTATAGATGACCTGGAGCCAGTGGATTTGGCGACGAATATGAAGCGAGGGCCAGCCAACGAGAGCATACAGGTCGCAGTGGTGGGTAGTATATGGGGCTTTTGTGACAAAACGGATGGCACTGTGAGAGACTTATTTAAGATGGTGAGGAAAGCACTTTGAAAGAATAACCAGGCATCCTCTACTGATGGAATGAGGTCAATATCCTTCCAGGATACCCGGGCCAGGTCGACTAGAAAGGCCTGATCGCTAAAGTGTTTTAGGGAGCGTTTGGCAATGATGAGGGGTGGTCGTTTGACCGCGGGCCCATTATGGACGCAGGCAATGAGACAGTGATTGCTGAGATCCTGGTTGAAGACAGCAGAGGTGTATTTAGAGGGCAGGTTGGTCAGGATGATATCTATGAGGGTGCCCGTGTTTACGGATTTAGGGTTGTACCTGGTAGCTTCCATGATAATTTGTGTGAGATTGAGGGCATCTAGCTTAGATTGTAGGACGGCCGGGCTGTTAAGCATGTCCCAGTTTAGGTCACCTAACAGTACAAGCTTAAGATAAATGGGGGGCAATTCATTCAAATATGGTGTCCAGGGCACAGCTGGTGGCTGAGTGGGGTCTATAACAAGCAGCAACAGTGAGAGACTTATTTCTGGAAAGGTGGATTTTTAAAAGCAGAAGCTCGAATTGTTTGGGCACAGACCTAGATAGCATGACAGAACTCTGCAGGCTCTCTCTGCAGTAGATTGCAACTCCACCCTCTTTGGCAGTTCTATCTTAGCGGAAAATGTTGTAGTTGGGAATGGAAATTTCAGAATTTTTGGTGGCCTTCTTAAGCCAGAATTCAGACATGGCTAGGACATCAGGGTTGGTGGAGTGTGCTAAAGCCGTGAATAAAACAAACTTAGGGAGGAGGCTTCGAATGTTAACATGCATGAAACCAAGGCTTTTACGGTTACAGAAGTCAGCAAATGATAGCGCCTGGGGAATAGAAGTGGAACTTGGGGCTACAGGGCCTGGGTTAACCTCTACATCCCCAGAGGAACAGAGGAGGAGATGGATGAAGGTAAGGCTATAAGATCTTGTAGTCTAGCGCGTTGGGGACAGAGAATAAAAGGAGCAGAATTTTGGCCGTGGTAGAAAAGATTCAAGGCTTAATGTACAGACATGGGTATGGTAGGATGTGAGTACAGTGGAGTAAAACCTAGGCGTTGAGTGACGATGAGAGAGGTTTCATCTTTGGAGGGACAAGTTAAGCCAGGTGAGGTCTCTGCATTTGTGTGGGGTGGGACTAAAGATCTATCTAAGGCATTTTGAGTGGGACAGTGAAATAAAACAGTAAAAACTAGCCAAGACAGCAGTAGACAAGGCATATTGACATTAGAAAGAGCCATAAAGCAATCACAGGTGTTGATCAGGAGAGCAAAGACAACAACGGGTAAATGGTGATGAATGTGCAGAGCGGGTCAGTTGGGTACATACAAGACCTAAGTTCGAGGCTGGGGCCGACAGGTAAACAAAATGAGGTACCGTGTTATTGAAACAGTCCAGGAGGCATCAGCTGTGTAGCCGAGTGATCATAGGGTCAAAAGAGCAGCAATAGGTCAGTCAGGGTGCTGTTCGGTAGTCACTACTACGCTAGGCGAGCAGGGGACACAGCGTTCAGAAAAGCTAGCGGGCCAGGGCTAGTAGTTGGTTCTTCGGCGACATCGTAACAGAATAGACTATTGAGACCACATCGGGCAATCACGTCGGCAGTCCAGCTGTGATGGATCGGCGGTGCTCCGGGTCGACAATAAAGGGTCCAGGCCAATTGGCAAAGGAGATATTGTAGTCCTAGAATTAGCTGGTATATGGTCCTAGCTCGAGGCTAGCTCAAAGCTAGCTGGTGCTTGCTTCGGGACAGGGGCATTAGCTAACAATAGCCACTCGGTTGCAGCTAGCTAGCTGCAATGACCCGGAGTAATGATCCGGTGTAATGATCCAGAGCGGCAGGAATCCGGTGATATGGTAGAGAGAAGCAGTCCGATATGCTCTGGTGTGATATCGCGCTGTGCAGACTGGCAGGTGTTGTCCGAGCTAGGGCTGGCTGATTACGGGGGAAAAAGGCAAAGACCGCTAGCCGTGGCTAACAAATACTAGTAGCTAGTTAGCTGGCTAGCTCCTGATGGAAGTTCCAGTTATAAGGAATAAAAATAGCTGATCCATACCACATTGGGTGAGGAGGGTTGCAGGAAAGTATATTTAGTTCGTAGATAGAAAATGAGATTAAGATATATACGAAAAAGACTGGCTATTTACACGGGATAAGACAAAGACAGATACACACATCCTACTGCAGCGCCATCTTGGAAAAACTGTCTCCCTTCTCAGGTTGATCCCCCTAGCTGATGCTGCCCCCCCCCCCCCCCCCCGGACATCGAGGGGGGCCGGGCGTATGCTGTCAGATCCCTACTGGACTCCCTGGTTGATTGGGAGGGGTATGGCCCAGAGGAGCGGTGTTGGGTTATGGTGGAGTACATTTTGGACCCCAACATCATCTGTGATTTCCACCTTCACCACCCGGACCGACTGGCTCCTCATCCTCGGGGTCGTCCCCCTGGTCGGCGTTGTCCTATGGCTGGAGCCGCACATCGGGGGGGGGGGGGGGTACTGTCACGTTTACTCCTGCTCCTCCCCTCCGGCGTACGACGTCGCCAGAGTACTAACCACCGGTCATGGGATTCATCATTACGCACACCTGTTAATCATGATTCACACCTGGACTCCATTACGTACATCATCTCCTCCCCTTTAAATGTCACTCTCCCATGTTCACTCACCAGTTGGTATTGTTCTTGTGTATCAGTGTCCTGCCATATGTTAGTGGCGTGTTTTATTAAAACGTTGCACCCGCTTCCGACTCACCGCCCCATCATTACACATAAGGACAACTTCGAGGATGCTATTCTTTTTTCTGAAATAGACTACATTTTCTTCCTATCATGCTTCTTTAGACCTGTCTAAAATAAATAATGGATTTATTGTGAAGCTGTAGGCTATATTACATGGATTTATTTGACGTTTTTGTGTTGAAGCCAGGAGATGATAAATGTGTTATGTTAATTAACGGTCAATTATCATGAGACCGACAGTTAGTTGTTTGACAATCACCGGCAGAAATGTCAGTGACTGCCACAGCCCTAGTGGTGTATAGTTGGGTTAGGGCAAGGACAGAGGCAGAGCAGTCGTAGTGATGATGGTACAGTGGAGCAAAAAAGTATTTAGTCAGCCACCAATTGTACAAGTTTTCCCACTTAAAAAGATGAGAGAGGCCTGTAATTTTCATCATAGGTACACTTCAACTATGACCGACAAAATGAGGGAAAAAAATGCAGAAAATCACATTGTAGGAATTTTTATGAATTTATTTGCAAATGATGGTGGAAAATAAGTTTTTGGTCAATAACAAAAGTTTATCTCAATACTTTGTTATATACCCTTTGTTGGCAATGACACAGGTCAAACGTTTTGTGTAAGTCTTCACAAGGTTTTCACACACTGTTGCTGGTATTTTGGCCCATTCCTCCATGCAGATCTCTTCTAGAGCAGTGATGTTTTGGGGCAACACGGACTTTCAACTCCCTCCAAAGATTTTCTATGGGGTTGAGATCTGGAGACTGGCTAGGCCACTCCAGGACCTTGAAATGCTTCTTACGAAGCCACTCCTTCGTTGCCCGGGCGGTGTGTTTGGGATCATTGTCATGCTGAAAGACCCAGCCACGTTTCATCTTCAATGCCCTTGCTGATGGTAGGCTTTGTTACTTTGGTCCCAGCTCTCTGCAGGTCATTCACTAGGTCCCCCCGTGTGGTTCTGGGATTTTTGCTCACCGTTCTTGTGATCATTTTGATCCCACGGGGTGAGATCTTGCGTGGAGCCCCAGATCGAGGGAGATTATCAGTGGTCTTGTATGTCTTCCATTTCCTAATAATTGCTCCCACAGTTGATTTCTTCAAACCAAGCTGCTTACCTATTGCAGATTCAGTCTTCCCAGCCTGGTGCAGGTCTACAATTTTGTTTCTGGTGTCCTTTGACAGCTCTTTGGTCTTGGCCATAGTGGAGTTTGGAGTATGACTGTTTGAGGTTGTGGACAGGTGTCTTTTATACTGATAACAAGTTCAAACAGGTGCCATTAATACAGGTAACGAGTGGAGGACAGAGGAGCCTCTTAAAAAAGAAGTTACAGGTCTGTGAGAGCCAGAAATCTTGCTTGTTTGTAGGTGACCAAATACTTATTTTCCACCATAATTTGCAAATAAATTCATTAAAAATCCTACAATGTTATTTTCTGGATTCTTTTTCCTCATTTTGTCTGTCATAGTTGACGTGTACCTATGATGAAAATTACAGGCCTCTCTCATCTTTTTAAGTGGGAGAACTTGCACAATTGGAGGCTGACTAAATACTTTTTTGCCCCACTGTACTGTAGTTAGGCAGGGACAGAGCAGCCCTTCTGTGATCCTCTCTTTCCCAACATGGCTATCACCTCTAATCCCATGGAGATTATCCCCTTCCCGTGCCACACAGGAAGACAGCATTAGCGCTGTGCACTGCTCAGAAAGCTCTGCCGCCTCCCTGCCTGCCTGCTACAGAACGCTGCAGTATTCCCCACAGAGCAGAGGGGATTTCACATGGATAGCCAGCCTGCGCTGCCCTTTATTAGGCTGCTACTGAGTGGTCAGCTCTGCTCTTCTCTCACCCACCCGTTGTTTGTTATAGCTAAAATACTGCTACATACAGTACCAGTCAAAAGTTTGGACACACTTACTCATTCAAGTTTATTTTTTAATTTGTACTATTTTCTACATTGTAGAATAATAGTGAAGACATCAAAACTATGTAATAACACATATGGAATCATGTAGTAACCAAAAAAGTGTTAAACATATCAAAATATATTTTAGATTCTTCAAAGTAGCCACCCTTTGCCTTGATGACAGCTTTGCACACTCTTGGCATTCTATCAACCAGCTTCATGAGGTAGTCACCTGGAGTGCATTTCAATTAACAGGTGTGCCTTGTTAAAAGTGAATTTGTGGTATTTATTCCCATCCTAATAAGTTTCAGCCAATCAGTTGTGCTGTGACCAGGTATATGGAAGATGGTATTTTACCAAATAAGGCTAAGTCCATATTATGACTAGAACAGCTCAAATAAGCAAAAGGAAATGACAGTCCATCAATACTTTAAGACATGGTCAGTCAATACCGAAAATGTAAAGTACTTTGAAAGTTTCATCAAGTGAAGAAGCAAAAACCATCAAGGGCTAGATGAAACTGGTTCTCATGAGGACCGCCACAGGTAAGGAAGACTCAGAGTTACTACTGCTGCAGAGGATAAGTTCATTGGAGTTACCAGCCTCCTAAATTGGCAATTAACTGCACCTCAGATTGCAGCCCAAATAAATGCTTCACTGAATTCAAGTAACAGACACATCTCAACATCAACTGTTCAGAGGAGACTGCATGAATCAGACCTTAATGGTCGAATTGTTGCAAAGAAACCACTACTAAAGGACACAACTAAGAAGAAGAGACTTGCTTGTGCCAAGAAACACAAACAATGGAAATCTGTCCTTTGGTCTGATGAATCCAAATTTGAGATTTTTGGAAGAGGAGGTGTGATGGGGTGGGGCTGCTTTGCTGGTGACACTGTCTGTGATTTATTTAGAATTCAACGCACACTTAACCAGCATGGCTACCACAGCACTTTGCAGCAATACGCCATCCCATCTGGTTTGCACTTAGTCACACTATCATTTGTTTTTCAACAGGACAATGACCCAAAACACACCTCCAGGCTGTGTAAGGGCTATTTGACCAAGAAGGAGAGTGATGGAGTGCTGCATCAGATGACCTGGCCTCCACAATCACCGGACATCAACCCAATTGAGATGGTTTGGGATGAGTTGGACTGCAGAGTGAAGGAAAAGCAGCCAACAAGTGCTCAGCATATGTGGGAACTCCTTCAAGACTGTTGGACAAGCATTCCAGGTGACTACCTCATGAAGCTGGTTGAGAGAATGCCAAGAGTGTGCAAAGCTGTCATCAAGGCAAAGGGTGTCTACTTTGAAGGATCTAATATATAAAATATATTTTGATTTGTTTAAAACGTTTTGGGTTAATACATGATTCCGTATGTATTATTTCATTGTGTTGATGTCTTCACTATTATTCTACAATGTAGAAAATATAGAAAATAATAGGTAGGTAGGTGTGTCCAAACTTCTGACTGGTATTGTATATACAGTTGAAGTCAGAAGTTTACATACACTTAGGTTGGAGTCATTAAAACTGGTTTTTTAACCACTCCACAAATGTCTTGTTAAAAACTATAGTTTTCGTAAGTCGGTTAGGACATCTACTTTGTGCATCACACAAGTAAGTTTTCCAACAATTGTTTACAGACAGATTATTTAACTTATAATTCACTGTATCACAATTCCAGTAGGTCAGAAGTTTACATACATTAAGTTGACTGTGCCTTTAATAAACAGCTTGGAAAATTCCAGAAAATTATGTCATGGCTTTAGAAGCTTCTGATAGGCTAATTGACATCATCATCAGAAAATAAATTGTAGACCTCCACAAGTCTGGTTCATCCTTGGGAGCAATTTCCAAATGCCTTAAGGTACCACGTTCATCTGTACAAACAATAGTACGCAAGTATAAACACCATGGGACCACGCAGCCGTCATACCGCTCAAGAAGGAGATGCGTTCTGTCTCCTAGAGATCAACATACTTTGGTGTGAAAAGTGCAAATCAATCCCAGAACAACAGCATATGACCTTGTGAAGATGCTCGAGGAAACAGGTACAAAAGATTCTATATCCACAGTAAAACGAGTCCTATATCAACGTAACCTGAAAGGCAGCTCAGCAAGAAAGAAGCCACTGCTCCAAAACCACCATAACAAAAGCCAGACTACGGTTTGCAACTGCACATGGGGACAAAGACCGTACTTTTTGGAGAAATGTCCTCTGGTCTGATGAAACAAAAATGGAACTGTTTTGCCTTAATGACCATCGTTATGTTTGGAGGAAAAAGGGGGAGGCTTGCAAGTCGAAGAACACCATCCCAACCGTGAAGCACGGGGGTGGCAGCGTCATGTTGTGGGGGTGCTTTGCTGCAGGAGCGACTGGTGCACTTCACAAAATAGATGGCATCATGAGGAACGAAAATTATGTGGATATATTGAAGCAACATCTCAAGACATCAGTCAGGAAGTTAAAGCTTGGTTGCAAATGGGTCTTCCAAATGGACAATGACTCCAAGCATACTTCCAAAGTTGTGGCAAAATGGCTTAAGGACAACAAAGTCAAGGTACTGGAGTGGCCATCACAAAGCCCTGACCTCAATCCCATAGAAAATTGGTGGGCAGAAGCGTGTGCGAGCAAGGAGACCTACAAACTTGACTCAGTTACACCAGCTCTGTCAGGAGGAATGGGCCAAAATTCACCCAACTTATTGTGGGAAGCTTGTGGAAGGCTACCAAAAACGTTTGACCCAAGTTGAACAATTTAAAGGCAATGCTACCAAATACTAATTGAGTGTATGTAAACTTCTGACCCACTGGGAATGTGATGAAAGAAATAAAAGCTGAAATAAATCATTCTCTCTACTATTATTCTGACATTTCACATTCTTAAAATAAAGTAGTGATCCTAACTGACCTAAAACAGGGAATTGTTACTTGGATTAAATGTCAGGAATTGTGAAACTGAGTTTAAATGTATTTGGCTAAGGTGTATGTAAACTTCCGACTTCAACTGTACCTAGTCCCTCACACCTCTTTCTTTCACACCTCCAGTTTGGGTTTTGAGGAATAGTGTGCCATCAAAATGAGACCTGCAGTGGGAAAGACGTTTGATCTTTCCATAGGCACCCTCTCCTGAGCCAGTGGAGACAGCTCTCTTATGATCCCCACGATACTGATTGGCTGATGTCTTGTCTTTCAGGTGAATGGAACAGAAGCAGATTATGAGTATGAGGAGATCACTCTGGAACGGTTAAGTAGGAGCAACATCACATCTTAGTTGTTACTTTAAACCCATCATCCATGGCTAACGTTTTCATAAAATAGGTGTCTCTAAAATTAAAGAGCCAATCACCAGTTGAAACAATAACAAAGTGAATTCCCTGCCACTGATTTGGGAAAAAAAACTGAGGGATGTGGCTGGAGAAATGTATTCACTCTCAAATTCATAGACAGAGCTAGGGATGACCATTCATGATATCACAATTATAGGTTTAACCATGTTTTAAGGCTATACATTGTATGTTTACATTTACCTCGTTTTCAAAAATTGGAGTAAAACAAGCTTATATTTTGGGTTCTGATGGGGTATTCAAAGCTCATGAGGGAGGCATTTGTAAGTTATATTCTTTAAGAATCAATGGGTACATATCATTAATTTGTAAGTCCAAAAATGGATGTAGCAACTGTTGATTGTCTCTTTAAGGTTCTAATGTAAATTAAAAGGTTTAAAATAAATTTAGGGGCTATATTTCAATTTAAAGGTTGAAATTTGAATACAAATTCATTTAAAAAAGGTTAAACCATGCAAGGTATGTCATTTATATTTTCATAGTGTTTCCAGGGCTCTCAGTCTTACTATATCATGAAAACGCTGTGTGTCAGGGAGCAGGGAGAGAGGAGGGAGAGGGGGGAGAGGAGCAGGGAGCTGTTTCTGTGTCTGCCTGTAAGGCTGCAGGGCTCTCTTCTCTTTTCTTTCTGCTGTGACCTGATTCAGCCACGATTTGCGCTTGCATCATTAACTCTACATCAACTTCACCATTAAAGATGGTGAGACACACATCAGAGACACACACCACCCCTAACCACAACCACACACTGAGTCTTAGTGTAGGCAATAGAGACAGGCCCTGGCCCTATACTACTGCTCTTAAATGTCACCGACCACCTTGATTCAGTCTTATGTAGCAAAATTTGAAATTGTTTTTTACATTGGATAAAAGCAGAGACACAGAGCTATAAAATGGTTTATCATACACTGTATTTGAGGAACAATTGGAAAGTAATTCTGCTTTGAAAGTTGATAAACTTGTAACCTCACTTTTGAGAAAATGGCCTTTGAATTTTTTGGTACCAACTGGAGAGCTCTTCTTTGTCTACACCCATTCAACATTGTTCACACCCTCTTAAGCTTTAGCCCCACCCATTTCTTTAAGGGTTGATCTGAGCATTCTGTTCTAACAATAGCAGTCAAGCTCCCAAGCTAACTGGCCAACTTGCTAGCTATTTCCAGACACAAATGAGAGAACAGCTCACTGAACATTACTCACCCTTGCAGAGCTGGTTAGGCTGTTTTTATTTTATCCAGAGCGTTGGCTGCTGCAACTGTGCTGTCAGATTGTCCGTCGTAAATTCAGAGCGTTTCGCTTTCGGAACGTTCAGAGCATACAAGGGACGCAGAGCATTCTGATCTCACAATGGCAGTCAAGCACCCAAGCTAACTGCCTAACATTGGCTAGCTTGCTAGCTACTTCTAGACACAAATGAGAGAACACCCCCCTCTGACCATTTTACTCACCCTAGCAGAGCTGAATATACTTTTTTTCATGTTATCCAGAGTGTTGGTGACTGTAACTGGGCTGCTGGCAACAATTTAATTACACTTTCTGACGACGTTTACTGACACCGGCCATATTCAACGGAGGTTGAGCGTTCGTAAATTCATCAGTTATTCCACGCTCTGGCACACTCAAACGAGAGTGCTCTGAAATCGGAGTAGAGGGCCAGACTGAATTTACAATCACACCCAAAACGGTTACTTGCATAGTGGAGTCTTTTGTTAAAACATGTAGCTAGCTAGGTAAACAATGAACCATAATCCCAACTCATGACATTACCACCCTGCATGAATCTGCAGGTAGCTAACCAACCAGGATCAATGTTAGCTAGCTAACATTAGGCTATAACTAGCCAAGCAAATGGCTCTGAGATACAAATAATAAGATCATCCATGTAACGTTAGCTAGCAAGCCAGCCAGCTAACGTTAGCTAGCTAGCTAACATTACACTAACTTGGAATGAAAACAATTTTCTGTCAAAATTAGAAATGTGTAATATCTGAAAATGTACTCTCTTACCCATTTTCCGAGTCGTATTACACCACTACAACCAAGGCTGGAATCAAATTACCACGTATATGGCTATGTTCTTCGGCCAAGCTAGATTGTGAGTATTGTGAGCCTTGCTGGCTGTTCGGAGATCGGAGTGCCCCTTGTCTGATGTGTGGGTGAATGGGGTGAGAGATTGGCGCCATCTAACATCCAAAATAGCATGTCACGAGACATCCCAGATTCACATGGGTGTCTGTTTGGTATATGACCAATGGAAGCCCAATGGCACTATTGATACAGAGATGGAGAGAGGCGTGCGTACGCAGCAAATTTCTGGCAACAGGTGTTGGAGCGCATAGCTAATCTCACACTTGCATCATGTAATTTGGCTTTCAGAGGGCACCGTGAAAAGCTGGGGCAGTCCAACAGTGGGAATTTTCTCAGTGTAATTGAACTGCTGTCATTTTACGACCCAGTTCTGAAATAACTTTTAGAACGCCCGCATGATCCGTTAACTATCTCAGTCATCAAATCCAAAATGAGCTGATTTATATTTTAGCCGAGCGAGTGAAGTGTGACATTCAGGGAGAGATGCAGGAAGCCCTATTTTTTCTATTATTATGGACACCACACCGGATGTGTCCAAAGTAGACCAGTTAAACCAAGTCTATCGCTATGTGAGAGTGATAAGGGATGCAAATAATGTCGCCACAGATCTGACCATCACAGAGTCGTTTTGGGGATTTCTGGAGACAGCTTCAACATAAAATCCTGGGCAGCATAGAGGATAATGGGCTGAATATTTCAAAATGTCGAGAGCAGGGGTATGATGGAGCTGCTAACATGAGCGGGGTCTATTCGGGTGTGCAGGCCAAAATATCAGAAAAAGAGCCACTTGCTGTTTATGTGCATCGCACAATCTTAACCTGGCTCTCAATGACTCCGTCAAAAATGTGCCAGAGATTAAACAGTTTTATGATACTGTTGAACTGTTATACACCTTCTTCGGGCATAGCATGAAGAGATGGTCAATGTTGAGTGGTACATTTTATTTTGCATCAGAAAAATAAAGTAACTCTAAAACGACTGTGTCCCACCCGCTGGTCATCTAGATATGATGACCGCCCTGAGATACAGATATGTGGACGTAATGAAGGCCCTCACCAAGATTGTGCATTTACGTGACAAGAAGGACGAGAGGGATGATGCAGCAGCACTGAAAAATAAACGTTTTTTAGACTAAGGTTTTAGAAAATGTGAACATCATCTCCAAAATGCTACAGGCCAAAGACACAGACCTGCACAGAGCAGTCAGCCTACTCAAGGACATGATAGAGGTCCTGTCCGGATTCCGACAGGATTTTGAGAAGGCCAACGTCACTGCAAAGACCCTTGCCGACAAATGGGGAGCTCAGAACGCATTTGAAGACACTCGGAGAAGGAAGGCAAGGCATAATTTTGATGAGCTATGCGAGGACGAGCGACTGTCTGATGAGAGAGAAGTTTTAGAGTCAACGTCTTTAATGCAAACCTTGACAGCGTTATCCACCAGCTGTCAAACAGATGTAAAAGTCTGCGGGCAACATTGAGTCTGATTGACTCCATGCACCCCACTACCCTGGCCAACGCAGATGATGATGCGCTCTATGAGACAGCCAGCCGGCTGGCAGAACATTACAGCAAATATATATCAGCAAGCTTCCCTGGCCAATTACTCTCTTTCAGGGCCTGATTTATTAAGAAGGAAATAGCAAAGCACACTACAGTGAGAGACCTGGCCAAGATGATCATTGTGGATTACAATTCAGTCACTGCTACATTTGGGGAAGTAGTTACAGCGATGCTCCTTTTTATGACTTTTTCCAAACTGAAAATAATTAAATCATACCTGAGGAGCAGCATGGGACACGAGAGACTGAGTGGGTTGGCCATTCTGTCCATTGAAAACACCAGGGCCAGGACCATGGATTTGAATGCCATCATCAACGACTTTGCAGAGAGCAAGATCTGTCGATTGCCAATAAAATGAGTGACTAAGCTTATATTTTTACAGGGCAGGCTACCCAGACAGTCTATATAAATCAAGCTTTATTGAGATTAGTTTACATTGCTTGTCAATCTACGACTATGCACGATCTGTCTTTGGAAACCATGTTCTGGTGCACGGCCGCTGAGCCTTTTCAATGTCATCAAAGCCTATATGTTTAACTAGGCTATAAGAATAATAGTAAGCACATACGCGTCATATACTGTTAAAATACATGCTGCCATTTAAGCAATATGTCTGAATGCTCCACTTGATTGATTTGCTGGTATTTTTGCTATAGGCCTCTGTGGGAGGAAGACCATTTGAATACCGGTATGTCAGTTTTGCCGCCATGCATGACTTCAGCGAGTATGTACTGGGTCATTAACTGTGTTTCAGTGTTTCTGTCAAGAGATTGATCTATATATGTATGTTTTATAATATAGGCTATTGCCTATTATTTGCAGATAAAATAGGGTGTTTTTTGACCGCTTTGTGCTTTCCGTGGTGCTGATCGACTTATACGGGTTTATTTCTGACCGCGGTCCATGGTGCTGAATGTATTGGCTATATTGCGGCTTCTCTGGTAACAGCTTCAAATGTGCCCTTAGATTAGGTTCTGCTCTGCTGTTACAATGCTTAGTAATATTAACACAGCCTTACCAACACAATGATTTACATTTTAAGGGAAATATGGGGGGTATAGGGGGCCGTATTTTTTGGGGGAACCTCGGGCCCATCATGATTAAGCTACGCTACTGGTCCTAGCTATGGAGTTTAATATAAAACCTTATAAGTAATATAGCCTGTATTTTTCCTTATTTGAAGTAGACGTGGAGATATATACTTACAGTATATACCTCAGGTCAAATTATGAAATACAAATGATGGAATAGAAATGGTTTATAATTATATTTTAAATTAACTGAACAGTATACTCAATGTTGTACTTGAATGACTTCATTATAACATTGCAGTGCATTTACATACAGTACCGTTCAAAAGTTTGGGGTCACTTAGAAATGTCCATGTTTTTGAAAGAAAAGCACATTTTGTGGTCCATAAAAATAACATCAAATTGATCAGAAATACAGTGTAGACATTGTTAATGTTGTAATTGACTATTGTAGCTAGAAACGGCAGACTACATAGACGTACAGATGCCCATTATCAGCAACCATCACTCCTTTGTTCCAGTGGCACGTTGTGTTAGCTAATCCAAGTTTATCATTTTAAAAGGCTAATTGATCATTAGACAACCCTTTTGCAATTGTTAGCACAGCTGAAAACGGTTGTCCTGATTAAAGAAGCAATAAAACTGGCCTTCCTTAGAGTAGTTTGGTATCTGGAGCATCAGCATTTGTGGGTTCGATTACAGGCTCAAAATGGCCAGAATTACAGGCTCAAAATGGCTAGAAACAAAGACTCTTCTTCTGAAACTCGTCAGTCTATTCTTGTTCTGAGAAATGAAGTCTATTCCATGTGAGAAATAGCCAAGAAACTGAAGATCTCGTACAACGCTGTGTACTACTCCCTTCACAGAACAGCGCAAACTGGCTCTAACCAGAATAGAAAGAGGAGTGGGAGGCCCCGGTGCACAACTGAGCAAGATGACAAGTACATTAGAGTGTCTAGTTTGAGAAACAGATGCCTCACAAGTCCCCAACTGGCAGCTTCATTAAATAGTACCCGCAAAACACCAGTCTCAACGTCAACAGTGAAGGGATGCTGGCCTTCTAGGCAGAGTTGCAAAGAAAAAGCCATCTCTCAGACTGGCCAATAAAAATAAAATATTAAAATTGGCAAAAGAACACAGACACTGGACAGAGGAACTCTGCCTATGACATGTAACAGTTGATTTGAACCAAACCCATTTCTCTCTTCTGCCCCTCTATGTAGGGTAACTCGGGGTTGGGCTTCAGTATTGCAGGGGGAACAGATAACCCCCACATTGGAGAAGACCCCAGTATCTTCATCACCAAGATCATCCCTGGAGGAGCTGCAGCTCAGGACGGATGCCTCAGGTTGGTAACACCAACCTGTATGTATGGTTACATGATCCCAATCGCATTTCAGCCTATGAACTGAATCACATTGCAGCTTATGGGTCCAAGGTGTGAATCACATTAACTGACTCCTGTTGATTCTCCCTGTGGAGTAAATGACTAATGTATTTGATTATCCTGGGTAAAGAATGAATAACTAATGTATTTGAGTCTCCTGGCTGCAGAGTGAATGACTGATGTTTTTGACTAACCTGGCTGCAGAGTGGAAGATTTATGTATTTGACTCTTCCTGCAGAGTTAATGACTGATGTATCTGACCAAGGGTGAATGTAGAATTCATTTATTTCTGGTATGCGACCTCCTATGTGTGCACCCAAAAAATGTACTGGCATAACAGGCCTGGCCCTGGATGTTCTGCCATCCTCTGGCCTGCTCGCCTCCCTACCTCTGAGGAAGCACAGCTCCCGCTCAGCCCAGTCAAAACTGTTCACTGCTCTGGCACCCCAATGGTGGAACAAGCTCCCTCACGACGCCAGGACAGCGGAGTCAATCACCACCTTCCGGAGACACCTGAAACCCCACCTCTTTAAGGAATACCTGGGATAGGATAAAGTAATCCTTCTACCCCCCCCCCCAAAAGATTTAGATGCACTATTGTAAAGTGGTTGTTCCACTGGATATCTTAAGGTGAATGCACCAATTTGTAAGTCGCTCTGGATAAGAGCGTCTGCTAAATGACTTAAATGTAAATGTAAATGAGACAAAACATTGCCACCCCCCTCCGATCCACGCTGAACTAGAAAGGTGTACAGCAGAGGTCGGCAATAGGTTTGGCCCTGGGCAATTTTTTTTATTTTTCTAATAGTCGGAAGAACAGAACATAATAGCAGCCCAATTCATATGCCTATGCTACAAATGAAAACATTTTTAACACATCTGGTTAGTCAGCTATATAGTCAGTTCAATGTCCGTAACATATTTTCACTGATTGCACTGATAAAATCACAAATGTCTCTATTAAATTCGTTTTTTATATTTCTTTGTGCGCTGAATGGGGAAAAACTGCTTGCAATCAAGAGAAAATATCTCTCAGAAAAAGTCTCATTAGAAAGGTGGATAATGAAAATAGAATTTTCAGGGAAGAATGGACTGAGAAATGGGCATATTTCTCCAATGTCAAACCAGAGTGTCTTGTTTGAACAAAACGGTTGTTGTTTGCAAATAATTCTATATTATGAATTTTAACATGGCAATTTCAAAGGTTACCTTTTCACCCAATTGTAAGCTTCAACTGCTGGCTACTCGTCCATTGCTTAACCCAACAACAGAAGTGCCCATTAACCTGCCCATTAACATCGACGGGGCTGCGGTAGAGTGAGTCGAGAGTTTCAAGTTCCTTGGTGTCCACATCACCAACAAACTGGTCTAAAACACACCAAGATAGTCGTGAAGAGGGCAGGACAACCCCTTTTCCCCCTCAGGAGACTAAACGATTTGGCATGGGTCCCCAGATCTTCAGAAAGTTCTACAGCTGCACCATCGAGAGCATCTTGACCAGTTGCATCACCACCCGGTATGGAAACTACTCGGCATCCGACCGTAAGGCACTACAGAGGGTAGTGCTTACGGCCCAGTAAGTAACTGGAGCCAAGCTTCCTGCCATCCCGGACTTATAAACTAGGCGGTGTCAGAGAAAGGTGCAAAGAATTGTCAAAGACTCCAGTTACCCAAGTCATAGACTGTTCTCTCTTCTACCGCACCACTGCGACCTGTATACTCTGGTTGGGCGGTCCTCACTACATGCCAAACCCACTGGCTCCAGGTCATCTAAGTCTTTGCTAGGTAAAGCTCCAACTTATCTCAGATCACTGACCACCATAGCAACACCCACCCGTAGCACGCACTCCAGCAGGTATATTTCACTGGTCATCCCCAAAGCCAACACCTGCTTTGGCCGCCTTTCCTTCCAGTTCTCTGCTGCCAATGACTGGAACGAATTGCAAAAATCACTGAAGTTGGAGACATATCTCCCTCACTAACTTTAAGAGTCAGCTGTCAGAGCAGCTTACCGATCGCTGCAGCTGTACACAGCCCATCTGTAAATAGCTCCTCCTACCAACTACCTACCTCATCCCCATATTTGTTTTACTTTTTCTGTTCTTTTGCACACCAGTATTTCTACTTACACATCCTCATTTGCACATTTTTCACTCCAGTGTAAATTGCTGAATTGTAATTACTTAGCCACTATTGGCCTATTTATTGCCTTACCTCCTTACTTCATTTTGCACACACTGTATACAGATTTTTCTATTGTGTTATTGACTGTACATTTATTTATCCCATCTGTAACTCTGTGTTTTTGTCGCACTGCTTTGCTTTATCTTGGCCAGGTCGCAGTTGTAAATGAGAACTTGTTCTCAAACTGGCCTACCTGGTTAAATAAAGGTGAAAAATAAATAAATAAGATTTAATAAATATTTTTTTAACTCTTTGAACTGCATTGTTGGTTAAGGGCTTGTAAGTAAGCTTTTCACGGTAAGGTCTACACCTGTTGTATTTGGCGCATGTAACAAATACAATCTGATTTGATTTTGATTTGAATTGAACGCTTTATCTGGATACTTTTTATTTATTTCTAAATATAAAGCTAGCAATAAGTATCCTTTTTGCCATTTTCTTTAAGAAAGGGTATGGCATACCCTCACTCAATTTGAGCCCTGTTTTTAAACGAACACACCAAGCCCTTCCCAGACACAGAGGTATTTAAGGAGTGCATGGTGACAGTATTGGAGGATTTGGCTATACCGACAAAATCTATGCATAGCATAATTGCGTCCATCAAACAGGTAAACCAACCTCTTATTTTTGTAGGAAAGAGTAGGCTTCAACAAAGTCATCTTGTTGTTAGTGAAGTCGAATTAAAATGAAGACAATTGTTGAAATTAATTACTTTCAGCACCATTTGCTGTCCACGTCTGTTTGATTATGCCGCAGCCACACAAAAGCTGATGTCTTCTCCTGCGCTCTCTCTCCTCAATAATAAGTTAATGATTGAAAAAGTGTCTCGTGAAATTGTAATACATTTGGTCTCCAGTCTATGGGCTACAGAAAAACCACATAGGCTACTACTCTTTCTACCGTAGGCTATATTAATTTGATGAAGCGTGGTGGAGCGCCTCAGCGCTGAGTCTCTCCCACGGCACCCTGGAGAGGTGCGCTGGGTGTGGATAAGCTAAATATTTTGCACCCCTGCCTTTGGCAAAGTGGGCTCTGCTTATAATGGGGCGGCATCAACACTCACCTACTGTGAACAGCCCTCATGTCACTGGGTGAGAGAAGTTATCATTGTTTTTGGGCAGAATAATATGAGGTGTTATGTGTTGTTGGAGGTGCGTCTTGGTCAGTTCAGCTCGGAAAATGCCACCTTGGAATGCCTAATCCTGCCCCACGGGCTGTACGGGCAGCCCGTGGGGCCTAATCATATAATTGTATTTAGAATCCATATTAATTCAATAGCCTTTCTGTGGGCCTAGTCATAAAGATTTGTCATTTAACTTTTATTGTGGCATAAACACAATAAGTCATGATGTTTTCTTCTGACTGTCAAACAATCACTTCAAATGGCTCCTTTACTAGGCTACCCGCATACATTCATCCACTCGCAACATATTTCCAGCCTCCAAATAGTTGTTAATGGGAAGAGACATCTTTTACACAAAACACCAAAAAGTGAAATGACATTTGGTGATTGTCATTAGGCCAGAATTAATGCCTCCACTGCTGTCCGCACGCATTTCTGCCTTGGCAAATTTCAGTGTTCTTGTCAAACCACATCGCATTTTGGAGCATAGGATATACTCTAGGCCGACCACCCGTTTTCAAGTCTATTCACTCATATTAATGCTTCTGCCATATGGTAATGATAAATAATGGTGTAATAGCCTACAGTTTTCTTGACATTTTGTTTTCATTATTGTGATAGGCTCATGTTTTACCTGTACAGAATACCCCCACTATTTATTTTGCCCTGATGCTGTACAGGACCATACCGCCTTACTTTCACCCTTGTATCTGACTCTTCTGGCTGCAGAGTTAATGACTGGTGTGTTTGACACTTCCTGCAGAGTGAATGACTGCATCTTGAGCGTAAACGAGGCAGACGTGAGGGATGTGACCCACAGTAAGGGCGTGGAGGCCCTAAAAGTGGCCGGCTGCATCGTCAGGCTCTACGTCCGCAGGAGAAAAGCCCTCTCAGAGAAGATCATGGAGCTCAAACTAGTCAAAGGTCCTAAAGGTAAGAGAACCATGGAGCTCAAACTTGCCAAAGGTCCTAAAGGTAAGAAAACCATGGAGCTCAAACTAGTCAAAGGTCCTAAAGGTTAGAAAACCATGGAGCTCAAAGTAATTAAAAGGTCCAAAAGGTAAGGGAGTTTAAAGCTAGACACAGTGATATGATATCATCGTACATTGCGGGGTGACTTCCTATACATAAGTCTACCTTAAAATGTGTTGAGTTGATCGATAACTTTATGATGCTTGTTGACTCTCTGTGGTCATTGTGCTCCAGGTGATACCCTCTGAATGACCCCCTGAGGATTAATATAGTTTCAATACGGTTTTATTGTTGTAATACACTCCCCTCACTCCCCTTCTCTTTCTCCCTCTCTCTACCCTTCTCTTTTCCCTTTCTCTCTCTCACTCTTTTCCTTCCTACCTCTGTCTCCAGGGCTAGGGTTCAGTATTGCGGGGGGAGTAAGGAACCAGCACATTCCAGGCGACAACAACATCTATGTCACCAAGATCATTGAGGGAGGGGCTGCACACAAAGACGGGAGGTTGCAAATAGGAGACAAACTATTGGCTGTAAGGACCTAACATAGTACTGTAACTTCATCTTCTCCTTACTGAAAGACAGTACCCACTGGGCACAGACGTCAGTTCAATGTCTAGTTTTGATTAACATTTAATTGAGTTGTCAACTAACGTGAATTCAACCTGAAATCAACAACAAAAAATGAACCATGTCATTGGATTTAGGTTTAAAGTTGTGGTCCTCTGTAGCTCAGTTGCAACGGCAGGATAGTGGGTTTGATTCCCGGGATCACCAATATGTAAAATGCACACATGACTGTAAGTCGCTTTGGATAAAATTGTCTGCTAAATGACATATTATTTTTATAAAGTTGAGTGAAAAACATAGACATTTTCAAAATTCCTTTACATTGATTACTTTTTGCAAATCCAATCAGTTTTCCACGTTGATTCAAGGGCTGGGAATTCCCAGTGACCTCACTATGTGATATTCTCACGATACTTAGGTGCCGATATGTACACTATAGCGATTCTCATTGTTCTATATACAGTACCAGTCAAAAGTTTGGAGACACCTACTCATTACATGGTTTTTCTTTGTTTGTACTATTTTCTACATTGTAGAATAATAGTGAAAACATCAAACTATGAAATAACACATATTGAATCATGTAACCAAAAAAGTGTTAAACAAATCTAAATATTTTTTATATTTGAGATTCTTCAAAGTAGCTAACCTTTGCCTCGATGACAGCTTTGCACACTCTTAACATTCTCTCAACCAGCTTCATGAGGAATGCTTTTCTAACAGTCTTGAAGGAGTTCCCACATATGCTGAGCACTTGTTGGCTGCTTTTCCTTCACTCTGTGGTTTCATCTGTGGATTATCGATTCGATAATCTACAGATGAAACAATAACATAATGGTCGCCCCGCTTCTGTTTTGGAAAAAAGCTGAGGGATGGGCCTGGAGATAATAGACAGAGCTATGGATGCAAGGACTGGCCATCCATGGTATCAAAATTACTGTTTTAACCATGAGGCTATACAGTGTTTGTTTACATTTACGATGTTTACAAACATGGGAGAAAAACAAGCTTATATTTTGAGTTCGCATAGAGTGTGACAGTTGAACTAAGATCATGAGGCTTAAGTTATATTCTTCAAAAATGAATGTGTGTATATATATATGTAATTTATGAGTTCAAAAATTGATGTAGCAACTACAGATTGACCCTTTAAATTTATCAAAAGTGTGCGAGTTTGAGCATGTGTCCATCAGGCCTATGGATTTAAAAAAAATTAAAAGCATGAATTAGATTGAGCAATAAAAGCCCAACTTTTATTCAAAAGGCTGGGATCCACACCGTGCAGCTGTTGCAAGAGTGCATTTTTTCACTGGCTGTCCACTGGTATCAAAAACAATGATTGATTGGCAGCTTAAACTTCCTCAATTCAATCATTATTGTGTTCAAATACACATTTAGATTTGTGAACAGCCATCCACAACAACCACAATCCGTAAGGCGCAAATAGCTAAATGAGAGAGCAACAGTGGGATTCACATCACTGCGCTATGTAGATATCAATAATAAGTGATATCCGTCATCCTTACCTCCAAGCGTTTATTCAAATTGGAAGACATAGCTTGGACTGTAGCCTACAAAAGCCTATTCCTGCTCTTTTCCCGCGATCCATCAAACCCATTTGGTGTGTCATCAAAGTGGTCTCTGTCTTGTGGTCAAACTCGCTCAGGTGGAACAAACTTAAACGTGTGCCTTTTTTCAATGCTGATTTGAATGTCATTGGGAAAACAGAGAAGTGTGAAATATTTTCTTTTCACAAATCTTGCTGAATTAAAAGTAATCCTCGAAGTAATCAAATCGTTTTTCAAAAGTATTTAATCTGATTTTTGCAGGTTACGTAACGGATTGCAGTTACCGGTAATCCGTTACTCCCCAACCCTGTATATTGCGACTCTATACTGGGATTTTATTGTGATTTGATGTTCCAAAAACGTTACTCACTATATGTCTGCTGCAGAGAGATTAGAGAGAGCATGATCAGCCAGGGAAATAAAAGTGCTGAAAACATTTAAAAAGATGGAGAACAAGCTATGGGATGAAAAATACCAGAGTTTTGATGCAGGTACAGTAGCAAAAAAACAAATATATGCTTGCTTCAATGTGAGTCAAACCTTTAAATAGGTTAACACTTGCAAGGCCGCCGGGTCAGACAGAATACCAGGGTACATTCTAAGAGCGTGCGCAGACCAACTTCACGGACATTTTCAATCTCTCCTTGTACCAGTCGGTAATCCCAACGTTTCAAGCTGACCACCATTGTCCCTGTTTTCAAGAACTCCAAGGTAATCTGCCTAAATGGTACTATCGCCCTGTGACACTCACATCTGTAATTATAAAGTGCTTTGAAAGGCTGGTCATGACACACATCAACAGCATCATCCCAGACACCCTGGGCCCACTCCGATTTGCATACCGCCCCAACAAATCCACAGATTACGCAATCTCGATTGCGCATCACACTGTCCTCTCCCATCTGGACAAGAAAGGAAATAACTGTGAGAATACTGTTCATAGGCTACATATCAGCATTCAACACCATAGTCCCCTCCAAACTCATCACCAAGTTCAGAAACCTGGGACTGAATACCTCCCTCTGCAATTGGATCCTGGACTTCCTGACATGCCGGTCTGAGGTGGTGAGGGTAGGCAATAACACCTCAGCCATGCTGACTCCCAACACAGGGGCCCCTCAGGTGTGCGTCTTTAGTCCCCTCCTGTACTTCCTGTTCACCCACGACTGCGTGGCCACACACAACTCCAACACGACGGCGGTAGGCCTGATCACCAATGGCGATGAGACAGCATGCAGGGAGGAGGTCAGAGACTTGGCAGTGTGATGCCAGAATAAAAAAAATCCCTCAACATCAGTAAGACCAAGGGCTGTAGTGGAGCGGGTTGATAGCTTCAAGTTCCTTGGTGTCCACATCACAAAGGACTTAATATGGTCCACACACACCCGCACAGTTGTGAAGAGGTCACAACAGGGCCTCTTCCCCCTCAGGAGGTTAAAAAGACTTGGCATGGGCCCTCGGATCGACAAAAAGTTCTACAACTGCACCATCGAGAGCATGTTGACCTTCTGCACCACCGCTTGGTATGGCAAATGCACTGCCCCCAACCGAAAACAGCTACAGAGGGTGGTCTGGACAACCCAGTACATCACCTCTATATCAGCTGGGAGGCCCGAATAAGTCACCCTTCTGCTCCGTCCGGCAAACGGTATCGGAGCATTGGCTCTCGGACCAACAGGCTCCAAGACAACTTCTACCCCCAAGCCATAAGACTGATAAATAGTTCATTAAATGGTTACACACACTATCTGCATTGACCCTATCTTGCATTGACTCTATGCACACACTATACACTGAGTATACAAAACATTAGGAACACCTGCTCTTTCCATGACATAGACTGACCAGGGGATATCCAGGTAAAAACTATGATCCCTTATTGATGACCACTTGTTAAATCCACTTCAGTCAGTGTAGATGAAGGAGAGGAGACAGGTTAAAGAAGAAAGTTTTGTGTATATGTGCCATTCAAAGGGTGAATAGGCAAAACAAAAGATTTAAGTGCCTTTGTTCTGGATATGTTTCAGGCGCACCGGTTTGAGTCTGTGAAGCACTGCAACACTGCTGGGTTTTTCATGCTCAACAGTTTACCGTGTATGAAGAATGGTCCACCACCCAATGGACATCCAGCCAACTTAACAGAACTATGAGAAGCTTTGGAGTCAACATGGGCCAGCATCCCTGTGGAGTACATAGACAAATAAATTGAGGCTGTTCTGAGGGAAAAAGGGGGTACAACTCAATATTAGACGGTGTTCCTGATGTTTTCTACATTCAGTGTATATGCAGTTGAAATCGGAAGTTTACATACACCTTAGCCACAGACATTTAATCTCAGTTTTTCACAATTCCTGACATTTAATCCTAGTAAAAATTCCCTGTCTTAGGTCAGTCACCACTTTATTTTAAGAATGTGAAATGTCAGAATAATAGTAGAGAGAATGATTTATTTCAGCTTTTATTTCTTTCATCACATTCCTAGTGGGTCAGAAGTTTACATACAATCAATTAGTGTTTGGTAGCGTTGCCTTTAAATTGTTCGGGTAGCATTCCACAAACTTCCCACAATAAGTTGGGCAAATTTTGGCCCATTCCTCCAGACAGAGCTGGTGTAACTGAGTCTAGTTTATAGGCCTCCTTGCTCTCACACGCTTTTTCAGTTCTGCCCAGTATGCTGGGGTCATTGTCCATTTGGAAGACCCATTTGTGAACAAGCTTTAACTTCCTGACTGATGTCTTGAGATGTTGCTTTAATATATCCACATACTTTTCCTGCCTCATGAAGCCCTCTATTTTGTGAAGTGCACCAGTCCCTCCTGCAGCAAAGCACCCCCACAACATGATGCTGCTACCCCCGTGCTTCACGGTTGGGATGGTGTTCTTCGGCTTGCAAGCCTCCCCCTTTTTCCTCCAAACATAACAAAGGTCATTACGGCCAAACAGTTCTATTTTTGTTTCATCAGACCAGAGGACATTTCTCCAAAAAGTACGATCTTTGTCCCCATGTGCAGTTGCAAACTGTAGTCTGGCTTTTTTATGGCGATTTTGGAGCAGTGGCTTCTTCCTTGCTAAGCGGCCTTTCAGGTTATGTCGATATAGGACTCGTTTTACTGTGGATATAGAATCTTTTGTACCGGTTTCCTCCAGCATCTTCACAAGGTCCTTTGCTGTTGTTCTGGTATTGATTTGCACTTTTCACACCAAAGTACGTTGATCTCTAGGAGACAGAACATGTCTCCTTCCTGAGCGGTTTGACGGCTGCGTGGTCCCATGGTATTTATACTTGCGTACTATTGTTTGTACAGATGAACTTGGTACCTTCAGGTGTTTGAAAATTGCTCCCAAGGATGAACCAGACTTGGCTGATTTCTTTTGATTTTCCCATGATGTCAAGCAAAGAGGCACTGAGTTTGAAGGTAGGCCTTGAAATACATCCACAGGTACGCCTCCGATTGACTCAAATTATGTCAGTCAGCCTATCAGAGGCTTCTAAAGCCATGACATAATTTTCTGGAATTTTCCAAGCTGTTTGAAGCCACAGTCAACTTAGTGTATGTAAACTTCTTACCCACTGGAATTGTGATACAGAGAATTATTAGTGAAATAATCTGTCTGTAAACAATTGTTGGAAAAATTACTTGTGTCATGCATGAAGTAGATGTCCTAACCAACTTGCCAAAACTATAGTTTGTTAATAACCTGTTAGGGCTAGGGGGCAGTATTTACACGGCCGGATAAAAAACGTACCCGATTTAATCTGGTTACTACTCCTGCCCAGTAACTAGAATATGCATATAATTATTGGCTTTGGATAGAAAACACCCTAAAGTTTCTAAAACTGTTTGAATGGTGTCTGTGAGTATAACAGAACTCATATGGCAGGCAAAAACCTGAGAAGATTTCATGCAGGAAGTGGCCTGTCTGACAAGGTGTTGTTGTTCTTGCCTCTGTTTATTGAAGACTCAGGATCTTAGCTGTAACGTGACACTTCCTACGGCTCCCATAGGCTCTCAGAGCCCGGGAAAAAGCTGAACGATGTTGAGGCAGCCTCTGGCTGAAACATATTATCGCCTTTGCCAAGTGGCCGATCAGAGGACAAAGGGCTGAGGCGCATGCCCGAGTCGACCCCATGCTCTATTTTCTTTCGTCTGTTTACCTAATTGCAGATTCCCGGTCGGAATATTATCGCTTTTTTACGAGAAAAAATGGCATAAAAATTGATTTTAAACAGCGGTTGACATGCTTCGAAGTACGGTAATGAAATATTTAGAAATCTTTTGTCACGAAATGCGCCGTGCGCATGACCCTTATTTACCATTCGGATAGTGTCTTGAACGCACGAACAAAACGCCGCTGTTGGAACATAACTATGGATTATTTGGGACCAAACCAACATTTGTTATTGAAGTAGAAGTCCTGGGAGTGCATTCTGACGAAGAACAGGAAAGGTAATCAAACTTTTCTAATAGTAAATCGGAGTTTGGTGAAGGCTAAACTTGCTGGGTGTCTAAATAGCTAGCCCTGTGATGCCGGGCTATCTACTTAGAATATTGCAAAATGTGCTTTCACCGAAAAGCTATTTTAAAATCGGACATATCGAGTGCATAGAGGAGTTCTGTATCTATAATTCTTAAAATAATTGTTATGCTTTTTGTGAACGTTTATCGTGAGTAATTTAGTAAATTGTTAGTAAATTCGCCGGAAGTTTGCGGGGGGTATGCTAGTTCTGAACGTCACATGCTAATGTAAAAAGCTGGTTTTTGATATAAATATGAACTTGATTGAACAAAACATGCATGTATTGTATAACATAATGTCCTAGGTGTGTCATCTGATGAAGATCATCAAAGGTTAGTGCTGCATTTAGCTGTCTTCTGGGTTTTTGTGACATTATATGCTAGCTTGAAAAATGGGTGTCTGATTATTTCTGGCTGGGTACTCTGCTGACATAATCTAATGTTTTGCTTTCGTTGTAAAGCCTTTTTGAAATCGGACAGTGTGGTTAAATTAACGAGAGTCTTGTCTTTAAAATGCTGTAAAATAGTCATATGTTTGAGAAATTGAAGTAATAGCATTTCTAAGGTATTTGAATATCGCGCCACAGGATTCAACTGGCTGTTACGTAGGTGGGACGATTTGGTGCCACCTGCCCTAGAGAGGTTTTAACAAGAAATTTGTGTAGTGGTTGAAAAATGACTTTTAATGACTCCAACCTAAGTGTATGTAAACTTCCGACTTCAACTGTACACACTACACACACTACACTGACACAAAACCCACACACATTCACATACACTACATACAGACACGCATACCGACACCATACACACACACACACACACACACACACACACACACACACACACACACACACACACACACACACACACACACAGTTTAACACTCATCATATGCTGCTGCTGCTCTGTTCTTTACTCGTATTGCCTATTTTGATGCCTAGTCACTTTACCCTGGCTTTATGTACATAACTATCTCAAATACCTCGTACCCCTGCACATTTATCTGGTACTCCCTGTATATAGTTTAATTCTTGTGTATTTTATTCCTCTTGTGTTAATATTTTTTTTGGGGGGGGGGCTCATAAGCAAGCACTGTAAAGTCTACACCTGTTGAATTCGGCACATGTGACAAATACAACTTGATTTGATTCCTTAAAGTACTTAGATTAAGTTTTGTTGTGGCTTGTTAAAAATGCCAGCCTGTTTGCCTGCTATGTCAGCTACTGTATGTAACTAACTGCTAAATCAACTGAAAAGCCAAATGACTACC
Source organism: Salmo trutta (assembly GCF_901001165.1). Classification (NCBI taxonomy): domain Eukaryota; kingdom Metazoa; phylum Chordata; class Actinopteri; order Salmoniformes; family Salmonidae; genus Salmo; species Salmo trutta. The sequence goes on along the minus strand of NC_042960.1, from coordinate 26,941,745 downwards.
TCTCTCTCCTTCCAGGTAAACAGCGCTTGTCTTGAGGAGGTGAGTCACGAGGATGCCGTGGAGGCCTTGAAAAACACCCCCGATGTGGTTTACTTGAAAGTGGCGAAACCCACCAGTGTCTTCATGAACGACAGCTTCGCTCCGCCCGACATCACCAACTGTGAGTGCACATACATTCATATATGCGTACACACACACACATGGTGATCACAATCTTTCCACATCCCAGGGCAGCTGTGACAGACAGACAGCAGGTTATTTGAAAGGAGCCATGTGGTGTGGACCACACCACATGGCTGGCTGCTGTCGCTGGCTGCTGTCCCCCATAGCTACAGTAGTAATCCAGTAGTCACAGTGAGGTAGTAGGCCTATATCTTGACCAATTACTGATCATCAGAATTGGGCTTACAGTAGTAGGTATAATGTGAGCCAAGCTTATGAAGGGGGAGAGGATCCCATCAAAGCAGTGTGAATGGCTGTCTATTTAACTATCGCTGAATATACTTCCATGGATGTCCCCCGGTCTGCACTACACACTAAGAACTGAAATCAATCAATGACTAGTTGTGGTTTGATAGTAGCCTACATAGCAATATCAACCAACAAGGATGGCAGAGCAGAGCGTTGGTATTATTCACTTAAAACAATGCCTCCTGTCTCACAGTACTGGACTGATGAGGTTGTAGTTTGACTTCGACCAATCATAATGGGAAATGTGACATTGGTGGAAAACATTGGTTTAATCACTGTTCAGGTCACATTCAAATAGGCTCTTTCAAACCTGTCACCTATAAACACCTTTATCATAGATATTGGTCACTTTTCTCACTTCAAGAAACTACAAGCATTGCTTTTAGTTAATATACCTATGATTATATTATAAGATGTGATCTCTTATTTTTTTTAGTAGCTCACTTCAGTTTTGCATTGTTGCCTAAGGCGGAACACTCCCATATTTTACCTGGACAATGTTATTGAGAGTTCTGTTCTGGTGCTTATGCTATTATTGAAGATTGTGTTCATTTAAGGAGATTACCTACCCCTGCCAGCCATGTGTTTTATAGTTTCCTGATCTGCCTCTCTGTCTACACCAAGGAAGGCTCAAGTAGAAAGTGAGTTACTAGCCTAGAGTAGCCTAGCTCCTCCCTCACTAAGCAGCATTTTATTACAGTTTATCATAGCATTAGCGGTTAATGCTAACTTGCTATCTACACTGAGGCCCGTTGTGTGTGTATTTTTTCTTTAGCATATTCCCCTCACAAGGACAACCATATCAGCCCGTCCAACTACCTTAGCCAGCCCCATACCCCCGACACGCCAGGACGCTACTCACCCATCCCCAAGAGCATATTGGGAGACGACGAGATCACAAGGTAAGCTGTGTGATAATGAACACACGCCATTTGACCACTTTTACAAAGGGTTTCAAATCAAATTGTAAAAAAAATTGGCGAGCTCTGTTCTCTTTTTCCTGTGTCCACAATCATCTCCTTTGTCTTGATCATGTTGAGGGAGAGGTTGTTGTCCTGGCACCACATGGCCAGGTCTCTGCCCTTCTCCCTATAGGCTGTCTCGTCAATGTCGGTGATCAGGCCTACCACTGTTGTGTCATCTGCAAACTTAATGTTGGTGTTGGATTCGTGCCTGGCCATGCAGTCATGAGTGAACAGGGAGTACAGGAGGGGACTGAGCACGCACCCCTGAGGGGCCCCTGTGTTGAGGATCAGCGTGGCAGATGTTTTGTTACCTACCCTTACCACCTGGGGGCGGCCCGTCAAGAAGTCCAGCATCCAGATGTAGAGGGAGGTGTTTAGTCCCAGGGTCCTTAGCTTAGGGATGAGTTTTCATGGCAGTATGGTGTTGAACGCTGAGCTGTAGTCAATGAATAGCATTCTCACATAGGTGTTATTTTTGTCCAGGTGGGAAAGGGCAGTGTGGAGTGCAATAGAGATTGCATCATCTGTGGATCTGTTGGGGCGGTATGCAAATTGGAGTTGGCCTAAAGTTTATGGGATAAAGGTGTTGAAGTGAGCCATGACCAGCCTTTCAAAGCACTTCATGGCTACAGACGTGAGTGCTACGGGTCGGTAGTCATTTAGGCAGGTTACCTTAGTGTTCTTGGGCACAGGGACTATGGGGGTCTGCTTGAAACATATTGGTATTACAGACTCAGACAGGGAGAGGTTGAAGATGTCAGTGAAGACACTTGCCAGTTGGCCAGCACATGCTCACAGTACACGTCCTGGTAATGTGTCTGGCCCTGCGGCCTTGTGAATGTTGACCTGTTTAAAGATTTTACTCACATCGGCTGCGGAGAGCGTGACCACACAGTCTTCTAGAACAGCTGGTGCTCTCATGCATGTTTCAGTGTTATTTGCCTTGAATTAAGCATAGAAGTAGTTTAGCTTGTCTGGTAGGCTCGTGTCACTGGGCAGCTCTCGGCTGTGCTTCCCGTTGTAGTCTGTAATGGTCTGCAAGCCCTGCCACATCCGACGAGTGTCAGAGCCGGTGTAGTAGGATTCAATCTTAGTCCTGTATTGATGCTTTGCCTGTTTGTTGGTTCGTCAGAGGGCATAGTGGGATTTCTTATAGGCTTCCAGGTTAGAGTCCCGCTCCTTGAAAGTGGCAGCTCTAGCCTTTAGCTCAGTGCGGATGTTGCCTATAATCCATGGCTTCTGGTTGGGGTATGTATGTACGGTCACTGGGGAGATGACGTCATCGATGCACTTATTGATGAAGCCAATGATTGATGTGGTGTACTCTTCAATGCCATCGGAGGAATCCCGGAACATATTCCAGTCAGTGCTCATAAGAGTCCTGTAGCTTAGCATCTGGTTCATCTGGCCACTTTTTTTATTGGTGGTATGTAAACAGCTACGGAAAATACAGATAAACTCTCTAGGTAGATAGTGTGGTCTACAGCATATCATGAGATACTCTACCTCAGGCGAGGAGCAAATAGCTCGAGACTTCCTTAGATACCGTGCACCAGCTGTTATTTACAAAAATATATAGTCCGCCGCCCCTTGTCTTACCAGACGCCACTGTTCTATCCTGCCAGTGCAGCGTATAACCAGCCAGCTGTATGTTGATAGTGTCGTCGTTCAGCCACGACTCAATGAAGCATAAGATATTACAGTTTTGAATGTCCAGTTGGTAGTTTAATCTTCCGCGTAGGTCATCTATTTTATTGTCCAAAGATCGCACGTTTGCTTGCAGAATGGAAGGAAGTGGGGGTGTATTCGATCGCCTACGAATTCTCAAATGGCAGCCCGCCCTCTGGCCCCTTTTTCTCTGCCTCCCCTTCACGCAAATCACAGGGATCTGGGCCTGTTCCCGAGAAAGCAGTATATCGTTCGCGTCGGGCTCGTCAGACTCGTTAAAGGAAAAAAAGGATTCTGCCAGTCCGTGGTGAGTAATCGCAGTCCTGATGTCTGAAGTTATTTTCGGTCATAAGAGACGGTAGTGGCAACATTATGTACAAAATAAGTTACAAACAACGCAAATGAATGAACAAAAAACAATCGGTTGGGGGCACGTAAAACATCTGCCTTCTTCTCTGGCGCCATTCATGTTCATATGTTATGTTTTGTTCATATGATTTGATTTGTTTGTTTTAGTTTATCTGTGTAGGGACAAGGGGAGTGTGTTGCTATTATAAGTTGTTGCTGCTACTGAGATTCATCACTTCGATGAATAGGTAATTTTCCTTCTTGCCACTCTCTTGCCTCTCTCAGTGGCGCTGAGTTATGATACTATTTTTGAATGACTACCTCATCTCTGTACCCCACACATACAATTATTTGTAAGATCCCTCAGTCGAGCAATGCTAATTGTTGGAAAAATTACTTGTGTCATGCAGAAAGTAGTGTCCTAACAGACTTGCCAAAACTATAGATTGTTAACAAGAAATTTGTGGAGTGGTTGAAAAACAAGTTTTAATGACTCCAAGCTAAGTGTATGTGAACTTCCGACTTCAACTGTATGTATAGGGGTAAGGTGACTAGGCGTCAGGATTTAAGAAACAGAGTAGCAGCAGCTTGTATGTGAGTGTATGTGTGTGTCCGATCAGTGGTACAGCCATAGAATTGTTTGAGGATTTGAGGGCCCAGGCCAAACTTTTTCAACCTCCTGAGAGGGACGAGACACTGACGCGCCTTCTTCAAGACTGTGCTCAGCATATGTGGAACTCCTTCTAGACTGTTGGAAAAGCATTCCAGGATTCCTCATGAAGCTGGTTGAGAGAATGCCAAGAGTGTGCAAAGCTGTCATCAAGGCAAAGGGTGGCTACTTTGAAGAATCTGAAATATAAAATATATTTTGATTTATTTAACACTATTTTGGTTACTATATGATTCATATGTGTTATTTCATAGTTTTGATGTCTTGACTATTATTCTACAATGTAGAAAATAGTAAAAATAAAGAAAAACCCTGGAATGAGTAAGTATGTCCAAACTTTTGACTGGTACTGTATATACATTGTCTTCTGAAAGTATTCAGATCAATTGACTTTTTCCACATTTTGTTAGGTTATAACCTTATTCTAAAATTGATTAAATAGTTTTTTTTCGTCATCAATCTACACACAATACCCCATAATGACAAAGTAATAACAGGTTTTTAGAAAATGTTGTTAATTTGTAAAAAATAAAATCACATTAACAAAAGTATTCAAACCCTTTACTCAGTACTTTGTTGAAGCACCTTTGGCAATTACAGCCTTGAGTCTTCTTGGATGTGGCGCTACAAGCTTGGCACACCTGTATTTGGGGAGTTTCTCCCGTTCTTCTCTGCAGATCTTCTCAAGCTCTGTCAGGTTGGATGGGGAGCGTTGCTGCACAGCTATTTTCTGTTCTCTTCAGAGATGTTCGATCGGGTTCTAGTCCGGGCTCTGGCTGGGCCACTCAAGGACATTCAGAGACTTGTCCCGAAGCCACTCCTGCCTTGTCTTGGCTGTGTGCTTAGGGTTGTTGTCCTGTTGGAAGGTAAACCTGAGGGCTCTTAGGCAGGTTTTCATCAAGGATCTCTCTGTACTTTGCTCTGTTCATCTTTCCCTTGACCCTGACTAGTCTCCCAGTCCTTGCCGCTGAAAAACATCTCCACAGCATGATGCTGCTGCCACCACCATGCGTCACCGTTTTAAGGGTGCCAGGTTTCCTCCAGATGTGATTCTTGGCATTCAGGCCAAGGTGTTCAATCGTGGTTTCATCAAACTAGAGAATCTTGTTTCTCATGGTCATAGAGTCCTGTAGGTGCCTTTTGGCAACTCCATGAGGGCTGTCATGTGCCTTTTCCTGAGGACTGGCTTCCGTCTGGTCACTCTACCATAAAGGCCTGATTGGTGGATTGCTGCAGAGATGGTAGTCCTTCTGGAAGGTTTTCTCATCTCCACATAGGAACTCTGGAGCTCTGTCAGAGTGACTGTTGTGGAAATTACCACCAGGGACACCTGAAGTCAATAGTTTTTTTATTATCAGGAATCCGGAGAGGTTCCAAAAAACTTAATGCATGATAGTACACATCAGTCGGGGGTTCCGTCGAGGCAGTCCCGTTATTTCTCTTTTAAACTGCATACACAGACAAGTTCTATTTGCATGATTTACATTATTCATAATTAATTCATCATTAACTTTTGGTTCATGCATGTAACCGACCAATACCTCACAAAGCTTCTTCCCTCCAAGCTGAGACCTTGAAACTGAGACACCCCTTTCAGTTCTCAAAACAATGTTCTGGGCATACTGCCCAGATCTGTGCCTTGACACAATCCTGTCTCGGAGCTCTATGGACAATTCCTTCGACCTCACTTGGTTTTTGCTCTGCAATGCACTGTCAACTGTGGGACCTTACATAGGCAGGAGTGTGCCTTTCCAAATCATGTCCAATCAATTGAATTTACCACAGTTGGACTCCAATTAAGTTGTAAAAATATTTCAAGAATGATCAATGGAAACTGGATGCACATGAGCTCAATTTCGAGTCTCATAGCAAAGTGTCTGAATACTTACGTAAATAAGGTATGTTTTTTATATTTAATACATTTGCTAAAATTTCTAAAACCTGTTTCCACTTTGATTATGGGATATTGTGTGTAGATTGATGAGGGATAACAAATGATTGAATACATTTTAGAATAAGGGTGTAACATAACAAAATGTGGAAAAAGGAAGGGGTCTGAATACTTTCCGAATGCACTGTACATAGGGCAGCAGCCTCTAAGGTGCAGGGTTGAGTAACCGGGTGGTAGCAAGCTAATGACAGTGACTAAGTTCAGGTCAGGGCACTGGGTAGAGGCCGGCTAGTGATGGCTATTTAACAGTCTGATGGCCTTGAGATATAAGCTGTTTTTCAGTCTCACGGTCTCAGCTTTGATGCAGCTGTACTGACCTCACCTTCTGGATGATAGCGGGGTGAACAGGCCGTAGCTCAGGTGGTTGATGAGCTTTTTGACCATTCTGTGACATCGAGTGCTGTAGATGTCCTTGAGTGCAGTCAGGGAACCCTCTCGAGAGCCGTGCTGTTGCGGGTAGTGCAGTTGCCATACCAGGCGTTGATACAGCCCGACAGGGTGCTCTCAATTGTGCATTTGTAAAAGTTTTTGAGGGTCTTAGATGCCAAGCAGTATTTCTTCAGCCTCATGAGGTTGAGCAGGCGCTGTTGCGCCTTCTTCGCCACACTGTCTGTGTGGAGTGGATCATTTCAGATTGTCAGTGAAGTGAATGCGCTCTGGAATATTGTTGAGCCCCGCAGCCTTGCGGGTGTTGACCTGATTAAAGACCTTTTTCACGTCGGCCTCGGAGAGCAAGATTACCCAATCCTCTGGGTCGGTAATAGCCCTCACACCCGGCACGATGTTCTTGTCAAAGCTTGTTTAAAATTAATTGAGTTCGTCTGGTAGAGAGGCATTGTTGGGCAGATTATGGTTGGGTCTTCCTTTGTAATCCGTAATGTTATGTAGCCCCTGCCACATACGGCGGGCGTCAGAGCCTGTGTAGTATGATTCAGCCTTATTTTTATATTGTCCTTTTGTTAATTTGATGACTCTGCGGAGGTCATAGCGGGACTTCTTGTACTTATTCCTGTCCTCGACCATAGACTCAGGGTTGTCTACGATAGGGCTACCACACACAGAGCTGTCTTTTAGTTTAGCTTAGCTTCAACCTCCGTGTTAATCCAGGACTTTTGATTGGGGAAGCAGCGAACCCTCACCGTGGGGACAATGTCGCCCATACATTTTCTAATGAACCTGGCATTGGACGTAGTTAGCTCGTCAATGTTATCGGCGGAGTCTCGTAACATTCCAATCAGTGCTAACAAAGCAGTCCTGTAGCATAATCTCTGATTCTGGTGACTATTTCTCAACGGACCGAATCATGGGTACTTCCTGTTTTGCTTGTAAACAGGAAGCAAGACTACGGAGTCATGATCTAATTTGCCAAATGGCGGACAAGGCAGGGCCTTGTATGCTTGCTTGTGGGTAGAATAACGGTGGTCTAAAACTTTATCGTCCCTAGTGGCGTTGGAGACGTGTTAATGGAAGTTGTGCGTCAAGTGTTTTAGAAAAGCAGCCTTATTTTCATTATCCTAAGGTGGAATGTATACAACAGTCACGATAACAGCTGAAAGCTCCCTCTGGAGATAGAAGGGTAGGCATTTGACTATCAGGTTTTCCAAGACAGTGGGTCGACACTTCCACCACGCTGGAGTTAGAACACCAGTTGGAGTTGATGTAGATGCAACCCCCCCGATTTCCACGACTCCACTGTCCTGTCCGCCCGGTGAATTGAGAATCCGTTTAGTTGGATAGCCGGGGGAGAGGGGGTATCTTGTACGTGAGCCATGTTTCATAAAAGCAAAGAATATTGCAGTTTTGAGAGGTCATCCATCTTGTTATCGAGTGACTGTACGTACATTGGTCAGTAGAATGGAGGGAAGAGGTGGCCGGTTTTCCCTTTGCCTTAATCTCGCCAGGATCGCCTCCCTCTTGCCTCTAACGCCAACATTCCTCTTGGGTAGCCTGAAAATTGGGTCGGAATTACATAGAGTTCCCCGGGCAGATGAGTCGAAAGTTGAATCCAGAATTGGGGTAAGTAACTGCTGATCTGATGTTAAAAAGTTATTGTCGGTTGTAAGAAATAAAATCCAATACATTTCGTGAAAATAAAGTATCCAGGTGTACAAAGCTCTTAGAGACTTACCCAGAAAGTTATCTGTTAACTGTTATCACTGCCAAAGGTGATTCAAACATGTACAGTTGAAGTTGGAAGTTTACATACACTTAGGTTGGAGTCATTAAAACTCGTTTTTCAACCACTCCACAAATTTCTTGTTAAATAACTATAGTTTTGGCAAGTTGGTGAGGACATCTACTTCATGCATGACACAAGTAATTTTTCCAACAATTGTTTACAGACAGATTATTTCACTTATAATTCACTGTGTCACAATTCCAGTGGGTCAGAAGTTTACATACACTAAGTTGACTGTGCCTTTAAACAGCTTGGAAAATTCCAGAAAATTATGTCATGGCTTTAGAAGCCTCTGATAGGCTAATTGACATCATTTGAGTCAATTGGAGGTGTACCTGTGGATGTATTTCAAGGCCTACCTTCAAACTCAGTGCCACTTTGCTTGACATCATGGAAAATCAAAAGAAATCAGCCAAGACCTCAGAAAACAAATTGTAGACCTCCACAAGTCTGGCTCATCCTTGGGAGCAATTTCCAAACACCTGAAGGTACCACGTTCATCTGTACAAACAATAGTACGCAAGTATAAACACCATGGGACCACGCAGCCGTCATACCACTCAGGAAGGAGACGCGTTCTGTCTCCTAGAGATGAACGTACTTTGGTGCGAAAAGTGCAAATCAATCCCAGAACAACAGCAAAGGACCTTGTGAAGATGCTGGAGGAAACGGGTACAAAAGTATCTATATCCACAGTAAAATTAGTCCTATATTGACATAACCTGAAAGGCAGCTCAGCAAAGAATTTGTGGACAGAACTGAAAAAGCGTGTGCGAGCAAGGAGGCCTACAAACCTGACTCAGTTACACCAACTCTGTGAAGTGGAATAGGCCAAAATTCACCCAACTTATTACGGGAAGCTTGTGGAAGGCTACTCAAAATGTTTGACCCAAGTTAAACAATTTAAAGGCAATGCTACCAAATACTAATTGAGTGTATGTAAACGTCTGACCCACTGGGAATGTGATGAAAGAAATAAAAGCTCAAATAAATCATTCGCTCTACTATTATTCTGACATTTCACATTCTTAAAATACAGTGGTGATCCTAACTGACCTAAGACAGGGAATTTTTACTAGGATTAAATGCCAGGAATTGTGAAAAACTGAGTTTGAATGTATTTGGCTAAGGTGTATGTAAACTTCTGACTTCAACTGTATTTACTCAGGGGTGTGATAAATTAGGTATTTCTGTATTTCATTTTCAATAAATTAGCAAAAATGTTTCTAAACATGTTTTCACATTGTCGCTATGGGGTTTTGTGTGTAGATGGGTGAGAAAAAAAAATATTTAATCCATTTTGAATTTAGGCTGTAACAACAAAATGTGGAATAAATCAAGGGGTATGAATACTTTCTGAAGGCACTGTCTCTCCTCCTCATCTTTCTACTACTCCTCCTCCAGCCATCCCTTTCTCTGTCAGTCTCCAGCTATCTACCCCTTCTTTCTCTCACTCTCCCACTCTTGTTCTCTCTCTCTCTCTTCTTTGCCCTCTCTCTGTCTCTGCTAACTCTCTCCCTCTCTATGCCCCCTCTCTCCCTGTCTCTCTCTGCCCTCTCTCTCTCCCCCTATCTCTCTTTATCTCTCTGACCTCTCTCTCTTGCTCTGTCTGCTGCTGGAATTGGCAGATAAAGTTATGAAAGATGAATTGTGTTGAAGCTAGTGGGAGGCCAGCTGTGTAACTCCTGGGGAGATATGTCTGGGGGGCAGGGAGGTGAGCCAGACAAAAAGAGAGAGAGAGAGCAAGAAAGATGGATTGCAGGGCTAAGCTCTTGTCACCTTGGGCGGCTTTCTCCTGCCACAGCAGAGAGAGCAAGAGAGAGAGACATACAATGCTGTCATAAGTAGGAACAGATTGCAAGGCCACAGCAGGGACCACAGCAGTCCGTCTCTCAGTCTCTCAGCCTCAAACACATCCACTGGACCTTACAGACAGAGGCAGACACTAAATATGATTTATATGTAGTCTAGACACACACACACACACTCTGAAGTGTGCTGCCAATTGTCTTGTCACTAAGCTTAGCTCCCTCTCCATGCTCGCTGTTGCCGTGAGCAATGAAATGAGAACGAAAACAGAAAGAGTGAGAGCAAGAGAGCGAGGCAGAATGTTTGCCCTAGTGAGAAAGAAAACAGAGAAAGACAGGCAGAGAGAGAAAGAGAGGCAAAGCGAGAAAGAGAGGCAGAGAGAGAGAGAGGGAGCGCTAAGATACCATTATGATCATAATGGTAGAGATCATGTAAAAAAGCTTGTTCAGTAAAATTGTACAAATTTCTCCTTGTAATAATGCATGATTTTGCCCTATGAGTCCTAACATCTCTAATACAAACAATAGGTCAGTGATCACTAATATCCAGGGAGAAAACACCACTAGCCACACATTTCTCTGGAGTATTTGTAAACATAAGGTAAATTCTTGTTGATTTAGTAGAATCCCTCAGATTTGGACGTGTGGGTTTAGTAATCAACTGAGTGAGGTTTAGGTTATTACAAAAATCCTTTAAACAGTCTGTCTTGACAAACATCTCAGAACTACTAGAAAAGGAAGCTATTAAATCAGTGAGACTAGTTAACAAACATTTCTTAGTGGAGGAATGGCGGTAGACTCCCAGAACAGTTACTTTAGAATTATAACCTAGTTGAAGACTTAAAGCTATAAATTCAAATTGTTTAGGACTGGACAAACCCTTTAAAAGACACACAGAAAGATTACTTTTTGTATATATACCAACAACACACCATTCTATCAGCCCTGAAAACTTTGAAGAGTAATAATCCTTACTATGAAGAGTAATAATCCTTACTATGAAGAGTAATAATCCTTACTATGAAGAGTAATAATCCTTACTTTAGCTGCATCAAGTTCAATACATTTTTCACAAATAAAAGGTATCCATCGGACCTTTCCCTGTGACAACTACGAACATGTCGCAGATTATACACTTAATAGCACGCAAATCCCCAGCCGATTAAAATTAGTTTTCACTGCTGAACGCTGACAGTCCAAGGAAACAAACATTGCCTGGCACCGCCATCATGAATCAATGAATGGGATGATGCAATAGCACAAAATCGTTTTGTTGAAGTATTTCAGTTTATATATGACTTCTATCTCATTACTTCAATGATGTGAGGTAAGCTGTGTTGTTTGACGAGCAGGTGTCCACATACAAAAGGTATGCTTGTCATCAGCAAGGGAGTTTTTTTAGGATACAATTTAACTGAATAGAGGTAGTCACAGGCAAAATCCTAGAGGAAATCCTGGTTCAGTCTGCTTTCCAGTAGACACTGGGAGACAAATTCACCTTTCAGCAGTACAATAACCTAAAACACAAGGCCAAATATACTCTGGAGTTGCTTACCAAGACGACATTGAATTTTCGTAATGTAAAATGGTCTCGGGATAGTGAAGTAATGATGGTGAATATAAAGACACAGCATAGCAGTGTCTTCTGCTGGCTGCTCCAGTCTATGCCTATGCTGCCTTTCTGAAAAATAATAGACCAGGGGTACTCATTTGAGAAGGTCCAGTCATACAAACTTCCTAGGTGGCAATGGACCGGATGTATATTGTCATGTATCGGTGTTGTTAAAAATCCCCACCTCGCAACCCATATGACCCCAAACTGATGAAATTGTTCACACACCTCTTGTTGGTAGTTGTAAAGTTAATTTCCTGCAATTGTACACATTATGCCATGGAGCGAAAGGAAAATCTAGCCAGTTTTAAAACTAATTTCCTGAAATTCTACAAATGTTCCATGTCTTATGTGTGTTCATATGATACCAGGAGTCGAATGCCGACCGAGTTCCCCCCAAAAAGTGGGACCCGCAGTCCGTATTGACCATGTTCTGGGTCCGGATATTGGTCCGCCTTTTGAGAATGGCTGTAACAGACCAAACAGACATGTGTAATGTTCACGATCACCACTAGAGGGAATGCTACATCCAAAAATAGGACTGGAGTAACTAAACTTCACCTTTCGGGTCTGGGCTTCGACTTTGTGTGTGTGTGTGTGTATCAGTTTGTAACAGGGTGTACTGTGTGTAACATAGGTGTCTGTGTTAATGGGTTGTACTTGTACTACACTGTGACTGTATAGTACCAACCTCTAACAATGTGTGTGTAATGCTGTATATACGGCAGGTAGTCTAGCGGTTAGAGCTTTGGGCCAGTAACTGAAAGGTTGCTGGATCGAATCCCAGAGCTGACAATGTAAAAATCTGTCATTCTGCCCCTGAGCGAGGCAGTTAACCCACTGTTCCCCGGGTGCCGTGGATGTCGATTAAGGCAGCCCCCTGCATCTCTCTGCTTCAGAGGGGTTGGGTTAAATGCAGAAGACACATTTCAGTTGAAGGCATTCAGTTGTACAACTGACTAGGTATCCCCCTTTCCCTTATATTTCTGTGTGTGTTTCAGGGAGCGCAGGAAGGTGGTGTTACACCGTGGCTCTACAGGCCTGGGTTTTAACATAGTAGGAGGAGAGGATGGAGAGGGAATCTTTATTTCCTTTATCCTGGCTGGTGGACCTGCTGACCTCTGTGGAGAGCTCCGGAAAGGAGACCGCATCATCTCAGTAAGAACACACACACACACACACACACACACACACACACACACACACACACACGGAAACGTGATAGTCTCTTATTGATTTCTTGTGATTTATGAGTATTATTGACAAGGTTAAATTAACTGTAGATCTCCATTGACATGCCTTGTTCCGTTGCTGTTCATTGATCAAACTGTGTGTGTGCAGGTGAACGGGGTTGAGCTCCACAGTGCGACCCATGAGCAGGCAGCTGCTGCTCTGAAGAACGCTGGACAGACGGTTACCATCATAGCCCAGTACAGGCCAGAGGGTGAGAAATACTAATACTCCTACTAATACTATAGTAATATAGCACACTTTCTTTCCGTGAGATCAAACAAAGACAGAAATTGACAAGAGGAGATATTTGCAGATTGACTGAGAGAGAGACCAAATGACAAAACAGAAGCGAAAGAGTGAGAGCCCACTCATGTAGCCTGACGTGAGTGTGATCTGTGATGTGAGTTTGCTGTCCCCCGTGGTAACTGCAGAGTAAAAAAGGTCACAGCTTTGGTAAACAGGTTACACACACTGATTGGGTTATCTACTCTGATGTCATGGCAACAGGACCCTCTAAGGTGGGGAAAGAGGTGAGAGTGGGCTTCCCTGGCAGGAGTGAAAGCCATAACACACACGCACACACAAACAGCCTCATGACACCGAGTGAGGTAAAATGTGTTCCATTTCAGAACTAAATTAAAACTACCTGGAACTACAGTACCAGTCAAAAGTTTGGACACACCTACTCATTCCAGGGTTTTTCTTTATTTGTACTATTTTCTACATTGTACAATAATAGTGAAGACGTCAAAACTATAAAATAACACATATGGAATCATGTAGTAGCCAAAAAATATATTTTATATTTGAGATTTTTTAAAGTAGCCACCCTTTGCCTTAACGACAGCTTTGCACATTCTTGGCATTCTCTCAACCAGCTTCATTGAGTAGTCAGCTGGAATGCATTTCAATTAACAGGTGTGCCTTGTTAAAAGTTCATTTGTGGACTTTCTTTCCTTCTGAATGTGTTTGAGCCAATCAGTTGTGTTGTGACAAGGTAGGGGTGGTATACTGTACAGAAGATAGCCCTATTTGGTAAAAGACCAAGTCCATATTATGGCAAGAACAGCTCAAATAAGCAAAGAGAAAAGACAGTCCGTCAATACGTAAAATGTCAAGAACTTTGAACATTTCTTCAAGTGCAGTCGCAAAAACCATCAAGTGTTATAATGAAACTGGCTCTCATGAGGACCGCAACAAGAAAGGAAGACCCAGAGTTACCTCTGCTGCAGAGGATAAGTTTATTAGAGTTACCAGCATCAGAAATTGCAGCCCAAATAAATGCTTCAGAGTTCACGTAACAGACACATGTCAACATCATCTGTTCAGAGGAGACTGCATGAATCAGGCCTTCATGGTCAAATTGCTGCAAAGAAACCATTACTAAAGGACACCAATAAGAAGAGACTTGCTTGGGCCAAGAAACACGAGCAATGGACATTAGTCCAAATGTGAGATTTGTTTCCAACCTCTGTGTCTTTGTGAGATGCAGAGTAGGTGAACGCATGATCTCTGTTCCCTCCGTGAAGAATGGAGGAGGGGGTGTGATGGTGTGGGTGTGCTTTGCTGGTGACACTATGATTAATTTAGAATTCACAGCACACAACCAGCATGGCTGCCACAGCATTCTGCAGCGATACACCATCCCATCTGGTTTGCGCTTAGTGGGACTACCATTTGTTTTTCAACAGGACAATGATCCAACACACCTCCAGCCTGTGTAAGGGCTATTTGACCAAGAAGGAGAGTGATAGAGTGCTGCATCAGATGACCTGGCCTCCACAGTCACCTGACCTCAACCCAATTGAGCTGGTTTGGGATGAGTTGGGCCACAGACTGAAGGGAAAAAAATTAAAATCAGCCAACAAGTGCTGAGCATCTGTTGGAAGAGCATTCCAGGTGAAGCTGCTTGATTAACAAGTTCTTATTTACAATGATGGCATAGGAACAGTGGGTTAACGTCCTTGTTCAGGGGCAGAATGACAGATTTTTACCTTGTCAACTCGATCTAGCAACCTTTTGGTTACTGGCCCAACACGCTAACCACTAGGCTAGCTGCCGCCCCATTGATGGAATGCCAAGAGTGTGCAAAGCTGTCAAGGCAAAGGGTTGCTAATTTGGACAATCTAAAATATATTTTGATTTGTTTAACACTTCTTTGCTTGCTACATGATTCCATGTGTGTTATTTCAGTGGGGGTTTTCTCAAAAAACCCTTGAATGAGTAGGTGTGTCCAAACATTTGACTGATACTGTACCTGAAAGTAAAGGCGTTCATCTCCGTCCAACTACAGGACTATCACATTTCAGGAGAAGACCCAGATGCAGACAGTGGCGAAGTAACAAAACAAAATGGCAGGCAGTCTCGGGGTCAGGGCAGGCAGAGATCAATAATCCAGGGTGGTGTGACAAGGTACAGAATGGCAGGCAGAATGGTCAAAACCAGGAAACCAGGAACTAGAAAATGACAGGGGCAAGGGGAAAAACCACTGGTAGGCTTGACAAACAAAACGAACTGGCAACAGACAAACAGAGAACACAGGTATAAATACACTGGGGATAATGGGGAAGGGCGACACCTGGAGGGGGGTGGAGACAAGCACAAAGACAGGTGAAACAGATCAGGGTGTGACAAGGACAACACTCCTCCTAACAAGGGCTTCTGTGCTGCCTGCCACTGACATGAAAGTTCTTTCTCACTTCACTACGATTTGGTTACAGCATGATGATATTCCATTTGTCTAGGGTACCTCAGCTCAGGTTATGTCTTTCACCTCTGTGGGTGTTCTGTTTGCTCTACATATCATTACCCTTTACTGTTTTTGGTCTGTCCACACTTGTTTTCGGGCCCTTCAAAGATAGAGGGGTTTTAAAGGGGTTTAGTGATTGTCAGATCTGGCCCTGACCAGAGGTTCAACCTTAACCAGGCCTCATTAAATCCCCATTACCACTATTACCCTACTTACCACTATTCTCTCTCTCTCTCTCTCTCTCTCTATGGTGTGTGAGTATGGCCCTTATCCTCATCGTGCACTGTTGATGGCCTGTAGAGTATCCTGCTGGCTGTGTGGCTGGCTGTAGCCCCCCTTGCTGTAAGTTCAGGGTACTGAGGTGTAGTTAGTTAGTTATATGCACATAGAGGAGTTAGTAAGTAGATAAGAAGATTTCAACTAAATACTTTAACAGTAAAGAGTGGAAGGAGCTTGGCACTATAATGTGTCAAAGATTCTGGGACTGAATGGGGAGTTGTAAGTACAGCTTGATCCTGTCTCAGTTTCTAACGCCCATTTCTCGGCAGCTTAAAACCACAAAAGGCAGAAAAGCCACACAGTGA
This sequence comes from Salmo trutta, assembly GCF_901001165.1. NCBI lineage: Eukaryota > Metazoa > Chordata > Actinopteri > Salmoniformes > Salmonidae > Salmo > Salmo trutta. Next base: position 26,925,507 of record NC_042960.1, on the reverse strand, counting down.
ATGAGAACCAACCAGACACAGAGCAGAACAGGGGGTGTGTTAGCAGTGATGTGATCTATGATGAATGGTGGAGATTGTTTGTTTGATCATGGCAAACGACACAAATGTATGCATTTCATGCATGGTGAGATGCAATAATGGAACTACACAGGAGTGAGGGGTTGGGGGATAGTGTGTGTGTGTGTGTGTGTGTGTGTGTGTGTGTGAATGTGAGGTATTGAATGTGACTAGGGTAAGAGATTAAGATCAGTAGAGGAGTTCAGTATTTTCCATGTAATATTGATATGTGAATCAGTGAAGTTAGATCAGGCACTTAAGTAGTACTTTTAAGTATTTTTACTTAAGTAGTTTTTGGGGGTATCTACTTTACTTTACTATTTATATTTTTGACAACTTTGACTTCACTACATTCCTAATGAAAATATTGTACTTTTTACTTCATACATTTTCCCTGAATGCTTAGCAGGACAGGAAAATGGGCAAATTCAAGCATATATCAAGAGAGCACGTGGTCATCCCTACTGCCTCTGGCCTGGTGGACTCACTAAACACAAATACATATTTTGTAAATAATGTCTGAGTGTGGGAGTGTGCCCCTGGCTGTTCATACCTTTTAAAAAACAAGAAAATGGTGCTGTCTGCTTTGCTTAATGTAAGGAATGTTAAATAATTTTTATTTTAGCAATTACATTTACTTTTGATACTTAAGTATATTTAATACCAAATACTGTTGTACTTTTAGACTTTTATTAAAGTAGTATTTTACTGGCTTACTTTCACTTTTACTTGAGTAACTTTCTATTAAGGTATCTATACTTTTTTTATTTGGACCCGCATTAGATTTTGCAGAAGTAGCAGCTACTCTTCTTGGGTCCACAAAAAACATAAAACATGACAATTAATTAAACATTGATACACTGATAGACAAGGACAGTCACACAAATAAAAAATACAATGATATACAAACAATACAACAAAATTATACGAACAATAAAACAAAAAAATTGTGTTTTAGAGTGTCTGTGTGTTCATGGGGTGGCAGCGTAGCCTGGTGGTTAGAGCATTGGACTAGTAACTGAAAGGTTGCAAGATCAAATCCCTGAGCTGACAAGGTACAAATCTGTCGTTCTGCCCCTGAACAAGGCAGTTAACCAACTATTCCTAGGCCGTCATTGAAAATAAGAATTTGTTCTTAACTGACTTGTCTAGTTAAATAAAGGTAAAAATGTGTTTGTCCCCTCACAGTCCCTGCTGTTTTTTAAAGGTAATTTTGCTCTTTGCTTGAATAATTGGAGATGGACAGGAGTTCAATGCGGTCTGTATAAAACTGTGTGTTGCTGTGAATTTGTTTTAGATTTGGGGACTGTGAAGAGGCTTGTGGGGTATGTATGGGTGTCTGAGCTGAATGTTATTTTATTATACAGGCAATATGGATTTTTCATCAACCCTCAACCAGGAAAGACTGGCACGCTTGTTGTTAGTTCTGTATGTGCAGTTAAGGGTAAGGCGTGCTGCTCTTTTTTAAGACAGCTGCAGCTTTACTAGGTTTTTCTTTGCTGCACTTGACCATATTAGCCGACAGTAATCAAGATGGGACAAGACCAGAGCCTGAACAACTAGTACAGTTGATTTTTGTATCAAAAACAAAGAACATATTTTTATAACAGATGCAACATCTTCACAACAACTTTGTCAATATGACTTACCCATGATAATTTACCATCCAATGTTATATCTGGGAGTTTGTCAAGGCTGTGGGTAACTGGTAAAAGGAGTCAGGCGCAGGAGAGCTGAGATGCGTGGATAAGGTATTTAATACAAGATAACACCAGTATAAACACAATACTACTGTGCGGGAAAAATACCGGTACCACGAAATAAACGGGCGTAATAACAAAACCCGACAACAAAATACCAGCCGTCAGTAACAGCCTGAACAATAGAACAAACATGGGGGAAACCAGAGGGTTAAATAATGAACATGTAATGGGGGAATAAACCAGGTGTGTAGAAAACAAAGACAAAACAAATGGAAAATGAAAAGTGGATCGGCGATGGCTAGAAGGCCAGTGACGTCAACCGCCGAGCGCCGCTCAAACAAGGAGAGGGACCGACTCCAGCGGAAGTCATGACAGTTTAGCTTCCTGAACTTGCTCAATGGTCACACCCTTTATGCACAACTCCAGTTGAGGTTTAGGTCTTAAAGAATATTTTGAACCAAATACAATGCTTTTAGTTTTAGATGTATTTAAGACCCGTTTATTATTAATCACCTATTCTGATACTGATTGTAACTCCTTATTTAGAATTTCAGTGAGCTCGCCGCACTGTACCTATCTGATGTTAGAGAAGAAGCTTTCATTGAAAACACTCTCTGGGTACTATTGGATAAATAACACTCCAACCTTGTGATGGCAGGTGATGTAAAGCCATAGCAAGTGAGTTGTTTCAATAACAATTTATGATCAATAGCCAGGGTTGGGTAGGTTACTTTCTAAATGTAATCCGTTACAGTTGTGAGTTACCTGGCCGGAGAAATTGCATATGATGCGGAAGGCGATTGATCTGGCTGTTAGAAAAGGAAATAGAGCTGCTGCATGGGAGCTTGGTCTTAACGAGTTGATGATAAGACGTTGGAAACAGCAGCGTGAGGAATTGACTCAGTGCAAAAAGACAGCTAAAGCTTACTGCTAATTTTTTATTTTTTGTTACAAGCCGTATTTCGTTAAAGCCTATTTATTTTGTTACAAGCCGTGTTTTGTTAAAGCCTATTTATTTTTGTTACAAGCCGTGTTTCGTTAAAGCCTGTGTAAAGTTAATTTGTTTCAATGTACCGGTAGGCACCTGTGGCTTATAGACATGTGCGGCTTATTTATGTTCAAAATAATATATTTTTTTAAATTCAGTGGGTGCGGCTTATATTCAGGTGCGCTTAATAGTCCGGAAATTACGGTAATCAGTTTGTTACTCCCCAACCCTGTCAATAACATCAAAGGCTGCCATGAAATCTAACAATACAGCTTTAACTATCATCTTATTATCCATTTCTTTTAACCAATCATCAGTCACCTGAGTCAGTGCAGTACAAGTTGAGTGAACATCAATCGATCATGTACTTTCAGATATGTGTAGCCCATCCATTTGGCATATAGTTAGCTAGCTTCATAAGAGATTAGGCTTTTGGAAAGAGCTTGACATCGGCAAGTCTTCATCCTGGTAAAGTTATCAGTCGGACTACTGCCATCTATCACGTTTCAAGGTAAGACCCAGATGCAAACAACGTCAAATTAACAACAGTTTATTAATCCAACAGGGGCAGGCAAAGACAGGTCAAGGGCAGGCAGGGGTCAATAATCCAGATAGGTGGGGCTAAGGTACAGGACGACAGGCAGGCTCAGGGTCAGGGCAGGCAGAAAAGGTCAAGAACCAGGAAAACTAGAAAACAGGAACAATCGAGAGACAGGAACAGAGGGAAAAACGCTGGTAGGCTTGACCAAACAAAACAAACTGGAAACAGGAGACAAAGGGCTGTGAGACATGGGTTTAACTCTGGACACATGAAAGGTGGGGTGCATACGAAGGGTACGGGGCAACAGAAGAGGGGCTAATCATTTTAGAGATGGGAAACGGGCCGATAAACCTGGGGGAGAGTTTGTGGAGATTCCACCCGGAGGGGCAGATCCCGGGTGGATAGCCATACCTTCTGCCCGAGACGATACCGGGGAGCCGGGGCCCGATGGCGATCCACTTGTCCAGAGCACTCAGGACCTCAGACTGGGGTGAAGGTTCACCTTCTAACAGGAAAGCAACCCTAAGCATACTCCAAGAAGACTAGATGCTGTAATCACTGCCTAAGGTGCTTCAACAAAGTACTGAGTAAAGGGTCTGAATACTTATGTAAATGTGATATTTCAATTTTTTTATACATTTGCAAAAATTTCGAACAAACAATTTTTGCTTTGTTATTATGGGATATTATGTGTAGATTGATGAGGTAATAAAAAAAACATATTTTAGAATAAGGCCGTAAGGTAACAAAATGTGGAAAAAGTCAAGGGGTCTGAATACTTTCTGAAGGCACTGTATAGTAATGTGGGCTATTCTTAACCTTTTCCTTAGTAGTTTATCAGAAATACAATATGGAATATGACCCTTTAATTATACAACCAGTTTCTTCACTTTCTCAGTCTACTTCTAGCATGTTTTCATCTGTCTGTTTTTCATCTTGCGCTCCTCTTTTTGTTTATTCTGCATGCACAAGCAGGGACTGGAGATGCATCCCCAAGGCCTCATTTGGTTCCATTTTCACTCTGGCACAAAATGTCACAGACACAAACCGTAGCTGGTAGTACAGTTCTCCCACACAGCACACAGGCAGCTCATTAGGGTAGTGTTTCCCAACTCCAGTCCTCGAGAACCCCCAACAGCACACATTTTTGTTGTAGCCCCAAAATACACACCTGATTCAACTTGTCTACTAATCATCAAGTCCTAAATGAGTTGAATCACCTGAGTTTGTGTGTTGTTGGGGATACTTGAGGACTGGAGTCCTCCAGTACCAGGGCATCCAGCAGAATCTTCCCGCGTGACTGCGCCCCCATGCAGCCACACACGTAGAATGGTTGCAGTGAAGTTAGTTGCATCCATCTTGTAGAAGCCAAGGCTCAGGCTCGCATTGAGTGGCGGTAGAAGCCCCATTCCCACTTTGTCAACAAAGCAAAAGTAAATGTCCAAGATGTGTAAAAGTCTGGGTAAAATGTATCAATTGGTAATGACGTTAGAGGCAAGTGGAAAGTCTAATGCATTCTCATTTCGATGCCAAACCCACCACTGTTGTGCGTGGTCAAGAACTGTATTTTCATGTCCTCCAACAAATGTAAACGCCTGGAGTTTGCAAACGGCGTTGGAACCAGTGCTATGGTCAGATTACATGACAATAGAACTCTTTTGCCACGCACACCAGTGGTGGATTAAGTGAGAATGCATATGCAGAAAATAACCCTGTTCCTACTAGAGGTCGACCAATTAATCGGAATGGCCGATTAATTAGGGCTGTTTTCAAGTTTTCATAACAATCGGTAATCGTCATTTTTGGACACCGATTATGGCCGATTACATTGCACTCCACAAGGAGACTGCGTGGCAGGCTGACTACCTGTTATGGGAGTGCAGCAAGGAGCCAAGGTAAGGTGCTAGCTAGCATTAAACGTACCTTATAAAAAACAATCAATCTTAACACAATCACTAGTTAACTACACATGGTTGATGATATTACTAGTTTATCTAGCTTGTCCTGCATTGCATATAATCGATGCGGTACCTGTTAATTTATCATTGAATCACAGCCTACTTCGCCAAACAGGTGATTTAACAAGCGCATTCGCGAAAAAGCACTGTCGTTGCACCAATGTGTACCTAGCCATAAACATCAACGCCTTTCTTAAAATCAATACACAAGTATATATTTTTAAACCTGCATATTTAGTTAAAATAATTCATGTTAGCAGGCAATATTAACTAGGGAAATTGTGTCACTTCTCTTGCGTTCTGTACAACAGAGTCAGGGTACATGTAGCAGTTTGGGCCGCCTGGCTCGTTGCGAACTGTGTGAAAACCATTTCTTTCTAACAAAGACAGCCAACTTCGCCAAACGGGGGATGATTTAACAAAAGCGCATTTGCGATAAAAGCACAATCGTTGCAAGAATGTACCTAACCATAAACGTCAATGCCTTTCTTAAAATCAATACACAGAAGTATATATTTTTAAACCTGCATATTTAGTTAAAAGAAATGAATGTTAGCAGGCAATATTAACTAGGCAAATTGTGTCACTTCTCTTACGTTCATTGCACGCAGAGTCAGGGTATATGCAACATTTTGGTCTGCCTGGCTCGTTGCGAACTAATTTGCCAGGATTTTACATAATTATGTCATAACATTGAAGGTTGTGCAATGTAACAGCAATATTTAGACATATGGATGCCACCCGTTAGATAAAATACGGAACGGTTCCGTATTTCACTGAAATAATAAACTGTTAGGCGCCTCCTAGTAGGAGGGAGGTGCATGGAATCAGGAGCAGGAGAGCAAGGAAGTCCCAGTGGCACAATCGTTTATTTAAAGCTGTCCCAAACAAAACACAACATGTGGGAAACACGCAAAAAACGAAGTCGCCACACATAGGGAAGAAACGCAACACACAGAGTAGAAACTTCTACTCCTCGAATGAAATAAATCAAAACAGTAACATACCGTAAGCAAAGAACAAACCCCGTGGTGCAACACGCACCCCTAACAACATAACTCTGAAACAATCCCGCACAAAGACTAGCAGGCAGCGGGGTGACTATAAACCCATCGAAATCAACTAAATGAAACCAGGTGTGAAAAAACAGACACAAACGAAAAGGAAAAATGGATCGTTGGCAGCTAGTAGGCCGGCGACGACGACCGCCGAGCGCCACCCGAACAGGGAGAGGAGCCACCTTCGGTGGAAGTCGTGACAATAAACGTTTTGTTTTCGAAATGATAGTTTCTGGATTTGACCATATTAATGACCTAAGGCTCGTATTTCTGTGTGTTATTATATTATAATTAAGTCTATGATTTGATAGCGCAGTCTGACTGAGCGGTGGTAGGCAGCAGCAGGCTCGTAAGCATTCATTCAAACAGCACTTTCCTGCGTTTGCCAGCAGCTCGCATTGCGCTGTTTATGACTTCAAGCCTATCAACTCCCGAGATTAGGCTGGCAATACTAAAGTACCTATTAGAACATCCAATAGTCAAAAGTCTATGAAATATACACTGCTCAAAAAAATAAAGGGAACACTAAAATAACACATCCTAGATCTGAATGAATTAAATCATCTTATTAAATACTTTTATCTTTACATAGTTGAATGTGCTGACAACAAAATCACACAAAAATAATCAATGGAAATCCAATTTATCAACCCATGGAGGTCTAGATTTGGAGTCACACTCAAAATGAAAGTGGAAAAGCACACTATAGGCTGATCCAACTTTGATGTAATGTCCTTAAAACAAGTCAAAATGAGGCTCAGTAGTGTGTGTGGCCTCCATGTGCCTGTATGACCTCCCTACAACGCCTGGGCATGCTCCTGATGAGGTGGCGGATGGTCTCCTGAGGGATCTCCTCCCAGACCTGGACTAAAGCATCCGCCAACTCCTGGACAGTCTGTGGTGCAACGTGGCGTTGGTGGATGGAGCGAGACATGATGTCCCAGATGTGCTCAATTGGATTCAGGTCTGGGGAACGGGCGGGCCAGTCCATAGCATCAATACCTTCCTCTTGCAGGAACTGCTGACACACTCCAGCCACATGAGGTCTAGCATTGTCTTGCATTAGGAGGAACCCAGGGCCAACCACACCAGCATATGGTCTCACAAGGGGTCTGAGGATCTCATCTCGGTACCTAATGGCAGTCAGGCTACCTCTGGCGAGCACATGGAGGGCTGTGCGGCCCCCCCAAAGAAATGCCACCCCACACCATGACTGACCCACCGCCAAACCGGTCATTCTGGAGGATGTTGCAGGCAGCAGAACGTTCTCCACAGCGTCTCCAGACTGTCACGTCTGTCACGTGCTCAGTGTGAACCTGCTTTCATCTGTGAAGAGCACAGGGCGCCAGTGGCGAATTTGCCAATCTTGGTGTTCTCTGGCAAATGCCAAACGTTCTGCACGGTGTTGGGCTGTAAGCACAACCCCCACCTGTGGACGTCGGGCCCTCATACCACCCTCATGGAGTCTGTTTCTGACCATTTGAGCAGACACATGCACATTTGTGGCCTGCTGGAGGTCATTTTGCAGGGCTCTGGCAGTGCTCCTCCTTGCACAAAGGCGGAAGTAGCGGTCCTGCTGCTGGGTTGTTGCCCTCCTACGGCCTCCTCCACGTCTCCTGATGTACTGGCCTGTCTCCTGGTAGCGCCTCCATGCTCTAGACACTACGCTGACAGACACAGCAAACCTTCTTGCCACAGCTCGCATTGATGTGCCATCCTGGATGAGCTGCACTACCTGAGCCACTTGTGTGGGTTGTAGACTCCATCTCATGCTACCACTAGAGTGAAAGCACCGCCAGCATTCAAAAGTGACCAAAACATCAGCCAGGAAGCATAGGAACTGAGAAGTGGTCTGTGGTTACCACCTGCAGAACCACTCCTTTATTGGGGGTGTCTTGCTAATTGCCTATAATTTCCACCTGTTGTCTATTCCATTTGCACAACAGCATGTGAAATGTATTGTCAATCAGTGTTGCTTCCTAAGTGGACAGTTTGATTTCACAGAAGTGTGATTGACTTGGAGTTACATTGTTTTGTTTAAGTGTTCCCTTTATTTTTTGAGCAGTATAAATGGTACAGAGAGAAATAGTCCTCTAATAACTACAACCTAAAACTTCTTACCTGGGAATATTGAAGACTTTAAAAGGAACCACCAGCTTGCATATGTTCTCATGTTCTGAGCAAGGAACTTAAACGTTATCTTTTTTACATGGCACATATTGTACTTTTACTTTCTTCTCCAACACTTTGTTTTTGCATTATTTAAACCAATTTGAACATGTTTCATTATTTATTTGAGACTAAATTGGTTTTATTGATGTATTATATTAAGTTAAAATAAGTGTTCATTGTTCATTCAGTATTTGTTGTAATTGTCATTATTACAAATATATACAGTGAGGGAAAAAAGTATTTGATCCCCTGCTGATTTTGTACGTTTGCCCACTGACAAGGAAATGATCAGTCTATAATTTTAATGGTAGGGTTATTTGAACAGTGAGAGACAGAATAACAACAAAAACATCCAGAAAAACGCACGTCAAAAATGTTATAAATTGATTTGCATTTTAATGAGGGAAATAAGTATTTGACCCCCTCTCAATCAGAAAGATTTCTGGCTCCCAGGAATCTTTTATACAGGTAACGAGCTGAGATTAGGAGCACACTCTTAAAGGGAGTGCTCCTAATCTCAGCTTGTTACCTGTATAAAAGACACCTGTCCACAGAAGCAATCAATCAATCAGATTCCAAACTCTCCACCATGGCCAAGACCAAAGAGCTCTCCAAGGATGTCAGGGACAAGATTGTAGACCTACACAAGGATGGAATGGGCTACAAGCCCATCGCCAAGCAGCTTGGTGAGAAGGTGACAACAGTTGGTGCGATTATTCGCAAATGGAAGAAACACAAAAGAACTGTCAATATCCCTCGGCCTGGAGCTCCATGCAAGATCTCACCTCGTGGAGTTGCAATGATCATGAGAACGGTGAGTAATCAGCCCAGAACTACACGGGAGGATCTTGTCAATGATCTCAAGGCAGCTGGGACCATAGTCACCAAGAAAACAATTGGTAACACGCTACGCTGTGAAGGCTTGAAATCCTGCAGCGCCCACAAGGTCCCCCTGCTCAAGAAAGCACATATACATGCCCGTCTGAAGTTTGCCAATGAACATCTGAATGATTCAGAGGACAACAACTGGGTGAAAGTGTTGTGGTCAGATGAGACCAAAATGGAGCTCTTTGGCATCAACTCAACTCGCCGTGTTTGGAGGAGGAGGAGGAATGCTGCCTATGACCCCAAGAACACCATCCCCACCGTCAAACATGGAGGTGGAAACATTATGCTTTGGGGGTGTTTTTCTGCTAAGAGGACAGGACAACTTCACCTCATCAAAGGGACGATGGACGGGGCCATGTACCGTCAAATCTTGGGTGAGAACCTCCTTCCCTCAGGCAGGGCATTGAAATACTTGGGACCCAAGTACAAAGCGAAAACCGATGTTGAGAAATTTTAGCAAATGTATATAAAAAAAAACAAAAAAACAGAAATACCTTATTCACCAAGAACCCGATGGTCACTCTGACAGAGCTCTGGCACCATCCCTTCGGTGAAGCATGGTTGTGGCAGCATCATGCTGTGTGGATGTTTGTCAGCGACATGGAGACTAGTCAGGATCGAGAGAAAGATGAACGGAGCAAAGTACAGAGAGAACCTTGATGAAAACCTGCTCCAGAGTGCTCAGACTGGGGCGAAGGTTCACCTTCCAACAGGACAATGACCCTAAGCACCCAGCCAAGACAGCACAGGAGTGGACTTGAACCCGATCTAACATCTCTGGAGAGTCCTGAAAATAGCTGTGCAGTGACGCTCCCCATGCAACCTGACAGAGCTTGAAAGGATCTGCAGAGAAGAATTGGAGAAACTCCCCAAATACAGGTGTGCCAAGCTTGTAGCGTCATACCCAAGAAGGCTCGGGGCTGTAATCACTTCCAAAGGTGCTTCAACAAAGATCTGAGTCAAGGGTCTGAATACTTACGTAAATGTGATATCAGTTTTTTGTTTTAATAGATGATTGGGTATTGTGTGTAGCTTGATTAGGGAAAAAAATTATTCAATCCATTTTAGAATAAGGCTGTAACCTAACAAAATGTTGAAAAATTCTGAATACTTTCCGAATGAACTGTATGTCTGCTGTTTACTTTTTTCCCTCACCTCGACATCATCACTTTCAAAGTGCAAGGACGTGTCCAAATCCGTATCAAGAACCGACATAGATACAGCCTCTTCCGCAGTGTAAAGTCCTGGCCACTTTGGCTCCGTCATTTTAAGTGATTAAGTGATTTTTTTATTTTAAAAGTCAAATGACAGCATTCCCTGTTTCCGGTTTCTGGTTGATGACAACAGCTACACGAATACGACAACAGGTTGTTAGCGAGTTCATTTTGCGATCTTGACATAGATATTATTTTTAGAAAAACAAGGCCGTTTGAGGCCGCTATAGTAATTTAATGAAAGGCCATTGACGGCCGCTATGGGTTCTAAAGGGTTAAACCAGAATACACCATTTCCACATCCCCTATTATGTTCCAAGGCTGTGCCAGCCCAAATGTTACAGGCTGGGGTGGCTGGGGTATGGTAATGCCTTAGCAGAGTAGAGAGTTCTCCAGCCCCACACCCATCCCTAGTCATCCCCAGCCAAGTGATTTGGAAGTCAAATACCAGGCAGCCAGTGCATATGTTGTGGCTGTAATGCCTAATTCCCTGCATGCATTAGCAGTCAGATGTGAGGGAATAACGGGGACTTAATGCTGGGCTGTTTTTGGCTGAGGCAGTTGTACTCACTCTTTCCCTCCCTGGCACTTAGAGCTTAAGGGCCCTACCTTTTGTCTGGGAAGGTGTTGTGTGTGTTAAAGTGTGCGTGCTTGCGTACATGTGTAGGTTGAGGGTGTTCATAGATCATGCTGGTGTTTGGTCAGAGATAGGGTCTTTTCTTCTAGTTGACCAGAGGACCAGTGTGTTCCCAGTCCTGGTACAGTCTTGCTACAGATACTTAATCTGGTACACAGAGAATAGCACCGCTCCGCACATGCCATGGCTGATGATCCACAGAGACTTGTTCTGTGGCCCAGCTGAAGCAGCAGATGTGCATCTCTCAATGTGCTTAATGATTGTTTACGCAGGGGTGGGCAATTCCAGTCCTGAAGGGCCTGATTGGTGTCACAGTTTTGCCCCAGCCCCAGCTAACACACCTGATTCCAATAATCACCTAATCATGATCTTAAGATTAGATTGCAATTTGATTAATTAGCTGTGTTTGCTAGGGATGGAGAAAAAGTGTGACACCAATCAGGCCCTCGAGGACTGGAGTTGCCCACCCCTGGGTAATGGGTTACTGGGTTCGCTGCAATGTGTGGGTCTGACTGAGCCTGCCGTGCTCAGTCAGGGGAACCAGGAATAGACTTCCTACACAGCGGCTGTGTCCCAATCCAAAGGCATCATCCTTGTCGATGACCTCTCATTCTACTTTCCCTTCAGCCAAATTGAAATAAGATGAATCGACACAATGTTGGATAGTACTGTTTTCCTAAGTGCTCTTTCTAATAAAAGGACAACAATTTGACCTACAACTGGATCATATTGTTGGAAGTTGGTTGTGTCAGTCAGACAGTTATATCAGTGTGCCACTTACAGTTCCTGTTGATCCACTACAAAACAGCACACTTTGATCAGCATGACTTAAGTGAGCTCAGGGATCTGTGCCTAATGGTTGGAGGTATGTGTGTAGTGTGTGTGTGTGTGTGTGTGTGTGTGTGTGTGTGTGTGTGTGTGTGTGTGTGTGTGTGTGTGTGTGTGTGTGTGTGTGTGTGTGTGTGCGTGAGGGATGTCGTGTTAACGCCCTAAGGGGATGACTGCGGTATTAGTCAGTGTTATGTACACTGCACTGGAAGACCTTAAAAGCAGACAGACATAGACTAATACTCAGCCTGTCTTTGTGTATCAGGAGCTGGGCTCAGGTGTTGCTGTAAGAGATTAACATAAGATCTGCCTGCCTGCTCATGGTACAATACTCGCTAAACTCTTAGTTGATTTTGTTGCAAATTTGAGTGTTGATACTATACTCTCCTATATGGGGTTGCTTTCTCTCTCTCCTAGGCCATTTGAACACTGTAGAAATGCTGCCTTTATTCTCTACTGTCTGATTTCCTTTCTCCCTAGAACATTAAATGTAATTTCATTCAATTTTGTTATACTATACATCATTAAGCTGCAGCACTAATGGAGTCAATGGTCTGGATGTGAAACTGAATGATGATTGATGGTAAAGAGGAAACTGGAGTCCTGAGAAACAATCAATGTTTCACAGATCCTTTTGCCCTCTATTGATGTGCACAGAAGGAGCACAGACAGTACTTAAAGGGATACAACCAGGCTAGTATAAGCATTGATAACCCTAAAGCAATGCCGTTCAATGTCACTCACTTCACGCTGTCTAAATTGTAGGCCAAAATCATCAACTCATAATAACTTCGCCCGTCGCTTTCACTAAATATCAGACATTGACAGTGGCGTAAAAATACTTGAAAGTACTACTTAAGTATTTTACAATTTATATTTTTGACAACTTTTACTTCACTACATTCCTAAAGACAATAATTTACTTTTTGCTCCACACATTTTCCCTGAAAAGTACTCGTTACATTTTGAATACTTAGCAGGACAGGAAAATGGTCTAATTCACACACTTATCAAGAGAACATCCCTGGTCATCCCTACTGCCTCTGATCTGGTGGACTCACTTAACAGGGTGAGTGTTGGAGCGTGCTCCTGCCTATCCATAAATAAAGTAAAATAGTGCCCTCTGGTTTGCTTAATATAAGGAATTTGAAATGATTTATACTTTTACTATTACTTTTGATACTTAAGTATATTTTAGCAATTTACTGGGTGATTTTCACTTTTACTTCTATTAAGGTGTCTTAACTTTTACTCAATTATGACAATTGGGTACTTAATCCACCACTCGACTTTGATATTCTGTGTACCAGAAACCCATACTAAGCAGCGGGGGGAGAAATGCAGTGAAGACACTGAGAGAGAATGTTTCAGCCATGTTAGGAACCAGGCTTCTACCCATCAGAAGGCTGGCGAGACGTGAGGGCATAATGAGGCCCAGCTTCAGCCACAGCTGGCCCAGAATAGCTCAGGAGAGAATGGGTGTAAGACAACCAGAAGTGTTTAACGATTACAGTTGATATCATCGTTGTACCATGCTCAAGTTGGCATCAGTGTCGCTACTGAGACAATGTAAGACAACCAGTTTGTGGAGTAAAAGCTTTCCCCCAGAGAGTAATATTGCTACTGCACGATCTTGTTTAAGACTGAGCTGGCTGTTTATCCAATTGGGCGACACTTCCCTCACAAAAAACAACATTGAACTGTGCAAAAAATACTATAAAACTCAGTATACACTGCAGTATGATTTATGCAGTAGCTTTTCAGTAACAATGTCCATGAGAGGGAGATTTTAGATTGTCTGTCAATTTGAGGTGTTTGTAGACAAGCAGGGATTGGAACCAGATCATAGTATCAATAAAACCATTGATCCAAACTATTGTCAGCCTGACCAGGAAGACATTAAGTATGAGCTGTTTTGTCAGGATATCCTTCAGTCTTCCCTGTTAATGTGTGGTGGGGAAGGACTTTAAACACATACTAGAGTACTATTCATTAGCTTTAACCTTCTATTCCTTCTCTCCTCTTCTCTCTTTCTCTCACTCGCTCTGACTGTAATCTGAGTAAAATTTGTTCTTCCCATCCCAACGCACTGCAGAACAAACACACACACAGACCCCCCCCCACACACACACACACACACACACACACGGGTGTCATTTAAAACATCTCGAAGTATTACTTTAATGAAAATATATATTTTCTTTTGTTTATTATACTACTGTCATCAACATTTGTATTAATTTTAACCACTTTAAAATTGACATACATCAATAATTGCAAAGCTCAACCAACTGCAATACTCTAAGTTCTTAGAGTGGAAATTCATCGTACACCCATGACTTGTATTACTATTCTGAACCATGTTATGTGATAGTGATGACTGTAAATTGCAGCATTGGCATGTCAGTGTCAGATTGGAGAGAGAGAGTACCATCTGTGTCTGAGAGATGGAGGCTGCCAGTGTGGGGCCAGTGTGCCAGGGCAGGGACACAGATCCAAACTGGGGCAAGAGCACAGGGGGGCAGAGCTGGGCTCCGGAACAACCAATACCCTTCTACATAATTAACTGTGTGTGTGTCAAATCAAATTGTATTGGTCACATCCATGTGTTTAGCAGATGTTATCGCGGTTGTAGCGAAATACTTGTGCTTCTAGCTCCGACAGTGCAGTAATATCTAACAAGTAATATTTAACAGTTTCACAACATATACCCAAAATACACGTAAATCTAAGTAAGGAATGGATTAAGAATATATATACATATATGTCAGAGTGGCATTGGACTAAGATACCGTAGAATAGTATAGAGTACAGTTTACACACATGAGATGAGTAATGCAAGATACGGAGACATTATTAAAGTGGCTAGTGTTTCATTTCCTTAAAGTGGCCAGTGATTCCTAATCTATAGGCAGCAGCCTCTGATGTGCTGGAGATGGCTGTTTAACAGTCAGTGGTGTAATATAGAATACAATACAGTATATACATATGAAATGGATGATGCAATATGTAAACAATTTAAAAGTGACTAAGATACCTTAGAATTGTGTGGAGTGCAGTTCATACCTATGAAATGAGTAATGCAAGATACGGAGACATTATTAAAGTGGCTAGTGGTCCATTTCTAAAAGTGGCCAGTGATTCCTAATCTAGGTCTACAGGCAGCCGCTTCTGATGTGCTAGTGATGGCTGTGCAGGCTGATGGCCTTGAGATAGAGGCTGTTTTTCAGTCTTTCGATCCCAGCTTTGATGCACCTGTACTGACCTCGCCTTCTGGATGATAGCGGAGTGAACAGGCAGCTGCTCAGGTGGTTGATGTCTTTGATGATCTTTTTGGCCTTCCTATGGCATCGGGTGCTGTAGGTGTCCAGGAAGTTTGCCCCCGATAATGCATTGGGCAGACCGCACCACCCTCTGGAGAGCTTTGCGGTTGTGGGTGGTGCAGTTGCCATACCAGGCGGTGATAAAGCCGACAGGATGCTCTCGATTGTGCATCTGTAAAAGTTTGTGAGGGTTTT
Source organism: Salmo trutta (assembly GCF_901001165.1). Taxonomy (NCBI): domain Eukaryota; kingdom Metazoa; phylum Chordata; class Actinopteri; order Salmoniformes; family Salmonidae; genus Salmo; species Salmo trutta. The sequence continues at coordinate 26,909,945 of NC_042960.1, read as the reverse complement.
AGGTGTTAACCTGTTATGGATAGGGGGCAGTATTTTCACGGCCGGATAAAATACGTACCTGATTTATTCTGTTTATTACTCCTGCCCAGAAACTAGAATATGCATATAATTGTTTGATTTGGATAGAAAACACCCTAAAGTTTCTAAAACTGTTTGAATGGTGTCTGTGAGTATAACAGAACTCATATGGCAGGCCAAAACCTGAGAAGATTCCAAACAGGAAGTGCCCTCTCTGACCATTTCTTGGCCTTCTTTATTCTCTTTATTGAAAACAGAGGATCTCTGCTGTAACGTGACACTTTCTAAGGCTCCCATAGGCTCTCAGAAGGCGCCAGAATGTTGAATGATGACTTTGCAGCCCCTGGCTGAAAAACAGTAGCGCATTTGGATAGTGGTCGATCTGAGAACAATGAGACGGGTGCGCGCGTGCACGTGAAGAGTCCATTTTACATTTTCAGTCTTTGAACGAAAACAACGACTCCCGGTCGGAATATTATCTCTATTTTACGAAAAAAATCGCATAAAAATTGATTTTAAACAGCGGTTGACATGCTTCGAAGTACGGTAATGGAATATTTAGAAAATTTTTGTCACGATATGCGCCGTCGCGTCACCCTTCGTTACCCTTCGGATAGTGTCTTGAACGCACAAACAAAACGCCGCTATTTGGATATAACTATGGATTATTTGGAACCAAACCAACATTTGTTGTTGAAGTATAAGTCCTGGGAGTGCATTCTGACGAAGAACAGCAAAGGTAATCCAATTTTTGCTATAGTAAATCTGAGTTTGGTGAGGGCCAAACTTGGTGAGTGTCAAAATAGCTAGCCTGTGATGGCCGGGCTATCTACTCAGAATATTGCAAAATGTGCTTTCACCGAAAAGCTATTTTAAAATCGGACACCGCGATTGCATAAAGGAGTTTTGTATATATAATTCTTAAAATTATTGTTATGTTTTTTGTGAACGTTTATTGTGAGTAATTTAGTAAATTCACCGGAAGTGTTCGGTGGGAATGCTGGTTCCGAACGTCACATGCTAATGTAAAAAGCTGGTTTTTGATATAAATATGAACTTGATTGAACAAAACATGCATGTATTGTATAACATAATGTCATAGGAGTGTCATCTGATGAAGATCATCAAAGGTTAGTGCTGCATTTAGCTGTGGTTTTGGTTTTTGTGACATTATATGCTAGCTTGAAAAATGGGTGTCTGATTATTTCTGGCAGGGTACTCTCCTGACATAATCTAATGTTTTGCTTTCGTTGTAAAGCCTTTTTGAAATCGGACAGTGTGGTTAGATAAAGGAGAGTCTTGTCTTTAAAATGGTGTAAAATAGTCATATGTTTGAAAAATTGAAGTTTTCAGATTTGTTGTTGCGCCTTCTTCACCACACTGTCTGTGTGGGTGGACCATTCAGTTAGTCAGTGATGTGTATGCCAAGGAACTTGAAGCTTTCCACCTTCTCCACTGCGGTCCCATCGATGTGGATAGGGGGGTGCTCCCTCTGCTGTTTCCCGAAGTCCACGATCATCTCCTTAGTTTTGTTGATGTTGAGTGAGGTTATTTTCCTGGCACAATACTCCCAGAGCCCTCACCTCCTCCCTGTAGGCTGTCTCATCGTTGTTAGTAATCAAGCCTACTACTGTTGTGTCGTCTACAAACTTGATTATTGAGTTGGAGGTGTGCTTGGCCACGCAGTCATGGGTGAACAGGGAGTACCGGAGGGAGTTGAGCACGCACCCTTGTGGGGCCCCAGTGTTGAGGATCAGCGGAGGGGAGATGTTGTTTCCTAGCTTCACCACCTGGGGGCAACCCGTCAGGAAGTCCAGGACCCAATAGCACAGGGCGGGGTTCAGACCCAGGGCCTCAAGCTTGATGAGCTTGGAGGGTACTATGGTGTTGAATGCTGAGATATAGTCAATGAACAGCATTCTTACATATAGGTATGCCACTTGTCCAGATGGGACAGGGCAGTGTGCAGTGTGGTGGCGATTGCATCGTCTGTGGATCTATTGGGGTGGTAAGCAAATTGAAATGGGTCTAGGGTGGCAGGTAAGGTAGAGGTGATATGATCCGTTTATCTTTGTGTGTGTGCGCACGCAAGCGTGTGTGTGCGCCAGTATTAATTTTGTCAACAATAACTATGACAAAAAACTAATTACGATATCGAGGAGTTCCCACATATGCTGAGCACTTGTTGGCTGCTTTGAGGTTGGATGATTGTGGAGGCCAGGTCATCTGATGCAGCACTCCATCACTCTCCTTCTTGGTCAAATAGCCCTTACACAGCCTGGAGGTGTGTTGGATCATTGTCCTGTTGAAAAACAAATGGTAGTCCCACTAAGCGCAAACCAGATGGGATGGCGTATTGCTGCAGAATGCTTTGGCAGCCATGCTGGTTAAGTGTGCCTTGAATTCTTAATAAATCACAGACAGTGTCACCAGCAAAGAACCATCACACCTCCTCGTCCATGCTTCACGGTGAGAACCACACATGCAGAGATCATCCGTTCACCTACTCTGTATCTCACAAAGACACGGCAGTTGGAACCAAAAATCTCACATTTGGACTCATCAGACCAAATGACAGATTTCCAGCAGTCTAATATCCATTGCTCGTATTTCTTGGCCCAAGCAAGTCTCTTCTTCTTATTGGTGTCCTTTAGTAGTTGTTTCTTTGCAGCAGGTCGACCATGAAGGCCTGATTCACGCAGTCTCCTCTGAACAGTTGATGTCGAGATGTGTCTGTTACTTTAACTCTGAAGCTTTTATTTGGGATGCAATTTCTGAGGCTGGTAACTCTAATGAACTTATCCTCTGCAGCAGGGGTAACTCTGGGTCTTCCTTTCCTGTGACGGTCCTCAAGAGAGCCAGTTTCATCATAGCGCTTGATAGTTTATGCGACTGCACTTGAAGAAACTTCAAAATTTCTTGAAATTTTCGGTATTGCCTGACCTTCATGTCTTAAAGTACTCATGGACTTTCATTTCTCTTTTCTTATTTGGGCTTTTCTTGCCATAATATGGACTTGGTCATTTACCAAATAGGGCTATCTTCTGTATACCACCCCTACCTTGTCACAACACAACTGATTGACTCAAACACATTAAGAAGGAAAGAATTTCCACAAATTAACTTTTAACAAGGCACACCTGTTAATTGAAATGCATTCCAGGTGACTAACTCATGAATCTGGTTGAGAGTATGCCAAGAGTGTGCAAAGCTGTCATCAAAGTAAAGGGTGGCTACTTTTAGGAATTTAAATATCTTGTTTTGATATCTTGAAACACTTTTTTGGTTACTACATGATTTGATATGTGTTATTTCATAGTTTTGATGTCTCCACTATTATTCTTCAATGTAGAAAATAGTAGAAATAAAGAAAAAGGAGTAGATGTGTCAACTTTTGACTGCTACTGTAATTCTAACACATTATGAGACAAGAATTCTACGTGAGACTAATGGACATTCAATTTGACATGAAGCTTCTTTTCATCTGTTTTGTCCAATCATAAGCATGCATTTCTTTGCAGAATATTTTCTGCAATCCTCTCATTGGCCGATAAAGTCTTTCAGTTGCGCATGCTTCGTGAGCTCAATGAGCTTAACCGGCTTTCTCACACACGAGCGGTCACTTGAATCCCTCCTCTCTTTTGAACTGATGCATAGCCAGGACAATTCAATTGTAACTTACCTCTATTAGAAACAATAATGTATTTGATCATTTTTGCTTTCATATAGGCCATTTCTGCTCTGATCACATCAGAAGTTCTATTTTGCCATGTGCGCTGGGCAAATGCGAGTTGTGATTTATTTTTTCTGATTAGAAAAACTATAGCTGTTTGTTGAATATTATTTACCCCCCTCCGACAGTTATAGTGGGGAGAAAATCAGAGTTGTAAATTGTTTAACCTATAGCCAAGGCCTTATAGCCTATATAATTAATTATGGCTGACATTTGTTACTATCTGCCACTATAGCAATGTTGCCAGCTAAGTTATAAGAGGGAACAATAGGCCTAGTTGGACAAGGCTAAGAGGTAAATATTATGTGATTATAATGACTGTGACTAAAACTAGACTAAAATTGTCAGGAGTTTTAGTTGACTGATAACAAATAAAACTAATGAAGGATGAAATGACTAAAACACGGCTAAGACTAAAAGGCATTTTAAGACAAACTAAATCTGAAATAGCTGTGAAAATAAACACTGGTGTGTGCATGCGTGTGCGTGTGTGTGCATATATCTTGGGTGGGGGAAGTCATACTCAATTAAGCGTGGGGGATCTTCTTTGCATACTCTATGGTTTGGGGGAAAAGATTATGACCATCTGTTACAAAATAGTATTGTCTAATAACAGTATAGAGGCCTTTGGAAGGGTGTGTGTACTAGGCAGCATACAGGTCAAAAAGCCTGCCTAAATGTGTATGTCAGCTACGTTACACAAAGCAGAAAATGTGTGTGTGTGTACAGAGCATTCGGAAAGTATTCAGACCCCTTGACTGTTTCCATATTTTGTTAAGTTACAGCCTTATTCTAAAATTGATAAAAATGTTTATTTTCCTCATCAAATCGACCCCCCCCCCCACACACACACACACACACACACACATTGTGTGTAACTTATTTTGTACATAATGTTGCATCTCTTATGACCGAAAAGAGCTTCTGGACATCAGAACAGCGATTACTCACCTTGAACTGGACGAATAATTTTTCTTTAGTGAGTCGGACGAGAGGGATTTACTCCAGTCACCCGACGAGGCCATCATCCCTGTCATTCGAAGGAGAAAAAGACAGAGATTTCACGGAAGGAGATCAGGGTGCCTTGTAAGGATCCAGCGACGAGTGACTAATCTGCCTTTGCCATCGGTACTATTGGCCAACGTACCATCGCTGGACAGTAAAGTAGATGAACTACAAGCACGTATATCCTACCAACGGGACATTAAAATAATATCATATTTTCACCGAGTTGTGGCTGAATGACGACATTAATAATATACAGCTGGTGGGTTACACACTGTATCGCCAGGATAGAACAGCAGCCTCTGGTAAGACAAGGGCTGGTGGTCTATGTATATTTGTAAACAACAGCTGGTGCACGATACCTAAGGAAGTCTCAAGGTTTTGCTCGCCTGAGGTAGAGTATCTCATGATAAGCTGTTTCTACAAAGAGAGTTTATCTATATTCTTCGTAGCTGTCTATTTACCACCACAAACTGATGCTGGCACTAGGATCAATGAGCTGTATACAGCCATAAGCAAACAGGAAAACGTTTATCCAGAAGCGGCGCTCCTAGTGGCCGGGGACTTTAATGCAGGGAAACTTAAATCTGTTTTACCTCATTTCTACCAGCATGTTAAATGTGCAATCAGAGGGGGGGAAAAAAACTCTAGTCCACGTTTACTCCACACACAGAAGCATACAAAGCTCTCCCTCGCCCTCCATTTGGTAATTCTGACCATAATTCTATCCTCCTGATTCCTACTTACAAGCAAAAACTAAAGCAGGAAGCACCAGTGACTTAGTCAATAACAAAGTGGTCAGATGAAGCAGATGCTAAGCTATAGGACTGTTTTGCTAGCACAGACTGGAATATGTTCCGGAATTCTTCCGATGTCATTGAGGAGTACACCACATCAGTCACTGGCTACATCAATAAGTGCATTGATGACTTCGTCCCAACGGTGACTGTACGTACTTACCCCAACCAGAAGTCATGAATTACAGGCAACATCCGCACTGAGCTAAAGGGTAAACCTGCTGCTTTTAAGGAGCGGGACTAAAAACCCCAAGCTAACAAGAAATCCCACTATGCACTCCGACGAAACATCAAACAGGCTAATCATCAATACAGGACTAAGGTCGAATTGTGCCACAGCGGCTCCAACTCGTCGGATGTGGCAGGGCTTGCAAACTATTACAGACTACAAAGGGAAGTACAGCCGAGAGCTGCCAAGTGACACGAGCCTACCAGACAAGCTAAGTTACTTCTATGCTCGCTTCGAGGCAAGTAACACTGAAACATGCATGAGAGCATCAGCTGTTCCAGACGACTGTGTGATCACGCTCTCTGTAGCCGATGTGAGTAAGAACTTTAAACTGGTCAACATTCACAAGGCTGCAGGACCAGATGGATTACCAGGACGTGTACTCCGAGCATGCACTGACCAACTGGCAAGTGTCTTCACTGACATTTTCAACCTCTCCCTGTCTGAGTCTGTAATACCAACATGTTTCAAGAACACGTAGCACTCAAGTCTGTAGGTATCAAGTGCTTTGAAAGGCTGGTCATGGCTCACAACAACAACATTATCAAAGAAACCCTAGACTCACTCCAATTTGCAAATCACCCCAACAGATCCACAGATGATGCAATCTCTATTGCACTCCACGATGCCCTTTCACACCTGGACAAAAGGAACACCTAAAGTTGAAGTCAGAAGTTTACATACACTTAGGTTGGAATCATTAAAACTTGTTTTTCAACCACTCCACAAATTTCTTGTTAACAAACTATATTTTTGGCAAGTCTGTTACGACATCAACTTTGTAGATGACACAAGTCATTTTTCTAACAATTGTTTACAGACAGATTACATCACTTATAATTCACTGTATCACAATTCCAGTGGGTCAGAAGTTTACATACACTAAGTTGACTGTGCCTTTAAACAGCTTGGAAAATTCCAGAAAATGATGTCATGGCTTTAGAAGCTTCCGATAGGCTAATTGACATCATTTTAGTCAATTGAAGGTGTACCTGTGGATGTATTTCAAGGCCTACCTTCAAACTCAGTGCTTGATATCATGGGAAAATCAAAAGAAAATCGGCCAAGACCTTAGAAAAAAAATTGTAGACCTCAGCAAGTCTGGTTCATCCTTGGGAGCAATTTCCAAACGCCTGAAGGTAGCACATTCATCTGTACTAATAATAGTTCGCAAGTATAAACACCATGGGACAACGCAGCCGTCATACCGCTCAGGAAGGAGACTCATTCTGTCTCGTAGAAATGAACGTTCTTCGGTGCAAAAAGTGCAAATCAATCCCAGAACAACAGCAAAGGACCTTGTGAAGATGCTGGAGGAAACAGACACAAATGCATCTATATCCACAGTAAAACGAGTCCTATATTGACATAACTTGAAAGGCCGCTCAGCAAGAAAGAAGCCACTGCTCCAAAACCAACATAAGAAGCCAGACTACGGTTTGCAACTGCAGATGGGGACAAAGATCGTACTTTTTGTAGAAATGTCCTCTGGTCTGATGAAACAAAAAAAGCACTGTTTGGCCTTAATGACCATCGTTATGTTTGGAGGAATAAGGGGGAGGCTTGCAAGCCGAAGAACACCATCCCAACCGTGAAGCATGTGGGTGGAAGCATCATGTGTTGGGGGTGCTTTGCTGCAGGAGGGACTGGTGCACTTCACAAAATAGATGGCATCACGAGAGAGGAAAATTATGTGGATATATTGTAGCAACATCTCAAGACATCAGTCAGGAAGTTAAAGCTTGGTCGCAAATGGGTCTTCCAAATGGACAATGACCCCAAGCATAATTCCAAAGTTGTGGCAAAATGGCTTAAGGACAACAAAGTCAAGTTATTGGAGTGGCCATCACAAAGCCCTGACCTCAATCCTATAGAAAATGTGTGGGCAGAACTGAAAAAGCATGTGCAAGCAAGGAGGCCTACAAACCTGACCAGCTCTGTCAGGAGGAATGGGCCAAAATTCACCCAACTTATTGTGGGAAGCTTGTGGAAGCCTACCCAAAACATTTGACCCAAGTTAAACAATTTAAAGGCAATGCTACCAAATACTAATTGAGTGTATGTAAACTTTTGACCGACTGGGAATGTGATGAAAGAAATAAAAGCTGAAATAAATCATTCTCTCTGCTATCATTCAGACATTTCAAAAGTGGTGATCCTAACTGACCTAAGATGGAATTTTTACTAGGATTAAATGTTAGGAATTGTGCAAAACTGAGTTTAAATGTATTTGGCTAAGGTGTATGTAAACTTCCGACTTCAACTGTATGTGAGAATGCTCTTCATTGACTACAGCTCAGTGTTCAACACCATAGTGCCCTCAAAGCTCATCAGTAAGCTAACACCCAGTGACCTACCCGCTACCTCTCCAACTGGATCCTGGACTTCCTGACAGGCTGCCCCCAGGTGGTAAGGGTAAGTAACAACACATTCACCATGCTGATCTTCAACACGGGGGCCCCTCAGGCATGCGTGCTCAGTCCTCTACTGTACTCCCTGTTCACTCATGACTGCATGGACAGGCATGACCCCAACGCTATCATTAAGTTTGCAGATGACACAACAGTGGTAGGCCTGATCACCGACAACGACAAGACAACCTATAGGGAGGAGGTCAGAGACCTGGCCGTGTGGTGCCAGGACAACAACCTCTCCCTCAACGTGATAAGGACAAAGGAGATGATTGTGGACTACAGGAAAAGGAGGACCGAGCACGCCCCCATTCTCATTGACAGGTTGAGAGTTAAGTTCCTTGGTGTCCACATCACCAACAAACTAACATGGTCCAATCACACCAAGACAGTGGATGGCTTCCTGCCATCCAGGACCTCTATGCCAGGCGGTGTCAGAGGAAGGCCCTAAAAATTGTCACATCCAGCCACCCTAGGCATTTTTATTTATTTATTTTTATTTCACCTTTATTTAACCAGGTAGGCAAGTTCAGAACAAGTTCTCATTTACAATTGCGACCTGGCCAAGATAAAGCAAAGCAGTTTGACACATACAACAACACAGAGTTACACATGGAGTAAAACAAATATACAGTCAATAATACAGTAGAAACATAAGTCTATATACAATGTGAGCAAATGAGGTGAGATAAGGGAGGTAAAGGCAAAAAAAGGCCATGGTGGCGAAGTACATACAATATAGCAAGTAAAACACTGGAATGGTAGATTTGCAGTGGAAGAAAGTGCAAAGTAGAAATAGAAATAATGGGGTGCAAAGGAGCAAAACAAATAAATAAATAAATAAATACAGTAGGGGAAGGGGTAGTTGTTTGGGCTAAATTATAGATGAGCTATGTACAGGTGCAGTGATCTGTGATCTGCTCTGACAGCTGGTGCTTAAAGCTAGTGAGGGAGATGAGTGTTTCCAGTTTCAGAGATTCTTGTAGTTAATTCCAGTCATTGGCAGCAGAGACCTAGAAGGAGAGGCGGCCAAAGGAGGAATTGGCTTTGGGGGTGACCAGTGAAATATATACCTGCTGGAGCGCGTGCTACAGGTGGGTGCTGCTATGGTGACCAGCGAGCTGAGATAAGGGGGGACTTTACCTAGCAGGGTCTTGTAGATGACCTGGAGCCAGTGGGCATAGACTGTTCTCTCTGCTACCGCACGGCAAGCGGTTCCGGAGCACCAAGTCTAGGTCCAAAAGGCTTCTAAACAGCTTCTACCCCCAAGCCATAAGACTCCTGAACATCTAATCAATTGGCTACCCAGACTATTTGCGTTGCCCCCCCTTTTACACTGCTGCTACTCTACTAACCAGTGTCCCCGCACATTGACTCTGTACCGGTACACCCCCTGTGCATAGCCTTTGCTATTGTTATTTTACTGCTGCTCTTTAATTATTTTTCTTAAAGCTGCATTGTTGGTTAAGGGCTTGTAAGTACCGTAATTTCCAGACTATTAAGCGCACCTGAACATAAGCCGCACCCACTCAATTTAAAAAATATATATATTTTGAACATAAATAAGCCGCACGTCTATAAGCCGCAGGTGCTTTCCGGTTCATTGAAACAAATGAACTTTACACAGGCTTTAACGAAACACGGCTTGTAACAAAAATAAATAGGCTTTAACAAAACACGGCTTGTAACAAAAAATAGAAAATAAGCAGTAAGCTTTAGTTGTCTTTTTGCACTGAGTCAATTCCTCACGCTGCTGTTTCCAACGTCTTATCATCGACTCATTAAGACCAAGCTCCCATGCAGCAGCTCTATTTCCTTTTCCAACAGCCAGATCAATCGCCTTCAACTTGAAAGCTGCATCATATGCATTTCTCCGTGTCTTTGCCATGATGAGGGTGACAAAATGACTACCGTAATCAGAATGATGGGAAGTTTGAGAGCGCTCGATTTAATCTAAACAGTAAACAAAAAAGTTGTTTGACCTTAACCCGTTAGACCAATGAAATTGCCGAATGAAAGCTTCATGCCGGCAAAAAACTGAGCACGTCACAGAATGTGTTTTTTTGGAGAAAAAAAATTGAAAGCGGGAAAAATCCATATATTAGCCGCTTCATTGTTTAAGCCGCGAGGTTCAAAGCCTGGGAAAAAAGTTGCGGCTTATAGTCTGGAATTTACGGTAAGCATTTCACTGTAAGGTCTACACCTGTTGTATTCGGCGCATGTGACAAATACATTTTGATTTGGTTTGATATATAGACAGGTGGTGCTTTTCAAAATCAAGGTTTTTTATACATTTGCAAAACATTTCTAAAAACCTGTTTTCACTTTGTCATTATGGGATATTGTTTGTAGATTGATGAGGAAAATAAACAATTTAATACATTTTAGAATAAGGCTGGAACGTAACAAAATGTGGAAACAGGGAAGGGGTCTGAATACTTTCCGAATGCACTGTATATGTATGTTGCACAGGGCAGAGGGCTGCTATGACTATTGTGGAGGCTGAATCAGAATTAGTTGGGTAAAATAGATAAGATGTTTTATTTGCATAATATGCTTATGTGAGATACTTGTCATATATGAATGTATCTGTTAAACCATGTGAAGGGATGGCATTGTCTTTGGCATCATTAAAACGGAAGACATGTTTATCAAATAACTCTCTGTAATTATTATTAAACTAAATCATTCACAGAAATGCACAAACAGATATGGTTACAAGGAAATGATAGGAGAATGCGCCCTAGTGGGCTAAACCGGCATGGCGGCTTGTTACACAAAGAAAGGGGGTTGGGCTTGAATGAAAGAGCGGGAAGACTGAGGAACAGAGAAAGCAGCTATACCATTTTAAATACAGTATCGTATACATTCTACATTACCGCCCATTTGGAAAAGGAAATAAATATTTACTCTGAGCTGCGCTTCGGTAGGTTGGTCGTGGATGCTGGCCGTGTTGGCCAACAGAGATCTTCCTGTCCTCGGAAGAATGTCACTGGTGGTAAAATGGATACGTTGTAGTATCTTCGTCGTGTGTTAGACTGGATACGTCGTCCGTCCTTTTCTAGCCCACGTCTACAGCGGCCGCTGCTAACTCAACGGCTAGGAAGTATCACTTCTGTAGTGACTGAGAGTTCAAAGTTCATACCATTCGCAACCAAAGCTCACGCTGAGTTTGGCTTAGTTCTGTACTTGACATGTGTGTCCTTTTAACGCAGAGGCTGCAGACCTCACGTACCCGGAACAGACTGATTACATTTTGACACTGACTTATATAGTGGCGAGGGGAGAAGGGTGTGTTTCATCGTTTATAACCCCTGTCTCTTCACAGGGGCGGGCCACTGATTGGTCAGGGCTCTTTCCTTATGAAAACCCAATTCTCTCATTTGGAAGCTAAAATTACATTTAAACTCCTAACAAACAGTTTCAATATCAAACATTTAAATTGCACAACAATTCCATGTGAATCTGATAACTAGAATGTGTAGACTTTCCCAGGTACAGTTTATGTCATCCTGTCATCAGTCATAACGTCTCAGATGACAACCGAACTGACATCCATACTCATTAAGTACCTGGTATATTTCCAACTGGTTCTATTACCGAAATATGGTTCCTTTCCACCCACTTGTTTGATGTTCCCAGACTCTCTATATTTAACAAAGGCTATTCAAAAGTCCTTCAGTAGGGTCAGAGAGAGAGGGGAAGGGAGAAAGGTATTTATGGGGGGGGTCATAAACCTTACCCACAGGCCAATGTCATGACAACGTGATTAATGGGGAACCAATTACTTGTCTCCACAATGTCTGTGCGCAAGTCACTCCCTCCTTTGGCATTGGGGGAAGGTGTATGGCAGTGTTTGGACCCTTGTATGTCCTCTCTGATGTTGCACTTATCTTGGGATAGTGTATGACTTAGAGGCTTACTCCCCTCAGTGAGCTTGTCCAGGAGTGGAGTCAAGAGGGGGTTTACTTGAGATGGGAGTATCTAGAGTTGTCAATTGATTTATGCCATTGGATGAGCTAATGGTTCTGTTCTATACCGTACCAGGGAGAGACAGTTCCAGTTTGGGGTAGGAGGACCAGACACTGGTCTATACAATGAAAACTGTTGACACAGCAGTTGCTGTCTGATATGTTTCATAGATATCTTTCATACAAAACCTAACCTTGTGACCATTCTATGTACATTGAGAGGGGTGTATCTTGGCTATAAAAGATCTTTGTACTTTTGTGTAGTCACTTTTCAATGGTTCATTGAAAGTCAAAGTGCTTTTGCAAAAGCATCTTAATTATTAAAGATGTAGTTTTAAGTATAACTCTGACTGGTGTGTGAAGTTTGTAACTCTCCTCATTTGGTAATGCAGAAATTAGCCACCACACTATGTCAGCCCTGAAGCATGTTGCCTTGAACAAGGGGAGGGGTGAGCGCAGGAGTGATAGGAGGATGGAGAGAGGGAGAAATGCAGTGGGAGAAAAAGAGGAGGTGGGAGAGTGCGTTAGCATCTGTTGGTTTTTAGTTCTGGCTGACAAAAGCTGGAAGACAGACAGAGCGTAGTATCTCTACACAGACACACACATGCACGGGAGCCAACGTGGAGCAGACGCTAGAGAGAGCTACCACACACTCACACGCCGGCACTGGCACACACACACTCAGAGAGAGGCGCTAACCCAGAGAGAGAAACAGTATTTTCACGCTTTCGCTCTCACCGGTGAGAAGCTATTCCTCAGAAGAGCAGCATGTAAGTATAGCCTTGTCTTTCAGAGATAAAACAATATACATAGTACATTGGGCAGCTTGATTCCTTCTGTGTGTGTGTGTGTGTGTGTGTGTGTGTGTGTGTGTGTGTGTGTGTGTGTGTGTGTGTGTGTGTGTGTGTGTGTGTGTGTGTGTGTGCGTGTGTGCGTGGAGCCCCAGTACGATTGGATTACTCAGCCTTAATTAGATTCTGTGAACAGTAATGGCTTGGGGATGGGTAGTAGGATACGGTACACGGCTACGCACAGACAGCAAAGTGCTCTGCTCAGCTCCTTTCTGCTGCCTGCCGCTATGTCTGAGATGAGAGAGGAGACAAACACACATGCCTTAGCATGCAACACAGCAGTTTTCTGTTTCGAAAAAAGCATTTTTAAGACTTGTTAGGAATTCAGCAGAATTTTCTCTCTTCTGGTCTTTGTATGCGTCTATTGTTTCATAAACTGGATTTTGCCCCATAGGGTTTTGGGGGGGTTGTGTTTGCCTTAGTTTCACCTTTTAATACAAATGCCTGAGTCCCTGTGATGCGTGTGTGCGTGTTTGAACCTTTTATATAATCTAGGAAGGATTTTTAGAGTAAGTATTTTTCTGCCTCCTATGTTTGTTGCTGTAATAATCCAGGGTGTTTCTCTTGACAGTTGTTTAAAATATTACTGCACTGAAGACGGCTAGGAAACAAGACACATTAATAGATTTTTAACCTTGGAAATTATGTCTGTGTGATTTCTAGGTCTGTGAGATGTGTTTCACATGTATGTGGCCACAAAGAGGGCTGGACTGTGCAGAGCGATACACGCTATGACAACTTCCAGTGTTTTTTTTTGTTTTTTTTAATAAATGAATATATTCCTGTTTTGTGGCAGTTCGCGACGCCTCTATGTTATACTGATCACACTATACATTTTTGTTGCGTGTAGACATGGTTGTCCTTGTTTGATAGAGCCATTGGACGTCTTTCAGCGATTTTCCTATCGGCGGATTCATTGCTAAATATACAATGTGACAAGTTTTTTCCAGTTTCTGAAAGACTACAACCCAAGATGGGCTTTTTTGAAAGGGATACAGACAAAACACACATTACTCTGGTCAAAACTGAAAGAACTGACCAGACCACAATGGCTTCAAATAATTCCTCTCATCAACACAAGGTCGGTATACAGTGCCTTAGGAAAGTATTCAGAGCCCTTGACTTTTTCCACATTTTGTTACTTTACAGCCTTATTCTAAAATGTATTAAATTGTTTATTTTCCTCATCAATCTACACACATTACCCCATAATGACAAAGCGAAAACCGTTGTTTTTACATTTTTGAAAATGTATTAAAAATTTAAAAACGGATAACATTTACATAAGTATTCAGACCCTTTACTCAGGACTTTGTTGAAGCACCTTTGGTGGCGATTACAGCATCAAGTCTTCTTGTGTATGGCGCTCCAAGCTTGGCACACATGTATATTTGTGCTTGGGGTCGTTGTCCTTTTGGAAAGTGAACCTTCACCCCAGTCTGAGGTTCTGGAGTAGATTTTCATCAAGGATCTCTTTGTACTTTGCTCCGTTCATCTTTGTCTCAATCATGACTAGTCTTCCAGTCCCGGCCGCTGAAAAACATCCCCACAGCATGATGCTACCACCACCATGCTTCGCCGTAGTGATGGTGCAAAGCTTCCTCCAGACGTGATACTTGGCATTCAGGTCAAAGGGTTCAATCTTGGTTTCATCAGACCAGAGAATCTTGTTTCTCATGGTCTGAGAGTCTTGAGGTGCCTTTTGGCAAACTCCAAGCGGGCTGTCATGTGCCTTTTTACTGAGGAGTGGCTTCCGTCTTGCCACTCTACCATAAAGGCCCGATTGGTGAAGTGCTGCAGAGATGGTTGTCCTTCTGGAAGTTTCTCCCATCTCCACAGAGGAACTCTGGAGCTCTGTCAGAGTGACCATCAGATTCTTGGTCACCTCCCTGACCAAGGCCCTTCTCCCCTGATTGCTCAGTTTGGCTAGGTGGCCAATTCTTGGAAGAGTCTTGGTGTTTCCAAACTTCTTCCATTTAAGAACGGAGGCCACTGTGTTCTTAGAGACCTTCAGTGCTGCAAAAATGTTTTGGTACCCTTTCCCAGATCTGTGCCTCGACCAAATCCTATCTCGGAGCTCTACAGACAATTCCTTTGACCTCATGGCTTGGGTTTTGCTCTGACATGCACTGTGAACTGTGGGACCTTGTATAGACAGGTGTGTGCCTTTCCAAATCATGTTCAATCAATTGCATTTACCACAGGTGAACTCCATTCAAATTGTAGAAACTTCTCAAGGATGATCAATGGAAACAGGACACACCTGAGCTCAATTTCTAGTCTCATAGAAAGGGGTCTGAATACTTATGTAAATAAAGTATTTAGGTTTTTAATATTTAATATTTGCTAAAATGTAAAAAAAACAGTTTTTGCCCCGTCATTATGGGGTATTGTGAGTAGCTTGCTGAGGAATTGTTTTTATTTAATCAATTTTAGAATAAGGTTGTAACGGAACAAAATGTGGTAAAAGTCAAGGGGTCTGAATACTTTCCTTAGGCACTGTAAAACGAAGAGGATTCAAATCAGAGTTGGATTTAAATAGAAGCTCATCTACAGCAAATGCCAGCACGAAGATGCAGGCAAATACAGTAGCTTGGTGAGTTATATTTCATGCAAGCCACCTAGCTGTCTAGCTTTTAGTTTATCTACTGAAACCCATATTGTGGGGGGAAATATAATAATTTGTATGTTTGCTAACTTAGGTAGCTAGCTAAAATGATAGGCATCATGCAAAATAGGATTCCAAACAGATGTGTCACGTCCTGACCATAGTAAGTTGTTATTTTCTTTGGTAGAGTTGGTCGGGGGCGTTTGTCTATGTTTTTGTATTTCTATGTTCAGTTTCTAGTTTTGTATTTCTATGTTGGTTTTGTTTGGCATGATCTCCAATTAGAGGCAGCCGGTTGTCGTTGTCTCTAATTGGAGGTCATATTTAAGTTGATGTTTGTCCCACCTGTTTTTGTGGGTGATTAATTTTTGAGTACTGTGTTTTCTCTCTGCGTCACGGTTTGTTGTTTTTGTGTATTCAAGTATTTAGTCTATTGCATTTAGTTTCACGGTAAATAAAATATGTGGAACTACAACCATGCTGCGCGTTGGTCCGATCATTCTGACAGCCGTGACAGAATCACCCACCAAAAAAGGACCAAGCAGCGTGGTAAGGAGCAGCTGGAGGAATGGACTTGGGAGGAGATTTTGGATGGGAAAGGACCCTGGAGGCAGGCTGGGGAGTGTCGTCGCCCGAGGGAGGAAATCGAAGCAGCAAAAAGGGAGCGACAGTACTACGAGGCGCTATATGCACCGAGAGGCAAGGCTGAGAGGCAGCCCCCAAAAAATGTTTTGGGGGGGGCATACGGGGAGTTTGGCGATGTCAGGGGGGAGACCTGATCTAACTTCCCATGGTTATCGGAGAGAGCCGTGGAGTGAACCGGAGCCAGTCAAGGAGTCAAGCGCGGAGCTCGACACAAGATTCCGGAGAGAGGTACTGGCATTGAGAGCACTCCGGAGCGGGCGTGCTCAGGAGCGTGTGGATGAACGAGCAATGGGTTATGGTGTGATGCGCACTATATCGCCCATACGCACTCACAGCCCGGTGCGGTCGGTGCAAGCTCCTCACCGGTGTAGGGCGAAGATGGTCATTCAGCCAGGAAGGAGTAGGCCTGCTCAGCAAGCCTGGTCTCCAGTTCGCCTCCATAGTCCAGTACGTCCTGTGTCTCCTTCCCGCACTCGCCCTGAGGTGCGTGTTATCAGTCTGGCGCCACCTAGGCCAGTTCCACGCATCAGATCTCCAGTGCGCATGCTCAGTCCGGAGTGTCCTGTTCTTGCTCCCTGCACTCGTCCTGAGGTGGGGGTTACCAGTCTGGTGCCACCCATGCCAGTACCACGCATCAGGATTCCAGTGCACATTTCCAGTCCAGAGCTTCTGGCGACAGTTCCCCGTCCAGAGCTTCCGGCGACAGTTCCCCGTCCAGAGCTTCCGGCGACAGTTCCCCGTCCAGAGCTTCCGGCGACAGTTCCCCGTCCGGAACCTACTGAGACGGCCTACAGCCCGGAACCTACTGAGACGGCCTACAGCCCGGAACCTACTGAGACGGCCTACAGCCCGGAACCTACTGAGACGGCCTACAGCCCGGAACCTACTGAGACGGCCTACAGCCCGGAACCTACTGAGACGGCCTACAGCCCGCATGTAGGCGCGGTTCTCTGGACACTTGTGCAGGATGTCAGGCTCCACTTCCCACACCACTGGCGTGATGATACAGGACGTCATAGAGGTGAGACAGGGCGTCCGCCTTCACGTTCTTCGAGCCTGGCCTATACGAAAGCGTGAATTGGAGTCAGGCGAAGAATAGAGCCCACATGGCCTGTCTCGGGTTTAGCCTCGTTGCTGCCCTGATTTATCTCCAGGTTGCGGTGGTCTCCATGGCCTCGGTCTCCACATAGGAGAGGGGATAGACGTGTCCTCTTGGAAGGCTGCGTCAGACCGCAGGTCAAGGGCACAGAGGAGGCAGGCATGTAGCCTGGGTCTTAGAGAAAACCCGGTGCAGATCCTGGTATTTCTCCGGTAACTCCACTTGAGGGTGTGGTCCGGACTTTACACCGTAGTGGTGTTGACAGACACCACAAGACACCACCCCTGACACTCCTGCAACAACCCAGCAGTCTCTCCTCTGACCAGGAAATAACAGGGTTATGCCAACTCAACCAGGGGAGACCTAAAACAACAGGGTGCGTGGGGGTGTTTATAATCAAAAAGGTGATCTATTCTAAATGAGTGTCATGGGTCAGCAGAGAAACAGGAACAGTGATGTGATGTGATGTACGAGCTCTGTCCCTATTGGACGATTATCCAGGACTCAAACTGGAATGGGTGACTGTAGGGGAACCAAAGGAATCCGTAGTGCACCAGTCACTGCATTATCTAAAAGATTCCCGGAAGCTCCGGAATCAGAGCTAATGGGAGTGAGGGGCTAGGGTATTCAGGAAATTTAAATGGGAAAACAAACTGGTTGAGTTGACAGAAAAGGAGGGGAGATCTTGCATCCTACCTGGGTTGGAGCAGGGGAATTCCCTGGCTTGTCACCTCCTCGCCTATTAGTGGATAGAGGGCAGGTCGGGGAGAAATGACCCCTTTCTCCACAATAGGAGCAGTGGCCCAGATTCCTCCTTTTCCTACGCTCTGCCTCGGGCAAACGTGCAGAGCCCACCTCCATCAGCTCTGGCCATGGAGCAGGTGTAGCCATGGTCTCCGGATTCCGCGCAGGTCTTCGTCGGGACCGCATGAGGTTGTCCAAACGAATCGACATGCTGATGAGCTGGTCGAGTGACAGGTTGTCATCACGGCAGGCTAACTCCAGCTATGCCTCCTCCCGCAGTCCACTGTAGAACATGGTGGCCAGAGCCGCCTTGTTCCATCCGGTAGAGGCCACGATGGTCCGGAACTCCAGAGCGAACTCCAAGGCAGTCCTAGCTCCCTGGCGTAGTCGGAGTAGGCGCGCACCCCACTCTCGGCCCTCCCGGAGACTGCCTCGGTATAGCGAGTGAGGTACAGGTTGCACAGGTCTTCCCTGTGGCTCAGTTGGTAGAGCATGGCGTTTGCAATGCCAGAATGGTGTATGCAAAGCCAGGGTTGTGGGTTCGATTCCCACGGGGGGCCAGTACAAAAAAAAAAAAGAAAATGCATGAAATGAAAATGAAATGTATGTATTCACTACTATAAGTCGCTCTGGATAAGAGCGTCTGCTAAATGACTAAAATGTAAATGTAAATCCCTTGCATCTCGCTGGCGCGCCATCAAAGCACTCCAGGAGGGACATGGGTATGCCGCGGACTGGTTCAGATGAGATGGAAGCAGGTAGTGGTGGGGGGGCTGGTGCCGGAACCGGTGCTGGAGACTGGATGGACTGCACATTCCCCTTCAAACGCAGGGTGGTTGCCAGCACGCTGTCCATGGCGCTGCCAAGTCGGGAGAGACAGTCCTCTTGATGCTGGACTGTCTCTGCAATGTTTGACAGCTCAGTCTTTCCTGCTGTCTGCATTTAGTGGGCCGAGTATTCTGTCACATTGTATAATGATTAGAGACAGGCGCAGGAATACATAATAGGTTGTTTTATTTTCTCCACCCAAACAAAAGAGCAAGGTAAAACCTCTAAATAATATACGGGACGAGACCTGTAAAACAAGGCACAATAACGCGAAAGTAATTTTTCCAACAATTGTTTACAGACAGATTATTTCAATTAAAATTCAGTGTATCACAATTCCAGTGGGTCAGAAATTTACATACACTAAGTTAACTGTGCCTTTAAACAGCTTGGAAAATTCCAGAAAATGATGTCATGGCTTTAGAAGCTTCTGATAGGCTAATTGACATAATTTGAGTCAGTTGGAGGTGTACCTGTGGATTTATTTCAAGGCTTACCTTCCAGCTCAGTGCCTCTTTGCTTGACATCATGGGAAAATCAAAAGAAATCAGCCAAGACCTCAGAAAAAAATTGTAGACCTCCGCAAGTCTGGTTCATCCTTGGGAGCAATTTCCAAATGCCTGAAGGTACCACGTTCATATATACAAACAATAGTACGCAAGTATAAACACCATGGGATCACTCAGCCGTCATACCGCTCAGGAAAGTTTATCATTTTAAAAGGCTAATTGATCATTAGAAAAAACTTTTGCAATTATGTTAGCACAGCTGAAAACTGTTGTCCACATTAAAGAAGTGTAACGCCCTGGCCATAGAGAGGGGGTTTTTGTTCTTTATTTTGGTTAGGCCAGGGTGTTACATTGGGTGGGCGTTCTATGTTCTGTTTCTATGTGTCTGTATTTCTTTGTTTTGGGCCGTGTGTGGCTCCCAATCAGGCACAGCTGAAGTTCATTGTTGTTGATTGGGAGTCACACATAAGTGCATGTTTTTCCGTTGGGGTTTTGTGGGTAATTGTTTCTGTTAGTGTTTGCACCTGACAGGACTGTTGGCTGTCGGTTTTCTCTTTTCTTGTTTTTGTATAGTGTTCACGTTGTTCAATTAAATATTAAATGATGAACACTAACTCCGCTGCACCTTGGTCTCTCTCCGATGACAGCCCTTACAGAATTACCCACCAAACAAGGACCAAGCAGCGGAGGAAGGAGCAGCACCAGGAGAGCAGCATGATGGACTCATGGACGTGGGAACAAATACTGGACGGAGAGGGACCATGGACTCAGGCTGGGGAGTATCGCCTCCCGCAGTGGGAGATCGAAGCGGCGAGAGCGGAGAGGCGATGGTATGAGGAGAGAGAGCGCAACAGGCACGAGAGGCAGCCCCAAGATTTTTTTTGGGGGGGCACACGGGACAGTCGGCGGTGCTGAGGTCGGAACCAGAGCCAGTCGGGTTGACGTTGGAGGTGAGCGAAGGGTGCAAAGCAGAGACAGTGAAGGAGTTGATGGGGAGATTGGAGGAGAGAGAGATGAGAGACCTGCTGATTTGGTGCATAAGGCACGGCATTCGCCCTACGGAGTGTGTCAGTGAATTGATGTCACCTGAGTCAGTTCCCCATACTCGTCCTGAGGTGCGTGCTGGCCGTCTGTTGAAGACTGTGTCTGCGCCCAGAAACAGGCCTCCTGCATGTCTTCCCAGCCCTGCACGTCCTGTGCCTACGCCCAGAAACAGGCCTCCTGCATGTCTTCCCAGCCCTACACGTCCTGTGCCTACGTCCAGAACCAGGCCTCCTGCATGTCTTCCCAGCCCTGCACGTCCTGTGCCTACGCCCAGAAACAGGCCTCCTGCATGTCTTCCCAGCCCTACACGTCCTGTGCCTCCTCCTCGGACCAGGCCTCCAGTGGGTGTCCCCATCCTGGTCAGTCCTGTGCCTCCCCCTAGGACCAGGCCACCAGTGGGTCTCCCCATCCTGGTCTTTCCTGTGCCTGCTCCACGGACCAGGCCTCCAGGGGGTCTCCCCATCCTGGTTAAGCCTGTGCCTCCTCCTCAGACCAGGCCACCAGTGGGTCTCCCCATCCTGGTCCGTCCGGTGCCACCTCCCAGGACTAGGCCTCCAGAGTGGCCCGCCTGTTCGGAGCTGCCAGAGTGGCCCGCCTGTCCGGAGCTGCCAGAGTGGCCCGCCTGTCCGGAGCTGCCAGAGTGGCCCGCCTGTCCGGATCTGCCAGAGTGGCCCGCCTGTCCGGATCTGCCATCGCCACCCGCCAGCCGGGCGCAGCCATCGCCGCCCGCCAGTCGGGCGCAGCAAGGGTCGCCCGCCAGCCGGGCGCAGCCATCGCCGCCCGCCAACCGGGCGCAGCAAGGGACACCCGCCAGCCGGGCGCAGCAAGGGACACCCGCCAGCCGGGCGCAGCCATTGCCGCCCGCCAGCCGGGCGCAGCCAGGGTCGTCCGCCAGCCGGGCGCAACCAGGGTCGCCTGCAAGCCGGGCAAAGCCAGGGTCGCCCACCAGACCTTCGGCGCGGCCAGGTGCGCCACCTAAGAGGGCGACGCCAAGGGTGGGGCAGAGGCCACATCCCGCACCTGAGCCACCGCCGTAAGGCCCACCCAGACCCTCCCCTTCGGTGTCAGATTTTGCGGCCGGAGTCCGCACCTTGGGGGGGGGGGGGTTCTGTAACGCCCTGGCCATAGAGAGGGTTTTTTTGTTCTTTATTTTGGTTAGGCCAGGGTGTTACATTGGGTGGGCGTTCTGTTCTGTTTCTATGTGTTTGTATTTCTTTGTTTTGGGCCGTGTGTGGCTCCCAATCAGGCACAGCTGAAGTTCGTTGTTGTTGATTGGGAGTCACACATAAGTGCATGTTTTTCCGTTGGGGTTTTGTGGGTAATTGTTTCTGTTAGTGTTTGCACCTGACAGGACTGTTGGCTGTCGGTTTTCTCTTTTCTTGTTTTGTATAGTGTTCACGTTGTTCAATTAAATATTAAATGATGAACACTAACTCCGCTGCACCTTGGTCTCTCTCCGACGACATCCCTTACAAGAAGCAATAAAATGGCCTTCTTTATACTAGTTGGGTATCTGGAGCATTAGCATTTGTCGGTTCAATTACAGGCTCAAAATGGCCAGAAGCAAGTAATTTCTCCTGAAACTCGTCAGTCTATTCTTGTTCTGAGAAATGAAGGCTTGATGCTGCCATGCGAGGAATTGCCAAGAAACTGAAGATCTCGTACAATGCTGTGTACTACTCCCTTCACAGACAGCGCAAACTGGCTCTAACCAGAATATAAAGAGGTGTGGGAGACCCCGGTGCACAACTGGCAGCTTCATTAAATAATACCCGCAAAACACGAGTCTCAACGTCAACAGTGAAGAGACGACTCCGGGATGCCGGCCTTCTAGGCAGAGTTCCTCTGTCCAGTGTCTGTTCTTTTGCCCATATTAATCTTTTCTTTTCTTTTAATTGGCCAGTCTGAGATATGGCTTTTTCTTTGCAACTCTGCCTTGGTTATAGACACAGCTGTGACTATAACCAAGGGAATTCTCTTTGGAGGTAATATGTTCGGCATTTGATTGTGAGGTATTCTTGGTCGGGTGAACAAAAGGACTTGGGTTTCTCTATGTTATCACAATCACACCATGAGTAGTTAATCATGAAACATACACCCCTGCCATTGTTCTTCCCAGAGAGTTCTTTATTCTTGTCTGCGCAATGTACCGAGAACCCAGCTGGCTGTATGAACGGGGACAGTATATCACAAGAGATCCATGTTTCCGTGAAACAGAGCATGTTACAATCCCTGATGTCTCTCTGGAAGGAGACCCTCACCCAGAGCTCATCTACTTTATTATCCAGAGACTGAACATTAGCGAGTAATCTACTCGGAAGTGGTGGATGTGTGCACGCCTCCTGAGTCGGACTAGAAGTCCACTCCGAATACCTCTTCTCCACCGGCGTTGTTTTGGAGCAGCCTCTGGAATAAGTTCAATTGCCCTGGGGGGTACAAACAAAGGATCCAATTCAGGAATGTCATATTCCTGGTCGTAATGCTGGTGAGTTACCGCTGCTCTGATATCCAAAAGTTATTTCCGGCTGTATGTAATAACACCAAATAAAATCTGGGCTATTAACGTAAGAAATAACACACACAAAAAAGAATACTGCAAAATTGCTTCGGAGCTAGAAGCAGAGCTTATGATGCTCTTAATTATCTATTATAGATGTGTTTTGATTTTGCTCAGAGCATTACAGAACTTCTACCAAGCCCTAAATCAGTTTATAACTCTCTCACCTAGACATGTCTGCATGGGATAACTGATTTCAGTCTTAACCAGAGTAAAAGCTACTGGTAGTCTTCTCAGAAAAGATGAGAAAGATTTGGTCAGACGTTGCAGCCAGAGAGACATAACCCGTGGCCTTTCTCTCTCTCGCTCTCTTAGCCAGTCTCTCTGGAACACAGACTCAGCCACAGAACAGCAACTACACTAAAACTTTTTATATCTACTCTGCACAGCAGGCATGTTGACACAAGGACGGACGCTCTCTCGCTCTCTTCTGCATTCTCTCATATTTACAGTGGCAAAGCAAGTGGAATAGATCAACTAAAGTGAAATAAACAAATCAGAAATGAACAGTAAACATTATACTCACAAAAATGTAATTTCTCTCTTCATCCCACTGTCTCTCTCTCCCTTTACCTCAGAGTACAGTAGTTTACATCTCTCTGCCCTAATGCATTCATCACGAGAAAATAATAAGATCTGCTGTATACCCAAAACAGTCATACACTATAAGTATATGAACACCCCTTTCAAAGTAGTGGATTCGACTATTTCAGCCACACCCATTGCTGACAGGTGTATAAAATTGAGCACACAGCCATGCAATCTCCATAGACAAACATTGGCAGTAAAATGGCCTTACTGAAGAGCTCAGTGACTTTCAACATGGCACCGTCATAGGATGCCACCTTTCTAACAAGTCAGTTCATTACATTTCTGCCCTGCTAGAGCTGCTCGGTCAACTGTAAGTGCTGTTATAAGTGGAAACGTCTAGGAGCAACAACGGCTGAGCCGTGAGGTGATAGGCCACATAAGCTCACAGAACCGAGTGTAGAAGCGCATAGCGCGTAAAAATCGTCTGTCCGCGGACTACCGAGTTCCAAACTACCTCTGGAAGCTACGGCAGCACAAGAACTGTTTGTCAGGAGCTTCATGAAATGGGTTTCCATGGCCGAACAGCCGCACACAAGCCTAAGATAACCATGTGCAATGCCAAGCGTCGACTGGAGTGTGTAGTGTAAAGCTCGCTGCCATTGGAGTCTGGAGCAATGGAAACGCGTTTTCTGGAGTGATGAATGACTCTTCACCATCTGGCAGTCCGACGGTCGAATCTGGGTTTTGGCGGATACCAGGAGAACTGCAAAGTGGAGGAGGATTAATGGTCTGTGGCTATTTTTCATGGTTCGGGCTAGGCTCCTTAGTTCCAGTGAAGGGAAATCTTAATGCTACCCCATACAATGACATTCTAGAAGATTCTGTGCTACCAACTTTGTGGCAACAGTTTGGGGAAGGCCCTTCCATGTTTCAGCATGACAAAGTCCATGCATAAATGGTTTGTTGAGATCTGTGTGGGAGAACTTGACTGGCCTGAACAGAGCCCTGACCTCAACCCCATCGAACACCTTTGGGATGAATTGGAGCGCCAACTGCGAGCCAGGCCAACATCAGTGCCCGACCTCACTAATGCTCTTGTAGCTGAATGGAAGCAAGTCCCCGCAGCAATGTTCCAATATCTAGTGGAAAGCCTTCCTAGAGGAGTGGAGGCTGTTATAGCAGCAAAGGACGGACCAACTCCATATTCATGCCCATGATTTTGGAATGAGATGTTTGATGAGCAGGTGTCCAAATACCCTTCGTCATTCATTGTAACTTTCCTCTGCAGAACAGAGTGGAATCAGTCTTCTTTCTGTACAACAGATTTTCTACTTTTCCTTCAGAGGATTTATCTCTGTCGCTTATTTTCCAGACTATTGCCAGTTTTCAAATGTTCATGTTGTTAATTTCCTCTTTTTCCCTGTTTTCCAGAATACAGTCAGTTTGAAGCCAAAATCCATGATCTTCGGGAGCAGATGATGAACAGTAGAATCAGCTCAGGCTCTGGCTCTCTACGGACCAGCCAGAAAAGAACGCTCTACGTCAGGTAATTACTACTCTATAACCCCTTTATAATTTCTTTGTCAGGTACAACTACTTGATACACCCTTATGACCACGTCTATGATTTCATCAGTTAATGTCCTTCTCTTCATCTGCACTGATCCAACAAGATGGCGCTGCAGTGGAGAGCAGCGGTTTTACGGGCTCCTGACCAATTCTTATTTTTTGTGTGTTTTTTTTATGCTGATCTTAACTTTTTTTGTACAAAATGTCTCCGCCATAATTTCCTATGAGTGAAAACAGCTTCTGGAAATCAGACAGCCTCGATCACTAACCTCAATTTGGATGGCAAGTTCTACTTCAAAGAGTTCGCAGCTCTGGACGTTCTGCATACTCCAGACCAGGCCCTAATCCCCAGGATTCGAAAGAGGAAGCAGCGGCACAAAAGAGGCAGACGAGCCGGCACCCTGACGAGACTATGTTGGCGAGCAAATAAACCGCCTCTACCCTCCATTCTGTTAGTGAACAAACTGGACGAGTTTCACGGCTGAACATCTCGCTTGCTTTTTGTCAGCCTGAGGGGGAAGTGTGTGTCTCTTTGTAAACAGCTGGTGCGCGATCTCTAATGTTAAAGGAAGTCTCAAGTTTTTGCTCGCCTAAGTTAGAATACCTCATGATAAGTTGCGGATCATACTATTTACAAAGAGAGTTATCCATTTTTTTGGACTGCACTCAACAAGCTGTATAGGGCCATTTGTAAAATGACACCCCCAGCACTTTCGTGGCTGGTGATTTTAATGCTCTGGATAAGAGCGTCTGCTAAATGACTTAAATGTAAATGTAAATGTAATGCAGTGAAA
Organism: Salmo trutta; assembly: GCF_901001165.1. Lineage (NCBI taxonomy): Eukaryota > Metazoa > Chordata > Actinopteri > Salmoniformes > Salmonidae > Salmo > Salmo trutta. The sequence continues at coordinate 26,884,003 of NC_042960.1, read as the reverse complement.
CTGAAATCCGTTTTACAAAAATTTTACCAGCACAACTAGAGGCGACAAAATTGTAGATCACCTTTACTCCACACACAGAAACGCATGCAAGGCTCTCCCTCGCCCTCCCTTTGGAAAATCTGACCATAACTCTATCCTCCTGATTCCTGCTTACAAGCAAAAACTAAATACAGAAGTGGTCCAACACAAGTTTGTTCATTTGCACAATTTCTCTCGTTCACTTTCAGTGGGGAAATGTCCACAATCACTGAAAATGACATTCGGTAGCTACTAGCTATGCTTGGATAACTAGTTTGTTTGTTTGTTTTCACTCATTAGCATTTAGCTAAGTGTCTATGGGATTTCAATATTACATTGTGCTAATTCTGTTAGCATTCTGGTTATAGAGGCCTAAGGGGGATTTCTTGAAATTTTAGCGCCCCCTTGTGTGCAATGCTGGTAATCCCGTACATCCCCAGATGAGAGAAGGATGGTACGATACTGCCCAAGCCTAATTACCAGGCAATATCCGCACTGAGCTAAAGGCTAGAGCTGCCGCTTTCAAGGACCGGGACACTATTCTGGACACTTTTAAAATCCCTCTACGACCTCCGCCAGCCATCAAACAGGCAAAGCATCAATACATGACTAAAATCGAATCCTACTACGCTGGCGCTGACAGTAATCGGATGTGGCAAGGCTTGCAAACTATCACAGATTACAAAGGGAAACAGCCATGAACTGCCTAAGCCTACCAGACAAGCTAAATTACTTCTATGCTCGCTTCAAGGCAAGCAACACTGAACCATGCAAGAGAGCACTAGCTGTTCCATATGACTGTGTGATCTCATTCTCCGTAGGCGATGTGAGTAAGACCTTAAAACAGGTTAACATTCACAAGGCCACAGTGCCAGAGGAATTACCAGACACGTACTCAGAGCATGCGCTGACCAGCTAGCAAGTGTCTTCACTGACATTTTAACCTCTCCCTGATCCAGTCTGTAATACCCATGTGTTTCAAGCAGACCGCCATAGTCCTTGTGCCCAAGAACGCCAAGGTAACCTGTTTAAATGACTATCATCCTGTAGCACTCACATCTGTAGTCATGAAATGCTTTGAAAGGCTGGTCATGGCTCAACAGCATCATCCCAAACACACTGGACCCACTCCAATTTGCATACCACCCCAACAGATCCACAGAAGACATAGTGCCCTCCAAGTTCATCACTAAGCAGGACCCTGGGATTAAACACCTCCCTCTGCAACTGGATCATGGACTTCCAGACAAGCCACCCCCAGGTGGTGAGCGTTGGCAACAACACATCCGCCATGCTGACCCTTAACAAGGGGTGCGTGCTTAGTCCCCTCCTGTACTCCCTGTTCACCCATGACTGCGTTGCTGCGCACAACTCCAAAACCATCATTAAGTTTGCTGACGACACGACGGTGGTAGGTGTGATCACCGACATAGATGAGACAGCCTATAAGGAGGAGGTCAGTAACGTGCCAAGACAACAACCTCTCCCTCAACGTCAGCAAGACAAAGGACCTGATCGTGGACTACAGCAAATGGAGGGCCGAGCACGCCTCCATCCACATTGACGGGGCAGTAGTGGAGTGGATCGAGAGGTTCAAGTTCCTTGTTGTCTGCATCACTAAGGAATTAACCTATTCGGGCTAGGGGGCAGTATTTGCATGGCCGGATAAAAAACATACCCAATTTAAACTGGTTACTACTCTTGCCCAGAAACGAGAATATGCATATAATTAGTAGATTTGGATAGAAAACACTCTAAAGTTTCTAAAACTGTTTGAATGGTGTCTGTGAGTGTAACAGAACTCATATGGCAGGCCAAAACCTGAGAAGATTCCATACAGGAAGTGCCCTGTCTGATAATTTGTTGTCCTTCTGTTGCATCTCTATCAAAAATACAGCATCTGTGCTGTAACGTGACATTTTCTAAGGCTCCCATTGGCTCTCTAAAGCCGCCAGAAAGTGGAATGGGGTGTCTGCTGTCTCTGGGCAAAGAACAGCAGCAGAATTTGTAAGTGGTCACCCTGGGGACAGTGAGACTGAGATGCGTGTTCACGAGACTACTCCATTTTTTTCTTTCAGCCTTTGAATGAATACAACGTTGCCCGGTTGGAAAGTTATCGCTATTTTACGAGAAAAATCGCATAAAAATTTATTTTAAACAGCGTTTGACATGCTTCTAAGTACGGTAATGGAATATTTTGATTTTTTTTGTCACGAAATGCGCTCGCGCGTCACCCTTCGGATAGTGACCTGAACGCACGAACAAAACGGAGCTATTTGAATATAACTATGGATTATTTGGAACCAAAACAACATTTGTTGTTGAAGTAAAGTCCTGGGAGTGCATTCTGACAAAGAACAGCAAAGGTAATCCAATTTTTCTAATAGTAATTCTGAGTTTAGTGAGCCCGAAACTTGGTGGGTGTCAAAATAGCTAGCCGTGATGGCCGAGCTATGTACTCAGAATATTGCAAAATGTGCTTTCGCCGAAAAGCTATTTTAAAATCTGACACCGTGATTGCATAAAGGAGTTCTGTATCTATAATTCTTAAAATAACTTATGTATTTTGTCAACGTTTATCATGAGTAATTTAGTAAATTCACCGGAAGTTTGCTGTGGGTATGCTAGTTCTGAACATCACATGCTAATGTAAAAAGCTGGTTTTTGATATAAATATGAACTTGATTGAACAAAACATGCATGTATTGTTTAACATAAATGTCCTAGGAGTGTCATCTAATGAAGATCAAAAGGTTAGTGCTGCATTTAGCTGTGGTTTTGGTTTTTGTGACATATATGCTTGCTTTGAAAATGGCTGTGTGATTATTTTTGGCAGGGTACTCTCCTGACATAATCTAATGTTTTGCTTTCGCTGTAAAGCCTTTTTGAAATCGGACAATGGGGTTAGATTAACGAGAGTCTTGTCTTTGAAATGGTGTAAAATAGTCATATGTTTGAGAAATTGAAGTTATAGCATTTTAGAGGTATTTGTATTTCACGCCACGCGATTCCACTGGCTGTTGACTAGGGTGGGACGCAAGCGTCCCACCTTGCCCAGGGAGGCTGAAAAGATTTTGCATGGGCCCTCAGATCTTCAAAAAGTTATACAGCTGCACCATTAAGAGCATCTTGACTGGCTGCATCACCTCTTGGTATGGCAACTGCTTAGCATCCGACTGCAAGGCGCTACAGAGTGTAGTGTGAATGGCTCAGTACATCACTGGGGCCTAGCTCCCTGCCATCCAGGACCTATATACCAGGCAGTGTCAGAGGAAGGCCCAAAAGATTATCAAAGACTCCCGTCACCCAAATCATGGACTATTCTCTCTGCTACTGCACAGCAAGCAATACAGATGAACCAATCCTGGAACCAACAGGACCCTGAACAGCTTCTACCCCCAAGCCAAAAGCCTGCTTAATGGCTAATAACTAAATAGCTGCCGGACTATTTGCATTGCCCCTTTTTGCACTCTTGACTCATCCCATAAGCTGCTGCTTATGTTTGTTATCTATCCTGTTGCCTAGTCACTTTACCCCTACCTATATGTACATATTGTGTCTACTTCAATTACGTCATACCCGTACACATCGACTTGGTACTGGTACCATCATGGTGTTCATGGTGTAGTGCAATGTTTTAGTTGGTGATGTTGGTGATGTGGACACCAAGGAACTTGAAACTCTCGACCCGCTCCACTATAGCCCCGTCAATGTTAATGGGGGGCTTGTTCAGCCCGCCTTTTCCTATAGTCCACGATCAGCACCTTTGTCTTGCTCACATTGAGGGAGAGGTTGTTGTCCTGACACCACACTGTCAGGTCTCTGACCTTCTCCCTATAGGCTGTCTCATCGTTGTCGGTGATTAGGCCTACCACTGTTGTGTCGACAGCAAACTTAATGGTGTTAGAGTCGTGTTTGGCCACACAGTCGTAGGTGAACAGGGAGTAGAGTAGGGGACTAAGTCCACACCCCTGAGGGGCCCCAGTGTTGAGGATCAGCTGGTAGACGTGTTGTTGCCTACCATTACCACCTAGGGGCGGCCCGTCAGGACTCCAGGATCTTCGTGGGCACTATGGTGTTGAACGCTGAGCTGTAGTCAATGAACAGCATTTTCACATAGGTATTCCTTTTGTCCAGGTGGAAAAGGGCAGTGTGGAGTGCGATTGAGATTGCATCATCTGTGGATCAGCACTACAGCACCACACCTCTGCCCATGTATAAAGCTAAGTTATCGTTAGTCATTGTGTATTTATTTATCTTGTTATAATTGTTTCTATTATTTTTCAGTTTTTCTCTCTGCATTGTTGGGAAGGGCCTGTAAAGTAAGCATTTCACTGTTAGTCTACACCTGTTTACGAAGCATGTGACAAATAGCATTTGATTTGATATGAAGGAACTTGACAGGTGAAAAAGCAGACCCCTGATAGGCATGCACCATACTGCTTCCATCTGTCTCGTCAGATCAGTGAAGATGAAGTTACAGAGATGAGCAACTTTAGATCATATATATATATATATATATCTGAAATTGTCTGGAGGCTGTTGTCTATACTCTCTGGGTACTTCGACCACCTCATTTACCTGCATGACGCTATCAATGCACTTTACCACCACTGTGGATTTCAGTCCGAGGAGAATAGAAAAAGGAAACATTTATTGTCCACAAAATGACATAGTCAATATTCAACCCATATGGATGGAGCACAGGAGCACTGACCCTGAGATTGATTGAGTCTTCTCTGCATCTCTGTCTGTGTTGACGCAGGCACATAGACAACAATACACACGCACACACTCAGGCCTTTTCGCCACCATCTGAAAAGATCGGATCTGCTGCACTGTTGATTAATGGCAGAGAACCCATTGTCCTTTAAGTTGACTGGAGCCCATATATGGCTGGCCTTCCTTCATTATTATGCAGACAGCATGATAATAGAGACTAGGTGTATCAGGGCTAGTTTGACTGGGCCATTCAGGCCTTATCTGCATCTGCCCAGCCTGCCTCCTGTACACAGCAGGCCCAGGAGAAGGGAGAATGTCACTGTTACATGCCCTACCCTGGTCCACAGGGAGAACAACGGTGTATAAGGACCAGAGATAGAGAATGACACCCAGATCTTTAACCTCATGTCACAATAAGACATTAAACCAGCTGTCACAAGACCTTTATCACACAGACTCAGGCAAAGCCATGTGTCTCCAAACACTGATTTTATATGAGTAGTAATTTTGGACAAGGAGTTAAAATATCATTGTGGAGTAAGCAGATCCAATCTGTTGTAACATTGTGCATTCTCGGTGTTATACAGTACATAACGAACAAAATTGTTAACAGCAAGAAGCCACACTGAATTTCTTCAACAATATGTACACAGCATACCACATTTTGTACCCTACCCTGTCTTTGCCAGTGGGCTCTGATGCAGTCTTAAGTTTTCTTGTGTGTTCAACAGTACTCGAACAGTTTCACCCACCCTGGGTGCTAGCCAGTGCACACCGATGCACTCCTCCTGCACTCTTGACCTCTCTGGAGCACATGTGCAGTCTTATTATTGGCCCTGAGAGTGCTGGAGGTTGACTCATTGACCCAGACCGTACTGTAGTGAAGACTTCACAGTTTTCTCCCAACCTGAGGAGCTCCTGTCAATCAGACCCATATGACCTGCTCTACTGGAGGAGAGTTTAGGGGTTAGAGGTCAGGGACAATGAAGCGTTCTGGGACAACAGTATATACTGGTTAAAACAATCTGACTCCAGACTAGAGAAACTCTGATCTGACAGCAGTCATTATACCTGCAGTACAAACATACACTCTGGAAATGTATTTGATTATATACAGTTGAATTCACCAGATACAGTAATCATTATTCCTATTTGCCAAAGAGAATGCACATCTATGAATCAGAATGTTGACGGTGTATTGTCGAGAATCTTGGTTTGGCCAAGGTTTGTTAGAAAACAGAGCAGTACAGAGCAGTACCAAACAGGAGATCAGCAGACAGGGTGTGACATATTGGGGCTTAGTGAGGCCCCTGGGCAGTAGGCAGCAGGCTGAGAAGAACTGTGGAGAGGACAGATGAAAAGACTGGCCATGACATCAGAGCTGTGTTAGGCCACTATAACCTTTAGAAAATAGGAAATGTCTTGTGCTTGCTGGAGAAGGGCATTGGAAGGGCAGTGTGTTGAGTGTCCAGTGTGTGTGAGTGTTGCGCTTCCGTTTGGGTTCAGAGCTGGTAGCACTTGATTTGAAGGTCTGCTTACAAAGACGATTGTGACATGTCTTTTCAGTTTCACTCAATGCGATGGTTTTGGTATACATACACTCCATAAAAGGCCTCTCTCACAGTATGCTGGAGAAGGATATATAGAGGGATATGTGGAGAAGGATGTAGTCCCAGTGGTTTGATTCCCAGTTTCCCTAACAGGATTAGTCTCTCTGCTGGTGGACCTTTGGAGATTGAAACTGGAACCAGTCCATAAAACCCTCCTTGCTTTGCATTGACAAATACTTCCAGCAACAGAATATATACTGCATTATGGAAATACAAGCTTGGCAGACTTATTTCCTTTACAGCCATCTAGAACTGCATGCAGGAAGTCATAGCACAGACGGACAACAGATGACATGCAAAGAATGGCTAGTATTCCACTGCTCAAACATCTACCCTGAGTTCTAAGTTATTGTGGGTTTTATTAACAACACCTCCCGCTCCACATTAGAATAGCTCAATCAGTGATCCTTTTAGCTAGAACTATAGCTCAGGGGCTGTGGTACACTATAGTATCCCCTAGGGGGCAGCCCTAAATGATACTCAAGGGGCTGTGGGTCCCACAGGGCTCTACAAAGGCCAGGATTAGCCAAAAATGATAATTTTGGTCAGTTTGCCGTTAGGCAGCCATGTGGATCTGGTGTATTGGAGCTTTTAGCATCCTCTCTACTTTGTGCTGCCTTCCGTCTCATTACAGCAGAGGAGAAGTGGCTAGAAAACAGAGAACCCCACATTTGAATTAGCTGCTTTTAACCAGGATGTTTTAATGGCACTCTCTGGCTGGCTGCTGTACTACAGTAAGATTTAGTCTTCTCTTTAAGAGCCTTAGCTGGAAACACTCACTGGAAGCCTGCCTGGGTGGGTGGTCAAGGTGGAGGACCTCATAGCAGATGGAGAAAAAATATTTACAAAATATTGATTGTAAGAACACAATTTGAGAAAGGCTGAATAATCCTGGAATGGCATGTTTTTTTAATATATGAAGTGACATTTACTATGGCTATTTTTGATCTGGCAGCTGGGGCTGTGTGTGTTGCTGTATGTACAGTTGAAGTCGGAAGTTTACATACAGTTAGGTTGGAGTAATTAAAACTTGTTTTTCAACCACTCCACAAATGTCTTGTTAACAAACAATAGTTTTGGCAAGTCGGTTAGGACATCTACTTTGTGCATGACACAAGTCATTTTTCCAACAATTGTTTACAGACAGATAATTACACGTATAATTCACTGTATCACAATTCCAGTGGGTCAGAAGTTTATATACACTAAATTGACTGTGCCTTTAAACAGCTTGGAAAATTCCAGAAAATTATGTCATGGCTTTAGAAGCTTCTGATAGGCTAATTGACATCATTTGAGTCAATTGGAGGTGTACCTGTGGATGTATTTCAAGGCATACCTTCCAGCTCAGTGCCTCTTTGCTTGACATCATGGGAAAATCAAAAGACATCAGCCAAGACCTCAGAAAAAAATTGTAGACCTCCGCAAGTCTGGTTCATCCTTGGGAGCAATTTCCAAATGCCTGAAGGTACCACGTTCATCTGTACAAACAATAGTACGCAAGTATAAACACCATGGGACCACGCAGCCGTCATACTGCTCTGGAAGGAGACGCGTTCTGTCTCCTAGAGATTAATGTATTTTAGATTGAAAAATGCAAATCAATCCCAGAACAACAGCAAAGGACCTTGTCAAGATGCTGGAGGAAACAGGTACAAAAGCATCTATATCCACAGTAAAACGAGTCCTATATTGACATAACCTGAAAGGCCGCTCAGCAAGGAAGAAGCCACTGCTCCAAAACCGCCATAAAAAAGCCAGACTACGGTTTGCAACTGCACATGGGGACAAAGATTATACTTTTTGGAGAAATGTCCTCTGGTCTGATGAACCAAAAATAGAACTGTTTGGCCATAATGACCATCGTTATGTTTGGAGGAAAAAGGGGGAGGCTTGCAAGCTGAAGAACATCATCCCAACCTTGAAGCACGGGGGTGGCAGCGTGATGTTGTGGGGGTGCTTTGCTGCAGGAGGGACTGGTGCACTTCACAAAATAGATGGCATCATTAGGAACGAAAATTATGTGGATATATTGAAGTAACATCTCAAGACATCAGTCAGCAAGTTAAAGCTTGGTCACAAATGGGTCTTCCAAATGAACAATGACCCCAAGCATAATTCCAAAATTGTGGCAAAATGGCTTAAGGACAACAAAGTCAAGGCATTGGGGTGGCCATCACAAAGCCCTGACCTCAATCCTATAGAAGATTTGTGGGCAAAACTGAAAAAGTGTGTGCGAACCTGACTCAGTTACACCAGCTCTGTCAGGAGGAATGGGCCAAAATTCCCCCAACTTATTGTGGGAAGCTTGTGGAAGGCTACCCAAAACGTTTGACCCAAGTAAAACAATTGAAAGGCAATGCTACCAAATACTAATTGAGTATATGTAAACTTCTGACCCACCGGGAATGTGATGAAAGAAATAAAAGCTGAAATAAATCACTCTCTACTATTATTCTGACATTTCACATTCTTAAAATAAAGTGGTGATCCTAACTGACCTAAGACAGGGAACTTTTACTAGGATTAAATGTCAGGAATTGTGAAAAACTGAGTTTAAATGTATTTGGCTAAGGTGTATGTACATTTTTACATTACATTTTAGTCATTTAGCAGACGCTCTTATCCAGAGCGACTTACAGTAGTGAATGCATACATTTCATACTTTTTTTCCTGTGCTGGCCCCCCGTGGGAATCGAACCCACAACCCTGGCGTTGCAAACACCATGCTCTACCAACTGAGCTTGTACACTTCCGACTTCAACTTTACCTGTCTCAAGACATTTATTTCACACAGAGTGCAAGTTTTTGTGCTCAGTACAAAAATGGAAGAGGGGCCACCGCTCAAGAAGAGTAAAAGGTGTGACACACTTGAAAAATTCTTATTATCAGACGACAACTTCTTCAGGCTAGGGTCTATTTTTCTCCACTTCCTGTCTGACTGACGTGCCCAAAGTAAACTGCCTGTTACTCAGGCCCAGAAGCCAGGATATGCATATAATTGGTATCATTGGATGGAAAACACTTTGAAGTTTGTAGAAATTTTAAAATAATGTATGAGACTATAACACAATAGATACAGTGGGGGAAAAAAGTATTTGATCCCCTGCTGATTTTGTACGTTTGCCCACTGACAAAGAAAGAATCAGTCTATAATTTTAATGGTAGGTTTATTTGAACAGTGAGAGACAGAACAACAACAAAAATATCCAGAAAAACGCATGTCAAAAATGTTATAAATTGATTTGCATTTTTATGAGGAAAATAAGTATTTGACCCCCTCTCAATCAGAAAGATTTCTGGCTCCCAGGTGTCTTTTATACAGGTAACGAGCTGAGATTAGGAGCACACTCTTAAAGGGAGTGCTCCTAACCGCAGCTTGTTACCTGTAAAAAAGACACCTGTCCACAGAAGCAATCAATCAATCAGATTCCAAACTCTCCACCATGGCCAGAACTACACGGGAGGATCTTGTCAATAATCTCAAGGCAGCTGGGACCATAGTCACCAAGAAAACAATTGGTAACACATTATGCCGTGAAGGACTGAAATCCTGCAGCGCCCGCAAGGTCCCCCTGCTCAAGAATACATATACATGCACATCTGAAGTTTGCCAATGAATGACTCAGAGGACAACTGGTGAAAGTGTTGTGGTCAGATGAGACCAAAATGGAGCTCTTTGACATCAACTCAACTCGCCGTGTTTGGAGGAGGAGGAATGCTGCCTATGACCCCAAGAACACCATCTCCACCGTCAAACATGGAGGTGGAAACATTATGCTTTGGGGGTGTTTTTGTGCTAAGGGGACAGGACAACTTCACCGCATCAAAGGGACGATGGACGGGGCCATGTACCGTCAAATCTTGGGTGAGAACCTCCTTCCCTCAGCCAGGGCATTGAAAATGGGTCGTGGATGGGTATTCCAGCATGACAATGACCCAAAACACACAGCCAAGGCAACAAAGGAGTGGCTCAAGAAGAAGCACATTAAGGTCCTGCAGTGGTCTAGCCAGTCTCCAGACCTTAATCCCATAGAAAATCAGTGGAGGGAGCTGAAGGTTCGAGTTGCCAAACGTCAGCCTCGAAACCATAATGACTTGGAGAAGATCTGCAAAGAGGAGTGGGACAAAATCCCTCCTGAGATGTGTGCAAACCTGGTAGCCAACTACAAGAAACATCTGACCTCTGTGATTGCCAACAAGGGTTTTGCCACCAAGTACTAAGTCATGTTTTGCAGAGGGGTCAAATACTTATTTCCCTCATTAAAATGCAAATCAATTTAACATTTTTGACAAGCGTTTTTCTGGATTTTTTGTTGTTGTTATTCTGTCTCTCACTGTTCAAATAAACCTACTATTAAAATTAGACTGATCATTTGTTTGTAAGTGGGCAAACGTACAAAATCAGCAGGGGATCAAATACTTTTTTCCCCCACTGTATGGTAGGAGAAAATCCAAAGAATAACCAACCGGAATTCATTTTTTTTGAGAGCCCATGCTCTTACAATGGAAAGTATAGGGGCATTCTGAAATCTAGCTCTCAGGATGCAATTCCTATGGCTTCCACTAGAGATGCCAACTGTCTTTGTTCAAGGTTTCAGGCTTGCTTCTTCCCAAACGAGGAAGAAATTTGAGTTTTAGTGCTGGGATACAGACTTGGAAATCAGTCTGTGCGTGTGCCACGAAGAGCACGCGCACCTGCTAATATCGTTTTGCTGTTGAACATACTTCTTTCCGTATGAAATATTATAGTTTAATTACATTTTAGGGTACCTGAGGATTATACAGAAACGTATTTTGACTTGTTTTAACAAAGTTTAGCGCTAGCTTTTTGGATTCCTTTCTCTGCATGTTGAACGAGTGGATTACACAAATCGATGGCGCTAACTAAACTGACTTTTTGGGATATAAATAAGGAGGTTATCTAACAAAACGACACTACATGTTTTAGCTGGGACCCTTTGGATTGCAAATCAGAGAGATTTTCAAAAAGTGAATATTTAAATCTCTATTTGTGATTTTATGAAGCCCGTGCCGGTGGAAAAATATGTTGATGTGGGGCGCTGTCCTCAAACAATCGCATGGCATGCTTTCGCTGTAAAGCCTATTGTCAATCAGACAATGCAGTTAGATGAACAAGAACTGAAGTTTTTAACCGATATAAGACACTTGTATGTACCTAAATGTTTTATATCCATAATTTTTATGATTATTTATTTGAATTGCGCGCCCTCCAATTTCACCGGAAGTTGACGTCTAGCCCTAAGTACATTAAAATCATGTAACATTGGCAGGCACATTACAGGTTACTGCTGCTCGTTGTTCTCAGTGCTTGATTATTTAATTTGTTTTTACCTGTCATGCGTATCTTTAATAAATACAAATATTATACCATAATTTAATTATGGTTGTTACTATAGGATTATTACAATAGAAAGCACTGTACAGTACAGTAAGTGTGATCGCTTCTGTTTTTCCTACAGTACCTAGAGTATGTGGACCTGTAATAGACACTGTCTAATGTTTCTCCTCTTTTAGTATCCTAGTATTCCTATTTCACAGCTACTGCATATCTGTCCCAGTGCTGGAGTACAGCCCTGTTTTATTGATGAAGGAAAGGCATGGGGATGATGCAGCCTGGACGCTAGGGGATGGCTGTTACTTCAGCTCCAGTTCTTAAGCAGGCAGGCACACACACACACACTCACGTTCGTGCCCCACTCAACATCCTGGATCTCTGTGGGCTGATTTGTCTCAGGAAAGCCACGGTTGCTTAGTCAGAACACACACACACACACACACACACACACACACACACACACACACTGTAAAGGTTATGCAGTTGGAAAATCTCTCCTGAGCTGTCTTTAGTGTGCTGCATATGTTTATTATTGCATCTATTCAGATATGGATCACATATTCCATGCACACCTGCTCAGTGCTCAGTATCTGAACTCATTCCATCCATATTTATCATACTTTTGGAGTGACCAATCATATTTTGACTTGCAATGGGTGGGGCCTAGCCTGGGTACCAGTCACTTTAGCTAATCCATCCCTTGTACTCCATGTCATATGCCAAAGAGACAAACCTTTCTGCCCTATTCAAATATGAACATTATATCATTAATGAGTGAGGAGAACAGGGGATTTTATCCTGATTCGATCACCCTCACAGCTATCACAACAACTATGCAAATATTGGACTATCACTTTTTTTCTCTGTAGAAGAGGTGTTTTATGTTTGTCCAGATGAAACCAGTATTTCAAAAGTTGCGAGCTCATGTGTAAATTCTCAAACTAAATACATACTGCAATTCCAACCATAAAACATCTTAGCCTCAAAACGTCTTAGCCTCAAAATACAACAACTTGCCTAGCTAAATTGGAATTCTATTTGAGGCTCCACATGTTGTCGTGGAAAATATTAAGTTATTTCCAACAACCAATGAGCAACTCCGCCCTAAATCCAGTGCATATTGAACGTTGAGATTGCCGAAAGTCCAGTCTCTGTGGCAATGGCAAGGAGTGGCAAGGAGTGGAATGTTAGCTAAAGAGACTGGTACTCAGAATAAGTGGGGACCATAGCTTAGTGTGTGGCACCATTCTTCTGGAAGGCCTAGATGTCACTGACAAGCCTAGTTTTCCCATGCTTTTGTTGTAGTGCAGGGTTCCCCAACAATATTATCCACCCCCCCCCCAAGCCCCTCAAATTAATTATGAATATTTGTTTCATTAAACTGTAATACACATTTTTTAAATCAAGGACCCGAGATGCAAAAACTCACAAATGCAATGTCCCAAGGAGGAAGTTACCCTACCTAAATAACTTCATGAGGAGAGAGAATGCAGGAGACTAATAAAGCAGGCAGCGGACCATTTTGTGGTGCTGAAATGTAAAGCTGCAACTGCAGTGCAATCAATAGCAGGGGAACAGCGCCTGGTACTGAAAATATAGCTAACTTGTTAAGCAAGTGTTCCACAGCAACAGATGGAGAAAACCTACACCAGTCGAGTAATTCATTTAACAATAATCTTCATTTTAATTTGACTTTACAAAACAACAAGAGGGCTTAATTGGAGTCTATTTCTTCTGATCCTAGGCCTATATAAAATAACTTAACTGGCTGAGGTAGGCTGAGGCTTTACAGCATATTTCACAATAACAAAAATATATGGCCTAATAGAAGTCAGATTTTTTTTATTAGGCCTACTTACAGTTGCAACTGGCCAAAAATGTAGCATCCTACATAAAACAATCATTTAAAGAAAAAAAGGGGATGTCTGTATCGGGATAGCCTGCTTCTTTAATGACAAACAGAAACTACTGTCAGCTTGAGACCTAAATATCCATGGATAAGCACTCACAATAATGTTAGTATTTACTAATTACAGTCATATAGGCCACTAAGTGACTTACTCAATGGGAAAAGTTTCATTTCCCCTCGGACACGATCTTGTGGATGTCGCGTGAGATGGGTGTGATTGATGCGCAGGCTGTCCTCGATTGAAAGCCGGTTCCTGTCGAGTCTACTGCGTTCATGGAGGAAAATGAGGACTTGCAGGTGTAAGTCGATCCAAACATTGTTAGCACATATAATGCAAGCTCCTTTATTGTGCTGTAGTCCTCTGAGGATTACACCCAAAACGCACACAAGGATTCAGCCCTCCTGAGCTCATCCTTGATTTGGTTCGATGTCTTGAATTCAATCAGCTCAGATTAAATTGCAGTCTCATCCAGCGAGGGCATCATTTTCTTAGCAATGGAGGAGAACTCTCCACCTGGGCGGACTGTGAGAGGATCACGTACAAACGCAATGATATCCGTGGGCATGGTGTAGTCTTCAAATCTGGTGGAGAAGTTCTCTCTCAGCTACTTGATGAAATCTTCCATCACCTCTGTGACAATGCTGCGGCCTGGTCCCTCTGCCTTTCATTACTTCAGTTTGCTGAAGTGCAGTAGCCTTCCAGATGGCAAGTCCAAATCAAACAACTCAAGCTTCCTCGTAATGGCCTCAAATTTTTCCACCATGTCCACGACTGTTTTCACTCTTTCTTTTAACTGGAGATTTAACCCGTTTAAGTGACAGAATATGTCAGCCAAAAAAAGCCGTGTTTGTAGCTTGCAGTTAACTCTTCAATGTTTCTGCGTCGAGCCTGTCTGGGGCGGGAAGGCCACTTTGAAAGTTCCATTGTTAGATTTATAATGACGTCTGAGATTGAATCCCTCGCAAACAGCGACATTTTCATTGCAAATAAGACACACTGGCTTGACATTGGGAAAAGATGGTAAGGATGAAGGCATATTTCTCCGTACATTCATCCCTGAAACAGATTGTCTAGTTTGAGAAACAGACGCCTCACAAGTCTTCAACTGGCAGCTTCATTAAATAGTATGCACAAAACTCCAGTCTCAACGTCAACAGTGAAGAGGCGACTTCGGGATGCTGGACTTCTAGGCAGAGTTGCAAAGAAAAAGCCATATCTCAGACTGGCCAATTAAAAGAAAGGATTAAGATGGGCAAAAGAACACGGACACTGGACAGAGGAACTCTGCCTAGAAGGCCAGCATCCCAGAGTTGCCTCTTCACTGTTGACATTGAGACTGGTGTTTTGCAGGTACTATGTAATGAAGCTGCCAGTTGAGGACTAGTGAGGCGTCTGTTTCTCAAACTAGACACTCTAATGTACTTGTCCTCTTGCTCAGTTGTGCACCGGGGCCTCCCAGTCCTCTTTTTATTCTGGTTAGAGCCAGTTTGCACTGTTCTGTGAAGGGAGTAGTACAAAACGTTGTACGAGATCTTCAGTTTCTTGGCAATTTCTCGCATGGAATAGCCTTCATTTCTCAGAACAAGAATAGACTGACGAGTTTCCGAAGAAAGTACTTTGTTTCTGGACATTTTGAGCCTGTAATCAAACCCACAAATGCTGATGCTCCAGATACTCAAGTAGTCTAGAGAAGGCCAGTTTTATTGCTTCTTTAAATCAGAACAGTTTTCAGCTGTGCTAACATAATTGCAAAAGGGTTTTCTAATGATCAATTAGCCTTTTAAAATTATAAACTTGGATTAGCTAACACAACGTGCCATTGGAACACAGGAGTGATGGTTGCTGATAATGGGCCTCTGTATGCCTATGTAAATATTCCATAAAATAATCTGCCGTTTCCAGCTACAATAGTCATTTACAACATTAACAATGTCTACACTGTATTTCTGATCAATTTGATGTTATTTTAAAAACCTCTTACATCTACACGTTCCGCTAGCGGAACGTCTGCTCCAATATCCAATGATGGGCGGGGCGCGAAATTCAAACTCCTCTAAATCCGAAAACTTACACTTTTCAAACATATGACTATGTTACAGCTATTTAAAGACAAGACTCTCCTTTATCTAACCAAACTGTCCGATTTCAAAAAGGCTTTACAGCGAAAGCAAAACATTAGATTATGTCAGCAGAGTACCCAGCCAGGAATAATCACACAGCCATTTTTCAAGCTAGCATATCATGTCACATAAACCCAAACCATATCTAAATGCAGCACTAACCTTTGATGATCTTCATCAGATGACACACCTAGGACATTGTGTTATACAATACATGCATGTCTGTTCAATCAAGTTCATATTTATATCAAAAACCAGCTTTTTACATTAGCATGTGACGTTCAGAACTAGCATTCCCACCGAACACTTCCGGTGATTTTACTAAATTACTCACGATAAACGTTCACAAAAAGCATAACAATTATTTTAAGAATTATAGATACAGAACTCCTCTATGCACTCGATATGTCCGATTTTAAAATAGCTTTTCGGATGAAGCACATTTTGCAATAATGTAAGTACATAGCCCGGCGTTACAGGGCTAGCTATTTAGACACCCTGCAAGTTTAGCCTTCACCAAAATCACATTTCCTATAAGAAAAATGTTCTTACCTTGCTTGTTCTTCATCAGAATACACTGCCAGGACTTCTACTTCAATAACAAATGTAGGTTTGGTCCCAAATAATCCATCGTTATATCCAAACAGCGACGTTTTGTTCGTGCGTTCTAGACACTATCCCAACGCTAAATCTCGGCCACGAGCATGACGCAAAATATGACAAAAAATTTCTAAATATTCCATTACCGTACTTCGAAGCATGTCAACCGCTGTTTAAAACCAATATTTATGCAATTTATCTCGTAGAGAAGCGATAATATTCCGACCGGGAATCTGCCTGTCTGTAAACTGAGGAAAAAACCGAAAGCCGGGGGCGGGGCGTGTCACGCGCCTAAGGCTTAGTCCATTGACTGACCACTCAGCTTTTGCTCTCGTGTGCTTCAGCCAGGGCTTTGAATTACATCATTCCTGTTTTTCCCGGGCTGTGAGACTCCATTGTTGACGTGAGAAGTGTCACGTAAGAGCAGAGATCCTTTGTAAACGATAGAGAGAATCAAGAAGGGCAAGAAATGTTCAGACAGGGTACTTCCTGAACAGAAGCATCTCAGGTTTTTGCCTGCCATAGGAGTTCTGTTATACTCACAGACACCATTCAAACAGTTTCAGAAACTTTGGAGTGTTTTCTCTCCAAAGCTAATAATTATATGCATATTCCAGTTTCTGGGCAGGACTAATAATCAGATTAAATCGGGTACGTTTTTTATCCAGCCGTGAAATTACTGCCCCCTAGATGTAAGAGGTTAATGGACAAAAAAAATGTGCTTTTCTTTCAAACAAGGACATTTCTAAGTGACCCCAAACTTTTGAACGGTATTGTAGGTCTCCATAGCCTTGGTCTCAGGACCCAACAGAGCGTAGTCATCCCCGGGGTGGTGTGGTGCCTGGGAGAAGGTCGATCCCGCAGTCATAGGGTTGGTGCGGAGGAAGTGAAGTGGCCCAAGCCTTACTGAAACCTCCCGGACATCCTGGTACTCCGCGAGAATGGCGGAGAGGTCCGGGGCAACTTCCGAGCCACCAGGAAGACGTCCCGGGGCAGGCTGCGCTGACTTCAGACAATGGGCGTGGCATAACGGGCTCCAACCCATAATGGCACCAGCAGTCTATGATGGGATTGTGTTGCTGGAGCCAAGAGAATCCCAATACCACGGGAACTTGAGATGTAATCAGCATAAATTGGATTGCCTTGCTGTGGTTCCCTGATACTCATAGGTTGATGAGAGTGGTATTGTGAGTGACTCGACCTATAGAGCGCCCATCCAGCGCTCTAACGTCCATGGGAATGGAGAAGTGCTGAGTGGGGATGCCCAGCTCGGACGCCAGGGTACCGTTTAAAATACTCTCCTCAGAGTCGATGAGTACCCGAAGAGATTGACTGGTTCCCCTACATCAGGATGGCATGGAAAGGGGTGTGAGTAAGGGGAGAGGAAAAGTTCTCCATATGGCCCACCAGAATACTCACCCCTTCTTGATGAGCCTGGGTTTTTAAATGGGCAGGTAGCTACAAAATGTCCCGTAGCTCCACAATATAGACAGCTCTGGGTGTGGAGTCGGCGTTAGCGCTCAGCCGGAGTCAATCTAGTCCTGCCCAGGTGCATGGACTCTGAAGGAGGCGAGTCGGCAGCCCTCAGTGATTCCCGAGAGAACTTTGGTGATGTCGGGTTCACTCGGACATGTAGACTTCCGGGGTCTCCGGGATTCTTTGGATGCGAGGTGAGAATCGAGGGCGAATGAGGTCGACAGGGCACCGATTCCCTCTCCCTTCTACGTTCTCGAAGCCACCCATCGATCCGGATGGTCAAGGCTATGAGGGAGTCAAGGTCCATGGGCAGCTCCCGGGCTGCGAGCTCATCTTTGATCACCTCTGATAATCTGTGAAGAAACATGTTGAATAATGCTTCCGGGTTCCAGGCACTCTCAGCCGCCAACGTGCGAAAATCCACTGCATAGTCTGCCACACACCAGGAGTCTTGACGTAGCTGGAGCAGCTTACGAGCAGCCACTCTCCCGGACAACAGAGAATCAAACATCTTCCGAACTTCCGCCACGAACCCCTCCAGACTGAGGCAGAGTGCGGACTGTTGCTCCCACACCACCATGGCCCAGGCGAGTGCCCTCCCAGACATCAGTGTTATAATGTACGCTATCCTCGAGCGGCCCGAGGGGAACGAAGAAGGCTGCAGCTCAAAAATGAGGGAGCACTGGGAGAGAAAAGCCCGGCAGGTTCCTGAATCTCCAGCGTAGCGCTCCGGAGGAGGTAAGCGGGGTTCTCGGGACACTGGGGTAGGCTGGGAGATTACAGGTGTGACCCTCTTCCCAGTGGGGAATCCACAGAATTGCTTTAGCAATGTATAGAATGCCTGGTCATGGCGTTCTACCAGTGTATGGAGTCCCTCCATAAGACATTGCAGTAACTCCTTGTGTCTTCCAATGGTGGCTCCTTGCAGGGAGACAGCATTGTGGAGCTGGTCTGTGTCTGCTGGGTCAGTCATGGCCAGTTCGTACTATCAGAACTCAGGATAAGACCCAGATGCAGACAGCTCAAGTCACAGATGTTTATTGACCCGAACAGGGGGCAGGCAAAAGACAGGTCAAAGGCAGGCAGAGGTCCATAATCCAGGGCAGAGTCAATAAGGTACAGAACAGCAGGCAGGCTCTGGGTCAGGACAGGCAGAGGTTCGTAAACGGGTCAGAGTCAGGCAGGTACAGAATGGTCAGAACCGGGGAAACAGAACTTGAGAAAGCAGGTAGACGGGAAAACATGCTGGTAAGACCTGACAAGACAAGACAAACTGGCAAAAGAGAGTACACAGGTATAAATGCACTGGGGATAATGAGGAAGATGAGCGACACCTGGAGGGGGTGGAGACAAGCACAAAGACAAGTGGAACAGATCAGGTTGTGACACTTTTTTAACATCACATGCAACCAAACAGGTCCTGCAAGCTCTGTATTTGCCACATCTTGACTATTGCCCAGTTGTATGGTCAGGTGTGGAAAAAAGACAGAAAATAGCTGCAGCTGGCCCAGAACAGAGCAGCATGTCTGGGCCTCAAATGTACACAGAGGGACAATGTCAATAACATGCATGTCAGTCTCTACTGGTTCGGAATGGAGGAGAGATTGACAGGATCACTGCTGGTCTTTGTAAGAAGTATTGATGTTCTGAAAGTACCGAATTGTCTGTTCAACCAGTTAACCTTTTACTGCAGTGGGCTAAATTAGGGTCACACAGTGTGTTTTTCTTGGTAGTCTTAAACAAATCTACTTTGAAACAAAAGTGTACACCTCACTCACTGCAATGGGCTTAAAAAAAGAAGACACCTGTACCATGTCAGATATAGAGTTGAAATGTATTCAATGGAGTTTGCATTCAAATATATATACACATACACACACACACGTCACAGAAGACTGAAATCTAACAAAACCATTTGACATAGAAACACGGGATTTTCAGCAGTTTTTCATAATGTTTATTAATTATTCAATTATGGAAAACATAACATTCCACCCATGAGGCCACTAGAAGGCGATTTGGTCATTTGACTGTAGGAAAGGGGTACCACACAGCTGAAAAGCCCATACATACCCCACAAGACAAACAATCAGGGGTCTTTTCAGAGTCCCAAGTCCAGAAAAGAGGCTGGGAGACGTACAGAACTGTATAGAGCAATGACTACATGGAATTCTCTTCCACCTCAGATAATTCAGGTAAGCAATACATCAGTTTTAAAACAGATAAAACACCACTTCAAAGAGCAACACAGACTGTGAAGACACACACACACGACATGAGTATTTTTCATTTGTTATTTTTCTTTATTTTAAATAGTTGTATTGTTCTTTAGTCGTAGTGTTCTTAGTTTACATTTGTGTTGATGTTTCCTGTCCATTAGTGTTCTGTATTTTGTCATGTTCTATGTTTTGTTTGGATCCCAGGAAGAATAGCTGCTACTTCTTCAACAGCTAATGGGGACCCGAATAAAAATCTGAAAATCATCACTCAGTGTCGGGTGTAAAATCATGCTCACTCACTTTGACTTCCCTTCCCTGTGTGTTGTATATATAAAAAAAATCCTCCACTCACCTGATGCAGACAGTTTCTTATGACGCTTCATGCAGTCCTTGTCTTTCACACAAGGCTCCTCCTTGACTAATACAGTGCCTTGCAAAAGTATTAACCCCCTTGGTGTTTTTCCTATTTTGTTGCATTACAACCTGTAATTTAAATGAATTTTTATTTGGATTTCATGTAATGGACATACACAAAATAGTCCAAATTGGTGAAGTGAAATGGAAAAAGAAGTGCAAGAAAATGTAAAACTGAAAAGTGGTGGGTGCATATGTATTCACCCCCTTTGCTATGAAGCCCCTAAATAATATCTGGTGCAACCAATTACCTTCAGAAGTCACATAATTAGTTAAATAAAGTCCACCTGTGTGCAATCTAATTGTCACATGATCTGTCACATGACCTCAGCATATATACACCTGTTCTGAAAGGCCCCAGAGTATGTAACACCACTAAGCAAGGCGCACCACCAAGCAAGTGACACTATGAAGACCAAGGAGCTCGCCAAACAGGACAGGGACAAAGTTGTGGAGAAGTACAGATCAGGGTTGGGTTATAAAAAAATATCCAAAACTTTGAACATTCCAAGGAGCACCATTACATCCATTATTACAAAATTGAAAGAATAGTGCACCACAACAAACCTGCCAAGAGAGGGCTGCCTGCCAAAACTCACGGACCAGGCAAGGAGGGCATTAGTCAGAGGCAACAAAGCCACCAAAGATAACCCTGAAGGAGCTGCAAAGCTCCACAGCAGAGATTGGAGTATCTGTCCATAGGACTATTTTAAGCCGTACACTCCACAGAGCTGGGCTTTACGGAAGAGTGGTCAGAAAAAAGACATTGCTTAAAGAAAAAAATAAGCAAAGACATTTGGTGTTCGCCAAAAGGCATGTGGGAGACTCCCCAAACATATGGAAGAAGGTACTCTTGTCAGATGAGACTAAAATGTAGCTTTTTGGCCATCAAGGAAAATGCTATGTTTGGCGCAAACCCAACACCTCTCATCACCCAGAGAACATCATCCACACAGTGAAGCATGGTGGTGGCAGCATCATGCTGTGGGGATGTTTTTCATCAGCAGGGAGTGGGAAAATGGTCAGAATTGAAGGAATGTTGGATGGTGCTAAATACAGGGAAGTTCTTGAGGGAAACCTGATTCAGTCTTCCAGAGATTTGAGAGGGGACGGAGGTTCACCTTCCAGCAGGACAATGACCCTAAGCATACTGCTAAAGCAACCCTTGAGTGGTTTAAGGGGAAACATTTAAATGTCTTTGAATGGCCTAGTCAAAGCCCAGACCTCAATCCATTTGAGAATCTGTGGTGTGACTTAGATTGCTGTACACCAGCAGAACCCATCCAACTTGAAGGAGCTGGAGCAGTTTTGCCTTGAAGAATGGGCAAAAATCCCAGTGGCCAGATGTGCCAAGCTTATAGAGACATACCAAGAGACTTGCAGTTGTAATTGCTGCAAAAGGTGGCTCTACAGAGTATTGGCATTGGGTGGGATGAATAGTTATGCACGCTCAAGTTCTGATTTTTTTGGTCTTATTTCTTGTTTATTTCACACAAAATATTTTGCATCTTCAAAGTGGTAGGCATGTTGTGTAAATGAAATGATACAAACCCCCCAAAAATCTATTTTAATTCCAGGTTGTAAGGCAAAAAAATAGGAAAAATGCCAAAGGGGGTGAATACTTTCGCAAGCCACTGTAGCTCCCTAATAATGTGAAAAATGCATTTTTACTGAAGGATATACAGTACTGTGATTTCTCTCTCTGCAGGGTCGATTTGACTATGCCAAGACAAACGACTCAGTTCCACCCTCATCTATTGTAGTTGTTTGTCTGCAGGGCGCTGTTTGATGTAATGTTGGTTCTCCTCCAGGGCTCTGTTTGACTATAACAGGACAAAGGACTCTGAGCTGCCCAGCCAGGGGCTTAACTTCCACTTTGGAGACATCCTTCACGTGGTGAATGCCTCCGATGACGAGTGGTGGCAGGCGAGGCACATGACCCACGAAGAAGAGGTAGATGAGGTCGGAGTCATCCCCAGCAGGAGGAGGTGAGGGGTCAGGGTTGCTCAGGTTAGAAGCTGACTACAGGCACAGATCTAGGGATGGGCAACAGGCCAGTCCCTGATCAACACTAGACTTCTCAACCTTAAATCTTATTTTAGGAGATTGGCCAAAAAAAGCTTGAATTAGTAGGCATCTTGTCAGTTAGCATGGCATTACTTTAAATAAGCCCTCTTACTCACCAGACTCAGCTGTCTGGTGAATTCAGTTTTAAAACCCTATTGCATGTCCTGTGCTTGCTCACAGAGTACTCAGTGTGTGTGTGTGTGTGTGTGTATCGGCACAGCCCAGTGCTGGTCTTATCCCTGGACACAGCATGGTGCCACTGCGACTGGCAATGCACCGTAAGGCCAACATGGGGGCAGAGAGTATGTTTTCATACAACCACTATTTTTTTTTGTTTAGCCAAGGATTGTACTGAGGTGTCATACTAGTCTTTCAATTAAAAAAAAGATCCAGTCGAAACAAACGCACCCATTAGCCTTACACTTCCTATGTTAAATCAGCTGTTTCATTTTAGACTTGAGTCTTTCTCTGTATTTCTCTCTTACTCTGTGTCACTGTCAAGCTTCCCCTCTATTTCCTCCCTCCGTCGCTCTCTCACCTGGAAGAGGAGTGATGGACAGATAATTGACTTCTCACCTGACTCTGTTTCATGGCAGCAGTTGCAGGGTGTTTTGTAGAAAGTTGTATATCATGAGAGTAGGAGTCTATGTCAAAGCATGAGTCATTGTGTGGATAGGCCAACAGGATTGCAGATTTCTACGATATGGTTGCAGTGTGAACCTATTTATCTTGAGCATGGCAATGTAAAACTGTTTCTGATGCTTGCTATTGTGAAGGAAATTAAGATGAATATAGCCTGTAAAAAAAGAAATAAGAAAAGAGAGCCTGTAGCAGCCATTGAATGGCCATGCTTTGAAGAGTAGCTTGTGGCCGCTGTTAACCCAAGTGAAAGCTTAAAGGAAAGCTGTACTACACTAGCTGTTGATGCAGAGCAGAAGACAGTTAGCTTCTCTTATCTGGAGCTCTGTGTTCTTTTACTCTTCTCACTCCCGCTCTCCAAGGCATTGACACATTCTCCTGTGATGTCCTCATTATAAAGGAAACTAAGAAATAGGAGGGAAAGTATTTACATTCTAAACTAAAGCTTTATAGAGCTCTGTAGAATTGCTTTGTAGGATTAAATACAAAGAAAAGGCAATGCAAAGAGTCACATTGTTTTCTAAACATTTTTAAGAACGATTTGGATTCTGAAAATATTTCCTTCGGGGTCTCATTTAAGTGAAATGAAAATGTAGCAGGGACTTAATTACTGGTAGATAAAGTATCTTCAGGTGCTGTGTTGTAATGTTGCGTCCAAGGCTCACTTAGAGGGAAATAAAAAGGTTTCCCTCAAGGCAACTGCTTTTATTCTTCTCATTACTGAATCACCCCTTTCCTCTCTACTCATCAATCTCAGCAGGGTACTGTGGAAGTTACTATAGAGATGGAACCGGGATTTGAGTCTTCACACACGCAATATCCCGGCAAAAAAATACCTGGCTTGTTTCAAGGCACGATTATGTTAAATGTTTCATCAGTGACCCATGGGTGTAGCTTTCACTCCCTCGCTTCTCTTCTCAGCCCCTCTCTCTCTCTTCTCTCCTGCAGGTTAGAGAAAAAAGACAGAGCGCGGTTAAAGACTGTCAAATTCAATGCCAGGTCTCAAGACAAAGGGGTGAGTTGATCTCTGTTACATTATCAGTGCTGTTATGGAAATATTGCTTACAATGTAGCAGACGGGGGGCCGGGCTGGCCCACAAGTGACAAAAGTGTGAAGTAACACAAGCTTAGACCAAGATGGACCTTTCTCCAAGGAAACGACCCCAGACTTTTATCCAGGAAAAGAAACAGAATGCGCCACAGCGCTGGGTAACAGTAAAACCAAACCAAAAACCTAGCTCCTCTTTGAGCCAGTTTAAACAGCCACCACTCAACCTCCAAGCTAATTATATTCAGGTGTGTGTAATTAAGCTCTTACCCTTCAGGGCCATCCTCTATCCTGGCAAGCAGATGTAGCCAACGCGCAGGAATATACCAGCCATCACACACCCACACTCTCACTCCATCACAACAATAACATACTCTTCAAGATAGTTAGGTTTGCAAACGTTTTTAAGATAGTTTAAGCTTTGTTAAAATCCATAAACACTTGAGTAAATATGGTCCTAAAACTAAATATCACATCATTACAAACTTAATCTCATCTAATATTATCCCAGGTGTTGTTCAGAGCAGCATAATGATATCTCCATTCCTTCCCTATATAGAGCTAATTAATGTGTTACCTGCTCAGAAACCATAGTCTAGTCACAGTTCGGTGCACAATCATTATCAGAAAGAACACTGACCTCTCAAAACTGAGCATGCAAGTATTCTTATGACTTTATTTTTTATGTTTTTAAGCTTTAAGGGCAGAGTACTAAACTTCAGATCCACACAGATTTCAAGTTGTTATTTATTATTTTCTATCCATATAACCAAAATGAATGTACTAATATCTGACTGGCTGAGGCTGTCTGTGTAAGTCTGAGGCTGCATGTCTACCGTGACCACTGTCCAGTTCTCCGGGTGGCTGGTCTCAGACGATCCTGCAGGTGAAGAAGCCGGATGTGGAGGTCCTGGGCTGGCATGGTTATAGATGTCTGCGGTTGTGAGGCCGGTTGGACGTACTGCCAAATTCTCTAAAATGACGTTGGAGGCGGCTTATGGTAGATAAATGAACATTCAATTCTCTGGCAACAGCTCTGGTTGACATTCCTGCAGTCAGCATGCCAATTGCATGCTCCCTCAACTTGAGACATTTGTGGCATTGTGTTGTGTGACAAAACTGCACATTTTAGTGGCCTTTTATTGTCCCCATCACAAGGTGCACCTGTGTAATGATCATGTCGTTTAATCAGCTTCTTGATATGCCACACCTGTCAGGTGGATGGATTATCTTGGCAAAGTAGAAATGATCCCTAACAGGGATGTAACAAAATTTGTTCTCCAAATTTGAGAGAAATATGCTTTTTGTGTGTATGGAACATTTCTGGGATCTTTTATTTCAGTTAATGAAACTACTTTACATGTTGCATTTATATTTTTGTTCAGTGTACATCACCAATGTTTTAAAATATCACCAGCTGAAAAACCATCAACATTTTTGTCCAGCTTCTGTGACCAGTTTGGACACATTATGTGCAATGCCCATTGCATGAAAGGTGTAATTGACTGTAGGAAGCCTGTTTAGCAACATTAACTTTGTTTAGCAACATAATTTTGTCAAACAAATATTAGCCACAGAGAGACTCAACTTTCAAAAGTTTTCCCTTTTAACACTGTCAGCATTTCCCTTTACTGTGGCAATTGTGATCGAATCAACGCAATATTAGCCGCTTTAAATGCAACATACCGAAACAAGACTTAGTATGCCAAACTATGCAAGAGTTTATGCAACAGAATCGGAGTAGGATTCTGTTGCATTGACACACAGGACTCAGCCCGTACTCTACACAGACCTGTGCAGCACAACTAATCAGAGTTGCAGTAGGCCTATGTGCAAATAGACCATTGCTATATATGGATCTGTGCCCTTTACTTTGAACTGGACTGTTTACAGCATGAGCGGTCGTGAGTAGATGTGTGTATGATTCAGAGGGGTTGGGTAAATGCGTAGTACACATTTCAGCCCTTCTGTTTTGAGATCTAAGGGAGAGCTGCATGCAGCCAAGTGCAAATTGTTAATATCCTTTGCTAGTCAGTGAGTTATTAGCCCAGTTATAGATCATTTGTAGTCAGCAATAGGGGAGGGATTGCTTCCTACAAGAGCACAAAACGTCTACATTTCTAGACAGCTTTGAAAAGTGAGTCAGGTAAAGAGCTTTTTTGTTGTTGTCTTAAACGGGCAGTGTTGTGTTTTGAGACAGGCTTGAATAAGCTAAGTAGGCAGCGAGTAGCATCATTTGTCTGATTCTCTGTAATAATGGTATGGGAATAAAAATGCAGTTTATTTTGTAAAGTGGTTTTAAAAAAAACAAACATTTTCAGTCACTTCCTTGTCTAAAGGACATGTCAGGCATGTTTTTTTTTTCAAAAGTCTTATGGAATGTAGGCCTACATTGAACACCACACATTGGCTGCTACTGTAGGCTGAAAGATAAACAGCTATTTCCATGTTAAAATGTTATGATGCATTTTC
This sequence comes from Salmo trutta, assembly GCF_901001165.1. Classification (NCBI taxonomy): domain Eukaryota; kingdom Metazoa; phylum Chordata; class Actinopteri; order Salmoniformes; family Salmonidae; genus Salmo; species Salmo trutta. The sequence goes on along the minus strand of NC_042960.1, from coordinate 26,857,329 downwards.
TCTTTTTTTTATGGTAGACCTACATTATAATCAAATAGCCACAGTAGCCTATTTAGACTTAGTTTTAACAAACTTAAAGCTGGAACAGCCTTAGTGTTCACAGTAAATGCGTGCTGGAAGTTGCATAAAATTTAATTTGCACTCAGCAGACCTGAAATTTGCTGAGGGTAAAAAACAATTGGGGGAGTGAACACTGGTGCTGAATACACTGTTTGTCTGTTTACCTTTCACGTGGCAAAGTCACCATGGCGATGGTAGGCTACAGCTATATACAGCGGGGTGCAAATGTATTTACACCATTTATAAAGATTAGCAATAATGATTGCATGACCTAAAATACCCCAAATAAATCATTCAAATACTGAGCTATATTGTATGCAAAAAAAGGGAAATTCTATTATTTCATACTAAAAGATTTTGTTTAACAAGTAATATATATTTTTTCTCAGGTTGGGGGTCAAAATTATTGATACCCCTAAAAATGATCTACATTCATGTGAATGCTTCCATGTGGATGCTACAAATGATTACAGGTAATCCTGAATGATTTGTGGAAGTTACGGAGGTCAAAGATCATACCCCCAAGACATGCTAACCTCCCCTGTTATTGGTAAGAGGTTAGCATGTCTTGGGGGTATGATCTTTGACCCTCTGTAACTTTCTCATAATTCATTCAGGATTATCCGTAAGCATGGTAGCATCCATATTGATGAAGACGTGTTTAGAAACATATTCTTATTTACAATAAAAGTGACTCTAAAATGACTTACATTGTTGGTTAAGGGCTTGTAAGTAAGCATTTCACAGTGCATGTGACTAACCACCTGGAATTCGATCTTATGTAGCAACATTTGAATTTCTGTTTTTTTATATTGGATGAAAGTAAAGACTCAGTGCTACAAAATGGTATATCATACACTGCATTTGAGGAAACAATGGGAAAGTAATTCTGCTTTGAAAGTTGATCAACTTGTAAACTCACTTTTGAGAACCGTCTTTAAATGTTTTGGTACTACTATTGGAGAGCCCTTTGTTTACACCCATTCAGCATTGTTCACACCCTCTTAGCCCCACCCATCTCTTTAAGGGTTGATCTGACTGTTCTGTACTAACTTGCCAGCTACTTCCAGACATCTAAGAGAGAACAGCTCACTGAACATTACTCATCCTAGCAGAGCTGGTTAGGCTGTTATGTTATCCAGAGCGTTGGTGACTGCAACTGCGCTGTCAGATTGTCCATTTGTAAATTCAGAGCGTTTCGCGTTCAGAGCGCACTGGACGCTCTGACCAATAAGTAGGGTTGTTCCAAAAGCTCTTACCTCACGACAGTCAAGCACCCAAGCAAACTGGCTAACATTGGCCAGCTACTTCCAGACACATGAGAGAACACCCCACTTTGACCATTTTACTCCCCCTAGCAGAGCTGTTTAGGCAGTTTTCATGTTATCCAGAGCATTGGTGACTGTAACTGCAGCTGGCAACAATTGAATTAGGCTTTGTGGCCGACGTTTACTGACACCGGCCATATTCAACAGGTGTTGAGTGTTCAAAAATTATTCTGCGCTCTGGCACACTAAGATAAGTCTCTTACATCTAGACGTTCCGCTAGCGAAACACCTGCTCCAATATCCAATGATAGGCGTGGCGTGAATTACAAATTCCTCAAAAATCCCAAAACTTCCATTTTTCAAACCTATGACTATTTTACACCATTTTAAAGACAAGACTCTCCTTTATCTAACCACACTGTCCGATTTCAAAAAGGCTTTACAGCGAAAGCAAAACATTAGATTATGTCAGCAGAGTACCCAGCCAGAAATAATCAGACACCCATTTTTCAAGCTAGCATATAATGTCACAAAAAACAAAACCACAGCTAAATGCAGCACTAACCTTTGATGATCTTCATCAGATGACACTCCTAGGACATTATGTTATACAATACATGCATGTTTTGTTCAAGTTCATATTTATATCAAAAACCAGCTTTTTACATTAGCATGTGACGTTCAGAACTAGCATTCCCACCGAATACTTCCGGTGAATTTACTAAATTACTCACGATAAACGTTCACAAAAAACATAATTATTTTAAGAATTATAGATACAGAACTCCTTTATGCAATCGCGGTGTCCGATTTTAAAATAGCTTTTCGGTGAAAGCACATTTTGCAATATTCTGAGTAGATAGCCCGGCCATCATGGCTAGCTATTTTGACACCCTCCAAGTTTGGTACTCACCAAACTCAGATTTACTATAACAAAAATTGGATTACCTTTGCTGTTCTTTGTCAGAATGCACTCCCAGGACTTCTACTTCAATAACAAATGTTGGTTTGGTTCCAAATAATCCATAGTTATATCCAAATAGCGGCGTTTTGTTCGTGCGTTCAAGACACTATCCGAAGGGTAAAGAAGGGTGACTTGCCCAGCGCGTTTCGTGACAAAAAAATTCAAAATATTCCATTACCGTACTTCGAAGCATGTCAAACGCTGTTTAAAATCAATTTTTATGCAATTTTTCTCGTAAAAAAGCGATAATATTCCAACCGGGAAACCCTGTTTTCGTTCAAAGACGAAAAAATAAAAACATGGAGTCGTCTCGTGCACGCGCCCCCAGTCTCATTGTTCTCAGATCGACCACTATCCAAATGCCATGGCCTGCAAAGTCGTCATTCAACGTTCTGGTGCCTTCTGAGAGCCTATGGGAGCGTTAGAAAATGTCACGTTACAGCAGAGATCCCCTGTTTTGGATAGAGATGATCAAGAAGGCCAAGAAATAGTCAGAGAGGGCGCTTCCTGTTTGGAATCTTCTCAGGTTTTGGCCTGCCAAATGAGTTCTGTTATACTCACAGACACCATTCAAACAGTTTTAGAAACTTTGGAGTGTTTTCTATCCAAAGCTAATAATTATATGCATATTCTAGTTTCTGGGCAGGAGTAATAATCATATTAAATTGGGTACGTTTTTTATCCGGCCGTGATAATACTGCCCCCTATCCATAACAAGTTAAGAAATGTAGCTAGTTAGGTAAACAATGAATCCCAATACATGATGTAACGTTAGTTAGCGAGCCAGCCAGCTAATGTTTACCTAACAGTACACTTTAACTTGAAATGAAAATACTTTGTCAAAATAGAGGAGTCTTTTGTAAGACATGTAGCTAGCTAAACAATGGACCATAATCACAACTCATGATGTTACTACCCTGCATGAATCTGCAGGTAGCTAACCAATCAGGTTCTATGGTTATAACTAGTCAAGCAAATGTGTCTGAGATACGAAAAATAGATCATACACATAACGTTAGCTAGCTAACGTCAGCCAGCTAACATTAGCCAGCTAACAGTACACTTGAAATGAACCCACTTTCTGTCAAAATTAGAAACATGTAATAACTGAAAGTAGCTAGCTAGACTATCTTACCAGTATACATCATGGTTGGACGCATCTCCTGTCTGATGCCATGCATGGTTGCCCTTAGTTTGGCGATGTAATCCAGACTGGTGTTTTCTCCATCTCCTTAGCTATCATACCTGAATTCCACTGATTTTTCAAAACTCGGTCCTCCAGAAATTGGAGAGCATACACAAAAGCTAGCTAACAGTACACTTTAACTTGACATTAGGTTTATGCAGATTTACTACGCGCTACATTTTTTTAAAAAGCCGCATTACCTAGACATACTGACCAGCTCCAACAGACCAATCCAAACTCATCTCTCGGCATGTCCAGCCCACTCATTATCTCAGCCAATCATGGCTAGCGGGAAGGTTGCTCACTTTTTCTGTGGCTTAACCAACAAGGCTCGTAAATTTAACAATTTTATTTGTATTTACAGATGGCATACATGTTTGATAAATCCTGTTTGGGCTAGGGGGCAGTATTGAGAATTTTGGAAAAAAATATGTGCCCATTTTTAACTGCCTCCTACACCAACTCAGAAGCTAGAATATGCATATTATTGTTCAGGTTTGGATAGAAAACCCTCTGAATTTTCTAAAACAGTTTGAATGGTGTCTGTAAGTATAACAAAACTCATATTGCAGGCAAAAACCTGTGAAAAATAGATAAAACAAAATGTGAATTTTGTGACTGTACTATTTAGTGTCATTGTTTTATAGATACCATAGTGAGAAAGGATTCAGTTCGCAACTCCTACGGCTTCCACTAGATGTCAACGATCTTTATAAAGTTGTTTGAAGCATCTGTGATGAACAGGGAGCAAATTAGAATGCAAGGAAGTTGACACGTCATCACTTCATTTTTTGCGCCTGCGCATAAATCTGAGAAGAGTGTCTTTGTCATAATCGTTTATTCTAGACACTTGATAGGTTGTGTGAAAATATTACTGATGTTTACTGATGTTTCACGTTAAAAATGGACCAAAAGATTAATACTAAACAACGTTTGACATGTTTGAACAAACGTAAATAGATTATTTACTAGGTTTTTTTTAGCTTTTCGGCGTGACTTTACACCTACCAACTCGTTTTGTGGGAGCCTACTGAACGCTAACTATTTGGTGTTATTTGGACATAAATTATGAACTTTGTCAAAAGAAACCACATTTGTTCTGGACCTGGGATCCCTGGCACTGCCTTCTGATGGAGATAATCAAAGGTAAGGGGATATTTACAATGTTATTTATCGATATTAGATGATGCTAACTGTATAGCTTAGCTTATAGCTTAGCTTATTGTTCTTAGCATAGTACCCAGTTTATTGCAAAATGTGATTTCCCAGTAAAGTTATTTTGAGATCTGGCCATTCGGTAGCAATTACGAGATGATAATATATTATTCTTTGAATGACAATATTATAATTTACCAATGTTTTCGAATAGTAATTCCGTGATTTGTAATGCTGGATTCACTGGGAGCATTCGAGCCGAAAAAAATTCTGAATTTCACAGCGACTGTAAATGCTGTTTTTGGATATAAATATGAACTTGATGGAACTAAAAATGCATGTATTGTATAACATAATGTCCTATGAGTGTCATCTGATGCAGATTGTCAAAGGTAAGTGCATAATTCTAGCTAGTTTTCTGTCTGTTGATGCCCTTCTTTGAATTGGCTAAACATTACACACTGCTATTGTCAATGTACTCTCCTAACATAACCTAACTTTATGCATTCTCCGTAAAGCCTCTGAAAATCGGACAGCGTGGTTAGATTTAGGAGATATATCTTTCAAATGGAGGAAAATAGTTGATTATTTGATTATTTGAAATGATTATTCTTGCAGTTTTGAATTCCCCGCCATGGTCACATGACAATGAATCCCAATACCGGGATAAGATCGGGATAAGATCCTCAACAGGTTTTAAGGCACATGACAGTTCACATGTCCGAGAAGGCATTTCTGCCCCCCAAAAGAACTAATTTTGAATAAATGTAAAAAAATTGGGTTCAAATGGCTCTCCTGTGAAGTTGTGACATACGCCTAGTTTCCTGAATCGGGTTACAAATTCATCCAACAAGGTTGTAGAGTCACAAGCTTGATGCAGTCATTGCGTGCTAGAAATATGGGACCAAATACTAAACTTTTGACTACTTTATTTATAAGAATCTTTAGGGGTGTCATGTCACCCCACTCCTCTGCACACTCCACTGGCTTCTAGTCGAAGCTCGTATCAAGACCCTGGTGCTTGCCCACGGAGCAGCAAGGGGAACTACACCTTCTTACCGTCAGGCTTTGCTCAAAGCCTACATCTCAACCCGAGCACTCCGTTCTGCCACCTCTGGTCCTTTGGCCCTACCACCCCTACGGGAGGTCTATGGACTGAGCCTGCGTCTCCAGTAGCTTTGCTCATTGGTTTATCAGTTGGTCAGTTTGACCATTTGGGTTCAGTGCAGCGCTGCGGTTGTGCATGACGGTTGAACAGCGTGTTGTGTTCCAGTAATGAATATCTCTCTTGTGGTTATGTCTCCTGTTGCTTTGCTCTCTGACGACTACTTCACAGGTCCCTGACGACAAAGCACTGAGTAAGTCACAAGGATTTCACTGTCACACAACCATTTGAAGCTCATCCATGGCTCCCACAGTCATATAATATTGTACTTTAAGGCTTAGCTATGACATCCAATGCATTGTCATCAAAATCTCTCTCTGTTATCCAGCCTCTATTTTGACAATCGGCTTAGTTTGATTACATAAAAACATATACACAAAACAGTGTGCTTTATTTCTATTCCGTTCAAAGCCCAAACAGTGCCTCTAAACATACATTGCATCCATGTAACACTACCCAACACTCATATTTCTAACAGATCATCTTGACATCAGCCTCTGTACACTGATCAGCATTTACACTGTGGTTAGCATTACATTATGACCAGCACACCGAGTCAGTGTGATGTCACTAAATAAATGGTGACTCGTCGGTGGGTATTGTACTGCAGATCATGTATGCTGCTTTTGCATTGTTACAGCAGGGTCCTCAATACTATTGGTATTTGTTTCCCCTTACTCAGCATAGATGGGCCATTTTTAGAGACACATAGTCTGTAGAATAATGTACTGCAGGGGACATAATAGACAGTCCTGACTCCTGTGTAGTCTAGAAGACTTAACTATGATGATCCAAAGTTTTAATCTTAAAACGAATAGAAATGAAAAATAATATAAAATCACAAAACTACAATAATGTGTGTTTGTTACAGAGGTGTCAGAATCACCTTTTTGTTGGACTTTTTCTGTTGAAAATATCCCTATTCTACCCCCTTGGCTGTGTTAAGATCCTTCAGGAGTGCTGGATGTTGTGCTAGTATGGTTTCAACCGTTAACTTAAAACATGTATTTTTAGTTCACCTTTATTTCTTCCGGTATAATCTTTTACAAGAGACCTGGTCCAAAATGGCCACAGTGTTGGAAAGAAAAACACACATGGTGTGTAAAACTCTATGACCTTGACATGGCCATGCATGAACCTTGATGTGATTTGATAGGATGACCTGCTGTGATCAAATTTTAGGATGAAAGAGGAAGGTCTCACAGATATACTTTCACGCTGCCCTTCACAAAACCTAACTTGAGAGGGTATAGTTTTTACAAAGTACAATATTCACACCTCCATTTCCAAAACGTTCCTAGCACTGCCCTCTCCTGGTGATCCTGTGTGTCTTCATGTTGTGACCTTGTATTACATTAACTCAATAGACATCAGTGGGAGTGGGTATCTGTATCTACATGTTTGTGTGATGCTGACATTCCCTTTGTTATACTTTCAGAGCATGTAACCTCTAATGCCAGTGATAGTGAAAGTAATTACCGTATGTCCTGGTGTCCCTCTCCTTCCCTCCCTCCCTCAATCCCTACCTCCGTCGACGGGCTGCCTGTATTCTTTCATCTGTTTTGCATGTCTCCATCTTCTGTTTTATGATCTATTCTGTTTGTTTGGTCTGAGCAGCATACTCCGAGGCTCACCCACGTTAGAGTCACCAAGCTACTTCAGGGATGCATGTTGAAATAGCAGTCGTATTAGGACAGTGGTTCTCAATAAGACTCATGAGACCATAGGCTTACTGGTAAAATGCCCATGCAGGGTTCTTCAGGGGTACTCTGGACAGTGCTACTGTAAATGTATTTGGTGGTACAGTAACCAAAAAAGGTTGAGAACCACTGTATTAGGGCAGTTACTGGATTGATATGAAAACAATGTAGAGCTTTACCAGTGTATTTGTGTAAGAGGAACAGAGTCTGCTGTTGTGACTGTACAGCTCGTGTTCTGCTTTCTCTACTGCAATGAAATACTTTTTAAGAAAAGCAAATCAGCTCATACGTATTCACAAGCTTCATGGCATGCATGCACATTAGCTACTCTTTTAATGTTCTGTACTGATGGAGCGAAGGGGGACATTATGTTATCTCCATTTTGATACGCACACTTATAACAGGGAAAAGGAGAATACTGCCCCCCCCCCCCACACACACACACACACACACACACAGCATGGCAACAGCTGGTCTGACTCCTAACCATAATCACAGTATCTACTGCATCGCCACTATCTGTCTAAACATGGCCGCCTGTTCTGTCCGTCCTATCAGGTGGCCAGGAGGAGTACGTCCTGTCCTACGAGCCAGTCACACAGCAGGAAGGTAAGACACAGCTTACATTATCATCTCTGTCACACATCATCTGACAGCAGCAGTATCACAGGATAGCTCAGCTCTCACTGCCCCATTAGAGTTAGTTATCTCACTTGGTTACGGTATCTTAGTTGGTTTGTTATCATAGTTACAGTAACTATCTTAGAATTAGTTTCAGTGGCTTGCGAAAGTATTCACCCCCTTGGCATTTGTCCTATTTTGTTGCCTTACAACCTGGAATTAAAATAGATTTTTGGGGGGGTTGTATCCTTTGATTTACACAACATGCCTACCACATTGAAGATGCAAAATATATTTTTTGTGAAACGAACAAGAAATAAGACAAAAAAACAGAACTTGAGCGTGCATAACTATTCATCTCCCCCCCAATGCCAATATTTTGTAGAGCCACTTTTTGCAGCAATTACAGCTGCAAGTCTCTTGGGGTATGTCTCTGAACTTGGCACATATAGCCACTGGGATTTTTGCCCATTCTTCAAGGCAAAAATGCTCCAGCTCCTTCAAGTTGGATGGGTTCCGCTGGTGTACAGCAATCGTTAAGTCACAACACATTTAAATGTTTCCCCTTAAACCACTCAAGTGTTGCTTTAGCAGTATGCTTAGGGTCATTGTCCTGCTGGAAGACGGAGGACTGAAACAGGTTTCCCTCAAGAATTTCCCTGTATTTAGCGCCATCCATCATTCCTTCAATTCTGACCAGTTTCCCAGTCCCTGTTGATGGAAAAACATGGGGATGGTGTTTTCGGGTTTGTGCCAGACATAGTATTTTACTTGATAGCCAAAAAGCAACATTTTTGTCATCTGACCAGAGTACCTTCCATATGTTTGGGGACTCTACTACATGCCGTTTGGTGAACACCAAACTTGTTTGCTTATTTTTTTTCTTTAAACAATGGCTTTTTTCTGACCACTCTTCCGTAAAGCCCAGCTGTGGAGTGTAAGGCTTAAAGTGGTCCTATGGACAGATACTCCAATCTCCGCTGTGGAGCTTTGCAGCTCCTTCAGGGTTATCTTTGGTTGCTTTTTTGCCTCTGACTAATGCCCTCCTTGCCTGGTCTGTGAGTTTTGGTGGGTGGCCCTCTCTTGGCAGGTTTGTTGTGGTGCCATATTATTTAAAACATTTTAATAATGGATGTAATGGTGCTCCGTGGGATGTTCAAAGTTTCGGATATTGTTTTTATAACCCAACCCTGATCTGTACTTCTCCACAACTTTGTCCCTGACCTGTTATGGGAGCTCCTGGGTCTTCACAGTGTCGCTTGCTTGGTGGTGTTGCAGACTCTGGGGCCTTTCAGAATGTATGTGTGTGTACAGTTGAAGTCTGAAGTTTACATAGACTTAGGTTGGAGTCATTAAAACTTGTTTTCAACCACTCCACAAATGTCTTGTTAAAACCTGTTTGGGATAGGGGGCAGTATTGAGAATTTTGGAAAAAAAATGTGCCCATTTTTAACTGCCTCCTACACCAACTCAGAAGCTAGAATATGCATATTATTGTTCAGGTTTGGATAGAAAACACTCTGAATTTTCTAAAACTGTTTGAATGGTGTCTGTGAGTATAACAGAACTCCTATGGCAGGCAAAAACCTGACAAGGTTTCAAGCAGGAAGTACCCTGTCTGACAAGGAGTCGTGCGTCTTGCATCTGTTTATTGAAAAGTAAGGATCTTAGCTGTAACGTGACAATTCCCAGGGCTCCGATAGGCTCTCAGAACCCGGGAAATAACTGAAGGTTAACGAGGCAGCCTCAGGCTGAAACACATTATCGGCTTTGGCAAGTGGCGGCTCAGAGGACCTTTGAATGAGGCGCGTGCACGATTCGCTCCTGAGGAGAAATTTTATTCGGCTGTTTAGGCTCAATGCATATTCCGGTCGGAATATTATCACTTTTCTACGAGATAAATGGCATAAAAATGGGTTTTAAACAGCGGTTGACATGCTTCGAAGTACGGTAATGGAATATTTAGACATTTTATGTCACGCCAATGCGCCATGCTCGAGACCGTGATGTAGCATTCTGATAGTGTCTAGAACTCACGAACAAAACGTCGCTGTTTCGATATAACGATGGATTATTTGGGACCAAACCAACATTTGTTATTGAAGTAGAAGTCCTGGCAGTGTATTCTGACGAAGAACAAGCAAGGTAAGAACATTTTTCTTATAGGAAATGTGATTTTGGTGGAGGCTGACCTGGGTGTGTGTCTAAATAGCTAGCCCTGTGATGCCGGGCTATGTACTTAGATTATTGCAAAATGTGCTTCATCCAAAAAGCTATTTTAAAATCGGACATATCGAGTGCATAGAGGAGTAATGTATCTATAATTCTTAAAATAATTGTTATGCTTTTTGTGAACGTTTATCGTGAGTAATTTAGCAAACTGTAAATTTAGTAAATTCCCCGGAAGTTTGCGGGGGTTATGCTTTTTCTGAACGTAACATGCTAATGTAAAAAGCTGTTTTTTGATATAAATATGAACTTGATTGAACAGGCATGTATTGTATAACACAATGTCCTAGGTGTGTCATCTGATGAAGATCATAAAAGGTTAGTGCTGCATTTAGCTGTGGTTTGGGTTTATGTGACATGATATGCTAGCTTGAAAAATGGGTGTCTGATTATTTCTGGCTGGGCACTCTGCTGACATAATCTAATGTTTTGCTTTCGTTGTAAAGCCTTTTTGAAATCGGACAGTGGGGTTAGATTAACGAGATTCTTGTCTTTAAATAGCTGTAAAATAGTCATATGTTTGAGAAATTGAAGTAATAGTATTTCTAACGATTCAAAAATCGCGCCGCTGGATTTCAGTGGCTGTTACGTAGGTGGGACGAGTTCGTCCCACATGCGCCAGAGAGGTTTTAACAAACTATAGTTTTGGCAAGTCGGTTAGGACATCTACTTTGTGCATGACACAAGTAATTTTTCTAACAATTGTTTACAGATTATTTCACTTAGTTCACTGTATCACAATTCCAGTGGGTCAGAAGTTTACATACACTAAGTTGACTGTGCCTTTAAACAGCTTGGAAAATTCCAGAAAATTATGTCTTGCCTTTAGAAGCTTCTGATCAGCTAATTGATACCATTTGAGTCAATTGGAGGTGTACCTGTGGATATATTTCAAGGCCTACCTTCAAACTCAGTGCCTCTTTGCTTGACATCATGGGAAAATCAAAATAAATCAGCCAAGACCTCAGAAAATATATTGTAGACCTCCACAAGTCTGGTTCATCCTTGGGAGCAATTTCCAAACACATGAAGGTACCACGTTCATCTGTACAAACAATAGTACGCAAGTATAAACACCATGGGACCACGCAGCCGTCATACCGCTCAGGAAGGAGACACATTCTGTCTCCTAGAGATGAATGTACTTTAGTGCGAAAAGTGCAAATCAATCCCAGAACAACAGCAAAGGACCTTGTGAAGATGCTGGAGGAAACGGGTACAAAAGTATCTATATCCACAATAAAACGAGTCGTATATAGACATAACCTGAAAGGCAGCTCAGCAAGGAAGAAGCCACTGCTCCAAAACTGCCATAAAAAAAGCCAGACTAAGGTTTGCAACTGCACATGGGGACAAAGATTGTACTTTTTGGAGAAATGTCCTCTGGTCTGATGAAACAAAAATAGAACTGTTTGGCCATAATGACCATTATGTTTGGAGGAAAAAGGGGAAGGCTTGCAAGCCAAAACACCATCCCAACCATGAAGCACGGGGGTGCCAGCATCATGTTGTGGGGGTGCTTTGCTGCAGGAGGGACTGGTGCACTTCACAAAATAGATGGCATCATGAGGCAGGAAAATTATGTGGATATATTGAAGCAACATCTCAAGACATCAGTCAGCAAGTTGAAGCTTGGTCGCAAATGGGTCTTCCAAATGAACAATGACTCCAAGCGTACTTCCAAAGTTGTGGCAAAATGGCTTAAGGACAACAAAGTCAAGGTATTGGAGTGGCCATCACAAAGCCCTGACCTCAATCCTATAGTGGGCAGATTTGAAAAAGCGTGTGTGAGCAAGAAAGCCTACAAACCTGACTCAGTTACACCAGCTCTGTCAGGAGGAATAGGCCAAAATTCACCCAACTTATTGTGGGAAGCTTGTGGAAGGCTACCCGAAACGTTTGACAAAAGTTGAACAATTTAAAGGCAATGCTACCAAATACTAATTGAGTGTATGTAAACTTCTGAACCACTGGGGATGTGATGAAAGAAATAATATCTGAAATAAAATGTTCTCTACTATTATTCTGACATTTCACATTCTTAAATAAAGTGGTGATCCTAACTGACCTAAGACAGGGAATTTTTACTAGGATTAAATGTCAGGAATTGTGAAACTGAGTTTAAATATATTTGACTAAGGTGTATGTAAACTTCCGACTTCAACTATGTACTGAGATCATGTGACAATTAGAATGCACACAGATGTGGACTTTATTTTACTAATTATGTGACTTCTGAAGGTAACTGGTTTCACCAGATCTTATTCATAGCAAAAGGGGTGAATGCATATGCACCTACCTCTTTTCAGAAAAAAATGTTTGCACTTTTGAAAGAAGTTATTTTTTTCACTATACCAATTTGGACTATTTTGTATATGTCCATTACATGAAATCCAAATAAAAATCAATTTAAATTACAGATTGTAATGCAAGGGGGGTGAATACTTTTGCTTATACAAGGGCAGTATTGATACAGTAGATCCGTCTTGTCTGTCCAGTGAACTACACACGACCCGTCATCATCCTGGGGCCAACGAAGGACCGTATCAACGATGACCTCATCTCTGAGTTCCCTGACAAATTTGGGTCCTGTGTCCCACGTGAGAACCAACATTTTTGTTACATACACAATTTTATGTTTTTATTTACATTTTAGTCATTTATCAGACACTCGTATCCAGAGCAGGTTACAGGAGCAATTAAGGTTAAATACCTTTCTCAAGGGCATATCGACAGATTTTTCACCTAGTCAGCTCAGAGTTGTGAACCAGCAACCTTTTGATTACTGACCCAACGTTCTTAACCACTAGGCTATCTGTCACCCTATGTTGACCCTTGTCTTGTACCTAAAGGTGTGATAACGAGTTTGCAAAGAGTTGTCGATTAATTAAATGTATCAAACAAATATAACTACATTTCCATGAAACGATCTGTTTGGTTTTCCAGACACGACCAGACTAAAACGGGATTACGAGGTGGATGCCAGAGACTACCATTTTGTGGTGTCCAGGGAGCAGATGGAGAAAGACATCCAGGATCACAAGTTCATCGAGGCAGGCCAATACAACAACCACCTGTATGGAACCAGCATCCAGTCTGTACGGGAGGTCGCTGAGAAGGTGAGTAGAGGAGGATGTGTCAGCATATGGCTGTTGTGATGTGTTGTCTTCTCTTCTCTATTGCTCTTTATGTCCAGGGGAAGCATTGCATCCTGGATGTTTCAGGCAACGCCATCAAACGACTACAGTCGACCATGCTCTACCCCATCGCTATTTTCGTCAGGCCCAAGTCTGTGGAGAATATCCTGTAAGTTGTTTTGATTCAACATGTCATTTTCATATTAAGAGGCCAAAGCAATGGCAATTAAGAGTTCAGACTCAGTGTGTTTTTATTCAGTCACCTACTAGCTGTACATAGGGCAACGTCTTAGTCATTCTTTCTCGCGCTCTCTCTCCTCCCTATAGAGAGATAAATAAGAGGCTAACAGAGGAGCAGGGGAGGAAGACGTTTGACAGAGCCATAAAACTGGAGCAGGAGTTCACTGAGCACTTCACTGGTGAGTCCAGCCCCCCACACCAGTCCATTCTCAACCTGCTTCATACACTACATCTATTTCTGCACTTAGCATGATGACAAGTGTCTGTAGCAGATCCCTGAATTAAATAATGGGCAAAATACGGGAAAGCCTGTCCTTGCTATAATATATACTGAGTATACAAAACATTAAGATCACCTCTTTCCATGACAGACTGATTCGATGAAGCTGTGATCCCTTATTGATGTCACTTGTTAAATACACTTCAATCAGTGTAAATGAAGGAGGCAGGTTAAAGAAGGATTTTTAAGCATTGACACATGGATTGTGTATTTGTGCCATTCAGATGGTGAATGGACACGACAAAAGATGTATGTGCCTTTGAACGGGATATGGTAGTAGGTGCCAGGGGCACCGGTTTGTGTCAAGAACTGCAACACTGCTGGGTTTTTTTACACTCCACCGTTTCCTGTGTGTATCAAAGGTCTGTCACCCAAAGGACATCCAGCCAACTTGACACAACTGTGGGAAGCATTGGAGTTAACATCGGACAGCATTCCTGTGGAACGCTTTCAACACTGTGTAGAGTCCAAGCCCCGTAAATTGAATTTGTTCTTAGGGCATAATGGGGTGGTGCAACTCAATATTAGGAAGTTGTTCCTAATGTTTTGTGTACTCAGTGTATGCATTTAGTATCTTTGAGATGTAGTAAGTAGCCTTGCTCGAGCCTTGGCTTGTGCGAGACGGAATGGCTCATAGGATCAGGAGCCTATATCCTGTTTCTGTAGCATGGTGGCAGCTTAATCTACAAGTACACTTCCTAGACAGGACGCTAGTCTATCACTGCAATGTAGTGATGTGTTTAATGTATATCCCCTCTGTGTCGCTGCAGCTATAGTCCAGGGGGACTCTCTGGAGGAGATCTACAACGCGGTGAAAATCATAATCGAGGAGCAGTCGGGACCCTTTATCTGGGTGCCTGCCAAGGAGAAGTTGTGAAAGGAGGACAGAAGAGATTACCCTTATTTTCTTTAAGTGGTCTTCATGTCTTCTCTGATTTTACGTCTTTTTATTTTTACCAACCTGGCCTGCTGTGATCGCTGGCCCTCTTGCCCGGAGCTTAGCACCCCCTTCCTACACATACATGCATACATGCATGCATACATATATACACACACGTCTCCATCTTTCTCTCACACACACCACCCTGCTCCCCTCTGTCACACTGGCTAGAGAGCTGATCACGCGTTGGAGTTGAAGATCTATCTTTCTCCCTCACACACACAAAATTATTTAATGCTGTCTCTTTCTCTCACACACAAACATACACTCTCTGGGGTTTTCTTGGGCTGTCTCTGACTGGTGTCTGGACCTTGTCTCTGGATGTTTTTCTTGCTTATGGGGAGATTTTTTTGGTACAATTCCTTAATGTTTAAGGAACATGATTTAGATGCAATATTAATTATATATTTGTTCCTTTTTTTTCATGTTTAGGTTCGTCAAAGGAAATGACATGAGGCAAAACTTAGCACGTTATAGCTTTAAAGAGCATGTTTCGGACAATTTTGATTATTTTCTTGTCACGTTTTTTTCTTCTTTATTTCTCATTTAGACTTGTATCTGAACTGCATTACTCATAGCCATTATTTTCACATGTTGTATATCCATGCACACCAACTGCGTCTCTGCTCATCTGAAGCAGCCATACATACCTGTTTTAGTCTTTTCGAACTGCACAGAGGTAACTAGGTGAGTCGTTTTCTATCATTAGCCGCCTTCGTTCACTACGATCCATGATGGTTTTAATCTATTCATATCACTAAGCTTTTGGGGGGGTCTACTTCCTGACCAGAAATAGAGTGAATGAATGAATGGCTGTTTTTAAACTGACTCCAGGTGTCCATGTACTAATTTTAGAAGCAAAACACTGATGCAAAATAATGAATTGTACACTGAGATTTTAACTGATATTTAACCTTCAGTCTACTGCCTATTTTGTTATAATAAAATATCTATATTGAGCTTTACTTAAACTCTTGCAGATATGGGGATTTATTTTCTTTTTTTGTCAAAGGTACAGTTTATGAATATTAATATATACAGTATCAGTCAAAGTTTGGACACCTACTCAATCCATTATTTTTCTTTATTTTACTATTTTATACATTGTAGAATAATAGTGAAGGCATCAAAACAATGAAATAACACATGGAATCATGCTGTAACCTAAAGTGTTAAACAAATCAAAATATATTTGAGATTCTATAGTGGCCACCCTTTGCCGTGATGACAGCTTTGCACACTCTTGACATTCTCTCAACCAGCTTCATGAGGTAGTTACCTGGAATGCATTTCAATTAACAGGTGTGCCTTGTTAAGTTAATTTGTTGAGTTTCTTTCCTCAATGCGTTTGAGTCAATCAGTTGTGTTGTGACAAGGTAGGGGTGTATACAGAAGATAGCCTTATTTGGTAAAAGACTGAGTCCATATTATGGCAAGAACAGCTCAAATAAGCAAAGAGAAACGACAGTCCATTACTTTAAGGCATGAAGGTCAGTTAATCTGGAAAATTTCAAGAACTTTTCTTCAAGCGCAGTCACAAAAACCATCACGCGCTATGCTGAAATTGGCTCTCATGAGGACCGCCACAGGAATGGAAGACCCAGAGTTACCTCTGCTGCAATGAGAAATTCATTAGAGTTACCAGCCTCAGATTACAGCCCAAAGATTACAGTCCAAATAAATGCTTCAGAGTAACCAACACATCTCAACATCAACTGTTCAGATGAGATTGTGTGAATCAGGCCTTCATGTTCAAATTGCTGCAAAGAAACCACTACTAAAGGAAACCAATAATAAGAAGAGACTTGCTTGGGCCAAGAAACATAAGCAATGGACATTAGACCGGTGGAAATCTATCATTTGATCTGATGAGTCCAAATATGAGATTTTTGGTTCCAACCGCTGTGTCTGTGAGACGCAGAGTAGGTGAACAGATGATCTCTGCATGTGTGGTTCCCACCATGAAGCATGGAGGAGGTGTGGGGGTGATTTGCTGGTGACACTGTCAATGATTTATTTAGAATTCAAGGCACACCTAACCAGCATGGCTACCACAGCATTCTGCAGCAATATGCCATCCCATCTGGATTGAGCTTAGTGGGACGATAATTTGTTTTTCAAAAGGACAACGGCCCAACACACCCCCAGGCTGTGTAAGGGCTATTTGACCAAGAAGTAGAGTGATGGAGTGCTGCGTCAGATGACCTGGCCTCCACAATCACCCAACCTCAACCCAATTGAGATGGTTTGGGATGAGTTGGACCGCAGAGTGAAGGAAAAGCAGCCAAAAAGTGCTCAGCATATGTGGGAACTCTTTCAAGACTGTTGGAAAAGCTTTCCAGGTGAAGCTGGTTGAGAGAATGCCAAGCATGTGCAAAGCTGTCATCAAGGCAAAGAGTGGCTACTTTGAAGAATCTCAAATATAAAATAGGAATATGGGTTAAGTTTGGCGACCGGACACATCTAAACCCTGACTCTGAACTCCAGTGACTGGCTGAGGTGTAAACTGTGTGTTGGTGAAGCAGTGTAAACTAACCAATGTTGTGGCAGCTGGTTCTTTCCCCCTGTCCATTCCACTTCCCTGTGAGTTCTCTTTTTTCATGTGATGTGCATGGTTTTTAAAAGCAATAGTCTTTATTAAATGAAAAGAAAGACAAAAAAAGGAGCCTGTTCACCAAGGATTGTGACAAGGTCATATCTTCAAGCTCTGCACGGGGATCATCCAGACAAACACAGCAGAATTGTGTACACACACAGCAGTAGACAGTCCTGTTGTGTGTTTGTATCTGAATGGAAAAGAGCTGACCACGCTCTCCAAAGCGCAATGCCTTTACATGTCCTCCGGAGGGCGCCGTGCTGGAATCTTCCCTCCCGCACCTGCTTCCACAAAGATGATTGTTTTCTATACAACTTCTTCATCATCAGCTCACCACAGCTTTCTATCTCACTTTTGGATTCAAGTCTGTAAATAATCCCCTTCCTGATTCATTCCATTTGTTATAAAGAGAACTGCCAATAAACCCTTTCTCCTACATTGCAGTGTTGTGTGACTACATTGCAGTGTGATGTCTCTCTCTGCCTCTACTGATACACTTAAGCTAATGGTGTCCTGTTTTTTTATTGAGTTAACTCTACTCAGACAGAAACACTCTTCTCAGTGTAATTCAGAGAGTTCCAGGATCCACAAAATCATTAGCATAAACCAAAAGTGACAAAAGCGATAACACTTTTTTCCATGTCTACTTTGGGGCCTTTGTGGAGATAAAAATACTTGCTATAGTATGTGCTTACTATATTCTTGGAATTCATTCATCGCAGGCATTTTATCCACTGTTTTATAATCTCCTCCTAGGGAAAATGTATAACGTTTAATCTGTCTTTGTTTTGTGAGTATGTGACATGAACATGCCTGGTGTCTCTGTTGTTTTAAGAAATGGCTCAATCTGCTAGTGTGATTGACTACAAAATGTAATCAATGAGAACTTGGCACACAGACTCTCTCAGGATGCTAATGGGTTCATGTCCTAACTGTAGGGTAAGCAACATTTATTTCCTGTTATGAACAACTGAAGTTTGATGGGGCAATAAAGGAGAGGTATCTGTAAGAGATCAAAGCTTGTGCAAGGCTACTTACTTATCTGTAAGTGGATGCACTTATCTGTAAGTGGAAATAAGTCAGGTAGTTGATATGTAGTACCACCGGACAGGAGGCATCTGATTATTTCATGATGTAGTCTACTGTTGTGCTGATGTAGACTCTACATGTTTGAGTATAACATGTTCAGTCCCGACATTCAGACCAAGAGGATTATTGAACAAGGCAAATAATAAAAAATAAAGTGTCATCTTTTTGTTCAGCTCACTTTTTGTTCAGCTCACTGTGCAGAACATCTGGGGTTTCTCCTTGGAACCTGAAGAGACCGCCGATCCCACTTTTGGAACACCAGCTCTGAACTGATCTCTATGGTCCCCAAAATACAGTGCCTTGCAAAAGTATTCAGAACCCTTGGATTTCTTCACATTTCATTGTGTTACAAGGTGGGATTAAAATGTATTTAATTGTCAGTTTTTGTCAACAATTTACACAATACTCAATGTGGAAAATAATTTTGTATATATATTTTTTAGATTAATACAAATAAAATATAGTCATTGCCAAATGATTCAGCTCCCTGAGTCCATATATGTTACAAACACCTTTGGCAGTAATTATAGCTGTGAGTCTTCTTGGGTACGTCTCTAAGGATTGTGCAATATTTTCCTATTATTCTTTTCAAAACTCTTCAAGCTCTGTCAAGATGTTGGGAATCATGGCTAGACAGCTACTGTATTTTCAAGTCTTGCCATAGTATTTCAAAGCTGTAACTTGTCTCCTTGGTAAGCAACTCCAGTGTAGAATTGGCCTTGTGTTGTACAGTTGAAGTTGGAAGTTTACATACACTTAGGTTGGAGTCATTAAAACTGTTTTTTCAACCACTCCACAAATGTCTTGTTAACAGACTATAGTTTTGGCAAGTCAGTTAGGACATCTACTTTGTGCATGACACAAGTAATTTTCCAACAATTGTTTACAGACAGATTATTTCACTTAGTTCACTGTATCACAGTTCCAGTGTGTCAGAAGCTTACATACACTAAGTTGACTGTGCCTTTAAACAGTTTCTGGAAAATTCCAGAAAATTATGTCATGGCTTTAGAAGCTTCTGATAGGCTAATTGACACAATTTGAGTCAATTGGAGGTGTACCTGTGGATATATTTCAAGGCCTACCTTCAAACTCAGTGCCTCTTTGCTTGACATCATGGGAAAATCAAAATAAATCAGCCAAGATCTCAGAAAATGAATTGTAGACCTCCACAAGTCTGGTTCATCTTTGGGAGCAATTTCCAAACCACTGAAGGTACCACGTTCATCTGTACAAATAATAGTACGCAAGTATAAACACCATGGGACCACGCAGCTGTCATACCGCTCAGGAAGGAGACACGTTCTGTCTCCTAGAGATGAACGTACTTTAGTGTGAAAAGTGCAAATCAATCCCAGAACAACAGCAAAGGACCTTGTGAAGATGCTGGAGGAAACAGGTACAAAAGTATCTATATCCACAATTAAACTAGTCATATATCGACATAGCCTGAAAGGCAGCTCAGCAAGGAAGAAGCCACTGCTCCAAAACTGCCATAAAAAAAGCCAGACTACGGTTTGCAACTGCACATGGGGACAAAGATCGTACTTTTTGGAGAAATGTTCTCTGGTCTGATGAAACAAAAATAGAACTGTTTGGCCATAATGACCATTGCTATGTTTGGAGGAAAAAGGGAAGGCTTACAAGCCGAAGAACACCATTCCAACCGTGAAGCACGGGGGTGGCAGCATCATGTTGTGGGGGTGCTTTGCTGCAGGAGAGACTGGTGCACTTCACAAATAGATGGCATCATGAGGGAGGGAAATTATGTGGATATATTGAAGCAACATCTCAAGACATCAGTCAGCAAGTTGAAGCTTGGTCGCAAATGGGTCTTCCAAATGGACAATGATACCAAGCATACTTCCAAAGTTGTGGGAAAATGGCTTAAGGACAACAAAGTCAAGGTGGCCATCACAAAGCCCTGACCTCCTATAGAAAATTTGTGGGCGGAACTGAAAAAGCGTGTGCGAGCAAGGAGGCCTACAAACCTGACTCAGTTACACCAGCTCTGTCAGGAGGAATGGGACAAAATTCACCCAACTTTTGACCCAAGTTAAACAATTTTAAAGGTAATGCTACCAAATACTAATTGAGTGTATGTAAGCTTCTGACACTGGGAATGTGATGAAAGAAATAAAAGCTGAAATAAATCATTCTCTCTACTATAATTCTGACATTTCACATTCTTAAAATAAAGTGGTGATCCTAACTGACCTAAGACAGGGATTTTTACTAGGATTAAATGTCAGGAATTGTGAAAAACGGAGTTTAAATGTATTTGGCTAAGGTGTATGTAAACGTCCGACTTCAACTGAAGGTTATTGTCCCTGTGAAAGATGAATTCCTCTCCCAGTGTCCGGTGTAAAGCAGACTGA
The DNA here is from genome assembly GCF_901001165.1 of Salmo trutta. Lineage (NCBI taxonomy): Eukaryota > Metazoa > Chordata > Actinopteri > Salmoniformes > Salmonidae > Salmo > Salmo trutta. The sequence goes on along the minus strand of NC_042960.1, from coordinate 26,836,321 downwards.
AGCAGGTCTTGCTCTAGGATTTATCTGTGCTTAGCTCTATGCCATTTATTTTTATCCTAAAAAACTCCCCAGTATTTTTTGATGCCAAGCGTACCCATAACATGATGCAGCCACCTCCATGCAAAAACAAATGAGGCAGTTACACAGTGTGTGTTGTGTTGGATTTCCCCCAACATGGGGCTTTGCATTTAGGCCAAAAGGTGTATTCCTTTGCCATGTTTTTTTTGCAGTTTTAATTTAGTGCCTTGCTGCATAAGATGCATGTTTTTCGTTAATTTGTGTTATCTTTTCACTTTGCCATTTAGGTCATTATTGTGCAATGGACATTAGACCGTTGGAAATTATTGTGGAGTCACTACAATATTATTGATCCGTCCTCAGTTCTTTCCCATCACAGCCATTGCACTGTGTAGCTGTTTTAAAATCCCCCAACAGTTTAATTCCTGCCCTGAAGCTCATTCAGAAGGACGACTGTACCTTTCAGATGTCTAGGTGGTTTAATACATAATGTTGTCTTCACTATTATTGTACAATGTAGAAAATAGTAAAAAATAAATGAGTAGGTGTATCGTAACTTTTGACTGGTACTGTCTCTAGGTTACTCAGGTGAGTCGTGGGCAATTGACCTGCAGTCTAAAGACTTCCAACTCCTATGCCCGTGGGCTCCAGGGTGGAGGTGACCCAGTATGGCCACTGTACACACTCTAGGGCCTGCTGGACAAAGCACATGTAAGACTGACTGGGCCATTGTTTGGTTGACTGATTGTACACATGTAGCATAACATATAGATTCAAATAAATACCCCAAAGCAGCTTTCCCCGTTTCTATGTGAATAAAATAATAAACTAAATCAGTGCATGTCTTGTATATTAAGTTACTGACAACATTCTCTTAATTACTTACCGTGATCCAGTGATGCAGTCGTGGGGGTTTCACACACAGACTTCATAATTTCCGATGTTACTGCTAAACAATGTAAAAGTTGGGATTAAACCATATGAAAAATTTAAATAAAGCAAAATAGAAAACTCACCTTTTTTTAAACTTTTACTGTCGCTGTCGGAGCATGTGCCAGTGTATGCGCTTTCCCCAATGATTGCCCCGATGCGCTGGTCAATTAGGGAGAGCTCCGGCTTGCCAGGCCCCCCTCCCGTTGCCTTAATGCTGAGGTTATGTATGACTATTGTTTTTTTCCCTTGCAGTTTAAGGTCAGACCATTTCTATTTCACATCAGCCACAGTTATGTCTTGCTGCCCCACCTCGTTCACTGCATTGGCGACACACTCCCAAGCTACCTGTTTGGCTTTGTTTGTCAACCCACTATTTAGTCCACCGAATAATACGTGTTGCTTGTCTTCAATCTCCTCTACCATCGCCGTGATCTCGTCTTCCAAAAAGTTATCTTTTCTCATTTGGTCCATGGCTATTCCTGACTAAACTTTAATTTGTGCTAACATTCTAAAAGGGGAAATCGCTGATTAAGTTAATTTGAGATTTATATATCACAGGTGCTTAAGTTATAAATGGGCTTCTTCTAACCTGCGTAAGCAAGGTTTTTTATGCTCAGTATCTATTATGAGTCGAACGCAAGCACACCGTCGGAAATGATCTTACAACTAAGGTCAAGTATAAATCTAAGATTTATTTTTATAAATGAGGCCCCTGGGCTCTGACCTAATCTTCAAAGACTCCATTGTCAATATGATCAGAGTGGCCGAGAGGAAAACCTATGACCAGTGGCTGGGACAGAGCTACATGGACTCACACACCAACATTGTGTCAAGAGGTGAGTGTAGCTGGTGCATCGAAGTCAGGCGCAGGAGAGCAGAGATGAGTGGACAAAGCACTTTACTAAGGCAATCATTTGCACAGAACGCAACTGCGTCACAAAACAAATGCCCAACGCAGTGAGGCAGCACAAAGTACAAAAACACAAGTACAAAGTACAGGCTGCCACAAAGCACGGGTAATAAAATAAACCCAGCGCAAACCAGCCAGAAGCGTGCCAACCTCAACAATAAACAATTACACACACAGACATGGGGGGACAGAGGGTTAAATACACAACATGTAATGAGGGAATGAATACCAGGTGTGTGGGAAAACAAGACAAAACAAATGGAAAATGAAAGGTGGATCGGTGATGGCTAGAAGACCGGTGACGTCGACCGCCGAATGCCGCCCGAACAAGGAGAGGGACTGACTTCGGCAGAAGTCGTGACACATGGAGCGCAACTCCTCTACTAAAGGTACAGTGTACACACTTACACACACACACTTTGATCTCACTCATTTTACTGACAGTAATGTTTTGAAAATAGTAGCTTTCATATGTGTTGGTGTACTGAACACAGGCGGTTGGTGGCACCCTACCTTGCCCTGCATCATGCACTCCTGCCATCCATCATGCACACCTGCCTTCCCTCGTCATGCGCATCAGCGTTATTGGACTTACCTGGACTCACTTATCACCTGTTCATTTCCTCCCCTATATTTGTCATTTCCCCAGCTCTGTTCCCCGCTGCTGCATTGTATTGTTTTTGTCTTTAATATTAGTTTGCTGACGCTGTTCCTGTCTCGTTCTATGTCCGTCTTTATTAAATGTTTTACTCCCCGTACCTGCCTCGTCTCTCCAGTGTCAATTCATGTGACAGAATGCAGCAGCCCACGCCCTAGCTGGCTCAAGAAGTTTCCTTGCCCCGGTTGGCACGGATGGCACCCATCCTACATCGGGCCTCAGCTGGATTGTCAGTTCTTGTTCGCCCAGCCGGTCCAGGAGTTTTTTTGTTTGTTTTTTGTTTTGTTGGTAACGTCGGGGTGGATTCCGCAGCCGATGGAACCGGGGGTGCCTAAGCCAGCCCGTCGAGCTTTCACGCCCTGGCTGGCTCGAGAGGTTTCCTTGCCTCGGTTGGCTCGGCAGCTTTCCATCCCACGCCACACTCCACCGGATCTTCGGGCTCCCTCTCTGCAGCGGGATCGACAGGCGTCTTGCCTCAGTCGGATCCTCGGGCTTCCATGCCTCAGCTGGTTCACCAGGCTCTCACGCTCCTGCCGGTTTGTTGGACTTCCACGCCCCAACCGGTTTGCCCAGCGCCCATGTCTCGTCTGGTTCGCCCAGGTGGGACGCCAGGTGGCGGCCCAAGAGGGGGAGGTACTGTCAAGTCTGCTCCCGCTCTTCCCTCTTCCTGGCGCTTGAGGGCGCTAGGTTGCCCTGCATCACGCACTCCTGCCATCCATCACGCACACCTGCCTTCCCTCGTCATGCGCATCAGCATTATTGGACTCACCTGGACTCACTTATCACCTGTTCCTTTCCTCCGCTATATTTGTCAGTTTCCCAGCTCTGTTCCCCGCTGCTGCATTGTATTGTTTTTGTCTTCAATATTAGTTTGCTGACACTGTTCCTGTCTCATTCTATGTCCGTCTTTATTAAATGTTTTACTCCCCGTACCTGTCTCTCCAGCGTCAATTCATGTGACAACTGTCCTTTGTCTCCCTGCTCCTGGTGGATCTGATGAGCTCTATCTTCATCTGGGTGTAAGAAGACTTGTCCTGCCCCAAACCCCAGTCCATGTAACTCTAACAAATAAATACTCCTTCTATTTACACCTTAAAAAGTGAACATTATACAATTAACTACATGTTTATTATTAACTACAAGCTGATCAAATGAAGTGGTAGTTGATACACTTTGCTCCAGGACTGTTTTGCTAGCACAGACTGCAATATGTTCCGGTATTCTTCCAATGGCACTGAGGAGTACACCACATCAGTCACTGAATTTATCAGTAGGTGCATCGAGGACGTCATCCCCACAGTGACTGTACGTACATACCCCAACCAGAAGCCATTGATTACAGGCAACTTCGCGCTGAGCTAAAGGGTAGAGCTGCCGCTTTCAAGGAGCGGGACTCTTAACCTGGAAGCTTATAAGAAATCCCGCTATGCCCTCCGACGAACATTCAAACAGGCAAAGCGTCAAAACAGAACTAAGATCGAATTGTACTACACCGGCTCTGACGCTCATCGGATGTGGTAGGGCTTGCAAACTATTACAGACTACAAAGGGAAGCACAGCCGAGAGCTGCTCAGTGACACAAGCCTACCAGACGAGCTAAATAACTTCTTGCTTCGAGGCAAGTAACACTGAAACATGCATGAGAGCATCAGCTGTTCTGGATGATCACGCTCTCCGTGTGTGATCACCCTCTCCGCAGCCGATGTTAGTAAAACAGGTCAACATTCACATGGCCGCTGTGCCAGACTGATTACCAGGACGTGTACTCCGAGCATGCGCTGACCAACTGGCAAGTGTCTTCAATGACATTTTCAACCTCTCCCTGTCTGAGTCTGTAATACCAATATGTTTCAAGCAGACCCCCATAGTCCCTGTGCCCAAGAACACTAAGGTAACCTGCCTAAATGACTACCAACCCGTAGCACTCACGTCTGTATCCCTAAAATGCTTTGAAAGGCTGATCATGGCTCACATCAACACCATTATCCCAGAAACCCTAGACCCACTCCAATTTGCATACTGCACCAACAGATCCACAGATGATGCAATCTCTGTTGCACTCCACACTGCCCTTTCCCACCTGGACAAAAGGAATGTTATTAATTGACTACAACTCAGCGTTCAACACCACACTGTAGATATGTGGTAGTGGGGGAGTAGGGGCCTGAGGGCACACAGTGTGTTGTGTGGGGTCAAGTCATTTTTCATCTGAATATCCTTTATTGGTAAGATACATTAAATATAATTGAAAAACACTAAGATATGGCCAATAGGTGAGGACAATCTCAATCTTTAGACACGTCAAGTCATAAAATGTAATGAGAACTGGCAAGGGGAGGGGCTGCATCACAGCAAACACATACGCCGATCTCTATGTCAAGTGAGGTAGACAATTCCATATCTACAAACACCAATTCCTGAATAAAGACTACTGTGTAGATAGCAATGACGCTCTATCTCCAGCATGCTAGAGTCGGCTAATCCACTACAAACCCCAACATTCATTACATGTCATTGTCAAGATGCTCTTCCCTTCAAGATAATCAAAGCTTGGCTCAGTGATGTAACAACAGTAGTCGACCTAGACAGTTCATTGAAATGTTGTTGTGGGACGGCTGGGTTATGTTGTGGGTCATGTTATCAATAGTTCAACACAGTACGGTCTGTCTTACTGTGGGAGTTAATTCAGAATCACAGCAATTCTATTTCACACTGTAATATCTTCTACATTTCTTTATTTGTCCCTGATCGTCTCTGAAGCCATCTTTCACCTCCTTGTTTCTCACTCCCCTGAACCATGTCCAGATGTCACTGACGTCTCTGGGAATCCTGTCGTTGACCTCTTGCCGAACCTGGTGTACTGTGTCTGAGTTCAGAACCTTGGCTGTTGAGCCCATCCCTGCGATTTGTGCTTTGATGATCGCAAAATCTGCGATCTGTGCCGCATTTCGGATTGGACGAGACTCCGCTAGTTTCTCAATGACCCGTGGATTGTTCAGCAAAAAGAACAACATATGAATGATAGCCATCTCGTACAGTAAATCCGTTGTGTTATCACAAAGCTGTCATTGTAAATAAGAATTTGTTCTTAAAACTTCTTAGGGCTAGTCCCCTTTTTTCTCCAATTCCTGCCTGAATGATGTGCCAAAAGTAAACTGCCTGTAGCTCAGACCCTGAAGCTAGGATATGCATATAATTGGTACCATTGGAAAGAAAACACTTTGAAGTTTGTAGAAATGTTAAAATAATGTAGGAGAATATAACACAATAGATACGGTAGGAGAAAATCCAAAGAAAAACCAACCAGAATTGTTTTGTTGTTGAGAACGATCATATTAAATTAGCTCCCTGGGTGCAATTCCTATGTCTTCCACAGGGTGTCAGCAGTCTATGTTCAAGGTTTCAGGCTTGCAACTTCAAAAACTAATAAAAAACAACAGTTTTAGTAGAGGGACACAGTCTTGACATTACGCGCCTGCTAAAATTGGTTTCCTATTGAACATACTTCTTTCCTAAATAAATATTATAGCTTGATTCCATTTTATGGTACCTGAGGAGTAAATAGAAACATATTTTTACTTGTTGAAACAAAGTTTAGGGGTAGATTTTCGGGTTCCTTTCTCTGCAAGTTGAAAGAGTGGATTACTCAAATCGATGGTGCCAACTAAACAGACTTTTTGGGATATAAAGAAGGATTTTATCTAACAAATCAACACTACATGTTAATCTTGCATCTAGATGTTCCGCTAGCGGAACACCGCTCCAATATCCAATGATAGGGCGTGGCGCGAATTACAAAGTCCTCAAAAATCCAAAAACTTCAATTTTTCAAACATATTACTTTTTTACACCATTTTAAAAGACAAGACTCTCCTTTATCTAACCACATTGTCCAATTTCAAAAAGGCTTTACAACAAAAGCAAAACATTAGATTATGTCAGGAGAGTACCCAGCCAGAAATAATCACACACCCATTTTTCAAGCTAGCATATAATGTCACAAAAAACAAAACCACAGCTAAATGCAGCACTAACCTTTGATGATCTTCATCAGATGACACTCCTAGGACATTATGTTATACAATACATGCATGTTTTGACCAATCAAGTTCATATTTATATCAAAAAACAGCTTTTTACATTAGCATGTGACGTTCAGAACTAGCATACCCACCGAAACTTCCAGTGAATTTATTAAATTACTCACGATAAACGTTCACAAAAAACATAATTATTTTAAGAATTATAGATACAGAACTCCTTTATGCAATCGCTATGTCCGATTTTAAAATAGCTTTCGTTGTTTTCGTTCAAAGACTGAAAATGTAAAATGGACTCTTCACGTGCATGCGCGCACCCGTTTCATTGTTCTCAGATCGACCACTATCCAAATGCGCTACTGTTTTTCAGCCAGGGACTGCAGAGTCATCATTCAACGTTCTGGCGCCTTCTGAGAGCCTATGGGAGTCTTAGAAAATGTCACGTTACAGCAGAGATCCTCTGTTTTTGATAAAGAGGCTATAGAAGGCCAAGAAACTGTCAGAGAGGGCACTTCCTGTTTAGAATCTTCTCAGGTTTTGGCCTGCCATATGAGTTCTGTTATACTCACAGACACCATTCAAACAGTTTTAGAAACTTTAGGGTGTTTTCTATCCAAATCAAACAATTATATGCATATTCTAGTTTCTGGGCAGGAGTAATAACCAGATTAAATCGGGTATGTTTTTTATCCGGCCGTGAAAATACTGCCCCCTATCCTAAACAGGTTAAAGCTGGGACCCTTTGGATGACAAATCAGAGGAATATTGTGTTCCTTTTGTCCAGGTGATAAAGTCTGTTGGGGTGGAAAGTGAATTTGAGTGGGTCTAGGGTTTCCGGGAGGATGCTGTTGATGTGAGCCATGACCAGCCTTTCAAAGCACTTCATGGCTACCGATGTGAATGCTACGGGGCTGTAATCATTTAGGCAGGTTATCTTCGCTTCCTTGGCCACAGGGACTATGGTGGTCTGCTTGAAACATGTAGGTATTACAGACTCTGTCAGGGAGAGGTTGAAAATGTCAGTGAAGGCACTTGACAGTTGGTCCACGCATGCTTTGAGTACACATCCTGGTAATCCGTCTGGCCCAGCGGCTTTGTAAATGTTGACCTGTTTAAAGGTTTTGTTCACATCAGCTACCGAAAGTGCTATCACACAGTCATCCAGAACAGCTGGTGGTCTCGTGCATGCTTCAGTGTTGCTTGCCTCGAATCGAGCATAGAAGGATTTTAGCTCATCTGGTAGGCTTGCGTCACTGGGCAGCTCGCGTCTGCGTTTCCCTTTGTAGTCCGTAATAGTTTTCAAGCCCTGCCACATCCGATGAGCGTCAGAGCTGGTGATGTCAGATTTAATCTTAATCCTGTATTGACGCTTTGCTTGTTTGATGGTTCGTCTGAGGGCAAAGCAGGATTTCTTATAAGCGTCCGGATTAGTCTCCCGCTCCTTGAATGTGGCAGTTCTAGCCTTCAGCTCGATGCGGATGTTGCCTGGAATCCATGGCTTCTGGTATGGTCACTGTGGGTATGACGTTGTCGATGCACTTATTAATGAAGCCGATGACTGAGGTGGTGTACTCCTCAACGCCATTGGATGAATCCTGGAACATATTCCAGTCTGTGCTAGCAAAACAGTCCTGTAGTCTAGTATCCGCATCATCTGACCACTTCCATATTGACCAAGTCACTGGTACTTCCTGCTTTAGTTTTTGCTTGTAAGCAGGAATCAGGAGGATAGAATTATTGGGTCAGATTTGTCAAATGGAGGGCGGTGGAGAGCTTTGTATGCATCTCTGTGTGTGGAGTAAAGGTGGTCTAGGATTTTTTTCTCTCTGGTTGTACATGTGACATGCTGGTAGAAATTAGGTAAAACTGATTTAAATGTGCCTGCATTAAAGTCCCCGGCCACTAGGAGTGCTGCTTCTGGGTGAGCATTTTCTTCTTTGCTTATGGCCTTATAGAGTTGGTTGAGAGCGGTCTTAGTGCCAGCTTCATTCTGTGGTGGTAAATAGACGGCTACGAATAATATAGATGAGAAGTCTCTTGGTAGATAGTGTGGTCTACAGGTACTCTACATCAGGCGAGCAATACCTTGAGACTTCTTTAATATTAGACATTGCGCAACATGCTAGCAACATGATGTCATGTTGCTAGCTAAATGGTTAGCATAACAGGCTAATTAATTCCTACCTTGCTTGCAATGGCATTAGCTAACCAAGCAAACCAGAGGACAGGTTTGATATGATGTAGCTAGCTAGCTAGCTTTCAATACGATCTGACCAGCTAAAATTCCTGCTAGCTATCTAGTTTAAACTCTGATTTGCATTCGAGGGCTGACTGTTCTCATAAAAGTTTGTGTTGTACAAAAATGAATGAAGGATCCAACTATGGTGGTATGTTATTAATGTCATGTCTGACTACTGCAGTACTGCTTGTCCATGTGCCAGCTAATAGCAACAAGCCCAGGCGAGCTAGCTAAATGTTGTGTCAACATCCAGCAGAGATCAGCTTGGTGGTTGCATAGTAACGGCATCTGCAGCCCAAATTCTAATCCAGCTGGCACCAGTTGTGAAACTGGGCTGCGCTGTCCCGGGTTTCCCTTGACCCAGCTCAAATTTGAGAATTCTAGAATTTCTGGAGGCAGTGGAAATGCAATTTCAGCTAGCCCATCAAGACCAGCCAAACCTGGGTTGACTTCAAAGTGTTAATGGAAACAGGGTTTAAAAGGCCACTCTAAAACATAAAGTTGTGTCACACAACACAATGACACAGCTGTTTCAAGTTTTGAGGGACCGTGCAATTGGCATGCCGACTGCAGGAATGTCCACCAGAGCTGTTGCCAGAGAATTTTATGTTAATTTCTCTACCATATGCCGCCTCCAAAGTTGTTTTAGAGAATTTGGCAGTACGTCCAGCCGGCCTTATAACCACAGACCGTATGTAACCACGCCAGCCCAGGACCTTCACATCCGGCTTCTTCACCTGTGGGATTGTTTGAGACCGGCCACCCGGACAGCTGATGAAACTGGGTTTTAAAAAAACGAAGAATGGTGTTGTGTGGGCGAGAGGTTTTCTGATGTCAATGTTGTGAACAGAGTGCCCCATGGTGGCGGTGGGGTTATGGTATGGGCAAACCTAAGCTACGGACAGAAACACAATTGCATTTTATCGATGGCAATTTCAATGCACAGAGATACCGTGGCGAGATCCTGAGGCCCATTGTCGTGCCATTCATCCGCCGCCATCACCTCATGTTTCAGCATGATAATGCACGGCCCCATTTCGTAAGGATCTGTACACAATTTCTGGAAGCTGAACATGTCTGCTTACTCACCAGACATGTCACCCATTGAGCATGGATGGGATGCTCTGTATCGATATGTGCGACAGTGTGTTCCAGTTCCCACCAATATCCAGCAACTTCACACAGCCATTGAAGAGGAGTGGGGCAACATTCCACAGGCCACAATCAACAGCCTGATCAACTCTATGCGAAGTAGATGTGTCACGCTGCATGATGCAAATGGGGGTCACAACAGATACTGAGTGGTTTTCTGATCCATGCCCCTACCATTTTTAAAGGTACACTGTATATACAAAAGTATGTGGACACCCCTTCAAATTAGTGGATATTACTATTTCAACCACATCCGTTGCTGACAGGTGTATACAATCAAGCACACAGCCATGCAATCTCCATAGACAAAAATTATCAGTAGAATGGCCTTTTCTGAAGAGCTCAGTGACTTTCAACATGGTACCGTAATAGGATGCCATCTTTCCAACAAGTCAGTTCGTCAAATGTCTGCCCTGCTAGAGCTGCCCCGGTCAACAGTAAGTGCTGTTATTGTGAAGTGGAAACGTGTAGGAGCAACAACGGCTCGAAGTGGTAGGGCACATAAGCTCACAGAATGGGGCAGCCGAGTGCTGAAGCGTGTAGCGCATTAAAATCCTCTGTCTTTGGTTGCAACATTCACTACAGAATTCCAAACTGCCTCTGGAAGCAATGTCAGCACAAGAACTGTTTGTCTGGAGCTTCATGAAATGGGTTTCCATGGCCGAGCAACTGCACACAATCCTAAGATCACCAATGCCAAGCGCAATGCCAAGCGTCAGCTGGAGTGGTGTAAAGCTCACCGCCATTGGACTCTGGAGCAGTGGAAATGTGTTATCTGGAGTGATGAATGAGTCTTCACCACCTGTCAGTCCGACGGACGAATCTGGGTTCGCCAGATGCCAGGAGAACGCTACCTGCCCCAATGCATAGTGACAACTGTAAAGGTTGGTGGAGGAGGAATAATGGTCTGGGGCTGTTATTCATGGTTCGGGCTAGGCCCCTTATTTCCAGTGAAGGTTAATCTTAATGCTACCTTAATGCTACAGCATACAATGACATTCTAGACAATTCTGTGCTTCCAACATTGTAGTAACAGTTTGGGGGAAGGCCCTTTCCTGTTTCAGCTTTGCAATGCACCTGTTAGCAGTTGATGTTATTCTTTAATAACACAAACCCCAAAGCAAATCAGGGGGAGGAAAAATAGGTTTATTCAAAGAGGATACATCATAGATGTTATGCTGAGAGGTAGATGGTTGTTCCTTCCCTGTCCTCAGTGATTCTCTCCTGTGATTCTCTCCACAGAACAAAGAACAGGATGTCATTTATAACCCAGCCCTAGCCTGTGGTTGACCAATTAAAATTCCTTACAATAAAACTGGGCCAATGGCCTAAATAACAATTATCCTATTTCAGGCTGACTGTATAGACAAATTCCTCCCATACCTCTGACCCATTGCTCATTAATCCCCTATTACAGAAAAAAACAATATTTACATTGATCGTTAGTACACTTGACTTTTCGTCCTCTTGACCGCTCATATTCTGCGTATGAGCGGTCAAGCTCATGTATTTATCTTCGAAATATTCTTACACTCCCCCCCAGACCATTTTAAAAATAAATACATTAAGTATATTTTTAGAAAACATGAAAAAATAGACAGTATAAAAATAATTAGCAGTAAGCATAAAATCATTCACATTAAACACCTTGCATATCTATAAAACACAAAGGGCATATTGTACTTCCTGTTACAATAAGAAATAGATCTCAAAAAAAGTTATAGAAAATAAATATTAACAGGTGTGATGATGATGTCCCTTACAATTCCTACCACATCCTGTATTAGGAGGAAACTCACAAAAACATTTTTTGTCTACTAGACAATAATATTCAATCATCCTATTGGAAAGGTCATCATTCACCAAGTCCTTTAAAAGTGACCAGCTCTTCCACACTGGTATCAGTCCCACATAGATTACTATTAGAAATTATGTTCTGACAGTCTGCCGGTAGTGAGGAATTCTTCTTCTGTTCTTGGGTCAAGGGATATTGCTTCAGCTTCAGACTGTAGATTCTCATAACCTGTAATGAAGGAAACAAAAAAGTGAAAGTAACATGTCCTGATTTCAAGAGAAATTGATATTTCACATATATTTCCCATATAAGCATGTCCCGATTTTCAGGAAAACTGACATTTCACCTAGATATCCCTAATATGATGACTGCGGTGTACAACATAGAAGCTTATCAGGTTCTGACCATCTTACTATGCTCCTTCACCCGAGACTGGCCCCCGATTGCTAATCAATCAGTTCTTTATTCTTCAGGCTCTGCTTTGTCATCAAAATGGACAACCTTGCAATGAGTGACATGTATCCATTATGATTTTCCCTGGACCTTTATTGCTGACTTCATTATGAGCAAAACTTTATTAGGACCTTCCCATTTTGGCCCTAATGTCTCTGTTAAAATATTTTTACCATCACCCACTGTCTTGGTACTATGTCATGTCCCCCCTCAGGACTTATTCCCCACGCCTTTTTTACTTGTCTCTCTGCTTCCCCTACTGCATTAGAGAGTTGTATGCAATAGTTAAGCATTATGATACTCAGAAAGTGAACGTCTGCTTTTCTCAAATGTAACGTGTCTGTCACTATCACATTGACCATTGCAGTAACTGCCCAGCCTGCCTTCCTCACACCCCCCTCCACAATGCTTGAACCGTCTGTGTATAAGATAAACTCAGGGTTTTCCAACGGATGACTCTTAATAAACCAATCAGAGAGCTGATCCAAAACCAACTCACAACAGTCATGTTCAAGTAATATGGTATCTGGAGGAAGCATCAGAGTAGCTGGTGTGTCACATTGCACGATGATGTTCGGAGCCTCCACTACTTTAGTAGCGGCCATAGCTTTCTTGCTAATGGGATATTGTTTTTGCAAGGTGGAGAAACACCTGTCAGACACACTGGTTCCATATCCAAAGTTGCACACTCATTTTTCGTCGTAGTCCAAAAAGGATGGTTCTGAACTGTAGATCCCTGCAGTTGTGTAATTTGCCACATCACCTTTCCTTCAGAAATGTTCAATGTAGAGTCAAGTTGCATAATAACATCAAGGCCTAAAATAGGCTCATTTGAACAACCTATCTTCATTGGACCCATAGAAATTGATAATGGTTTGGTCTGTTTCATATATATCCCCCCCTGTTGCTCTCATCTTCTTGCCCGTGTACTGAGGACATATGTGTTTTGCATAAGATATGGGCAATACTGTGACTTCAGCACCCGTATTTACAAAATAATCTACTGCAAAGTTGTTAACCATCATGTTCACGTATACTCCATCCAATTTCATAGGTACACCAGCTGAGATGGGAAGTAAAAAGGGGGTCTATTACTTTTCCTCCACAGCATCCAGCAAACTCTGCTGCTGAGCCGGAGCGAACTTCTTACATTTCTGCATCAGCATTGTATCGTTGGGGCTGGTGTCCTTTTTCCATTTTCCCTTAGACAGACCCTGCTTCTCCTGGCCATTCCTCATACGAACACGTTTTCTTTTCCAACATTCTCATTGCCAGTGACCAGAAATCCCGCAATAATGACATTCACCAGGTTTCTCTTCTGCTGAACGAACAATGTTGTTTGTTTCACTCGGAACCTGCACAACTCTGATAACAGTCGGTTAATTATGTTGATTGATGTCTCTTTCCAGTTGTGACAACCTGTTGATGATGTCGCCATAGTTGTCTCTCCCAGTCATTAGTGGTGGAAACAAACGTTTTTCGCAAATTATCATGTAATGGATTGCATCAGCTGACGAGTGATTGCCCCATTTTTGGAGGAATTGAGTGCATCTTCATCTTCCATGTCAGGTAACCCACTGTGTCTAACCACCTCTGCTCTAAACCTTTCTTCAAATTCAACAAACGGTTATTTCGGTTTTTGAACACATTTGGTTCCCTCTCCCAGTTGGTGGTTGCATTGGTCAAACCCATAAGGAAAACATGTATGGCTCTCCATTCATCGGCCACATCTTGCTCTACCCCACCCACAAAGCTCTATAAACCTTTTCTTCATGTACACCATGTTCACGGTCGTTCAAAACAAAGGCTATTTACTGTAACCCATCATAAGTATGAAGATTGTGGAGTTTCTTATAATGCTTCAAATGGTCCCATGTTTTCATACCCACTTCTCGCGGATGTTTCAATGTTTTTGACCATTCATCCAACTATTTTGGAGATGCTGATTTGTGCGCGATTACTGTCAGAAGAGGTTTGTCTTTACTACCTTTTACAGCCTGTTTTCTGGTTGGCCTAAGACATCGTTTGTCACCGCTGTCGGTATCTGTGGACTCAGTCAGGCAATGCTGACCAGATGCTTGAAACCTGATCTGCCGTGCGCAACTCAGTGTGAGGATACAGTGAGGGAAAAAAAAGTATTTGATCCCCTGCTGATTTTGTACGTTTGCCCACTGACAAAGAAATGATCAGTCTATAATTTGAATGGTAGGTCTATTTGAACAGTGAGAGACAGAATAACAAAAAAATCCAGAAAAACGCATGTCAAAAATGTTAAATTGATTTGCATTTTAATGAGGGAAATAAGTATTTGACCCCTCTGCAAAACATGATTTAGTACTTGGTGGCAAAACCCATGTTGGCAATCACAGAGGTCAGACGTTTCTTGTAGATGGCCACCAGGTTTGCACACATCTCAGGAGGGATTTTGTCCCACTCCTCTTTGCAGATCTTCTCCGAGTCATTAAGGTTTCGAGGCTGACGTTTGGCAACTTGAACCTTCAGCCCCTCCATAGGGCATTAAGGTCTGGAGACTGGCTAGGCCACTCCAGGACCTTAATAATGTGCTTTTTCTTGAGCCACTCCTTTGTTGCCTTGGCCATGTGTTTTGGGTCATTGTCATGCTGGAATACCCATCCACGACCCATTTTCAATGCCCTGGCTGAGGGAAGGAGGTTCTCACTCAAGATTTGACGGTACATGGCCCCGTCCATCATCCCTTTGATGCGGTGAAGTTGTCCTGTCCCCTTAGCAGAAAAACACCCCCAAAGCATAATGTTTCCACCTCCATGTTTGACGGTGGAGATGGTGTTCTTGGGGTCATAGGCAGCATTCCTCCTCCTCCAAACACAGCGAGTTGAGTTGATGCCAAAGAGCTCCATTTTGGTCTCATCTGACCACAACACTTTCACCAGTTGTCCTCTGAATCATTCAGATGTTCATTGGCAAACTTCAGACGGGCATGTATATGTATTCTTGAGCAGGGGGACCTTACGGGCACTGCATGATTTCAGTCCTTCACGGCGTAGTGTGTTACCAATTGTTTTCTTGGTGACTATGGTCCCAACTGCCTTGAGATCATTGACAAGATCCTCCCGTGTAGTTCTGGGCTGATTCCTCACCGTTCTCATAATCATTGCAACTCCACGAGGTGAGATCGTGCATGGAGCCCCAGGCCGAGAGGGATTGACAGTTATTTTGTGTTTCTTCCATTTGCGAATAATCACACCAACTGTTGTCACCTTCCCACCAAGCTGCTTGGCGATGGTCTTGTAGCCCATTCCAGCCTTGTGTAGGTCTACAATCTTGTCCCTGACATCCTTGGAGAGCTCTTTCGTCTTGGCCATGGTGGAGAGTTTGGAATCTGATTGATTGATTGCTTCTGTGGACAGGTGTCTTTTATACAGGTAACAAGCTGAGATTAGGGCCACTCCCTTTAAGAGTGTGCTCCTAATCTCAGCTCGTTACCTGTATAAAAGACACTTGGGAGCCAGAAACCTTTCTGATTGAGAGGGTGTCAAATACTTATTTCCCTCATTAAAATGCAAATCAATTTATAACATTTTTGACATGCGTTTTTCTGGATTTCTGTTGTTGTTATTCTGTCTCTCACTGTTCAAATAAATCTACCATTAAAATTATAGACTGATCATTTCTTTGTCAGTGGGCAAACGTACAAAATCAGCAGGGGATCAAATAATTTTTTCCCTCACTGTAGATTGAGGGAACAAAGGGTCTACTTGTTGGAGCCAAGTCTGTTTTTATGACCCTTGCCTGTAATTGTTGAATTTCTTCTTTCAAGGTTTTGATCTATTCACCAAGAGATTTCTAACTATCATTACCTCTCTGCAATGTCCTGTCATGATTCTCCAGAAAGAATTTCTGATCCCGTTTTCTTACTCCAGCTAAAACAGTTAAAGACCATTGTGTCTTTGTCAAGGAATTAGACATTCACTGTATTTTTCTCTAAGCTTTTTCTATATCAGACAGATTCCATCTTTGTCAACAATGTCGGCATATTTCTTTATTATCTCTTGCCTACACTTCTCTACTTAGAAATGGTTCAATGAATTTGGTATTGGTATTCCCAGACAATGAATTTATAATCTCTTTCAGGAGCTGTCCACCCTTTTCCAGAGTGGTTTTCTCACTTAAAAGTTGTATTATATATATATATCCACAAAATATATCCCCCTTTGAGGACTCAAACCTCTTCTAGAACACAAATAATTTCTGTAGAGCCTGGCTACCCATAAAACATGAAGGCTTACATTAACCACGTGTAAAGATTGCTACTCAACTAGCATCTCACTTCTATGCAACAAAATGGTTTCACAAAAAGAAAAACAGAGGCCTCAAACCTTTTAATAGAGGACTTGAACCCCTATAATAGAGATTTAACAGACCTGTACCAGAGGACTCAAACCTCTAACCGAGCAAACAAAAGACTAAACTCGGTAACAGAACAAAGGACTTGAACCCTTATACATAGCAGATACGCATCACTCATTGCATGCACTAATTTTAACGTGATTTGGTCTTTTAAAATTATATTGGTCTAGACTCACCCAGCAATTATGCCATCAGTCAGGAGATTAAGAGTTGACTCTCCCAAAGTGGGTTGCGCTCAGCCTTCTCTCTTTCTTCTGGATCAACACACAGTTGATACGCTTTTCTTGTTGTTGTTCAGACCTATTCATCCGGGTCACAGCACCAAATTTTAGCAGTTGATGTTATTCTAGACCCCAAAACAAATCAGGGGGAGAAAAATAGGTTAATTCAAAGAGGATAAACCATGCGGGGAGGTAGATCGTCATCTATACAGAAATGGTTTGTGGAGATCGGTGTGGAAGAACTTGACTGGCCTGCACAGAGCCTTGACCTCAACCCCATCGAACACCTGTGGGAGGAATTGGATCGCCGACTGCAAGCCAGGCCTAATTGCCCAACATAAGTGCACAACCTCACTAACACTCATGGCTGAATGGAAGCAAGTCCCTACAGAAAAGTTCCAACATCTAGCGAAAAGCCTTCCCAGAAGAGTGGTGGCTGTTATAGCAGCAAAGGGGGGGACCCACTCCATATTAATGCCCATGATTTTGGAATGAGATGTTCGACTAGCAGGTGTCCACATACTTTTGGTCATCCAGGCTGTATCACATCCGTCCGTGATTGGGAGTCCCATAGGGCGGCGAACTATTGGCCCAGCGTCGTCCGGATTTGGCCAGGGTAGGCCGTTATTGTAAATAAGAAATTTTTCTTAACTGACTTGCCTAGTTAAAAAAAGGTTAAATAAAAAAATGGAATGTAGTGTATGTGACCAACAGATGCATATTGGTATGCTCGCCTCCCTACCTCTGAGGAAGCACAGTTCCCGCTCAGCACAGTCAAAACTGTTCGCTGCTCTGGCACCCCAATGGTGGAACAAGCTCCCTCACGACGCCAGGACAGCGGAGTCAATCACCACCTTCCGGAGACACCTGAAACCCCACCTCTTTAAGGAATACCTGGGATAGGATAAAGTAATCCTTCTACCCCCCCCCCCCCCCCCCCTTAAAAGATTTAGATGCACTATTGTAAAGTGGTTGTTCCACTGGATATCATAAGGTGAATGCACCAATTTGTAAGTCGCTCTGGATAAGAGCGTCTGCTAAATGACTTAAATGTAATGTAAATGGTATTCCCAGTCATGTGAAATCCATAGATTAGGGCCTAATGAATGCATTTCAATTGACTGAAATTGTTGCCTTTTTTATATTTTTGTTCAGTGTAGCTATCTCAGTCTCCAAACACCTTCGTGTAACGGAAGAAGGCCGCCAGAAACATGTTATCACTGACAAATACTGTCGGCTACAACGGTTAAACCGTTTAAAACAGTGTATAGTAAGTGTGTATTTTGCATTTGCTAAATTATTTTGATGTGATATGAAAGAGGGATTTATGTTTCTAGAACCATACCGCAATTGAGAGTCGATTCATGTTTAGATGGAGTATGTGGCTTCCAGAGTTTTAAACATAACATGTAAGGCGTTGGACGATAGGTTGCTTAAGACCAATATTGGGCTAGGGCTTTCTCCACACACTCTTCCTACCTTGCCCAACCAAGATGGAGGTATTAAAGTTATAACTCTTACATTGGAATTATACCACCATCTTTCACCCATTCCAAGGGAGGTAAAAATCCTTGAAATGCAATATTCTTGATTTGCAAGAAACAGGTTTACGTTTGACTGGAAAAAAAGACAGCATGTTGCAAAAGCTAACGTTTGCTTAAGCCAAGATGTACTCTTAAAAGAGCCTACCATTACTCTTTAAGGTCCAATAATCTTATTTGTATAAACATCAGACTGTTACCATGGTTACATCACGATAGCAGTCTGAAAGAAGTCGCTGTAAAAAAAAGACGCAATAGTCTCTAGAAGCAAAAATGTTGAATACAGTGATATTTAAACATACTTTACTTGTTATCCATGCTGTTGGTCCTTTTGGCGGTAGGAAGTGGAGATTGGTAAACAACACTTTCCTGCAGTGAACCTGACTTTTTGCAGGTTCTGTTGCTTGTATTTTCCATCTCCTGACGCATTTCACGTGATGCACAATATGTAAACAATAGCCGAATGTAACGTAACGTTGTCAACCAAAGCGCGTTCCCTCGCGCCTCCCTCCTTCAGCTGGAAGTGCTTGTAAAATTTGCCAGCTGATTGCGTGGGACAGCGTTTGGTCTGTGCTTAAGTTAAACTCGGACGTTGTTGGCATATTTTGCAAGTCACGTGCGAATTCCGTCAGCATTGAAAATACAAACCAGCATACTGAAAGTCGCAGATTACCTCCTACATAAGGACAAAATCAGCAGACAGCAGGTAAAATATGTTCAAATTATGTTTATTCAACAATCTGACTTGTGATGGGACCGTTCACAAAAAGTGACCCTACATGTTAGAGACGAGGAGTCATCCACACAGATTCGTAGAGGCTAGGATCTTACTTTCAGAGGTAGAATGGCTCTGGCAGCCAAAACAGCGATACAGTTCTAGGAACACAAGCCCTTTACTTTCATGCCACATAAAAATAATTCACAAATGTAAAAAAAAATACACTTACTGTACATTTGTTTTAAACGGCTTTATCACAGTTTCAGCCGGCAGTATTTTTCAGTGACAACACGTTTCTGACAGCGTTCTTCCTTTTCAAATGGCATGAATCAACACTGCAGAGTTCTCCCTGTCCTCTGTCGTGCCTTGATTGTATTACTGTTGATGATATCTGGAAATGTGAATGTACACCCTGGCCCATCTACTTGTTGCTAGCCCCAATTCTGACTTGTGCTCTGATATCTGTTTCACTGATTTCTGCTCTCGTAAAAGCCTGGGTTTTCTGCACATTAACACTAGAAGCTTATTACCTCAAATGGATCAATTGAAAGTGTGGGTTCGCAACTCCATTCCAGATGTGTTGGTCATTACTGAGACGTGGTTAAGAAAGAGTATTTTGAATACTTTTCTAGTTTTAACCTTTTTTTTTAGGGAGACAGATCTTCCAAAGGCGGGGGAGTGGCAATCTTTACCAAGGATCACCTTCAGTGCTCGGTTGTCTCCACCGAGTCTGTCCCCCCAAAATTTGATTTGCTGGTTTTGAAAACTTTCAAATAGCTCTTCGTTGAGGGTACAGCACCAGCCTGTACCCTACCTGCCCTAAGGTCTCTCCTGGCCCCTTACACTAAGTCTGAATTTGTCCTACAAGGTGACCTAAACTGGGACATGCTTGAACCACCTGACCAAGTTCTGAAGCAATGGGACTCCCTAAATCTTTCTCAGATTATTACCAATCCCACAAGGTATGACTCCAAACACAGAGAAAAGGCTACTCTTCTACGTTATCCTCACAAATAATCCTGATAGCTATCAGTCTGGTGTTTTCTGTAATGACCTTAGTGATCGGTGTTTTACAGCCTGTATTCCTAATGACAGCTCAGTAAAACGACCTGTCCTGATTTGTCATAGACGCTTGCTAAAAAACTTTAATGAGCAAGCCTTCCTTCATGACCTGGCCTCTTTAAATTGGTATAGAATCAGCTTGATCCCCTCTGTCAAAGATGCTTGGTTCTTATTTTTTAATATTTTCTTGCAGAGTTACTCCACCTCAAGAATTGCATTTGGCGAAAGTCTCGACACACGCATACTCAGGCTGACTGGCTCTCGTTCAGGCAAATGAGAAATAAGTGCACTCAGGCTATCCGGAAGGCCAAAGTTAGTTACTTAAGGAGCAGTTCTCTCTGTGGGTCTAACTCCAAGAATTTCTGGAAAACGGTTAAAGACCTGGAGAATAAACGCTCCTCACAGCTGCCCATATCCCTTAAAGTTGATGTAGTTGTTACTGACAAGAAGCACATGGCTGAGCTTTCTAATTAAGTAAGGATTCGTATTTCACTCAGTCAATCCTCCTTGCCCGTCCAACATTTCCTCATCTCCCACTCCTTCTAATGCGACTAGCACCGATGCTCCTATCTCTTTTTTCTCTGCCCCACTACAAAGTTTCTCCCTGAAGACGGAAACTGATTCCGAGGTGCTAAAGGAGTTCCTTAAACTTGACCCCCTAAAAACATCTGGGTCAGATGGTTTAGACACTTTCTTCTTTAAGGTTGCTGTCCCTATAATCGCCAAGCCTGTCTCTCCTCTCTAGGGAGGTTCCCATTGCTTGGAAGGCAGCCACGGTTCGTCATTTATTTAAAAGGGGAGATCAAGCTAATCCTAACTGTTATAGGCCTATTTCTTTCTATTTTGCCCTGTTTATTAAGTGTTGGAAAAACTTGTCAATAATCAACTGAAAGGCTTTCTTGACGTCTATAGTATTCTCTCTGGTATGCAATCTGGCTTCCGCTCAGGTTATGGATGTTTCCCTTTCAACCTTAAAAGGGCCTCAATGATGTCACCATTGCCCTTGATTTTAAGCAATGTTGTGCTGCTATTTTTATTGACTTGGCCAAAGCTTTTGATACGGTAGATCATTCCATTCTTGAGGGCCGGCTAAGGAGTATTGGTGTCTCTGAAGGGTCTTTGGTCTGGTTTGCTAACTACCTCTCTCAAAGAGTGCAGTGTATAAAGTCAGAACATCAGCTGTCTCAGCCACTGCCTGTCACCAAGGGTGTACCACAAAGCTCGATCCTAGGCCCCACACTCTTCTCAGCTTCCCATTCCAGTTCAGGCTTCATCGGTACTACGACGGTGGATATTTCTCGTCAGCCTGCCGCTAACTCTAGCAGACTTGTAACTGCGTGTGCATGTCGCACGTGGCTAGTCGAACACCGAACTCTTCATTGAGACAATGCTGAAACATAAATCCATGGGCAAGTCAGCGAGTCAAATGATCCTTGACTAGTCTCTCAAAGCACTTCATGATGACAAAAGTGAGTGCTAAGGGGTGATAGTCATTCAGTTCAGTTACCTTTGCCTTCTTGGGTACAGGAACAATGGTGGCCATCTTGAAGCATGTGGGGATAGGGAGAGATTGGATATGTCTGTAAACACACCAGCCAGCTGGTCTGCGCATGCTCTGAGGATGTGGCTAGGGATGCTGTCTGGGCAGGGGTTAACACATTTAAATGTATTACTCACGTCGGCCACGGAGAAGGAGGGCCCGCTGCATCGGTGGCACTGTGTTATCCTCAAAGCGGGCAAAGGTGTCATTTAGTTTGTCTGGAAGCAAGACAGTGTCCGTAACTTGGCCGATTTTCTTTTTGTAGTCCGTTATTGTCTGCAGACCCTGCCACAATACAGTGGCTTGCGAAAGTATTCACCCCCTTGGCATTGCTCCTATTTTGTTGCCTTACAACCCGGAATTAAAATAAATTTTTGGGGGGGTTTGTATCATTTGATTTACACAACATGCCTACCACTTTGAAGATGTAAAATATTGTGAAACAAACAAGAAACAAACTGAAAACTTGAGCATGCATAACTATTCACCCCCCCCAAAGTCAATACTTTGTTGAGCCACCTTCTGCAGCAATTACAGCTGCAAGTCTCTTGGGGTATGTCTCTATACGCTTGGCACATCTAACCACTATTCAATGCAAAACTGCTCCAGCTCCATCAAGTTGAATGGGTTCCACTGGTGTACAGCAATCTTTAAGTCATACAACAGATTCTCAATTGGATTGAGGTCTGGGCTTTGACTAGGCCATTCCAAGACATTTAAATGTTTCCCCTTAAACCACTCAAGTGTTGCTTTAGCAGTATGCTTAGGGTCATTGTCCTGTTGGAAGGTGAACCTCCGTCCCAGTCTCAAATCTCTGGAAGACTGAAACCGGTTTCCTTCAAGAATTTCCCTGTATTTAGCGCCATCCATCATTCCTTCGATTCTGACCAGTTTCCCAGTCCCTGCCGATGGAAAAACATCCCCATGATGGTGTTCTTGGGGTGACGAGAGGTGTTGGGTTTGCATCAGACATAGCATCTTCCTTGATGGCCAAAAAGCTCAATTTTAGTCTCATCTGACCAGAGTAATTTCTTCCATGTTTTGGGAGTCTCCCACATGCCTTTTGGTGAACACCAAACTTGTTTGCTGATTTTGTTCTTTAACCTCTATGGGACCGGCGGGACGAATTCGTCCCACCTACGTAACAGCCAGTGTAATCCTGTGGCGCGATTTTTAAAACGTTTGAAATGCTATTACTTCAATTTCTCAAACATGACTATTTTACAGCTATTTAAAGACAAGACTCTCGTTAATCTAACCACACTGTCCGATTTCAAAAAGGCTTTACAACGAAAGCAAAACATTAGATTGTCAGCAGAGTACCCAGCCAGAAATAATCAGACACCCATTTTTCAAGCTAGCATATAATGTCACAAAAACTTAAACCATAGCTAAATGCAGCACTAACCTTTTATGATCTTCATCAGATGACACACCTAGGACATTATGTTATACAATACATGCATGTCTGTTCAATCAAGTTCATATTTATATCAAAAACCAGCTTTTTACATTAGCATGTGACGTTCAGAAAAAGCATAACCCCGCAAACTTCCGGGGAATTTACTAACAATTTGCTAAATTACTCATGATAAAAGTTCACAAAAAGCATAATTATTTTAAGAATTATAGATACATTACTCCTCTATGCACTCGATATGTCCGATTTTAAAATAGCTTTTCGGATGAAGCACATTTTGCAATATTCTAAGTACATAGCCCAGCCATCACGGGCTAGCTATTTAGACACCCGGCAAGTTTAGCCTTCACCAAAATCACATTTCCTATAAGAAAAATGGTCTTACCTTTCCTGTTCTTCGTCAGAATGCACTCCCAGGACTTCTACTTCAATAACAAATGTAGGTTTGGTCCCAAATAATCCATCGTTATATCCAAACAGCGGCGTTTTGTTCGTGCGTTCTAGACACTATCAGAATGCTAAATCATGGTCCTGCGCATGGCGCAGAACGTGACAACATTTCTAAATATTCCATTACCGTACTTCGAAGCATGTCAACCGCTGTTTAAAATCAATTTTTATGCAATTTCTCGTAGAAAAGCGAAAATATTCCGACCGGGAATCTGCAATTAGCTAAACAGCCGAAGGAAAATACTCCACGGGGGCGAATCGCGCACGCGCCTAATTCTTTTGTCCTCTGATGGGACACTTGGAAAAGGAGATAATGTGTTTCAGCCTGAGGCTGCCTCGTCATCGTTCAGGTTTTTCCCGGGTTCTGAGAGCCTATTGGAGCCCTAGTAATTGTCACGTTACAGCTAAGATCCTGACTCTTCAATAAACAGAAGCAAGCACAACAACACCTTGTCAGACAGGGTACTTCCTGCATGAAACCTTCTCAGGTTTTTGCCTGCCATAGGAGTTCTGTTATACACAGACACCATTCAAAACAGTTTTAGAAACTTTAGGGTGTTTTCTATCCAAACCTGAACAATAATATGCATATTCTAGCTTCTGAGTTGGTGTAGGAGGCAGTTAAAAATGGGCACATATTTTTTTCCAAAATTCTCAATGCTGCCCCCTAGCCCGTAGAGGTTAAGCAATGGCTTTTTTTCTGGCCACTCTTCCGTAAAGCCCAGCTTGGTGGAGTGTACGGCTTAAAGTGGCCCTATAGACAGATACTCAAATCTCCGCTGTGGAACTTTGCAGGTCTTTCAGGGTTATCTGATTAATGCCCTCCTTGCCTGGTCCGTGGGTTTTGGTGGACGGCCCTCTCTTTACAGGTTTGTTGTGGTGCCATATTATTTCCATTTTTTAATAATGGATTTAATGGTGCTCCGTGGGATGTTCAAAGTTTCTGTTATTTATAACCTAACCCTGATCTGTACTTCTCCACAACTTTGTCCCTGACCTGTTTGGAGAGCTCCTTGCTCTTCATAGTGCCGCTTGCTTGGTGGTTCCTCTTGCTTAGTGGTGTTGAAGACTCAGGGGCCTTTCAGAACATGTATGTATGTATGTATGTATGTATGTATGTATGTATGTATGTATGTGTGTATGTATACACTGCTCAAAAAAATAAAGGGAACACTTAAACAACACAATGTAACTCCAAGTCAATCACACTTCTGTGAAATCAAACTATCCACTTAGGAAGCAACACTGATTGACAATAAATTTCACATGCTGTTGTGCAAATGGAATAGACAACAAGTGGAAATTATAGGCAATTAGCAAGACACCCACAATAAAGGAGTGGTTCTGCAGGTGGGGACCACAGACCACTTCTCAGTTCCTATGCTTCCTGGCTGATGTTTTGGTCACTTTTGAATTCTGGCGGTGCTTTCACTCTAGTGGTAGCATGAGACGGAGTCTACAACCCACACAAGTGGCTCAGGTAGTGCAGCTCATCCAGGATGGCACATCAATGCGAGCTGTGGCAAGAAGGTTTGCTGTGTCTGTCAGCGTAGTGTCCAGAGCATGGAGGCGTTACCAGGAGACAGGCCAGTACATCAGGAGACGTGGAGAAGGCCGTAGGAGGGCAACAACCCAGCAGCAAGATCGCTACCTCCGCCTTTGTGCAAGGAGGAGCAGGAGAAGCACTGCCAGAGCCCTGCAAAATGACCTCCAGCAGGCCACAAATGTGCATTTGTCTGCTCAAACGGTCAGAAACAGACTCCATGAGGGTGGTATGAGGGCCCGACGTCCACAGGTGGGGGTTGTGCTTACAGCCCAACACCGTGCAGGACGTTTGGCATTTGCCAGAGAACACCAAGATTGGCAAATTCGCCACTGGCGCCCTGTGCTCTTCACAGATGAAAGCAGGTTCCCACTGAACACGTGACAGACGTGACAGAGTCTGGAGACGCCGTGGAGAACGTTCTGCTGCCTGCAACATCCTCCAGCATGACCGGTTTGGCAGTTGGTCAGTCATGGTGTGGGGTGGCATTTCTTTGGGGGGGCCGCACAGCCCTCCATGTGCTCGCCAGAGGTAGCCTGACTGCCATTAGGTACCAAGATGAGATCCTCAGACTCCTTGTGAGGCCATATGCTGGTGCAGTTGGCCCTGGGTTCCTCCTAATGCAAGACAATGCTAGACCTCATGTGGCTGGAGTGTGTCAGCAGTTCCTGCAAGAGGAAGGCATTGATGCTATGGACTGGCCCGCCCGTTCCCCAGACCTGAATCCAATTGAGCACATCTGGGACATCATGTCTCGCTCCATCCACCAACGCCACGTTGCACCACAGACTGTCCAGGAGTTGGCGGATGCTTTAGTCCAGGTCTGGGAGGAGATCCCTCAGGAAACCATCCGCCACCTCATCAGGAGCATGCCCAGGCGTTGTAGGGAGGTCATACAGGCACGTGGAGGCCACACACACACACAATACTGAGCCTCATTTTGACTTGTTTTAAGGACATTACATCAAAGTTGGATTAGCCTGTTGTGTGGTTTTCCACTTTAATTTTGAGTGTGACTCCAAATCCAGACCTCCATGGGTTGATAAATTGGATTTCCATTGATTTTGTTTAAGTGTTCCCTTTTATTTTTGAGCAGCATATATATATATATATATATATACACACACACACACAGAGATCACGTGACACTTCAAGTCCACCTGTGTGCAATCTTACCAATTATGTGACTTCTGAAGGTAATTGGTTGCGCAAGATCTTATTTAGGGGCTTCTTAGCAAAGGGGGTGAATACATATTCACGCACCATTTTTATTTTGTAGAATTTTATTAAACAAGTAATTTTTTAAATTTCACTTCACCAATTTGGACTATTTTGTGTATGTCCATTACATGAAATACAAATAAAAATCCATTTAAATTACAGGTTGTAATATGACAAAATAGGAAAAACGGCGATGAATACTTTTGCAAGGCGCTGTACGTCTCGTATCTAAGCCATTGAATTGCGACTCCACTTTGTCTCTATACGGACATTTCACTTGTTTGATTGCCTTGCAGAGGGAATAACTACACTGTTTGTATTCGACCATATTCCCGGTCATCTTTCCATGGTTAAATGTGGTGGCTTGTGTTGTGTTTTGTTTTGCACACATTCCGCCATTTATCCATGGTTTCTGGTTAGGGTAGGTTTTAGTAGTCATAGCGGGTACAACATCTCCTATATAAACTCACACACAAAATCAGCGTATAAGTCAATATTATTCTCTGAGGCTACCCGGAACGTGCCAGTCAGCGTGATCAAAACAATCTTGAAGCGTGGATTCCAATTGGTCAGAGCAGCGTTGAACAGTCCGGTCCTTGTCATGGGTACATCCTGTTTGAGTTTCTGCCTATAGGAGAGAAGCAAAATGGAGTCGTGGTCAGATTTGCCGAGCCGAGGGCGGGCCTTGTATGCGTCGCAGAAGTTAGAGTAGCAGTGATCCAGTGTTTTGCCAGCCCGGGTACTCCAATCAATATGCTGGTAGAATTTAGGTAGCCTTGTTCTCAAATGTACTTTGTTAAAATCCCCAGTTACAATAAATGCAGCCTCAGGATGTAAGGTTTCCAGTTTGCATATAGTCCAGTGAAGTTCCTTGATGGCCGTCTCGGTGTCTGCTTGAGGGGGAATGTACACAGCTGTGACTATACTGACGAGAATTCTCTTGGTAGGTAAAATGGTAGGGGGCATGGATCAGAAAACTAATCAGTATATGGTGTGACCCCCATTTGACCAGCCATTTGATTGTAAGGAATTCCAGGTTGGGTGAGCAGAACGACTTGAGTTCCTGTATGTTGTCATGATTACACCATGAGTCGTTAATCATGAAGCATACACCCCCGCCCTTCCTCTTCCCAGAGAGGTGTTTATCTGTCGGCGCGATGCATGGAGAAGCCCGATGGCTGAACCGATTCCGACAACATATCCCGAGAGAGCCATGTTTCCATGAAACAGAGAATGTTACAATCTCTGATGTCTCTCTGGAAGGCAACCCTTGCTCGAATTTCATCTACCTTGTTGTCAAGAGACTGGACATTGGCTAGTAGAATACTCGGAAGCGGTGGGCAATGTGCACGTCTACGGAGCCTGACCAGGTGGTCGCTTCGTCTGCCCCTTCTGCTGGGGTAACAACGTAAGAAATAATACATAAAAAGACGATCATCTCTGTCAGCGCCATCTTAAGTTGGGGAGCCAGGCCTATGCCCGTGACAAGATCCGGAGGTCCATTGTCGTAAAATTAATCCACCTCCATCACCTCATATTTCAGTATGATAAGGCATGGCCCCATATTGCAAGGATCTGTACACAATTCCTGGAAGCTGGAAATGTCCCAGTTCTTCCATGGCCTGCATACTCACCAGACATGTCACCCATTGGGCATGTTTGTAATGCTCTGGCTTGACATGCACGACAGCGTGTTCCAGTTCCCGACAATATACAGCAACTGCGCACAGCCATTGGGAGGAGTGGGACAACATTCCACAGCCCACAATCAACAGCCTGATCAACTATGCGAAGGAGATGTGCCATAATGCACGAGGCAAATGGGGGTCACACCATATACTGACTGGTTTTCTGATCCATGCCCCCTACCTTTTTTTAAGGTACCTGTACCCAACAGTATTCTCCGTCATGTGAAATCCATAGATTAGGGCCGAATGAAATAATTTATATTGACCGATTTCCTTATGAACTGTAAAATTCAGTTAAATCTTTGAAATTGTTTATATTTCTGTTCAATGTACATTCGTAGTATAGGGCTCAAGGACAGGAGTCTATACATTCACAGGTTATAGGAATTGTGGCTTTTAAAAGGCCATTTCCGATCTGACAAGCAGCATTTACAGTAAATAGGATATCTGCAAATGCGGGAACATAACCTTTAAAAGGGCAACTGCACTTCCTGATTTGGCCCCTTTAGATTTGGTTCGTTAAGAAATGTTAGCGGCCATAACGGAGTTAAGGGGAAGTGGTTTTGGGGTGTGGTTTGATGTGGGTGCCTCATGTGTTAGCAGGTGGGGAGAGTTAGCCAAATTATTTAGGCAATTAGCTTCAGCCAGCTGATGTGTGACTGTGGCAAACTTGGTTTGACATTGGATAGCCCATCTCTGGGGCTAGTTAGGGACCATCAAGAAATTACACAACGTAAATGAAACTATTTTCATGTAGCACACCTTTTTAGTTCTCATTAAATGCATTCAATATTTAGGGATCTACCCAGTTGTATTTTTTCTGGTTCATTATTAGTTTTTTTTTTCTCCGTAAGGTCAAAATTCAAATTCCACTGAGATGGTAAGGTCCTGGAGGGTGCAACCTGGCATGATGGTAAAGGGCCAAAGGTCACACCCATAGAGAATGATAGAGGCCTCTAGTGGCCAAAAGGCTATTTCAGCATGGGCAGCACCATTAAGGGATTCCACCATTTTAAAGTAGTCAACTGGGTGGGAATTCCTATGGGTTGTAGCCTCAATGGCGCTGCCCATATTATCACAGAAGCTATAATGGCACAGATAGAGATAGGACTCATCTTTATATGGCCACTCCCCCTCTTGCAATGCCATGCCAATTGGCCACATGGTGGCGCTATATAAAGCGACTGAAGATACGCATTTTGAAAGGTCACATCCCCATGTGACCTAGTCATTAAAATTTGGTACATTAGGTCCTTTTCACAAGGAACACATTTGCCTCAAGGTCCACGATGGATATTCCGCCATTTAGAATTTTGCAAAACACTTAAAACGCTAGTCCCCTGGCATCAAATGACCAATCTGCACAAACCTGATATGGCATAAGGTCTGTAAACACACTATATTCCAGGCTAGTACGGAAAACAATATGGTGACCAATAAGCTTTCATGTGTACGTGGTCTGTCACAAATGCATATAATAAATCGGTCAAGGATATTCACATTGTAACCAAATTTGGTACTCATGTTGCAAACAGTCACCACTCAACATATGCAAGCAATTTCATGTCAACCACACGGTGGTACTATAAAGGGCACTATTATATCTTCATCTATTAGTCTCAGTTATTACATTTGTCACACTGCTAACCTGTAAAGTATGGTTGAGTTTGGCCACTGTGGCACTGTTGACAAGGAAAAACTATTCATGCAAGCTCAGAGGCCATATTGTTTCAGCTTGTCTTGGAAAATATTGCATTTGAAGATGTGCGTATATAGATGCTATATATCAAATTTTGTGCCGATCGGTCCAGCAGTTCTGGGGAAGACGTTTTAAAGTAGTCAAGATCAGTGAAATTGATCCAATATACATCAAAATCATATAGCACAATCAGTTTGATTTCAGTTCTGATATTTGGCAAGCGTGGTAAACAGTACAGACTTATTTTTTTTTCCTGATGGTGGCACAGTGGGCCCATAGCTGAACCACGGCATTGCTGCTTGCAGCTATACTTGTATATGAATTTCTACAATTTATAGATGGTTTGAAATTATAGTCATTGACATTTTAGAGCTATTGGAATTTTTACATATTGCCCCATTTACATTTTGTAATTTGCCAATGGTCCCTATAGCACCATAAGGATATCCAAATTTACCACAGGCATTACGATTGGGTCACGTGCAGCTGCACTCCAAATTAATGATTACTTGTGTGCGGCCAGCAGTGGGCAGGATTGAAACAAACCCAACCTTCATTTAGGTGATGACACAGTCACAAGTCTCACAAAACTCAAGTTTTGGACAAGACTGACTTAGACCAAAATTAACTTATTTACACTGTAGTCAACTTTAACAGTAGAATAAATGTTTGACTCATATCAATGCCACATAGGCTGTTTTCTAAATGAGAAGTCGTTTTTTGGGGGATAATTGCTTTTAAGAAAGACAATGCCTAACATGCGATCGGATTGAATAACAGCCTGAGTATCATGGAATCACCACCCATAGGCTCCTCTGTCAGAGAAACAGTTTTGTTACACTTCAAGTAACTTTACGAACCACCCCCATCACCAACCACAAGTTGATCATTAAACATTCTCACATGGGACACTGTTTGCTAAAGCAGTCAACATTAACAGAGATCCATCCAGTCACCAATATGCTGAGTTGACAAAGGTCACAGTGCCAAGGTCACGATAGTAGTACTACTTTCTTTACAGAATAAAAATACAAAAGCATAAGGCCATCGCTCCAGACGGCTATCCTACGAATCAGGTTTGAAGAGTTAGCGGGGTAACTTGTCAACTCGAAGTTCAACTCCTGATAACTAGTTTAAGAATGTGGCTCACCTTTCAGTTAGGTACATTTCTATGGCAACAAATCTTTCAAAACTAACCTGCTCCAGGGCAGGAAAACTCCATTTATCCTGAATGAAGTGTCTGAGCAGCGAGTTGAGGACCAATTAAATCAAATTCCCTCCCTCTCGCAAAGATTGCATCATCAACCCCTTCATTTGCAAAAGACTAATTAAATATTTTATTAATCCATTTTTTTGTTAAAAATAGTAACATGTTAAAATACCCATCAAATTATTTTGTATTTACAGAATGCATTTGAAACTTCACACAGTAAAAGTTTAGTATGACAAATAAGATTTCTAAAATAATTGTATCAATAAGAGTGGGAGGGAAAAAGGTGCTTATGCATTGATAAGCACACCAAAGACAGCATTAACGATAATAGAATTAAGCCGGCACTTCTAAAAGCCTTTCACACCACTGGGATTGAGCCTATAGCTTGCTGAATTTGCAAGAATTTTGGCACAAATGAAAATGTGGCATGGACTAAACCATGGATTGATGTTTCAGTGTCTTAATGAAGAGATCGGCATTCGACTAGCCCGCGCAATTAGAAGCCTGCTAGAGTTAGCGGTAGGCGGACAAGCAATATCCACCGCCCAAGGACAGAAAAAGCCAGACCTGGAATGTGAAGCTAACAGAAGCTGGTTAGCCTTAGAAAACCCTGAGTAGATCTAGCTTGTGTCGTAGGATACCCCTCTATTCGGTGTGGCTGGGCCTCTGGGTTGTTGCATCCTCCTGATGCAAAAACCCAGAGTAATCTCTCAAACATGAATTAAAACCAAAGTAGAGAAAATGAATGCCTGAGTCATACAAGCTACATCATGTGTTTGTATGAATGTATTCAGGGGTCAACTTAGAAAGGAAACTGTGCCACTGTTTAGGATGAGACACATACATTGGGAACTTCAATTAACATAAAATTGAGGACAGTTTTCACATCTAGAGAATCCCAATTTAACCCCTCTGGGTATCTATTTGTAAGTATAACCCTGTATTACTTCAAGAAGTAGCAATACAATATTTTAGGTTATACCACAGCAGCTTAAATCAAGAACAATATCAAATAAAAACCAGAAAGTCTCTCTCAACGAAGATTAAACAGATTTAACAGTAGTACAGAGAATGCTGTGAACATGATCTCTAATGGTACCTAGTGTGCTTGAATGAAATGGATGAGACAGTATAGATGGGATTCATTCAGCATGTTCTACAGCAGCGTTTCCCCAACTACACCCAGTCTGTGGACCAGCTTCCTCAGATGGGTAACTGACACCAACTGAGTTAGCTCAAGTGCTTGGTGGTCCTCCAATGAGAACCATAGATTGCTGCTCCCCCCCCCCCCCCCAAAAAAAAGCTACAGCAGTAGCATTACTTCTTCCTCAGTACACCATGTCAGGATATGCTGTTCAAAAACAAGGTGTACAGTATTTGACAGAAGCAGAAAGAGCGGCGAAGCCATTTTCAGTGGAGCCATTTTCAGTGGAGTAGCATGGCCAATTGTAACTAAATATCTTCCACTTAACTCCTGAAAGATCCATGTAATGGCGCAATGTAAATGTAATTTCTAATTAAGCCGACATGTGCAACGTTTACCGAATGCAGAAACATTGAAATGTAAAAAAAGGCAGTCTCCCTATAGTTCAGATCTTCCACATTGAATCTAAGCACTTGTCTCAACTGCTGTTTGATGCGAAGGAGTTTCACAAGAACTAAGAGCTGGATTCA